>NC_086448.1:336601624-337201624 GCF_028390025.1 Pseudophryne corroboree | reverse complement strand
CAAATTTTTAGGTATACTGCAGTAGACATGCCTTCCATTACTCACATGATAAATTGGAGTACTGTGTCTTTACATCATTATCGGCACATGACACCTCAAGGCAGAGGCGTCACCGGGTGTGGTGACACCCGGTGCGCGCCCCTGATCTCCTGCCACGATCGCAGCAAAAAGGGGCGTGGCCTTGCACTTAGGGGCCGTGGCTTCGCGGGATCCCGGAATCGTCACTCTGGGGGCGTGCTCAGCATCTCCGGAGATGCTGGGCTTCCCCCAGAGCCAGTCTCCGTCCACTGTCGGCTCCTCTTCTGTGACAGGAGCCGGGTGCTGTAGGAGACTTTCTCACTGCAGCACCTGGTTCCTGTCAGTGCGGAGGAGCTGACATTTGGTGTCACCCTCCTCCAGGCGTCACACTCGGGTGCGGGCCGCACCCCCCGCACCTGCCTTGTGACACTACTGCCTCAAGGTCAGGAAACACAACAGGAGGGAGTGGTTCTGGAATAGAGGGCGATACAGGGGCATGGAGACATTGCAACTCCCCCTCCAGGCTACAATAACACGATTTATCGTGAATCACCCGCCTATTTTTCCTCTGTGAGCGGGGAGTGTGGGCGGAAGTCAGCTGGATGTGGGAGACTTGCCCACTTTTTCCGGGTGGCTGGGGGTGCCACCCAATTTTTGAGAGCATCTTGCCCATTCTGGGAGAGTAGGCAAGTATGCCATAGGGTTCCTGCAAGTATGCCATAGGGTTCCTCTATGGCAATGGCCACTCAAACATGCACAGTAGCCCAAGAATGCACAGTAGCGCAGCTAGTCACCTTACCAGGATGTAAATTGATCACATTAATTTGTTCATGTAACTGTAAACAGATACAGAGAATCACAGAGAAGCATAGCCATCTGCAAAAGCCGTCGCAATTACGGATGCCTTAGCACAGGTGCAAATACTAGAAATGTGCGCCGGACACTTTTTGGGTTTTGGATCTGGATTTTTTTTTGCCAAAACCACCTTTTTAGGTTTTGGATCTGGATTTTTTTTTAAAAAATATAAAAACGGCTAAAATCATAGAATTTGGGGGTATTTTTGACCCTACAGTATTAATAACCTCAAAAACATTCATTTCCACTCATTTCCAATGTATTCTGAACACAGCACACCTCACAATATTGTTTTTAGGCCAAAAGGTTGCACCGAGGTAGCTGGATGACTAAGCTAGGCAACACAAGTGGGCGGCACAAACACCTGGCCCATCTAGGAGTGGCACTGCAATGGCAGACAGCAGGGCCGTAACTACCTATGGGCCAGCGGTGCGCCGCACACAGCGCAAATGCGCTGAGGGCGCAGCCGCTGCCATCTCTCTTTGCCGGCACTCACTGAAACGGATGTTACCAGCGGGACTCCCAGCTTCAGTAAGCTGTTTGCAAGGCAGCATCAGGTGGTCGGCGATAGTGCTGCTGTCAGTGCTGTGTGTTCCCGGGGATAGTTATGGTTGTCCCTCACTCCCTCTGCTGGCTGCAGGTCCTGGAGTTCCCCCGCTAATTGGTGCCCAGGGTAAGCTGATATTTGTCCTACTGGGCTCAGTCAGTCAGTGTCAGGCTGATGTGCTCGGGGCTCCATGGGGAAGAGGCAGGGAGGAGAGAGTGGCGATGTCCTGCTGGGCTCAGTCAGTCAGTGTCAGGCTGATGTGCTCGGGGCTCCGTGGGGAAGAGGCAGGGAGGAGAGAGTGGCCATGTGCATGATGCCTGCTGCTGCATGGTGCTATGTATGTATTTATTTATTTATTTATGTATGTATGTATGTACAGAGTACTGTATATGTGTGTATGTAAGTACATTGTCTATGTATATGTACAGACAGTGTATATGTAGGTGTGTACAGTGTGCATGTATGTATGTATGTATGTACAGTGTGTATGTATGTATGTATGTACAGTTTGTATGTTTGTGTTTACAATGTATATCTGTATGTGTGTACAGTGTGTATGTATGTGTGTGTACATGTATGTGTGTACAGTGTGTATGTATGTACAGAGTACTGTACATGTATGTAAGTACATTGTCTATGTATGTACAGTGTATATGTATGTGTGTACAGTGTGTGTGTATGTACCTATGGATGTACAATGTATATGTATTGTATGTATGTACAGAGTACTGTATATATGTGTATGTAGGTACATTGTCTATGTATGTACAGTGTATATGTATGTGTGTTCAGTATGTATGTATGTATGTATGTATGTATGTGTTTGTACAGTGTATATGTATGTGTGTACAGTGTATTTGTATGTGTATACAGTATGTATGTGTATGTACAGTGTATATGTATGTGTGTGTATAGTGTTTATGTATGTACAGTGTATATGTATGTGTATATGTGTATGTACATGGTGTATGTGTGTACAGTGTCTGTATGTATGTGTGTACAGTGTGTGTATAGTGTATATGTATGTACAGTGTATATGTATGTGTGTATAGTGTATATGTATGTACAGTGTATATGTATGTATGTATGTATGTATGTATGAACAGTGTGTGTATATATGTGTGTACAGCTGGGCCATAGTTGGCTACCCTCCCACCTTCTGCGGGAGACTCAGTTCACGGTGGAGTTTCCCGCTGCCCCATATTTTACATGAATTCCCCCAAATTAAATTGCAACATCCTTAATCAGGATTGCACAAGTGTGAGTCCATATACGACAGGGTGGGTCCTGGACGAGAGGACTGGGCCAGAAGCAAACCCTATCCACGAGCCTGCTGGTTCCCCCACCCACCTCCTGACCAAAAAACATCTGACAAGAGCCGTCAAGAAAGGACCCCTCTGCCCCCATCTAGATCCCTGCTACACTGGTAAGTACTGCTTATCTCCTGCACTTTCCCTACTCTGTGGGTACACGACTGATTTACCGACCCTCCAGACTTTAATGTGTAAAAGGAGGCTCTCCCTGCCATAATGTGAAAAAGGGGACTCTGCCTGCCGTAATGTGTAGAAGGGGACTATGCCTGCCGTAATGTGTAAAATGGAGCTCTGCCTGCCATAATGTGTAAAATGGAGCTCTGCCTGCCGTAATGTGTAAAATGGAGCTCTGCCTGCCGTAATGTGTAAAATGGAGCTCTGCCTGCCGTAATGTGTAAAATGGAGCTCTGCCTGCCGTAATGTGTGTAAGTGGTGCTACTGTGCGGCGTAATTTGAATAATGGAGACTACTGTGCAGCGTAATATGAATTGGTATTATTTGGCCACACCCCTATATTTTTTCTGCGCGCCTACTGGCCCTACTTTCAATTTAGTGTGTGGGGTGGGGGGGCGCCAATCCTGTTTCTTGCACACAGCGCTAAAATGTCTAGTTACGGCACTGGCAGACAGGATAGCAGTTTTAAAAACTAGGCCCCAAAGAGCACATAATGTAAAGAAAAAAAAAAGAGGTGCAAGGTGGGCACTCCCACCCACCTTTATGTTGTTTAAACAGGACATTCACAGTTTAATAAACCCATCATTTCAGTTACAGGTGGTCCCCCTGGAAAAAGCTCGCCAAGTTCACCGAATCATAGCTAGCTACAAACATACCACCTCCATATTTGATGACTTTTCACATTGGTGGTCATTCCGAGTTGTTCGCTCGTTGCCGATTTTCGCTATGCTGCGATTTGTTGCTAATTGTGCATGCGCAAAGCACGCAGGGCGCATGCGCTTAGTTATTTAACTAAAAATTTAGCAGATTTGCTGTGGATTCTGCGGCACTTTCCAGTCGCTCTGCTGATCGGTAAATGATTGACAGGAAAGGGGCGTTTCTAGGAGGTAACTGAGCGTTTTCCGGGAGTGTGCTAAAAAACGCAGGCGTGTCAGGGAAAAACGCGGGAGTGGCTGGAGAAACGGGGGAGTGGCTTGCCGAAAGCAGGGCGTGTTTGTGACGTCAAACCAGGAACTAAACGGACTGAGGTGATCGCAATCTGTGAGTAGGTCTGGAGCTACTCAGAAACTGCAAAGAATTATTTATTAGCAGTTCTGCTAATCTTTCGTTCACTATTCTGCTAAGCTAAGATACACTCCCAGAGGGCAGCGGCCTAGCGTGTGCAATGCTGCTAAAAGCAGCTAGCGAGCGAACAACTCGGAATGAGGGCCATTATGAGAAGAGGCAAGAGGAAGAGGACAGTGTCAAGAAGGTGATTAAAAATGAGAGAGGCACACGCAATCAGGAACAACACACAGACTATCACCTCCACTCCTATATTGGTGTGGAACAGAAAGGACTTTATCCAAGCAAATATGTAATTACCACATTACTGGACAAAGTGAAAAACTAGGGGCCAAAGCTTCCAAATTTGTACCCCCTTCTCCATTTTCGGGGATTAAGATAATCTCGGATTTAATGCTGGAATGCAAATAAATTGGTGTATACTGGAGATGTGTGGCGGGCACTTTTCGTGTTTTGGATTTGGTTCTGGTTCCATGCTTGTGTTTTGGAACTGGATTGGTTTTGCCAAAACCACCTTTTCATGTTTTGGTTTTGGTTTTGGATCTGGATGATTATTAAAAAAACATAAAAATAGCTAAAATCACTGAATTTTGGGGTAATTTTGTTCCTACGGTATTATTAACCTCAATAACATTCATTTCCACCGAGGTGGCTGGAAGACTAAGCTAAGCGACACAAGTGTGCGGCACAAACACCTGGCCCATCTAGGAGTGGCACTGCAATGGCAGACAGGATGGCACTTAAAAACACTACAGATAGAGCCATCTTTATCTTGGCCTTTAATAGGATTAACTGAGTCAGGGCAGTCAGACTTAATCCCCTGCTGTAATGACTTAATCCTTGATGTATTGTTCTCTCTGTATTGTATTGCAGCTGAGAACAATAGATGAAGGGTTTATGCTAATAAACCTTGGTGTGCCTGGGCACAGCAGAGAAGCCAAGATAAACGTGGCTCCATCTGTAGGCCCCAAACAGCACATCATGCAAAGAAGAAAAAGAGGTGCAATGAGGCAGCTGTATTACTAAGCTTAGCAAGACAAGTGTGGGGCACAAACAACATGGGACGTGCTGGAATTTGCCCAGATGTAATACATGCACAGTATTGGTGGCACAGGAGAGCATACCCCTAAACCACACACACACACTGCAAAGCCTGTACAATTAATTTGGATAACAATAACCCTTTTATTTGGAGCTATTATAATAATATGCAGCACAGGCAAGCGTACCCCTACACCACACAGGGCAAACCCTGTAAAAATTATTTGGATAATAATATAAGTAATATATATAACCCTTTTATTTGGAGTAAATAATATACAGCACAGGACACCACCACTGGACTTATGGCAGCACAAGACACCACCACTAGACTGATGCAGCATATGACAGCACAATTGGACTGGACTTATATGGCAGTACCCCTGGACTTATACGGCAGTACCCCTGGACTTATTTGGCATTACCCCTGGTGTTGTACGGCAATGTGAGACAGGATGGCACTTTAAAAAACTAGTCCCCAAACAGCACATGATGCAAAGAAGAAAAAGAGGTGCAAGATGGAATTGTCCTTGGGCCCTCCCACCCACCCTTATGTTGTATAAACAGTACATGCACACTTTAACAAACCAATCATTTCAGCGACAGGGTCTGCCACACGACTGTGGCTGAAATGACTGGTTTGTTTTGGCCCCCACCAAAAATAGAAGCAATCAATCTCTCCTTGCAAAACTGGCTCTACAGAGGCAAGATGTGACCTCATCCTCATCCTCTGATTCCTCACCCCTTTGACTGTGTACATCCTCCTCCTCACAGAGTATTAATTCGTCCCCACTGGAATCCACCATCACAGGTCCCTGTGTACTTTCTGGAGGCAATTGCTGGTAAAGGTCTTCCAGGACGAATTTATACCTCATTTTGATGAACATCATCTTCTCCACATTTTGTGGAAGTAACCTCCTACGCCGATCGCTGACAAGGTTACCGGCTGCACTAAACACTCTTTCGGAGTACACACTGGAGGGGAAACAACTTAGGTAAAATAAAGCCAGTTTGTGCAAGGGCATCCAAATTGCCTCTTTTTCCTGCCAGTATACATACGGACTGTCTGACATGCCTACTTGGATGCTGTCACTCATATAATCCTCCACCATTCTTTCAATGGTGACAGAATCATATGCAGTGACAGTAGACATGTCAGTAATCATTGGCAGGTCCTTCAGTCCGGACCAGATGTCAGCACTCGCTCCTGACTGTCCTGCATCACCACCAGCTGGTGGGCTAGGAAATCTTATCCTTTTCCTCGCAGCCCCAGTTGCGGGAGAAAATGAAGGAGGAGCTGTTGACGGGTCACGTTCCACTTGAGTTGACAATTTTCTCACCAGCAGGTCTTTGAACTTCTGCAGACTTGTGTCTGCCGGAAAGAGAGATACAACGTAGCCTTTAAACCTAAGATCGAGCACGGTGGCCAAAATGTAGTGCTCTGATTTCAACAGATTGACCACCCTTGAATCCTGGCAAAGCGAATGAAGGGCTCCATCCACAAGTCCCACATACTTTGCGGAATCGCTCCGTCTTAGCTCGTCCTTCAATTTTTCCAGCTGCTTCTGCAAAAGCCTGATGACGGGAATGACCTGACTCAAGCTGGCAGTGTCTGAACTGACTTCACGTGTGGCAAGTTTGAAGTGTTGGAGAACCTTGTACAAGATGGAAATCATTCTCCACTGTACTTGAGTCAGGTGCATTCCCCCTCCTTTGCCTATGTCATAGGTGGATGTATAAACTTGTATGGCCTTTTTCTGCTCCTCCATCCTCTGAGTGTTGAATTCTACCTCGTTAATACCTATTGCTTCAGGTGATGGCAGGGCAGGTTCAGGAGTGTTTGCTGGTGCTCCAGTCTTCGGCACGCGGTGGCTGAATGTCAAAAGTGGCCTGTCATTTTTCAAAAAAGTCTGCACCACCAAATTAATTGTATGTGCAAAACATGGGACGTGCTGGAATTTGCCCAGATGTAATGCACGCACAATATTGGTGGCGTTGTCCGATATCACAAATCCCCAGGAGAGTCTAATTGGGGTAAGCCATTGTGTGATGATGTCCCTCAGTTTCTGTAAGAGGTTGTCCGCGGTGTGCCTCTTACGGAAAGCGGTGATACATAGCGTAGCCTGCCTTGGAACGAGTTGGCATTTGTGAGATTGTGCTACTGGTGCCACTGCTGTTGTTGCTGCGGGAGGCAATACATCTACCCAGAGGGCTGTCACAGTCATATAGTCCTTAGTCTGCCCTATTCTACTTGTCCACATGTCCGTGGTTAAGTGGACAGTGGGTACAACGGCATTTTTTAGGACACTAAAGACACTTTTTCTGACGTCTTTGTACATTCTTGGTATCGCCTGCCTAGTGAAGTGGAACCTAAATGGGATTTGGTACCGGGGTGACACTACCTCCATCAAATCTCTAAGTCCCACTGAACTAATGGCGGATACCGGACGCACGTCTAACACCAACATAGCTGTCAAGGCCTCAGTTATCTGCTTTGCAACAGATTGACTGCTGTCATATTTCACCTTCCTCACAAAGGACTGTTGGACAGTCAACTGCTTACTGGAAGTAGTACAAGTGGTCTTCCGACTTCCCCTCTGGGATGACGATCGACTCCCAGCAGCAACAACAGCAGCGGCAGCAACAGCAGCAGTAGGTGTACCACTCAAGGATCCTCTGGAGGAATCCCGGTTAGGAGAGGACTCCTCAGTCTTGCGAGTGACATGGCCTGCAGGAAAACTGACGTTCCTGACTGAGGAGGAAGTTGACGTTGAGGGAGTTGGTGGTGTGGCTTGCAGGAGCTTGGGTACAGGAGGAAGAAGGGATTTAGGTGTTAGTGGACTGCTTACGCTCTTACCCAAAGTTTCACAAATTGACACTGACTTCTGATGAATGTGCAGCAGGTGACGTATAAGGGAGGATGTTCCTAGGTGGTTAACGTCCTTACCCCTACTTATTACAGATTGATAGAGGCAACACACGGCTTGACACCTGTTGTCAGGATTTGTGGAGAAATAATTCCACACCGAAGAGGTGGCTTTTTTGGTATTTTACCCAGGCATCACAATGTACTTATTCATCTCACAGACAACAGGTGTCGCCCCCAGTGCCTGATTTAAACAAACCACATCACCATCAGAATCCTCATCGTCAACTTCCTCCTCAGCACCAGCAACACCCATATTGTCATCCTGGTGTACTTCAACAGTGACATCTTCAATTTGAATATCAGAAACTGGACTGTGGGTACTCCTTTCAGCACTTGCCGGGGCGTGCAAATGGTGGAAGGAGCCACCTCTTCCCGTCCAGTGTTGGGAAGGTCAGGCATTGCAACCGCAGACACACTTGGACTCTCCTTAGGGATTTGTGATACCATCTTAGAACCATCTTAGAACCCACAGCTCTTTGCTGTGCTTTTGCCAGCTTAACTCTTATCATTTTTCTAATGGGAGGATGAGGGCTTCCATCATCATGTGAAGCTGAACCACTAGTCATGAACATAGGCCAGGGCCTTAGCCATTCCTTGCCACTCCGTGTCGTAAATGGCATATTGGCAAGTTTACGTTTCTCCTCAGACCATTTAAATTTATTTTTTGGCTCTTTTTACTGAACTTTGGCTTTTTTATTTGACATGCTCTCTACTATCACATTGGGCATCGGCCTTGGTAGATGACGTTGATGGCATTTCATTGTCTATATCATGACTAGTGGCAGCAGCTTCAGCACTAAGAGGAAGTGGTTCTTGATCTTTCCCTATTTTATCCTCCAAATTTTTGTTCTCCATTATTTTTCTGGAGTTATATAACAATATGCGGTACAGGAGAGCGTACCTCTACACCACACAGGGCAAACCCTGTGAAATTTTTTGGGATTAAATATTATTAACCCCTTTATTTGGAGTAAATAATATACAGCACAGGACAGCACCAATGAACTTATATGGCAGCACCACTGGACTGGACTTATACGGCAGTACCACTGGAATTATATGGCAGTATCACTGGAATTATACGGCAGTATCACTGGATTTATACAGCAATATTACTGGAATTATACGGCAGTACCACTGGACATATACAGCACTACCACTGGACTTTTACGCCAGTACCACTGGATTGGATTTATACGGCACAATCACTGGACTTATACGCCAGTACCACTGGAATTATATGGCTGTATCACTGGAATTATACAGCAGTATCACTGGATTTATACGGCAGTACCACTGGAATTATATGGCAGTACCACTGGACTGGATTTATACGACAGTATCACTGGATTTATATGCCAGTACCACTGGAATTATACGGCAGTATCACCCGAATTATACGGCAGTATCACTGGAATTATACGGCAGTACCACTGGACTGGATTTATACGGCAGTATCACTGGACTTATGCGCCAGTACCACTGGAATTATACGGCAGTATCACTGGAATTATATGGCAGTATCACTGGAGTTATACGGCAGTACCACTGGATTTATACGGCAGTATCACTGGATTTATACGGCAGTATCACTGGAATTATATGGCAGTACCACTGGACTGGATTTATACGGCAGTATCACTGGACTTATACGCCAGTACCACTGGAATTATACGGCAGCATTACTGGAATTATACGGCAGTACCACTGGATTTATACGACAGCACCACTGGATTGGATTTATACGGCAGTATCACTGAATTTATATGGCAGTACCACTGGACATAAATTGCAGTACCACTGGACTGGATTTATACGGCATGACCACTAGATTTATACGGCATGACCACTGGACATATACGGCAGTATCACTGGAATTATATGGCAGTACCACTAGACATATACGGCAGTATCACTGGACTGGATTTATATGCCAGTACCGCTGGAATTATACACCAGTATCACTGGAATTATACGGCAGGATCACTGGAATTATTTGGCAGTACCACTGGACTGGATTTATACGGCAGTACCACTGGACATATACGGCAGTATCACTGAATTGGATTTATATTTATACGCCAGTACCAGAGCTGGCCCTAACCAATATGATGCCCTAGGCAAGATTTTGGCTGATGCCCCCTAGCACCACCGCTGGTTCCGCCTCTGACCTTGCACCTCTTTCCCAGCACCATCACCCCTCACCCATAGCAGTCCTTATTTTGGTGTTTGTACCCCCTATATTTTAAATAGGAACAGTTCGCACATTTGGCGCACAGCCCAAAAAGGGGTGTGTTTTTGCTGGCAAGGGGCATGGCCACACAATAATAACCCCAATTCCAATTATGCCACACAGTACTGCAACTTTATTCACATTTGATCATGCGATAGTGTCCATAATTCATATTACATCCCACAGTAGTATTACTTTACCTTATAAACATTACTCCTCACAGTAGAGCTCCTTATTCACATTACATCACACTAAATTGCTCCTTATTCACATTACACCACACCCTATTGCTCTTTATTCATATTGGACAACACAGTAGTGCCCTTTCTATACGCAACGCCACATAGTAGAGCACCTTTTACACATAATGCCACACATTAGTAATGCATTTATACACATAATTCCACACAGTAATGCTCCTTACACATTGTTAATGTCCTTATAAACATAATGCGCCTTACACATTATGACAACCTTTATTAATGCCCTTTTACCCATAATGTCCCTTACATATATGCAGCACATTATTAATGCCCTTATACACATAATGACACACATAGTGCCCCTTCACATTTGCTGCACACTATTAGTGCCCCTATACACATAATGACACATACAGTAGTACCCTGTTACACATATGCCACACATTATTAATGCCCTTATACACATAATGACACACATAGGGCCCCTTACACATATGTTGCACATTATTAATGCATTTTTACATGACACACATAATGCTCCTGACACATATTCCGAATACTACTGCACAACCAACCCACTCACATGCACACAGCAATCACACTGCCACTAACACTGTGACCTCTGCCTCTGCTTGGATATAGATGTGTCCTCATAAATTTTGCCTCAATGCTAACGTCGGGCACCTTTTTTTATGAAAATGCATCTTATTTGCATTGCTATGTGGCTAGGATGCACAAGCAGCTTCTGCTGATTAAAATGATATGCAGCATGCCTATATACTGTGTGGCTGTATCTGCATATGAAATGCTACACACAGAATATAGGCATGCCGCATATCATTTGAATCAGCAGAAGCTGCTGATGCCCCTAGGCATATCAAATGCCCTAGGCAATTGCCTAGTTTGCCTATGCCTATGGCCGGCTCTGGCCAGTACCACTGAAATTATACACCAGTACCACTGGAATTATATGGCAGTATCACTGGAATGTTATGGCAGTTCCACTGGAATTATACGGCAGTACTACTGGACATATAGGGCAGTATCACTGGACTGGATTTATATGCCAGTACCACTGGAATTATATGGCAGTACCACTGGACATATATGGCAGTATCACTGGATTTATACGGCAGTACCGCTGGACAGATACGGCAGTAGCACTGGACATATACAGCAGTATCACTGGACATATACGGCAGTACCACTGGACATATGCAGCAGCACAGGGACACCACCACTGGACCAGTGCCGTCTTAACAGCAGTGTAGGCCCCTGGGCACAGAAATGCACTGGGCCCCCTACCCATCCTCCAGCGGTAGGGGTGGGGGGTGCTATCAGCGGCAGCTTTGCTGTCCCGCGGGCGGTAGGGGGGTGTTCTATCTTCTGCTCAGCATGTAGGACCTGGAGCAGTAATTTCTGCTAATTACTCCTTTACTGCACAGATGGGGCTAAACTGTAGACGGGGGCATTGGGCTGAATGAAGGGGCCCCGGTATATGGCTTCCTGGATGGTAAGAGGTGTTTAATACGTAGGAAAGTGGTGGATAGTGGAGTGGGCTTAATATTCATCATTTTCTGGTGGGAGGGCAGCTTGCTTGACTGCAGATATCTCAAGTTCCTGAAATTAGATTTCTTAGCTTTGAATGGGATAAAAAAAAACTAGAGAGTCCCACCTTTCAGTAGATATTGGGGACTTGGGGATCAGAGCTCAGGAACCAGAGCAATTCACAAATGCAAATATAAAACTGCATACCAGGCGTGTGGAGCTGGAGCAGGGATCAGCTACTGGAAGACTGATATCTCTGGTTCTGGGCATAGTAGAGACAAGCTGCCAATGTCCTCCAAAAGGGGAGAGTCCCAGCTTTTGGATTATACCCTCATAAAAACTCTAAGTCAGACAGAACACGAGATATCTGGCTGGGAAGAGCAATTAACAGGCTTGGATGGGCAGAGGTGTATCTAGGGGTCCGAGCGCCCCTGGCAAAGTAAGGGACTGGCGCCCCCCCCCCCCCCATATTTGTAATGGCGAAGGATGAAAAAAGCGCGTGACCACTCAATAGTACCCCAAATTCAAATTACACCACACAGTAGTGCCCCTTACTCACATTACACTGCATTACATTCATCTAAGTGTGAAGAAATGATGTATTTTGAAAGGTGAATAGTCAGAAGGTATCTACAGCCATTATAGCGGTTTGTGACACACACATAGTCACTGCAGGGGCTATGTAGCCTCCAGTTACAGAATGAGCAAGAAGTCGGTAATGAATGGGTTAATAATCCTAGAACTTGGCATTATTAAAGGCAACAGGTAAAGAGCAACAACTCGCAGCCATAATGTCAACTGATTAGGACAGGAGCTGAGCAGCTGAAATACCCAGGGCTGGCACGAGCAAAAAAACTTTGGTAAGTGAATATATATTTTGGCGCCCCTTACTGAAATATATTAGGGCATGGCTTCATATGGAATAGTATTGTACCAATGCACACGGAGGAAGGCAGCAACGGTGGGCATTGAGACGGGACGTTCATAGTTGACTTTTTATGGCACTGGGCAGCAGGCAACCCCTTCCTCTCAGCCAACAGCTGCCTAATCACCAGCGGCAGGCACATGGCACAGAAAGTACACAGCAGGCACTCACATCAGACTGGGAGCAGAAGCACAGCGCCCAGCAGAGCTCCTATGTTCTTTCCGGCCATGTGACCCTCCTCCCTAGCTCCGTCCACTCCGGCTCTCTCTGTCATAGGTACATACTTGTGGGCAAGGTGATAGACGTGTGCGGTCATCCGTGCATTACAGTGCTGACTGCGGTGCTTATTGCCAACATGGATGTTGGGCAGGGACTCTTCTGGCCAGTAGGTCACCGATCCTCCCGGACTCTGCCTGCAGGGGTATCCTGCCATCTCTCCCCACAGAACCCGCCCAGCACCGACTCACTCTCTTCCCTGCGTCTCCACTCATTGTCCCCCTGCACCTACACTCTCTCCCCAGCACCTACACACACCCTGCACCTGCACTCTCTCCTCTGCACTCTCTCCCTTGCATTTACACTCTCTCACTGCACCTACAGTATATCTCTTGCACCTGCACTCTCACCCTGCGCCTACACTCCATCCCTTGTGCCTGCACCTACATTCGCTCCCCGACACCTACATTCTCTCCCCTGTGCCTGTACCTACACACCCCTGTGCTTACAGTCCCTCCCCTATGCCTGCACTCTCTCCCCTTCACCTCATCAGACCTGGTGCTCTTTGCAGCCGCATACTCTGCCTAATGGTAGAACCGGCATTTGATACTGTATTGCACTCTGAAAGCAGGGACATAGTAAAGGTGGGTACACACTGGCCGATATATCGGGCGTTCTATTGAATGGCCGATATATCGCGGGTCCGTCGGCCAATGTGTACGGCCGATATGTCTGTGAACTCCATCGTTCACAGACATATCGCGTCGGCCATGCAGCGCAGCCTACGACCAATATATCTGCTGATATACTGGCGCATCGCTGTGTGTGTACGGGCGACCAGCCGGCCGCCCGTACACATGCTGCAGTGGCCGGCGGTGATTGACAGCTGAACTGGGCGGGAGTGTGTACACGCTCGCCCAGTTCATGATGTCAGTCCCTGACGGATCGGGCAGTGTGTTTGCACAGCACACTGCCCGATCCATCCATAGATATATCTGCCGATCAATTGATCTGCAGATATATCTATCAGTGTGTACCCACCTTAAGACATGGCTAATAAAGAATAAGAATATATGATTGCTTAGAAGCAGGTAATACAGAAAGGGGCTTGCCTGGGCTGTGCAATGGTCAGTGTATAGTACACTGTGTAAACCAGGTGTCTCAGGCTTGGAGCTCCCACTCCACCCATCATTATCCCCCCTCCTCAATTCCCTCCAACCCTCACTTGCATTTACTATCACCAGCAACACCCTGTCCTGACAGAGCACACTGCACCAGCCACCCGTGACCAGATCATGCCCCGGCCAGAACATAACAGTTTTCTCGTAACCCCTTCCCTACCAGGCAGCACAGACTATGTGCTCACGTCCTGACTAGTAATAAACCAGCACAGACTTCACTGCACACTCGCTGCTGCTCCCTCTCACCATCCATCACTCGTGCCTGTGCTGACATGCAGGCTGTGAGAGGAGGGACGGAGGGGTAACAGCTGCCAGAGGATTAACCCTGCTACTGCCCTATTATATGTTTACCACAACCGCTGTACTCACAAGTTACACCGGGTCACGTCCCTCACTGTGTCCACTGCTTAGCTTCCTTGAACATCCCGCGGCTGCTGATAAGTACAGTACACGCCTACTCTGGGCATACAGCCAATAGGCATGCAGCTGTACCAGGCGAGGTGGCTTCTGGGAGTTGTAGTCTGTTTAGTTTTTTTCACTTTGTGCGGCCGCGGGTGGCACCGCTGGGTGGCGCCCCTCCTCTGCTGGCGCCCCTGGCAAGTGCCATCCTGGCCAAAGCATAGATACGCCCCTGTGGATGGGGACCACTGCTTTCAAGTCGGATATCTCCAGTTCCCCAGGGCCGATTTTCAAAAATCTGGTACCCCTGAAAAGAGGGGACCCTCAGCTATCAGCCTAGGACCCTTATACTCCTGGGGCCCTTGGGCAAGAGCCCATTGAGCCCATACGAAAAGGCGGCCCTGCACTGGACTGATGCAGGACAACACAGCACCACTGCAATGGACGGGACTTATACAGCAGCACTGGACATACGGCAGCAGAGGACACCACCACTGTGACTGGACTGATGCAGCACAAGACACTACCACTGTACTGATGCAGGACAACACAGCACCACTGGACTGGACTTATACAGCAGCACTGGACATATGGCAGCAGAGGACACCACCACTGTGACTGGACTGATGCACTCTCTAATGCCGGAGTGAAAATGGCGGCGACGCACAGCTCCTTATATGGAATCCAAACCCCGCGAAAATCCGTCAGCAGGATGATGACGTCTTGTCTCGTTCTGGTTTCCGAGTCAGGCGGGAAAAACCGAGCTTGACTCAGATCTGGGCTCGGGTAGTGACATTCGGGGGGGGGGGGGGTGTCGGTTCTCATGGAACCGAACCCGCTCATCTCTAGTGTATACCACAGGATCAAGATTGGATATTTTCCCCTCCACGTAGTCTAGAAACTTATTTTGTGGAAATCTTGTGGGTTTCTTTTTTTCCATTTTTTTATTGTATTTTCATTTACATATTTTGTGGCAGATGCCTTATTTTTGTTTTTCACAGCTTCCAGTTACACGCTTGTGAGCATACCTGTATGTCCCAGTAACACACATGTGAGCATACCCAGATCGGGCAAGTTGAGTTCGGGTGGGTTCGGTACAGTACTAAGCTGGACTGTGCAGTGAATTTTTGGTTTATTCAGCCCCTGCCCTACTGCAGATTACCACTCTAGTCGAAACTCATTTCATATTACAAGTAGGCAAAGGGGCGGATTGGGATCGAACACCACCCGGGAAATGTATGAAAGCAGTCCTAATGAGGGCGGAGTCTGTTGAGGGGAGGGGCCTATCAATAGGGCGGGGTCACTCCTCAGAGGTCCTGATTCTGAGATAGACACAGTTGGGGCCTCCTTTGCTTTACGTTATGCTAATGTTTACCTGTGACTGTGGCCCTCATTCTGAGTTGATCGCTCGCTAGCTACTTTTAGCAGTCGTGCAAACGCATTGTCGCCACCCACGGGGGAGTGTATTTTCTCTTTGCAAGTGTGCGATCGCATGTGCAGCCGAGCGACACGAACACATTTTGTGCAAAACAAGACCAGCCCTGTAGAAACTTATCCTGTGCGATGATTCTAGCGACGGAGGTCCCGGAATTTACGTCAGATACCTGCCCTTCAAACGCCTGGACATGCCTGCGTTTTCACAAACACTCCCAGAAAACGGTAAGTTGCCACCCACAAACGCCCTCTTCCTGTCAATCTCCTTGCGTTCGGCTATGTGAGAATGGATTTGTCGCTAAAAGCATTGCACAACAACGATGCTCTTTGTATTCGTATGACGCATGTGCGCATTGCGGTGCATACGCATGCGCAGTTTTGCCATTTTTTTACCTGATCTCAGCATTGAGAAAATCGTCAGCGAGCGATCAACTCGGAATGACCCCCTTTATGCATATGCTGCTACAATACCCTTCCCTGATGCACATCTGTACGTCTGAATTTACAAGGACTGATATGCCCACTTTCAGTGTCTACTGACACTGCAGTCATGCCTTTAATCTACTTCTGATTTTATTGATTTTTCATTCTACAAACCCCTTTTTTTAACCTTATATGTTTCAAAGTACAGGGAGAAGGAGCACACACTACATACAGCACAGTACAGGGAGGGAGCACACACTACATACAGCACAGTACAGGGAGGGGGAACACACACTACATACAGCACAGTACAGTAGAGATGAGCGCCGGAAATTTTTCGGGTTTTGTGTTTTGGTTTTGGGTTCGGTTCCGCGGCCGTGTTTTGGGTTCGACCGCGTTTTGGCAAAACCTCACCGAATTTTTTTTGTCGGATTCGGGTGTGTTTTGGATTCGGGTGTTTTTTTCAAAAAACACTAAAAAACAGCTTAAATCATAGAATTTGGGGGTCATTTTGATCCCAAAGTATTATTAACCTCAAAAACCATAATTTACACTCATTTTCAGTCTATTCTGAATACCTCACACCTCACAATATTATTTTTAGTCCTAAAATTTGCACCTAGGTCGCTGGATGACTAAGCTAAGCGACCCTAGTGGCCGACACAAACACCGGGCCCATCTAGGAGTGTCACTGCAGTGTCACGCAGGATGTCCCTTCCAAAAAACCCTCCCCAAACAGCACATGACGCAAAGAAAAAAAGAGGCGCAATGAGGTAGCTGTGTGAGTAAGATAAGCGACCCTAGTGGCCGACACAAACACCGGGCCCATCTAGGAGTGTCACTGCAGTGTCACGCAGGATGTCCCTTCCAAAAAACCCTCCCCAAACAGCACATGACGCAAAGAAAAAAAGAGGCGCAATGAGGTAGCTGTGTGAGTAAGATAAGCGACCCTAGTGGCCGACACAAACACCGGGCCCATCTAGGAGTGTCACTGCAGTGTCACGCAGGATGTCCCTTCCAAAAAACCCTCCCCAAACAGCACATGACGCAAAGAAAAAAAGAGGCGCAATGAGGTAGCTGTGTGAGTAAGATAAGCGACCCTAGTGGCCGACACAAACACCGGGCCCATCTAGGAGTGTCACTGCAGTGTCACGCAGGATGTCCCTTCCAAAAAACCCTCCCCAAACAGCACATGACGCAAAGAAAAAAAGAGGCGCAATGAGGTAGCTGTGTGAGTAAGATAAGCGACCCTAGTGGCCGACACAAACACCGGGCCCATCTAGGAGTGTCACTGCAGTGTCACGCAGGATGTCCCTTCCAAAAAACCCTCCCCAAACAGCACATGACGCAAAGAAAAAAAGAGGCGCAATGAGGTAGCTGTGTGAGTAAGATAAGCGACCCTAGTGGCCGACACAAACACCGGGCCCATCTAGGAGTGTCACTGCAGTGTCACGCAGGATGTCCCTTCCAAAAAACCCTCCCCAAACAGCACATGACGCAAAGAAAAAAAGAGGCGCAATGAGGTAGCTGTGTGAGTAAGATAAGCGACCCTAGTGGCCGACACAAACACCGGGCCCATCTAGGAGTGTCACTGCAGTGTCACGCAGGATGTCCCTTCCAAAAAACCCTCCCCAAACAGCACATGACGCAAAGAAAAAAAGAGGCGCAATGAGGTAGCTGTGTGAGTAAGATAAGCGACCCTAGTGGCCGACACAAACACCGGGCCCATCTAGGAGTGTCACTGCAGTGTCACGCAGGATGTCCCTTCCAAAAAACCCTCCCCAAACAGCACATGACGCAAAGAAAAAAAGAGGCGCAATGAGGTAGCTGTGTGAGTAAGATAAGCGACCCTAGTGGCCGACACAAACACCGGGCCCATCTAGGAGTGGCACTGCAGTGTCACGCAGGATGTCCCTTCCAAAAAACCCTCCCCAAACAGCACATGACGCAAAGAAAAATTAAAGAAAAAAGAGGTGCAAGATGGAATTGTCCTTGGGCCCTCCCACCCACCCTTATGTTGTATAAACAGGACATGCACACTTTAACCAACCCATCATTTCAGTGACAGGGTCTGCCACACGACTGTGACTGAAATGACGGGTTGGTTTGGACCCCCACCAAAAAAGAAGCAATTAATCTCTCCTTGCACAAACTGGCTCTACAGAGGCAAGATGTCCACCTCATCATCATCCTCCGATATATCACCGTGTACATCCCCCTCCTCACAGATTATCAATTCGTCCCCACTGGAATCCACCATCTCAGCTCCCTGTGTACTTTGTGGAGGCAATTGCTGCTGGTCAATGTCTCCACGGAGGAATTGATTATAATTCATTTTAATGAACATCATCTTCTCCACATTTTCTGGATGTAACCTCGTACGCCGATTGCTGACAAGGTGAGCGGCGGCACTAAACACTCTTTCGGAGTACACACTTGTGGGAGGGCAACTTAGGTAGAATAAAGCCAGTTTGTGCAAGGGCCTCCAAATTGACTCTTTTTCCTGCCAGTATAAGTACGGACTGTGTGACGTGCCTACTTGGATGCGGTCACTCATATAATCCTCCACCATTCTTTCAATGGTGAGAGAATCATATGCAGTGACAGTAGACGACATGTCCGTAATCGTTGTCAGGTCCTTCAGTCCGGACCAGATGTCAGCATCAGCAGTCGCTCCAGACTGCCCTGCATCACCGCCAGCGGGTGGGCTCGGAATTCTGAGCCTTTTCCTCGCACCCCCAGTTGCGGGAGAATGTGAAGGAGGAGAGGTTGACAGGTCGCGTTCCGCTTGACTTGACAATTTTGTCACCAGCAGGTCTTTGAACCCCAGCAGACTTGTGTCTGCCGGAAAGAGAGATCCAAGGTAGGCTTTAAATCTAGGATCGAGCACGGTGGCCAAAATGTAGTGCTCTGATTTCAACAGATTGACCACCCGTGAATCCTTGTTAAGCGAATTAAGGGCTCCATCCACAAGTCCCACATGCCTAGCGGAATCGCTCCGTGTTAGCTCCTCCTTCAATGTCTCCAGCTTCTTCTGCAAAAGCCTGATGAGGGGAATGACCTGACTCAGGCTGGCAGTGTCTGAACTGACTTCACGTGTGGCAAGTTCAAAGGGCATCAGAACCTTGCACAACGTTGAAATCATTCTCCACTGCGCTTGAGACAGGTGCATTCCACCTCCTATATCGTGCTCAATTGTATAGGCTTGAATGGCCTTTTGCTGCTCCTCCAACCTCTGAAGCATATAGAGGGTTGAATTCCACCTCGTTACCACTTCTTGCTTCAGATGATGGCAGGGCAGGTTCAGTAGTTTTTGGTGGTGCTCCAGTCTTCTGTACGTGGTGCCTGTACGCCGAAAGTGTCCCGCAATTCTTCTGGCCACCGACAGCATCTCTTGCACGCCCCTGTCGTTTTTTAAAAAATTCTGCACCACCAAATTCAAGGTATGTGCAAAACATGGGACGTGCTGGAATTTGCCCATATTTAATGCACACACAATATTGCTGGCGTTGTCCGATGCCACAAATCCACAGGAGAGTCCAATTGGGGTAAGCCATTCCGCGATGATCTTCCTCAGTTGCCGTAAGAGGTTTTCAGCTGTGTGCGTATTCTGGAAAGCGGTGATACAAAGCGTAGCCTGCCTAGGAAAGAGTTGGCGTTTGCGAGATGCTGCTACTGGTGCCGCCGCTGCTGTTCTTGCGGCGGGAGTCCATACATCTACCCAGTGGGCTGTCACAGTCATATAGTCCTGACCCTGCCCTGCTCCACTTGTCCACATGTCCGTGGTTAAGTGGACATTGGGTACAACTGCATTTTTTAGGACACTGGTGAGTCTTTTTCTGACGTCCGTGTACATTCTCGGTATCGCCTGCCTAGAGAAGTGGAACCTAGATGGTATTTGGTAACGGGGGCACACTGCCTCAATAAATTGTCTAGTTCCCTGTGAACTAACGGCGGACGCACGTCTAACACCAACATAGTTGTCAAGGCCTCAGTTATCCGCTTTGCAGCAGGATGACTGCTGTGATATTTCATCTTCCTCGCAAAGGACTGTTGGACAGTCAATTGCTTACTGGAAGTAGTACAAGTGGGCTTACGACTCCCCCTCTGGGATGACCATCGACTCCCAGCAGCAACAACAGCAGCGCCAGCAGCAGTAGGCGTTACACGCAAGGATGCATCGGAGGAATCCCAGGCAGGAGAGGACTCGTCAGAATTGCCAGTGACATGGCCTGCAGGACTATTGGCATTCCTGGGGAAGGAGGAAATTGACACTGAGGGAGTTGGTGGGGTGGTTTGCGTGAGCTTGGTTACAAGAGGAAGGGATTTACTGGTCAGTGGACTGCTTCCGCTGTCGCCCAAAGTTTTTGAACTTGTCACTGACTTATTATGAATGCGCTGCAGGTGACGTATAAGGGAGGATGTTCCGAGGTGGTTAACGTCCTTACCCCTACTTATTACAGCTTGACAAAGGCAACACACGGCTTGACACCTGTTGTCCGCTTTTCTGTTGAAATACCTCCACACTGAAGAGCTGATTTTTTTGGTATTTTCACCAGGCATGTCAACGGCCATATTCCTCCCACGGACAACAGGTGTCTCCCCGGGTGCCTGACTTAAACAAACCACCTCACCATCAGAATCCTCCTGGTCAATTTCCTCCCCAGCGCCAGCAACACCCATATCCTCCTCATCCTGGTGTACTTCAACACTGACATCTTCAATCTGACTATCAGGAACTGGACTGCGGGTGCTCCTTCCAGCACTTGCAGGGGGCGTGCAAATGGTGGAAGGCGCATGCTCTTCACGTCCAGTGTTGGGAAGGTCAGGCATCGCAACCGACACAATTGGACTCTCCTTGTGGATTTGGGATTTCGAAGAACGCACAGTTCTTTGCGGTGCTTTTGCCAGCTTGAGTCTTTTCAGTTTTCTAGCGAGAGGCTGAGTGCTTCCATCCTCATGTGAAGCTGAACCACTAGCCATGAACATAGGCCAGGGCCTCAGCCGTTCCTTGCCACTCCGTGTGGTAAATGGCATATTGGCAAGTTTACGCTTCTCCTCCGACAATTTTATTTTAGGTTTTGGAGTCCTTTTTTTACTGATATTTGGTGTTTTGGATTTGACATGCTCTGTACTATGACATTGGGCATCGGCCTTGGCAGACGACGTTGCTGGCATTTCATCGTCTCGGCCATGACTAGTGGCAGCAGCTTCAGCACGAGGTGGAAGTGGATCTTGATCTTTCCCTAATTTTGGAACCTCAACATTTTTGTTCTCCATATTTTAATAGGCACAACTAAAAGGCACCTCCGGTAAACAATGGAGATGGATGGATACTAGTATACTTATGGATGGACTGCCGAGTGCCGACACAGAGGTAGCTACAGCCGTGGACTACCGTACTGTGTCTGCTGCTTATATAGACTGGATGATAATGAGATGAAATCAATATATATATATGTATGTATATATAATATCACTAGTACTGCAGCCGGACAGGTAGATAATATATTTATTAGGTAATGATGACTGATGACGGACCTGCTGGACACTGTCAGCTCAGCAGCACCGCAGACTGCTACAGTAAGCTACTATACTATAGTAGTATGTACAAAGAAGAAAGAAAAAAAAAAAACCACGGGTAGGTGGTATACAATTATGGATGGACTGCCGAGTGCCGACACAGAGGTAGCTACAGCCGTGGACTAACGTACTGTGTCTGCTGCTAATATAGACTGGATGATTGATAATGAGATGAAATCAATATATATATGTATGTATATATAATATCACTAGTACTGCAGCCGGACAGGTAGATAATATATTTATTAGGTAATGATGACTGATGACGGACCTGCTGGACACTGTCAGCTCAGCAGCACCGCAGACTGCTACAGTAAGCTACTATACTATAGTAGTATGTACAAAGAAGAAAGAAAGAAAAAAAAACCACGGGTAGGTGGTATACAATTATGGATGGACTGCCGAGTGCCGACACAGAGGTAGCTACAGCCGTGGACTAACGTACTGTGTCTGCTGCTAATATAGACTGGATGATTGATAATGAGATGAAATCAATATATATATGTATGTATATATAATATCACTAGTACTGCAGCCAGACAGGTAGATAATATATTTATTAGGTAATGATGACTGATGACGGACCTGCTGGACACTGTCAGCTCAGCAGCACCGCAGACTGCTACAGTAAGCTACTATACTATAGTAGTATGTACAAAGAAGAAAGAAAAAAAAAAAACCACGGGTAGGTGGTATACAATTATGGATGGACTGCCGAGTGCCGACACAGAGGTAGCTACAGCCGTGGACTAACGTACTGTGTCTGCTGCTAATATAGACTGGATGATTGATAATTAGATGAAATCAATATATATATGTATGTATATATAATATCACTAGTACTGCAGCCGGACAGGTAGATAATATATTTATTAGGTAATGATGACTGATGACGGACCTGCTGGACACTGTCAGCTCAGCAGCACCGCAGACTGCTACAGTAAGCTACTATACTATAGTAGTATGTACAAAGAAGAAAGAAAAAAAAAACCACGGGTAGGTGGTATACAATTATGGATGGACTGCTGAGTGCCGACACAGAGGTAGCTACAGCCGTGGACTAGCGTACTGTGTCTGCTGCTAATATAGACTGGATGATTGATAATGAGATGAAATCAATATATATATGTATGTATATATAATATCACTAGTACTGCAGCCGGACAGGTAGATAATATATTTATTAGGTAATGATGACTGATGACGGACCTGCTGGACACTGTCAGCTCAGCAGCACCGCAGCATGCTACAGTAAGCTACTATACTCTATAGTAGTATGTACAAAGAAGAAAGAAAAAAAAAACCCACGGGTAGGTGGTATACAATTATGGATGGACTGCCGAGTGCCGACACAGAGGTAGCTACAGCCGTGGACTAACGTACTGTGTCTGCTGCTAATATAGACTGGATGATTGATAATGAGATGAAATCAATATATATATGTATGTATATATAATATCACTAGTACTGCAGCCGGACAGGTAGATAATATATTTATTAGGTAATGATGACTGATGACGGACCTGCTGGACACTGTCAGCTCAGCAGCACCGCAGACTGCTACAGTAAGCTACTATACTATAGTAGTATGTACAAAGAAGAAAGAAAAAAAAAAACCACGGGTAGGTGGTATACAATTATGGATGGACTGCTGAGTGCCGACACAGAGGTAGCTACAGCCATGGACTAACGTACTGTGTCTGCTGCTAATATAGACTGGATGATTGATAATGAGATGAAATCAATATATATATGTATGTATATATAATATCACTAGTACTGCAGCCGGACAGGTAGATAATATATTTATTAGGTAATGATGACTGATGACGGACCTGCTGGACACTGTCAGCTCAGCAGCACCGCAGACTGCTACAGTAAGCTACTATACTCTATAGTAGTATGTACAAAGAAGAAAGAAAAAAAAAAACCACGGGTAGGTGGTATACAATTATGGATGGACTGCCGAGTGCCGACACAGAGGTAGCTACAGCCGTGGACTAACGTACTGTGTCTGCTGCTAATATAGAGTCTAGACTGGATGATAAATTATTGATAATGAGATGAAATCAATATAATATCACTAGTACTGCAGCCGGACAGGTACTATATATATTTATTATGTAATAACTGATGACGGACCTGCTGGACACTGTCAGGTCAGCACAGCACCGCAGACTGCTACAGTAAGCTATTATAGTAGTATGTATAAAGAAGAATGAAAAAAAAAAAACCACGGGTAGGTGGTATACAATATTATATATATATATATATATTATATACAATTATATATATATATATATATATATATATATATATATATTAAACTGGTGGTGATTGATTATTAAACTGGTGGTCACTTCAGGACAGGTCACGTTGCAACTTGCAACTAGTACTCCGAGGCCTAAGCAGACAATCACAAAATATATTATTATACTGGTGGTCAGTGTGGTCACAACAATGGCAGTGTGGCACTGACTCTGGCAGCAAAAGTGTGCACTGTACGTTATATGTACTCCTGAGTCCTGCTCTCAGACTCTAACTGCTCCCCACTGTCAATGTCTCCCCCACAAGTCAGATAATACACTTACAGTCACACTATCTAATCTATAAATATCACTTCAGCAAGTAGTATAGTAGTATACAGTAGTACTCCTCCTAATAATGCTCCCCGAAAATACTGTGTCTCTCTCTTCTCTAAACGGAGAGGACGCCAGCCACGTCCTCTCCCTATGACTCTCAATGCACGTGTGAAAATGGCGGCGACGCGCGGCTCCTTATATAGAATCCGAGTCTCGCGATAGAATCCGAGCCTCGCGAGAATCCGACAGCGTGATGATGACGTTCAGGCGCGCTCGGGTTAGCCGAGCAAGGCGGGAAGATCCGAGCCTGCTCGGACCCGTGTAAAAAACCTGAAGTTCGGGCGGGTTCGGATTCAGAGGAACCGAACCCGCTCATCTCTACAGTACAGGGAGGGAGCACACACTACATACAGCACAGTACAGGGAGGAGGAGCATACACTACATACAGTACAGTACAGGGAGGGGGAGCACACACTACATACAGCACAGTACAGGGAGGGAGCACACACTACATACAGCACAGTACAGGGAGAAGGAGCACACACTACATACAGCACAGTACAGGGAGGGAGCACACACTACATACAGCACAGTACAGGGAGGGGGAGCACACACTACATACAGTATAGGGAGGGAGCACACACTACATACAGCACAGTACAGGGAGGTGGAGCACACACCACATACAGCACAGTACAGGGAGGGAGAGCACACACACTACATACAGCACAGTACAGGGAGGGGGAGCACACACTACATACAGCACAGTACAGGGAGGGAGCACACACTACATACTGCACAGTACAGGGAGGGAGCACACACTACATACAGCACAGTACAGGGAGGAGGAGCACACACTACATACAGCACAGTACAGGGAGGGAGCACACACAAGTAGTGAAACACAGACACAGAGGACCAGCGCAGCAGAATCTGTCCCAGTGGCCAATCCACCCCTGATTACATACATAGCCACCATATTACATACATAGCCACCACATTATTACATGAATAGCACCACATTATACAAATGGCACTGCATTACACGTATAGCACCACATTACACGTATATCACCGCATTACATGTAAAGCACTACACGTATAGCACTACATTACACAAATCATACCTCCCAACTTTCTGTTCTTGTTAAGTGGGACACTCGCGCGGCGAAGCCACGCACGCTCCCGAGAAGGGGCTAAGCAGAGCAGAGCAGTGATTGACAGAGCCTCCCAACTGACCCCCCCCCACCGCGGAACACTGTGGCCCGTGGGTGGGACAGCGGGACAGTCCCCAAAAAACGGGACTGTCCCGCGAAAATCGGGACAGTTGGGAGGTATGCACAAATAGCACCACATAACACGAATAGCACAACATTACAGGTATTGCACCGCACTACACGTATAGCACCGCATTATCAACTAGCACCACATTACATACATAGCCACCGCATTACATACGTAGCCACCGCATTACATACGTAGACACCGCATAAATAGGCCCATCATCATGGACAGATATTGGTCAGCTATAGGGCTAAAGGACATTGCATTAGAGATTGTCTCAGGGCTGGCTGTGAGTGCTGCCTGATCAGCTGGCATCCTGAGAACAAGGTACATCCTGCTCCTGTCCAGTCCCCAAACCATACACTGTGACCGGGGACGCCCTAATCTTTACACTAACATGATAATGCAAATAATGTAATTAAAAATAACCTCTCTGCCGGGTCCCCTTCAGTGCCCAGTCACCACTCTGGCCAGTTCAGTGAGAGTGCGGGAGCTGGGGTGGCAGCGGGTGTAGTGAACCCGGCTCCGACCATCGCTTAGCTGCTGCTCCTGGGCCGGGCTCGTTGAAGAGACTTTTGGCCGGGGCCAGGGAGAGGATGCTGCTGGGCTGGTTAACTTTCTCAAGGTCCCCCATTGGTAGAACAGCATCACCACTTTTCGCGGCTAGCGGCACCTGGAAGTACCCGCTAGCCTAACTTCCGGATTGCATTCCAATGAACCACAAGTACTGGAAGCAGTGTGAGCCAGAGTGTGAATTGGCCTGGCTGAGGGGGATATGGGACCGGCCCATCGAAATCTGTCATGGTGTCCTGGTGGGCCAATCCGCCCCTGGTAGCTGCACTCTCTGCACCTATGGTAGCTACACCCTTGTATAGAACACATGTAACTGTGACAGGGAAGGTGGACCCTCTCAGCTGTGGGTTCCAAAGATGCTGCACCTATGGTAACTACACCCAGCATATAACACATGTAATTGTGACAGGGAAGGTGGCCCCTCTCAGCACTGGCCCCATAGCAGCTGCACTCTTCGCACCTATGGTAGCTACACCCTTGTATATAACACGTGTAACTGTGACAGGGAAGGTGGCCCCTCTCAGCACTGGGCCCCATAGCAGCTGCACTCCTTGCACCTATGGTAGCTACACCCTGTATATTGCACATGTAACTGTGACAGGGAAGGTGGCCTCTCTCAGCACTGGGCCCCATAGCAGCTGCACTCCTTGCACCTATGGTAGCTACACCCTTGAATATAACACGTGTAACTGTGACAGGAAAGATGGCCCCTCTCAGCACTGGCACCATAGCAGCTGCATTCCCTGCACCTATGGTAGCTACAACCTTGGTAAGCCCGCATGGGGCTCTGTTGCACTCGTAACCCCACCGGCAATCTGGCGGCCAGGATCCCGGCATCAGGATGCTGACCGCTGGGATCCCAACCGCTGGTTACACGATCCCAACGCATGATAGAGCATATGGTACTTGCCTATTCTCCCGCAATGTCTTAGAGACCCCAGGATAGCAGGCACCAAGGTGTAGGCATATCTTCAGTAATGCCTCAGTTCCACACGCTGATGCCCACTTCCCGTGTGAAGTGGCCAGGCGAGCTGATGACGCTATTCCTACTGAATCCCATCATCATGGCCCCTTCCCCCGCTTTACAATGATGTAATCGTGGCTTTATATACTGTGCCTTGATGATGCAATTCTGCTGTCATGCCCCTGCACTGCCCACATGGTTGCATCATCATACCCATAGGCGTGTGCAGCTAATTTTATTAGGGGGTGCACCACCAGAGTGGCGTGTCGGGCACCGCCTTTTGGGAGTGTCCAGCACCGCCCAGGGACATATTTAGCATTATTTCACATTCCCTCAGTAAAATCACATGGCTTAATCTAATTTCTCCCTAGTTCCTAATAAAAAAATATAATACACCCCAGGGAAATAAAATAAAACATAATGGTGTGACCACCTGCCGGTACTGACTGTCCGCTACGGCATAACCCTGAGTCCTAGCTGCCACTGCACCCTATCGCTGCTTACACTTCTCCAACCTATCCCTGACCCAGGGTGTGGTGGGCCTAGATGCATATGCATTCCCTCCATCACCCCCACTCCCCACCCCTTGCACTCCCCAGCACCTACTCCTTGATTTTGAGTGGGCCACTCTGAAAAGTACAGGATATTTAGGGGGCCGAACCTTTGAGTTTTAATAAACACAACAAATTTATATTATGCCACACAGTATGAGCCAAATTCACATTTCGCCACACGGTATGAGCTGAAATTCACATTACGCCACAAGGTAAGAGCGGAATTTCACATTAGGCCACATGGTATGAGCGGAAATTCACATTTCCCCACACGTTATGAACTGAAATTCACATTACGCCACAAGGTATGAGCAGAAATTCACATTACGCCACACATTATGAGCGGAAATTCACATTACACTACATGGTATGAGCTGAAATTCACATTATGCCACACGGTATGAGCTGAAATTCACATTATGCCACACGGTATGAGCTGAAATTCACATTACGCCACACGGTATGTCCCCAGCAGTGCCAGGCACCCTTAAAACCCCACTCAGGTAACTACTGAGTGCTTGGCTCAGCTACAGAGTACACCCACAGATCTTAGTTTTTTCATTTTTTTATTGTTTTTTTTTTTGTTGGGTGGGGGGGGGGGGGGGCAACTTTATGTACAGTATATATACAGACAGTATGTATATTCCCCCTGGCTGGCCCCCTCTCTTTCCCCTGGAGCAGGCTCAGCTGCAGCACTACAGTTTACTTACCTAGTCACTGACTGAGCGGTGGTGGTATGAGCGGTGACAGTCTGCTGAATTTCTCCTCCGGGTCTTTGACCCCTTCTGAGAGGAACACTGCATGGCTGTGGCTGTGGATACACACAAGGACAGAGAGAGAGAGCAAGGCAACCACGGGCGGGTGGGCGCGTGGTGTGACATGATGTCACATTGCGGGGCGGAGCTGGGAGATTTTCACTGCAGTGTACCCAGTGCGTATGCCAGACAGTCATATCAGTCTGTCCTGACAGTGCAGCGGGCGCAGCTGGGGGGAGGAGGAACATGTACAGTATGAGCAGCAGCCGATCATTGTGTTGCAGGTGTGGAGTGCGGGGTTGCCAGACATTAGGGGGTGCCTGTGCGCACCAGGCACCCCCTGTGCGCACGCCTATGGTCATACCCCTCCCAACTGGCAGCCAAGAACTTGGTAAGTGTGTGATATCTGGGACCTGTAGCTCACCAGCAAAAAGTATCTATTTTTTAACCATTTCATCACCCCCACATCCACTGCATACAATTGGGTCTATGTACTAAGCCTTGGAGAGAGATAAAGTGGATGGAGATAAAGTACCAGCCAATCAGCTCCTGTCATTTTTCAAACCCAGCCTATAATATGACAGTTAGCAGCTGATTGGCTGGTACTTATCTTCGTCCACTTTATCTCTCTCCAGGGCTTAGTAAATAGACTCCAGTATTTGTAACGAGCCCCAGTGCTTTAGCCTACCAAACACCCACCACCACCACCACCAATTTTGCAACTAAACACTGTACAGCATGAGAGGACATGGGCTGTTATCCGATGTCTCCACTGTACAGCTGGCCACGCGCAGGCCCATCCCGCCTCTGGAGCTGCGGCCCAGGATTATTCATCAATTTGACCTCACACTTGTATGGCCAAACCTGACATGGACTAGTAAAACAGCCCCATGGTGTTTCTGGAGGATCTATAGGGCCAATTCAGAGCTGATCGCTCGCTAGCTGTTTTTTGCAGTCCTGCGTTCACTTAGTCGCCGCACGCCGCGGAATGTATTTTAGCTGTGCAAGTGTGCGATCGCATGTGCAGCCGAGCGGTACAAAAGATTTTGTGCAGTTTCTGAGTAGCCTAGGAGTTACTCAGCCGCAGCGATCACTTCAACCTGTCCGGGACCAGAATTCACATCAGATACCTGCCCTGCAAACGCTTGGGAACGCCTGCGTTTTTCCAACCACTCCCAGAAAACGGTCAGTTGACACCCACAAATCCCTTCTTCCTGTCAATCTCCTTGCGATCACCCATGTGAATGGATTCTTTGCACAAACCCATCGCAGAGCAACAAACTGCTTTGTACCTGTGCCACGTGCCTGCACAATGCGGTGCATATGCATGCGCAGTTCTGACCTGATGGCAGCGCTGCAAAAAACGCTAGCGAGCGATCAGGTCTTAATTAGACCCTATAAAATAGGATTTTAATACCTACCGGTAACTCCTTTTCTCTTAGTCCGTAGACGGGATCCACAGGAGACATGGGCACTTTAAGACTTTCAAAGGGGTGTGTACTGGCTCCCCCCTCTATGCCCCTCCTCCAGACTCCAGTTATAGGAACTGTGCCCAGGGAGACGGACATTTCGAGGAAAAGGATTTATTGTTCAACTAAGGTGAGATTTATACCAGCTCACACCTCAAGCACGCCGTACAACATGGCATTTAACACAACGCAAGTCAACGGCATGAACATTATCAGCAACAGGCTGACTATAAACGTAACACAACATGTGTGTAACCACAACTAATAACTGCAGATACAGTACGCACTGGGACGGGCGCCCAGCATCCTCTACGGACTAAGAGAAAAGGATTTACCGGTAGGTATTAAAATCCTATTTTCTCATATGTCCTAGAGGATGCTGGGGTCACATCAAGAACCATGGGGTTATACCAAAGCTCTAGAACGGGCGGGAGAGTGCGGATGACTCTGCAGCACCGATTGACCAAACATGAGGTCCTCATTAGCCAGGGTATCAAACTTGTTGAAGTTCGCAAAGGTGTTTGAACCTGACCAAGTAGCCGCTCGGCAAAGTTGTAATGCCAGGACCCCCGGGCAGCCGCCCAGGACGAGCCCACCTTTCTAGTAGAATGGGCCTTCACCGATTTCGGTAACGGCAATCCAGCCGTAGAATGAGCCTGCTGAATCGTATGACAGATCCAGAGCGCAATAGTCTGCTTGGAAGCAGGAGCCCCAATTTTATTGTGAGCATACAGGACAAACAGAGCCTCTGTTTTCCTAAACTGAGCCGTTCTGGCGACATAAATTTTCAAAGCTCTTACTAGTGATGAGCGGGTTCGGGTCCTCGGGATCCGAACCCACCCGAACTTCACCTTTTTTTGCACGGGTCCGAGCAACTCGGATCCTCCCGCCTTGCTCGGTTAACCCGAGCTTGCCTGAACGTCATCATCCCGCGGTCGGATTCTCGCGAGATTCGTATTCTATATAAGGAGCCGCGCGTCGCCGCCATTTTTCACTCGTGCATTGGAGATGATCGTGAGAGGACGTGGCTGGCGTCCTCTCAGTTTCTATGTTCAGTGTGCTGCAAATATCTGTGCTCAGTGTGCTGCAAATATCTGTGCTCAGTGTGCTGCAAGTGCAAATATCTACGTTCTCTGCCTGAAAAACGCTCCATATCTGTGCTCAGTGTGCTGCAAATATCTGTGCTCAGTGTGCTAATTGCTTTATTGTGGGGACTGGGGACCAGCAGTATTATATAGTAGGAGGACAGTGCAGAGTTTTGCTGACCAGTGACCACCAGTATTATACGTTCTCTGCCTGAAAAACGCTCCATATCTGTGCTGCATTGTAGTATATAGTAGGAGGACAGTGCAGAATTTTGCTGACCACCAGTATAACTATATATATAGCAGTACGGTACAGTAGTCCACTGCTCTACCTCTGTGTCGTCAAGTATACTATCCCATCCATACCTGTGGTGCACTTCAGTTTTGCACAGTTTGCTGACCACCAGTATATAATATATAGCAGTACGGTACAGTAGGCCACTGCTCTACCTACCTCTGTGTCGTCAAGTATACTATCCATCCATACCTGTGGTGCATTTCAGTTTTGCACAGTTTGCTGACCACCAGTATATAATATATAGCAGTACGGTACAGAAGGCCACTGCTCTACCTACCTCTGTGTCGTCAAGTATACTATCCATCCATACTTGTGGTGCATTTCAGTTTTGCACAGTTTGCTGACCACCAGTATATAATATATAGCAGTACGGTACAGTAGGCCACTGCTCTACCTACCTCTGTGTCGTCAAGTATACTATCCATCCATACCTGTGGTGCATTTCAGTTTTGCACAGTTTGCTGACCACCAGTATATAATATATAGCAGTACGGTACAGTAGGCCACTGCTCTACCTACCTCTGTGTCGTCAAGTATACTATCCAGAGGCAAACGCAGGATTTCTGGAGGGGGGTTTCCAAATGTTTGAGTTTAGAGTGATTGTTGTCAGCCCATGAAGAATGCACAATTAGTATGTAAAAAGCTATCTGCCCCAAACACAGTGCAGTGTATGTAATACAGTACATCATTCATATGTAGACCCAATGACCACGGTAAGCCACTTACCAAATTCTCACTGGTGCGATGATAGATACATAGACACACACATATAGCAGAACTGGTGGGAAAACTTGCTGCCTCTGGACACGTGCAGTAGCACCATTCCGCCCTTAACACCGCATGTAGTGGCTGCTGGCAAGGCTGTGGGGAAGGCGGGATTTTGGGCAACTGAACGCCCACCACTGTCAATCACATTGCGCACTGTGTAAGGTTTCATAGGCATGCTGCGGTTGCTGTGCGTGTGCGGTTTGCCGATACTGCCACCCGCCATTAGATTGCGGACGCATCAAACTAAGGTTGACCCCTGGCAGCGCAGTCAGGTGGTCAGCGGGCATTGTTTTTTCCCGAAGTGGCTGCGTGATTTCACGCAGCCGCCCCGAAAACAGTCACAGCACACCCTTGTTCAGCCCACCCCGTGAACGGCCACCGCTGTCAATCACATTGCGCACCATGTAAGGTTGCGCAGGCATGCTGCAGTTGCTGTGCGTGTGCAGTTTGCGGATACTTGCAATAACTGGGTCTAGCCATCAGTAATAATACATAGATCTTTCTTAATTATTTACATGTCCTCTTTCATATCTGCACCCACCTCGCGATCTAACCCTCTCACATGCACCCCCCCTTTGACCTTTCCCTTTCTTGTGTTCTACCCCACATGACCTGTAGCTCTCTTTTCTACATTCCCCTCATGACCTGTCACTTTCTTGTCTGCCACGTCATGACGTCTTCCTCTGCATGACCTGTCCCTCTTGGGTTGATTCTATTTCGGAGTGGGAGAAGGGACCTTCTGACGTATATAGGGGAGGAGACACGTCACCAGGGGGAGGAGCTACGGGCTTCGCTCGCCACCTGATTACTAAAGGTAATAGTTGGTGGCGTGGATAGTAGAGGAACTATCCCGCTGGCCTTGCTCCTCCCCCTTGTGTTGTGACTCCTCCCCCAGACGGAAAAGGTCCCTTAGCCCACTTGATTCTAGCATCTACCGTCCCTCTTGTTTGCATCCCTCACCTAACTAACTCACCACCACCCGCCAGCCCCCTCGCCCGCCCTCAGCGCTCTCATGATGCCGGTTACACAAACTGCCCGCACAACACTGTGCCTCACCTAGCCGTCTTACACTGTACACTAGCAGCCCCCGGATCTCCTTGACATGTGGCACTTCGCAGAGTCAGTGGGATGGATAGAGACAGCTACAGCACGGTAATCACGGCGAGCGCGCCTCACCTTTCAGAGCCCGACGCGAGAACTGCCAGCGGAGCTGCGTACTGCCACAGCAGCTCCCCCTACATGCAGCCAGCTGTCAGACTCCCAGTTTCAATGTAAGGAGGCAGCTGCTGTAGCCGTGCCGTTGCCGGAGCTCCTGTGCATTATACAAAATAAAAAACAAAATAATTCAGCTGCACGATAGATGTGCGACCAGGGGGGTTTCTAGGTACTCGGAAACCCCCCCTGCGTGCGCGTGTGCTATCCATCCATACCTGTGGTGCATTTCAGTTGTGCGCAGTATATACAGTAGTAGGCCATTGCTATTGATATATTACTGGCATATAATTCCACACATTAAAAAATGGAGAACAAAAATGTGGAGGGTAAAATAGGGAAAGATCAAGATCCACTTCCACCTCGTGCTGAAGCTGCTGCTACTAGTCATGGCCGAGACGATGAAATGCCATCAACGTCGTCTGCCAAGGCCGATGCCCAATGTCATAGTAGAGAGCATGTAAAATCCAAAAAACAAAAGTTCAGTAAAATGACCCAAAAATCTAAATTAAAAGCGTCTGATGAGAAGCGTAAACTTGCCAATATGCCATTTACAACACGGAGTGGCAAGGAACGGCTGAGGCCCTGGCCTATGATCATGGCTAGTGGTTCAGATTCACATGAGGATGGAAGCACTCATCCTCTCGCTAGAAAACTGCAGTGCCACTCCTAGATGGGCCAGGTGTTTGTGTCGGCCACTTGGGTCGCTTAGCTTAGTCACACAGCTACCTCATTGCGCCTCTTTTTTTCTTTGCATCATGTGCTGTTTGGGGACTATTTTTTTGGAGTGCCATCCTGTCTGACACTGCAGTGCCACTTCTAAATGGGCCAGGTGTTTGTGTCGGCCACTTGCGTCGCTTAGCTTAGTCACACAGCTACCTCATTGCGCCTCTTTTTTTCTTTGCATCATGTGCTGTTTGGGGACTATTTTTTCAATCTGCCATCCTGTCTGACACTGCAGTGCCACTCCTAGATGGGCCAGGTGTTTGTGTCGGCCACTTGGGTCGCTTAGCTTAGTCACACAGCTACCTCATTGCGCCTCTTTTTTTCTTTGCATCATGTGCTGTTTGGGGACTATTTTTTTGAAGGGCCATCCTGTCTGACACTGCAGTGCCACTCCTAGATGGGCCAGGTGTTTGTGTCGGCCACTTGGGTCGCTTAGCTTAGTCACACAGCTACCTCATTGCGCCTCTTTTTTTCTCTGCATCATGTGCTGTTTGGGGACTATTTTTTCAATCTGCCATCCTGTCTGACACTGCAGTGCCACTCCTAGATGGGCCAGGTGTTTGTTTTGGCCACTTGGGTCGCTTAGCTTAGTCATCCAGCGACCTCGGTGCAAATTTTAGGACTAAAAATAATATTGTGAGGTGTGAGGTGTTCAGAATAGACTGGAAATTAGTGGAAATTATGGTTATTGAGGTTAATAATACTATGGGATCAAAATGACTCCTAAATTCTATGATTTAAGCTGTTTTTGAGGGTTTTTTGTAAAAAAACACCCGAATCCAAAACACACCCGAATCCGACAAAAAATTTTCAGGTAGGTTTTGCCAAAACGCGTCCGAATCCAAAACACGGCCGCGGAACCGAATCCAAAACCAAAACACAAAACCCGAAAAATTTCAGGTGCACATCACTAGCTCTTACTACTTCGAGAAACTTAGATTCCAGCAAGGCGTCAGTAGCCACTGGCACCACAATAGGTTGGTTCAAGGGGAACGACGAAGCCACTTTTGGCAGAAACTGCTGACGAGTCCTCAACTCTGCTCTATCTTCATGGAAGATGAAATAAGGGCTCTTGTGAGACAAGGCCGCCAATTCAGACACCCGCCTTGCGGATGCCAAGACCAACAGCATGACCACTTTCCAAGTAAGGAATTTCAACTCTACCTTCTGTAAAGGTTCAAACCAATGAGATTGAAGGAATTGCAACACCACGTTAAGATCCCATGGTGCCACAGGGGGCACAAAGGGAGGTTGGATGTGCAACACGCCTTTCACGAAGGTCTGAACTTCTGGAAGGGAGGCCAATTGTTTTTGGGAAAAAAACGATAAAGCTGAAATTTGAACTTTAATTGAGCCCAACTTTAGGGCCGCATCCACACCGGCTTGTAGAAAATGGAGAAAACGTCCTAACTGAAATTCTTCCGTAGGAGCCTTCTTGGATTCACACCAAGGCACGTATTTTCTCCAAATACGGTGGTAATGTGTAGACGTTACTCCTTTCCTGGCCTGAATAAGAGTGGGGATGACTTTCTTGGGAATACGCTTTCGGGCTAGGATCCGGCGTTCAACCTCCAAGCCGTCAAACGAAGTCGCGGTAAGTCTTGGAATACGCACCTCAGGAAGAGGCCAGGGATCTCCTACGAGTAATTCCTGCAGATCTGGATACCAAGCCCTTCTTGGCCAGTCTGGAACAATGAGGATCACTTGAACCTTTGTTCTTCTTATGACCTTTATCACTTTTGGAATGAGTGGAAGCGGAGGAAACACGTACACCGACTGAAACACCCACGGTGTCACCAGAGCGTCCACTGCTATTGCTTGACGGTCTCTCGACCTGGAACAATATCTCTGAAGTTTCTTGTTGAGGCGAGACACCATCCTGTCTATTTGAGGAATTCCCCAAAGACTTGTCACTTCTGCAAAGACCTCTTGATGAAGACCCCACTCTCCTGGATGGGGATCGTATCTGCTGAGGAAGTCTGCTTCCCAGTTGTCCACTCCTGGAATGAAGATCGCTGACAGAGCGCTTTTATATCTTTCCGCCCAAAGGAGCACCTTTGTGGCCTCTGCCATTGCCGCTCTGCTCTTTTTTCCGCCCTGGCGGTTTATGTACGCTACTGCTGTTATGTTGTCCGACTGAATCAAGACGGGCCGATTGCGAAGATGTTCCGCTTGCAGAAGGCCATTGTGAATGGCCCTTAACTCCAGAACGTTTATGTGTAGACACATTTCCTGGCTTGACCATCTTCCCTGGAAGCTTTCCCCCTGCGTGACTGCTCCCCAGCCTTGGAGACTCGCATCCGTGGTCACTAAGATCCAGTCCTGGATCCCGAACCTGCATCCCTCTAGGAGGTGAGAGCTGTGCAGCCACCACAGAAGTGAGATTCTGATCTTGGAAGACAAGGTTATCCTTCGGTGCATGTGCAGATGGGACCCGGACCACTTGTCCAACAGGTCCCACTGAAACACTCTGGCATGGAATCTGTCAAACTGAATGGCCTCATAAGCAGCCACCATCTTCCCCAGCAACCGAGTGCATTGATGGATCGATACTCTTTTTGGTTTCAGCATTTGTTTGACCAGGTTCTGAATTTCCAGAGCCTTTTCCACTGGAAGAAAAACTCTCTGTTTTTCTGTGTCCAGAATCATTCCCAAAAACAACAGCCGTCTCGTCGGAATCAATTGTGATTTTGGCAAGTTTAGGAGCCAACCATGTTGCTGCAGAATTGTCAGGGAGAGTGTAATGTTCTGCATCAATTGGTCCCTGGATCTCGCCTTTATCAGGAGTTTGTCCAAGTATGGGATAATCGTGACTCCTTGCTTGCGTAGGAGTACCATCATTTCGGCTATTACTTTGGTGAAAACCCTCGGAGCCGTGGACAAACCAAATGGCAACATCTGAAATTGGTAATGACAATCCCGAACTGCAAACCTCAGGTAAGCCTGATGTGGGGGATAAATTGGAACATGCAAGTAGGCATCCTTTATGTCTACCGACACCATAAAATCCCCCTCCTCCAGACTGGAGATCACTGCCCGGAGAGATTCCATCTTGAATTTGAATTTTTTTAGATAGAAATTGAGGGATTTGAGGTTCAGGATTGGTCTGACTGAGCCGTCTGGCTTCGGGACCACGAACAGGCTCGAATAAAAGCCTTCTCCCTGTTGTGACGGGGGAACCCTGACAATGACTTGATTGTGACACAATTTTTGTATTGCGGCGCATACCGCCTCACTGTCTGGAAGTGAAGCTGGTAAAGCTGATTTGAAAAATCAGTGAAGGGGAACATCTTGAAACTCCAGTTTGTACCCTTGGGACACTATTTCTAAAACCCATGGGTCCAGGGCCGAACGAGCCCAGAACTGACTGAAGAGCCTGAGACATGCCCCCACTGGTGCGGAATCCCGCAGAAGAGCCCTGGCGTCATGCGGTGGACTTGGCAGAAGCCGGGGAGGACTTCTGCTCCTGGGAACTGGCCACGGCCGGTGATCGTTTACCTTTTCCCTTTCCTCTAGTAGCAAGGAAGGAAAACCCTCGGCCCTTTCTGTATTTACTGGGCTGAAAGGACTGCATCTGATAGTGGTGTGCTTTCTTTTGTGGTGCAGGCACATAAGGTAAAAATTATGACTTACCCGCGGTAGCCGTAGATACCAAATCAGCGAGGCCGTCACCAAACAACACACCACCTTTATACAGTAGAGACTCCATAGCTTTCTTAGAGTCAGCATCAGCATTCCATTGATGAATCCACAGTGCTCTCCTAGCTGAGACTGCCATGGCATTGGCCCATGATCCCAAGAGGCCAATATCTCTTGCAGCTTCCTTTAGGTAGACTGCAGCGTCCCTGATATGACCTAGTGTCAAAAAAATGCTATCCCTATCCAGGGTATCCATTTCAGATGACAAGTTATCTGCCCATTTTTTTCGATAGCACTACTCACCCACACAGATGCAATGGCTGGTCTGAGTAGAGTACCCGTGGTGACATAAATGGATTTCAATGTACTTTCCTGTCTACGATCTGCATGGTCCTTTAGGGCTGCCGTGTCAGGGGACGGGAGAGCCACCTTTTTGGACAGCCATGACAGAGCTTTGTCCACAATGGGGGGTGACTCCCATTTTTCCCAGAGGGAAACGGATACGCCACTACAATCCTTTTGGGAATCTGAAACTTCTTTTCAGGACTTTCCCAAACCTTTTCACAAAGCGTGTTCAGTTCATGAGAGGGAGGAAATGTTACCTCAGGTTTCTTCCCTTTATACATACAGACCCTAGTATCAGGAACAGTAGGGTCCTCAGTGATATGTAAAACATCGTTTATAGCCACAATCATGTACTGAATGCTCTTTGCCAGTTTTGGATCTAATCTGGCATCACTATAGTCTTCACTTGAGTCAGTGTCCGTGTCGGTATCCGTGTCTGCCAGCTTGGCAAATGAACGTTTTTGTGACCCCGAGGGGGTCTGGACTTGAAACAACACATCCTCTACGGATTTCTTCCAAGCCTGGTTCTGAGACTCAGATATATCCAGTCTTTTATTTATCAGAGCTACATTTGCATTCAAAGCACTCAAAACATTCACCCAATCAGGTGTCGGCAGTGCCGACAGGGTCACTCCCACAGCCGTTTGTGTCCCTCCTCCTGGGAAGAGCACTCCGCCTCAGACATGCCGACACACGTGCACCCACCACACACAGATACACTGGGCCTATAGGGGACAGACCCACAGTAAAGCCTGTCGGAGAGACACAGAGGGAGATATTGCCAGCTCACACCCCAGCGCCCAAACCCGGTCTGAAAACACTACAGAAAATGTCCCAGACCTGCAGCGCTTTTACAAATTATATATATAATGCATCAAAATCACTGTGTCCCCTTCCCCCCCCCCCCCGTTTTGCACCCTGTTACTTGTACAGCAGTGTGAGGAAGGAACAGCATCTCTGCAGCGTTATGGAGAGAAAATGGCGCCGGGCTGTGTGCTGTGAGGGCTAAGCCCCGCCCCCGTAATGGCGCGCTTCAGACCCGCTCTTTTTTAAACTTTTTTTATACTGGCGGGGGTCCGGACAGTGCCCTGGCACTTAGTCCGCTCTTGCCAGGTAGTGATTTGAGGTTAAAATGCTGCCCGGGCCCCCCCCCGCGCCCTGCACCCTGTAGTGCCTCTGAGTGTGGGAGCATGGCGCGCAGCGCGCCCGCTGTGTGGTACCTCAAAGCCGTCACTGAAGTCTTCTGATCTTCTTCTACTCACCTGTCTTCTGGCTCTGCAAGGGGGGTGACAGTGGGCTCTGGGAACGAGCATCTAGGCGCACCTAGCGATCTGACCCTCAGGAGCTAATGGTGTCCTGTAGCCAAAGAAGCAGAGCCTTTAAACTCATAGAAGTAGGTCTGACTTCTCTCCCCTAAGTCCCACGAAGCAGGGAGACTGTTGCCAGCAGTGCTCCCTGAAAATAAAAAACCTAACATAAAGTATTTTCAGAGAAACTCAGTAGAGCTCCTCAGTGTGCATCCAGTCTGCCTGGGCACAAATTCTAAACTGGAGTCTGGAGGAGGGGCATAGAGGGAGGAGCCAGTTCACACCCCTTTGAAAGTCTTAAAGTGCCCATGTCTCCTGTGGATCCCGTCTATACCCCATGGTTCTTGATGTGACCCCAGCATCCTCTAGGACGTATGAGAAACACTATGTTATGTGCACATTAAGTGGTATAAATGAAAATGTATGGAACATGAGTAATTAACATGAATTAAAAACAAATCATCACATTATAATGAAGTCCAGTAAACATGACACGATGGGAGTTGTAGTGCACAAAGGTCCTCCTAGACAGATCCGCACATGACATTCCACCATGCACTGGGCTCAGCCACCAAGTATCCCTGGAACTTGTTATAAAATGTTGCCAAGTATGACAGTCACATATCAAAGTAAACTCTAAGTGTATCTACTATATAAAAGCGAAAATCCGTCCTTCTGTCTTTCTATACAAATCCACAGTTTACAAGTGACGATCGTGAAATTTTACATATGAGCGTATTAAAACACGGCGGAGTCAACTAAAACAATTAGAAATCCCTAGCACCCCTAGGGGGGCAGACAGCAGCACAGAGTATATCAATAAACAGCATAACTCCGGAATTGCTGGAGCAATGGCCCTCATTCCGAGTTGTTCACTCGCTAGCTGCTTTTAGCAGCATTGCACACGCTAAGCCGCCGCCCTCTGGGAGTGTATCTTAGCATAGCAGAATTGCGAACGAAAGATTCGCAAAATTGCGAATAGAAATTTCTTAGCAGTTTCTGAGTAGCTCGACACTTACTCCGCCACTGCGATCAGTTCAGTCAGTTTCGTTCCTGGTTTGACGTAACAAACACACCCAGCGTTCGCCCAGACACTCCCCCGTTTCTCCAGCCACTCCTGCGTTTTTCCCAGAAACTAGTGATGAGCACCGGAAATTTTTCGGGTTTTGTGTTTTGGTTTTGGGTTCGGTTCCGCGGCCGTGTTTTGGGTTCGAACGCGTTTTGGCAAAACCTCACCGAATTTTTTTTGTCGGATTAGGGTGTGTTTTGGATTCGGGTGTTTTTTTCAAAAAACCCTAAAAAACAGCTTAAATCATAGAATTTGGGGGTCATTTTGATCCCAAAGTATTATTAACCTCAATAACCATAATTTCCACTCATTTTCAGTCTATTCTGAACACCTCACACCTCACAATATTATTTTTAGTCCTAAAATTTGCACCGAGGTCGCTGGATGGCTAAGCTAAGCGACCCAAGTGGCCGACACAAACACCTGGCCCATCTAGGAGTGGCACTGCAGTGTCACGCAGGATGGCCCTTCCAAAAAACACTCCCCAAACAGCACATGACGCAAAGAAAAAAAGAGGCGCAATGAGGTAGCTGTGTGAGTAAGCTAAGCGACCCTAGTGGCCGACACAAACACCTGGCCCATCTAGGAGTGGCCCTTCCAAAAAACACCCCCCAAACAGCACATGACGCAAAGAAAAATTAAAGAAAAAAGAGGTGCAAGATGGAATTGTCCTTGGGCCCTCCCACCCACCCTTATGTTGTATAAACAGGACATGCACACTTTAACCAACCCATCATTTCAGTGACAGGGTCTGCCACACGACTGTGACTGAAATGACGGGTTGGTTTGGACCCCCACCAAAAAAGAAGCAATTAATCTCTCCTTGCACAAACTGGCTCTACAGAGGCAAGATGTCCACCTCATCATCATCCTCCGATATATCACCGTGTACATCCCCCTCCTCACAGATTATCAATTCGTCCCCACTGGAATCCACCATCTCAGCTCCCTGTGTACTTTGTGGAGGCAATTGCTGCTGGTCAATGTCTCCACGGAGGAATTGATTATAATTCATTTTAATGAACATCATCTTCTCCACATTTTCTGGATGTAACCTCGTACGCCGATTGCTGACAAGGTTAGCGGCGGCACTAAACACTCTTTCGGAGTACACACTTGTGGGAGGGCAACTTAGGTAGAATAAAGCCAGTTTGTGCAAGGGCCTCCAAATTGCCTCTTTTTCCTGCCAGTATAAGTACGGACTGTCTGACGTGCCTACTTGGATGCGGTCACTCATATAATCCTCCACCATTCTTTCAATGGGGAGAGAATCATATGCAGTGACAGTAGACGACATGTCCGTAATCGTTGTCAGGTCCTTCAGTCCGGACCAGATGTCAGCATCAGCAGTCGCTCCAGACTGCCCTGCATCACCGCCAGCGGGTGGGCTCGGAATTCTGAGCCTTTTCCTCGCACCCCCAGTTGCGGGAGAATGTGAAGGAGGAGATGTTGACAGGTCGCGTTCCGCTTGACGTGACAATTTTGTCACCAGCAGTTCTTAGAACCCCAGCAGACTTGTGTCTGCCGGAAAGAGAGATCCAAGGTAGGTTTTAAATCTAGGATCGAGCACGGTGGCCAAAATGTAGTGCTCTGATTTCAACAGATTGACCACCCGTGAATCCTTGTTAAGCGAATTAAGGGCTCCATCCACAAGTCCCACATGCCTAGCGGAATCGCTCTGTGTTAGCTCCTCCTTCAATGTCTCCAGCTTCTTCTGCAAAAGCCTGATGAGGGGAATGACCTGACTCAGGCTGGCAGTGTCTGAACTGACTTCACGTGTGGCAAGTTCAAAAGGTTGCAGAACCTTGCACAACGTTGAAATCATTCTCCACTGCGCTTGAGACAGGTGCATTCCACCTCCTATATCGTGCTCAGTTGTATAGGCTTGAATGGCCTTTTGCTGCTCCTCCAACCTCTGAAGCATATAGAGGGTTGAATTCCACCTCGTTACCACTTCTTGCTTCAGATGATGGCAGGGCAGGTTCAGGCGTTTTTGGTGGTGCTCCAGTCTTCTGTACGTGGTGCCTGTACGCCGAAAGTGTCCCGCAATTCTTCTGGCCACCGACAGCATCTCTTGCACGCCCCTCTCGTTTTTTAAATAATTCTGCACCACCAAATTCAAGGTATGTGCAAAACATGGGACGTGCTGGAATTTGCCCATATTTAATGCACACACAATATTGCTGGCGTTGTCCGATGCCACAAATCCACAGGAGAGTCCAATTGGGGTAAGCCATTCTGCTATGATCTTCCTCAGTTGCCGTAAGAGGTTTTTAGCTGTGTGCGTATTCTGGAAAGCGGTGATACAAAGCGTAGCCTGCCTAGGAAAGAGTTGGCGTTTGCGAGATGCTGCTACTGGTGCCGCCGCTGCTGTTCTTGCGGCGGGAGTCCATACATCTACCCAGTGGGCTGTCACAGTCATATAGTCCTGAGCCTTCCCTGCTCCACTTGTCCACATGTCCGTGGTTAAGTGGACATTGGGTACAACTGCATTTTTTAGGACACTGGTGAGTCTTTTTCTGAGGTCTGTGTACATTTTCGGTATCGCCTGCCTAGAGAAATGGAACCTTGATGGTATTTGGTACCGGGGACACAGTACCTCCAACAAGTCTCTAGTTGCCTCTGCAGTAATGATGGATACCGGCACCACGTTTCTCACCGCCCAGGATGCCAAGGCCTCAGTTATCCGCTTTGCAGCAGGATGACTGCTGTGATATTTCATCTTCCTCGCAAAGGACTGTTGGACAGTCAATTGCTTGGTGGAAGTAGTAAAAGTGGTCTTACGAGTACGACTTCCCTTCTGGGATGACCATCGACTCCCAGCAGCAACAACAGCAGCGCCAGCAGCAGTAGGCGTTACACGCAAGGATGCATCGGAGGAATCCCAGGCAGGAGAGGACTCGTCATAATTGCCAGTGACATGGCCTGCAGGACTATTGGCATTCCTGGGGAAGGAGGAAATTGACACTGAGGGAGTTGGTGGGGTGGTTTGCGTGAGCTTGGTTACAAGAGGAAGGGATTTACTGGTCAGTGGACTGCTTCCGCTGTCGCCCAAAGTTTTTGAACTTGTCACTGACTTATGATGAATGCGCTGCAGGTGACGTATAAGGGAGGATGTTCCGAGGTGGTTAACGTCCTTACCCCTACTTATTACAGCTTGACAAAGGCAACACAGGGCTTGACAAATGTTGTACGCATTTCTGTTGAAATACTTCCACACCGAAGAGCTGATTTTTTGGGTATTTTCACCAGGCATGTCAATGGCCCTATTCCTCCCACGGACAACAGGTGTCTCCCCGGGTGCCTGACTTAAACAAACCACCTCACCATCAGAATCCTCCTGGTCAATTTCCTCCCCAGCGCCAGCAACACCCATATCCTCCTCATCCTGGTGTACTTCAACACTGACATCTTCAATCTGACTATCAGGAACTGGACTGCGGGTGCTCCTTCCAGCACTTGCAGGGGGCGTGCAAATGGTGGAAGGCGCATGCTCTTTATGTCCAGTGTTGGGAAGGTCAGGCATCGCAAACGACACAATTGGACTCTCCTTTGCTGTGCTTTTGCCAGCTTGAGTCTTTTCATTTTTCTAGCGAGAGGCTGAGTGCTTCCATCCTCATGTGAAGCTGAACCACTAGCCATGAACATAGGCCAGGGCCTCAGCCGTTCCTTGCCACTCCGTGTGGTAAATGGCATATTGGCAAGTTTACGCTTCTCCTCCGACAATTTTATTTTAGATTTTTGAGTCCTTTTTTTACTGATATTTGGTGTTTTGGATTTTACATGCTCTGTACTGTGACATTGGGCATCGGCCTTGGCAAACGACGTTGCTGGCATTTCATCGTCTCGGCCATGACTAGTGGCAGCAGCTTCAGCACGAGGTGGAAGTCGATCTTGATCTTTCCCTATTTTTGGAACCTCAACATTTTTGTTCTCCATATTTTAATAGGCACAACTAAAAGGCACCTCAGGTAAACAATGGAGATGGATGGATACTAGTATACTTATGGATTGACGAGCGACTGCCGACACAGAGGTAGCTACAGCCGTGGACTACCGTACTGCGTCTGCTGCTAATATAGACTGGATGATAATGATATAAAATATATATATATATATCACTACTGCAGCCGGACAGGTATATATTATATAATGACGGACCTGCTGGACACTGTCAGCTCAGCACTGCAGACTCCTAAAGTAAGCTACTAGTATCAAGAAGATAGAAAAAAAACAAAACACCACAGGTAGGTGGTATACAATTATGGATGGACTAGCGTTTGCCAACACAGAGGTAGCTACAGCCGTGGACTACCGTACTGCGTCTGCTGCTAATATAGACTGGATGATAATGATATAAAATATATATATATATATATATATATATCACTACTGCAGCCGGACAGGTATATATTATATAATGACGGACCTGCTGGACACTGTCAGCTCAGCACTGCAGACTCCTAAAGTAAGCTACTAGTATCAAGAAGATAGAAAAAAACAACAACACCACAGGTAGGTGGTATACAATTATGGATGGACGAGCGACTGCCGACACAGAGGTAGCTACAGCCGTGGACTACCGTACTGCGTCTGCTGCTAATATAGACTGGATGATAATGATATAAAAAATATATATATATATCACTACTGCAGCCGGACAGGTATATATTATATAATGACGGACCTGCTGGACACTGTCAGCTCAGCACTGCAGACTCCTAAAGTAAGCTACTAGTAGTATCAAGAAGATAGAAAAGAAAAAAAAACACCACAGGTAGGTGGTATACAATTATGGATGGACTAGCGACTGCCGACACAGAGGTAGCTACAGCCGTGGACTACCGTACTGCGTCTGCTGCTAATATAGACTGGATGATAATGATATAAAAAATATATATATATATCACTACTGCAGCAGGACAGGTATATATTATATAATGACGGACCTGCTGGACACTGTCAGCTCAGCACTGCAGACTCCTAAAGTAAGCTACTAGTATCAAGAAGATAGAAAAAAAAAAAAACACCACGGGTAGGTGGTATACAATTATGGATGGACGAGCGACTGCCGACACAGAGGTAGCTACAGCCGTGGACTACCGTACTGCATCTGCTGCTAATATAGACTGGATGATAATGATATAAAATATATATATATATATATCACTACTGCAGCCGGACAGGTATATATTATATAATGACGGACCTGCTGGACACTGTCAGCTCAGCACTGCAGACTCCTAAAGTAAGCTACTAGTATCAAGAAGATAGAAAAAAAAAAAACACCACAGGTAGGTGGTATACAATTATGGATGGACGAGCGACTGCCGACACAGAGGTAGCTACAGCCGTGGACTACCGTACTGCGTCTGCTGCTAATATAGACTGGATGATAATGATATAAAAATATATATATATATATCACTACTGCAGCAGGACAGGTATATATTATATAATGACGGACCTGCTGGACACTGTCAGCTCAGCACTGCAGACTCCTAAAGTAAGCTACTAGTAGTATCAAGAAGATAGAAAGAAAAAAAAACACCACAGGTAGGTGGTATACAATTATGGATGGACTAGCGACTGCCGACACAGAGGTAGCTACAGCCGTGGACTACCGTACTGCGTCTGCTGCTAATATAGACTGGATGATAATAATATAAAAAATATATATATATATATCACTACTGCAGCCGGACAGGTATATATTATATAATGACGGACCTGCTGGACACTGTCAGCTCAGCACTGCAGACTCCTAAAGTAAGCTACTAGTATCAAGAAGATAGAAAAAAAAAAAACACCACGGGTAGGTGGTATACAATTATGGATGGACGAGCGACTGCCGACACAGAGGTAGCTACAGCCGTGGACTACCGTACTGCGTCTGCTGCTAATATAGACTGGATGATAATGATATAAAAAATATATATATATATCACTACTGCAGCCGGACAGGTATATATTATATAATGACGGACCTGCTGGACACTGTCAGCAGAATGCGTTTATAGAATAAAAACACCACACGACGAGTGTTTAACTTTTTCAGGCAGACAATCACAATATACTGGTGGTCAGTGGTCACTGGTCAGTCACACTGGCACTGGCAGTGGCACTCTGGCAGCAAAAGTGTGCACTGTTAAAATATGTACTCCTGCTATAACTGCTCCCCAGTCTCCCCCACAATTAAGCTGTGTGAGCAGTGAGCACTCAGCACAGTCAGATATACAGTATTACATAGATGATGCAGCACACTGAGGGCACACTGAGGCTGAGCACAGATATGGTATGTGACTGTGTCACACTGTGTATCGTTTTTTTTCAGGCAGAGAACGGATTAATTAAACTGGTGGTCACTGGTCACACTATCAGCAAGTAGTACTCCGTCCTAATATGCTCCCCAAAATTAGTAAATCAAGTGTCTCTACTCTCTACTACTCTCTAGTCTACTCTAAACGGAGAGGACGCCAGCCACGTCCTCTCCCTATCAATCTCAATGCACGTGTGAAAATGGCGGCGACGCGCGGCTCCTTATATAGAATCCGAGTCTCGCGATAGAATACGAGCCTCGCGAGAATCCGACAGCGGGATGATGACGTTCGGGCGCGCTCGGGTTAACCGAGCAAGGCGGGAAGATCCGAGTCTGCCTCGGACCCGTGTAAAAAGCGTGAAGTTCGGGGGGGTTCGGTTTCCGAGAAACCGAACCCGCTCATCTCTACCAGAAACGGCAGCGTTTTTTCACACACACCCATAAAACGGCCAGTTTCCGCCCAGAAACACCCACTTCCTGTCAATCACACTACGATCAGCAGAACGAAGAAAAAACCTCGTAATGCCGTGAGTAAAATACCAAACTTCTTAGCAAATTTACTTGGCGCAGCCGCAGTACGAACATTGCGCATGCGCAGTTAGCGGAAAATCGCACCGATGCGAAGGAAAATAACGAGCGAACAACTCGGAATGAGGGCCAATGTACTCAAAACTTGGTACACATATGCCTTACAATCTGGGAACAAACACTGTGGGAGGAAGACACCCCTAGCACCCCTAGGGGTGAGGCAGCAGCACTGAGTATTTCAGCAGACAGCATAACTTGCCTGCAGCAATTTACAACAAACTTGGTACACATGACTTTCACTGTGGAAACAAACACTGTGTGGGTCAGACACCCCTAGCACCCCTTAGGGTGGGACAGCAGCACAGAGTATGTCAGTAGACAGCATAACTGTGGAAAGCCTGGAGCAATTTACACCAAACTTGGTACACATCTGACTTACAATCTGCAAACAAACGCTGTGGGGGTTAGACACCCCTAGGGGTGGGACAGCAGCACAGAGTATGTCAGGAGACAGCATAATTCCCGAATGCCTGGACCAATTTACAACAAACTTGGTTCACATATGACTTGCAAGCTGGGAACAAACACTAGCACCCCTAGGGGTGAGGCAGCAGCACAGAGTTTTTCAGCAATCAGCATAACTCTGGAATGCCTTGAGCAATTTACACCAAACTTGCTACACATATGCTTACACTCTGGGAACAAACACTGTGAGGGTAACACACCACTGGTACCCCTAGGGGTGGGCCAGCAGCACACACTATATCAGGACATGCATGATATCTCAGTGATGACAGGGCTGCATGTGACAGGGCCAGTGACATGATGTGAGGAGGGGAATGGAGGCAGCAGGAAGTCACAGACTGAGAGCTGTATAGTGGGAAGAGCAGGGTCCCTTGGGGGATTAAAAAGGGGTGCGGCCACTACACAAAGTACATCAGGGAAACAAGATATTCCTATATACTAGCATACCTTCCAACTGTACCTTTTTGGCAGGTACAGTACCTTTTTTTATGATCTGTACTGATTTTTGGCTCTCCAAACTTCCATTGAACCGCTTTTTATGTGTAAAATAAAATGTTGGAGGGTATGTACTAGATCTCCAATCAATGTAAATTAACAAACTATCATTCTAATTTACCATCCTCATCCCGTACCAAAGCATGGGTATTCAGCTATCTACAATGTTATTTATACTGTGTGTTTAATATTTCCATTTATTTTTGTAAACAGACATTCTTAAAATCCGGGGCAACGCCGGGTACTCCAGCTAGTATATACTAAATCATCTGTAACAGTAGCAATATTCTGAGCATATTGGAAGTCTCACAACAGAATGTTTATAGATAGAGTTTAAGATTGTACATGTTAACATTCAACAATATGCTATGTCGGCATGTCCTTTTATGGAGTCTATGTAAGTCATTAGCAAAACCAAATGCTCCGTCTACATACAGTACAGCCAGTAGCGGATCTTGCCACAGGCAAGCTGGACTTTTGGCCGCGGCGCCGCCTTCCGGAGGGCGCCGCACCAGGGCAAGATCCGCTGCTGCTGTGCCCCCCGCTGCCCCCCGCTGCCGCTGGCCGCTGTGAAGGGAAACTAGAGTTTCCCTTCGTGGAGAGGTCCTTTACCGTGCGGTGCGCGACGACGTCATCGCGCACCACACAGCAAAGGTCCTCTCCACGAAGGGAACTAGACACTACGCATCTAGTTTCCCTTCGTGGAGAGGACCTTTGCTGTGCAGTGCGCGATGACGTCATCGCGCACCGCACATTAAAGGACCTCTCCACAAAGGACTTCACAGCGGCCAGCGGCAGCGGGGGGCACATTTCAGAGCGCTACAGTAGTCTGTACAGGGGGTGTAAATGACCACGCCCCCTGTACGAAGCACACGCCCCCCATTGCCACCCGGGGCACGCAAAGCCCCAGAACCGGCCCTGAGTACAGCGCAGGCACAAGGTCGTCATGCAATAAGTGATATGCCTGCCAGACTCTTATACCTAAGTTTCCTTTTGATGCTTGATCCAAATAATGTATCACTAACAATGACATTACTGTGAAGTGGAGATGATTAGGATGGTCACCTGTAACACACATGCAATGTTTCTGTGACATGGAAAAACAATGGAAGAAATGTTATGGAGTCACCTTCATTGTTGTCCTAGCCCATACTTGCCTACTTTTGAAAACTAGTTTCAGGGAGATTTTAGCCAGTAGTAGAGTGCGTCAAGCCGCTAAGAGGGTGTGCCAAGCTCCGCCCAAAGGGTGTGTCTATGTCTACCTATTGGCATGTTTCTCACCACTAAGTGGTGTGTCCAGCAGTGGCAGATGATAGCTAAAGTACTAAGTGCAGCATGCTGCGAGAGAGGGGGGGGGGGGGGGGGGGGTCTAATTCACATCAGACAACCTGTGCTTTATCCGGAAATAGCTGTGGCAGAGCTCAGTAACTCTCTGTTCTTGATACAAAGGTGGACGTTGCTACATTCCCTCTGCCACCTGTTGCTGGAATTGAAGGAGTGATAATATGCAAATGCTAGTTTCAGCATTCTCTTTGTGTACTAGTGTTTGCCTCATTGTTCAAGCCCTGAGATGCCCACTTTCTGAGCCCTTGCATGCTGTCACCTCGCCTGGTGGTTCTAGACAGTCCAACAGCAGCACACCATAGTGTCCACCTATGGCAGATACAGTGTCTCTGCATGAACATGGACCCAGTGGAAGCAGCTATGTGTCTGATGTGATGCGGTCAGCATCCCACTGTTCTGGATCATCACTCAGAATCCTGGCGCTGGAAACATTGACTGCTGACGTCCCGAAGGTAAGTATTGGGGGGATGGTTAGGGCCTGGGGGGGGGGGGGGTTACGGACTAGAAGGGGGGTTATCCATAGACGCCACCCCTCAGAGTCTTAGCCCTAGCTGCCAACCGATGCGACTTTGCTGTAGAGATGAGCGCCTGAAATTTTTCGGGTTTTGTGTTTTGGTTTTGGGTTCGGTTCCGCGGCCGTGTTTTGGGTTCGAACGCGTTTTGGCAAAACCTCACCGAATTATTTTTGTCGGATTCGGGTGTGTTTTGGATTCGGGTGTTTTTTTCAAAAAACCCTAAAAAACAGCTTAAATCATAGAATTTGGGGGTAATTTTGATCCCAAAGTATTATTAACCTCAAAAAACATAATTTACACTCATTTTCAGCCTATTCTGAACACATCACACCTCACAATATTATTTTTAGTCCTAAAATTTGCACCGAGGTCGCTGTGTGAGTAAGATAAGCGACCCTAGTGGCCGACACAAACACCGGGCCCATCTAGGAGTGGCACTGCAGTGTCACGCAGGATGTCCCTTCCAAAAAACCCTCCCCAAACAGCACATGACGCAAAGAAAAAAAGAGGCGCAATGAGGTAGCTGTGTGAGTAAGATTAGCGACCCTAGTGGCCGACACAAACACCGGGCCCATCTAGGAGTGGCACTGCAGTGTCACGCAGGATGGCCCTTCCAAAAAACCCTCCCCAAACAGCACATGACGCAAAGAAAAAAAGAGGCGCAATGAGGTAGCTGTGTGAGTAAGATTAGCGACCCTAGTGGCCGACACAAACACCGGGCCCATCTAGGAGTGGCACTGCAGTGTCACGCAGGATGGCCCTTCCAAAAAACCCTCCCCAAACAGCACATGACGCAAAGAAAAAAAGAGGCGCAATGAGGTAGCTGACTGTGTGAGTAAGATTAGCGACCCTAGTGGCCGACACAAACACCGGGCACATCTAGGAGTGGCACTGCAGTGTCACGCAGGATGTCCCTTCCAAAAAACCCTCCCCAAACAGCACATGACGCAAAGAAAAAAAGAGGCGCAATGAGGTAGCTGTGTGAGTAAGATTAGCGACCCTAGTGGCCGACACAAACACCGGGCCCATCTAGGAGTGGCACTGCAGTGTCACGCAGGATGTCCCTTCCAAAAAACCCTCCCCAATCAGCACATGATGCAAAGAAAAAGAAAAGAAAAAAGAGGTGCAAGATGGAATTATCCTTGGGCCCTCCCACCCACCCTTATGTTGTATAAACAAAACAGGACATGCACACTTTAACCAACCCATCATTTCAGTGACAGGGTCTGCCACACGACTGTGACTGATATGACGGGTTGGTTTGGACCCCCCCCCAAAAAAGAAGCAATTAATCTCTCCTTGCACAAACTGGCTCTACAGAGGCAAGATGTCCACCTCATCTTCACCCTCCGATATATCACCGTGTACATCCCCCTCCTCACAGATTATCAATTCGTCCCCACTGGAATCCACCATCTCAGCTCCCTGTGTACTTTGTGGAGGCAATTGCTGCTGGTCAATGTCTCCGCGGAGGAATTGATTATAATTCATTTTAATGAACATCATCTTCTCCACATTTTCTGGATGTAACCTCGTACGCCGATTGCTGACAAGGTGAGCGGCGGCACTAAACACTCTTTCGGAGTACACACTTGTGGGAGGGCAACTTAGGTAGAATAAAGCCAGTTTGTGCAAGGGCCTCCAAATTGCCTCTTTTTCCTGCCAGTATAAGTACGGACTGTGTGACGTGCCTACTTGGATGCGGTCACTCATATAATCCTCCACCATTCTATCAATGTTGAGAGAATCATATGCAGTGACAGTAGACGACATGTCCGTAATCGTTGTCAGGTCCTTCAGTCCGGACCAGATGTCAGCATCAGCAGTCGCTCCAGACTGCCCTGCATCACCGCCAGCGGGTGGGCTCGGAATTCTGAGCCTTTTCCTCGCACCCCCAGTTGCGGGAGAATGTGAAGGAGGAGATGTTGACAGGTCGCGTTCCGCTTGACTTGACAATTTTGTCACCAGCAGGTCTTTCAACCCCAGCAGACCTGTGTCTGCCGGAAAGAGAGATCCAAGGTAGGCTTTAAATCTAGGATCGAGCACGGTGGCCAAAATGTAGTGCTCTGATTTCAACAGATTGACCACCCGTGAATCCTTGTTAAGCGAATTAAGGGCTGCATCCACAAGTCCCACATGCCTAGCGGAATCGCTCCGTGTTAGCTCCTTCTTCAATGCCTCCAGCTTCTTCTGCAAAAGCCTGATGAGGGGAATGACCTGACTCAGGCTGGCAGTGTCTGAACTGACTTCACGTGTGGCAAGTTCAAAGGGCATCAGAACCTTGCACAACGTTGAAATCATTCTCCACTGCACTTGAGACAGGTGCATTCCATCTCCTATATCGTGCTCAATTGTATAGGCTTGAATGGCCTTTTGCTGCTCCTCCAACCTCTGAAGCATATAGAGGGTTGAATTCCACCTCGTTACCACTTCTTGCTTCAGATGATGGCAGGGCAGGTTCAGTAGTTTTTGGTGGTGCTCCAGTCTTCTGTACGTGGTGCCTGTACGCCGAAAGTGTCCCGCAATTTTTCTGGCCACCGACAGCATCTCTTGCACGCCCCTGTCGTTTTTAAAAAAATTCTGCACCACCAAATTCAAGGTATGTGCAAAACATGGGACGTGCTGGAATTTGCCCATATTTAATGCACACACAATATTGCTGGCGTTGTCCGATGCCACAAATCCACAGGAGAGTCCAATTGGGGTAAGCCATTCCGCGATGATCTTCCTCAGTTGCCGTAAGAGGTTTTCAGCTGTGTGCGTATTCTGGAAAGCGGTGATACAAAGCGTAGCCTGCCTAGGAAAGAGTTGGCGTTTGCGAGATGCTGCTACTGGTGCCGCCGCTGCTGTTCTTGCGGCGGGAGTCCATACATCTACCCAGTGGGCTGTCACAGTCATATAGTCCTGACCCTGCCCTGCTCCACTTGTCCACATGTCCGTGGTTAAGTGGACATTGGGTACAACTGCATTTTTTAGGACACTGGTGAGTCTTTTTCTGACGTCCGTGTACATTCTCGGTATCGCCTGCCTAGAGAAGTGGAACCTAGATGGTATTTGGTAACGGGGGCACACTGCCTCAATAAATTGTCTAGTTCCCTGTGAACTAACGGCGGATACCGGACGCACGTCTAACACCAACATAGTTGTCAAGGACTCAGTTATCCGCTTTGCAGTAGGATGACTGCTGTGATATTTCATCTTCCTCGCAAAGGACTGTTGAACAGTCAATTGCTTACTGGAAGTAGTACAAGTGGGCTTACGACTTCCCCTCTGGGATGACCATCGACTCCCAGCGGCAACAACAGCAGCGCCAGCAGCAGTAGGCGTTACACGCAAGGATGCATCGGAGGAATCCCAGGCAGGAAAGGACTCGTCAGACTTGCCAGTGACATGGCCTGCAGGACTATTGGCATTCCTGGGGAAGGAGGAAATTGACACTGAGGGAGTTGGTGGGGTGGTTTGCGTGAGCTTGGTTACAAGAGGAAGGGATTTACTGGTCAGTGGACTGCTTCCGCTGTCACCCAAAGTTTTTGAACTTGTCACTGACTTATTATGAATGCGCTGCAGGTGACGTATAAGGGAGGATGTTCCGAGGTGGTTAACGTCCTTACCCCGACTTATTACAGCTTGACAAAGGGAACACACGGCTTGACACCTGTTGTCCGCATTTCTGGTGAAATACCTCCACACCGAAGAGCTGATTTTTTTGGTATTTTCACCTGGCATGTCAACGGCCATATTCCTCCCACGGACAACAGGTGTCTCCCCGGGTGCCTGACTTAAACAAACCACCTCACCATCAGAATCCTCCTGGTCAATTTCCTCCCCAGCGCCAGCAACACCCATATCCTCCTCATCCTGGTGTACTTCAACACTGACATCTTCAATCTGACTATCAGGAACTGGACTGCGGGTGCTCCTTCCAGCACTTGCAGGGGGCATGCAAATAGTGGAAGGCGCATGCTCTTCACGTCCAGTGTTGGGAAGGTCAGGCATCGCAAACGACACAATTGGACTCTCCTTGTGGATTTGGGATTTCAAAGAACGCACAGTTCTTTGCGGTGCTTTTGCCAGCTTGAGTCTTTTCAGTTTTCTAGCGAGAGGCTGAGTGCTTCCATCCTCATGTGAAGCTGAACCACTAGCCATGAACATAGGCCAGGGCCTCAGCCGTTCCTTGCCACTCCGTGTGGTAAATGGCATATTGGCAAGTTTACGCTTCTCCTCCGACAATTTTATTTTAGGTTTTGGAGTCCTTTTTTTTCTGATATTTGGTGTTTTGGATTTGACATGCTCTGTACTATGACATTGGGCATCGGCCTTGGCAGACGACGTTGCTGGCATTTCATCGTCTCGGCCATGACTAGTGGCAGCAGCTTCAGCACGAGGTGGAAGTGGATCTTGATCTTTCCCTAATTTTGGAACCTCAACTTTTTTGTTCTCCATATTTTATAGGCAGAACTAAAAGGCACCTCAGGTAAACAATGGAGATGGATGGATTGGATAGTTTACTAGTATACAATTATGGACGGACTGCCACGGTTAGGTGGTATAAAAAAACCACGGTTAGGTGGTATATATTATAATAATAATACAATTATGGATGGACGGACTGCCTGCCGACTGCCGACACAGAGGTAGCCACAGCCGTGAACTACCGCACTGTACACTGGTTGATAAAGAGATAGTAGTATACTCGTAACAACTAGTATGACACTATGACGACGGTATAAAGAATGGAAAAAAAACCACGGTTAGGTGGTATATATTATAATAATAATACAATTATGGATGGACGGACTGCCTGCCGACTGCCGACACAGAGGTAGCCACAGCCGTGAACTACCGCACTGTACACTGGTTGATAAAGAGATAGTAGTATACTCGTAACAACTAGTATGACACTATGACGACGGTATAAAGAATGCAAAAAAAACCACGGTTAGGTGGTATATATTATAATAATAATACAATTATGGATGGACGGACTGCCTGCCGACTGCCGACACAGAGGTAGCCACAGCCGTGAACTACCGCACTGTACACTGGTTGATAAAGAGATAGTAGTATACTCGTAACAACTAGTATGACACTATGACGACGGTATAAAGAATGAAAAAAAAACCACGGTTAGGTGGTATATATTATAATAATAATACAATTATGGATGGACGGACTGCCTGCCGACTGCCGACACAGAGGTAGCCACAGCCGTGAACTACCGCACTGTACACTGGTTGATAAAGAGATAGTAGTATACTCGTAACAATTAGGATGACACTATGACGGTATAAAGAATGAAAAAAAAACCACGGTTAGGTGGTAGGTATATAATAATAAATAATACAATTCTGGTCGGACGGACTGCCTGCCGTGTGCCGACACAGAGGTAGCCACAGCCGTGAACTACCGCACTGTACACTGGTTGATAAAGAGATAGTAGTATACTCGTAACAATTAGGATGACACTATGACGGTATAAAGAATGAAAAAAAAACCACGGTTAGGTGGTAGGTATATAATAATAAATAATACAATTCTGGTCGGACGGACTGCCTGCCGTGTGCCGACACAGAGGTAGCCACAGCCGTGAACTACCGCACTGTACACTGGTTGATAAAGAGATAGTAGTATACTCGTAACAATTAGGATGACACTATGACGGTATAAAGAATGAAAAAAAAACCACGGTTAGGTGGTAGGTATATAATAATAAATAATACAATTCTGGTCGGACGGACTGCCTGCCGTGTGCCGACACAGAGGTAGCCACAGCCGTGAACTACCGCACTGTACACTGGTTGATAAAGAGATAGTAGTATACTCGTAACAATTAGGATGACACTATGACGGTATAAAGAATGAAAAAAAAACCACGGTTAGGTGGTAGGTATATAATAATAAATAATACAATTCTGGTCGGACGGACTGCCTGCCGTGTGCCGACACAGAGGTAGCCACAGCCGTGAACTACCGCACTGTACACTGGTTGATAAAGAGATAGTAGTATACTCGTAACAATTAGGATGACACTATGACGGTATAAAGAATGAAAAAAAAACCACGGTTAGGTGGTAGGTATATAATAATAAATAATACAATTCTGGTCGGACGGACTGCCTGCCGTGTGCCGACACAGAGGTAGCCACAGCCGTGAACTACCGCACTGTACACTGGTTGATAAAGAGATAGTAGTATACTCGTAACAATTAGGATGACACTATGACGGTATAAAGAATGAAAAAAAAACCACGGTTAGGTGGTAGGTATATAATAATAAATAATACAATTCTGGTCGGACGGACTGCCTGCCGTGTGCCAACACAGAGGTAGCCACAGCCGTGAACTACCGCACTGTACTGTGTCTGCTGCTAATATAGACTGGTTGATATTTAAAGAGATATTAGTAGTATACAACAATACTATACTGGTGGTCAGGCACTGGTCACCACTCCTGCAGCAAAAGTGTGCACTGTTAATTAATATAATTGTACTCCTGGCTCCTGCTAACAACCTGCAGTGCTCCCCAGTCTCCCCCACAATTAATTATAAGCTTTTAATTTATACATTGATGACTGTGCAGCACACTGGGCTGAGCTGAGTGCACACAGACTGAGTCACACTGTGTGACTGACTGTGCTGTGTATCGTTTTTTTTTTCAGGCAGAGAACGGATATAGCAGAGAGAAGTGAACGGATATATTATATTAAATAAAAGTTAACTAGCAACTGCACTGGTCACTGACTGTGGTAAACTAACTCTGTCTGCGACTCTGCACAATCTCTCTCTATCTAATCTATCTATCTCTATTCTAATGGAGAGGACGCCAGACACGTCCTCTCCCTATCAATCTCAATGCACGAGTGAAAATGGCGGCGACGCGCGGCTCCTTATATAGAATCCGAGTCTCGCGATAGAATCCGAGCCTCGCGAGAATCCGACAGCGTCATGATGACGTTCGGGCGCGCTCGGGTTAACCGAGCAAGGCGGGAAGATCCGAGTCGCTCGGACCCGTGGAAAAAAAAGTGAAGTTCGTGCGGGTTCGGATTCAAAGAAACCGAACCCGCTCATCTCTACTTTGCTGTAGCCGCCACCCCCACTAATTTAGCCCTACCCAGGGCCGGATTAAGGCTCCACGGGGCCCGGGGTACTTAAGACAAGGGGGCCCCCTAAGGGCTAATTGTAGTATATATATATATATATATATATATATATATATGGGGGGAAGGGGGGGATTCCATACACTATATATATATATATATATGAATGCTGTTATAGTACATATTATTGAACAGAAAAATAGAAAGCCAATGAGTCCAAAGTAGCAAAACAAAACAATATCACATTGTGGTACTCAGCTGGACTCAGAGAATCAAATGTTGAAGCTGGTCTGCAAGGTACAAGGCCACCCCAAACCTGTCACACGGTAGGTGGTGTTAGTATGATGTGGGGGTACCCTCTGCAAGTGTCTAAGGGCACACAAGCTGCTGGTTACAATAGCTCCAAAAAGAAAACTGTTACCACACATACACTGTACAGCATACTTACACACACACACCATACATACACACAACATATATACTGTACACACACACACACACACACACACACACACACACACACACACACACACACACACACACAGCAAACCTATAGACACACACACAGCATACATGCACACAACATACATACTGTACATACACAACACACACACAGCATACATACACGACACTAACCAAGAGAGGAGATTGTCACTGCCCGAGTCCATGTGAGCGGAGCTGCTGCTGCACATACTCAGTAGCTCCCTCTGCTGTCTGCAAATGTATCCAGTGCTGCAGATAGCTCTGCTGATCAGAGCTCTCTGTGAGGAGCAGCCGTCCATGCTGGCCGCTCTGATAGTCAGTGACTGCAGGTGTGCCCGCCCGGTGCAGAGATGGAGACAGGGCTGTCTCCATCTCTTGAAAACAAATTTGGTCCACGCGGGAGGGGTAGTTCTGCGCCACTGCCACCAATGGCAGAACGTTATATATGTATAAATAAATAAATCAGTGTAAATGTCCAGTGCTTGATGGCAGACAGGGGGGCCCCAATATAAGGGGGGCCTGGGGTAATGTGTCCCCTGGGCACCCCCTTTAATCCGGCTCTGGCCTTACCCTAGCCGCCACCTCAGACAGGTTAGGGTACGGGTAAGTTAATTACCCCATCCCCTGTCCGCATTGTAAAAGTCAAGATGCCAGGTTAGGTTAGGTTTAGGTACCTCTGGGGGGTGGTTATGCACTAAGGGGGAGGTTAGGGTTAGGCTGTAGGGAGGGTTAGGGTTAGGGGGGTGGGGAGAGGGAAGAACACCCCCTACTCACCCCTGTCGGTATTCTAATCTTTTGGATCCCTTTGTTGAAATTTGAGCGGCGGAATCCTGTGCAGTGGGATAACCTGCTGATTCCAACCAAAGGGACACAAAAATATCTTCAAAGGGTCATTTTGTTAAATGTGATTTGATTAGGCTGCATTCTGTCTTCTCTGACAGCCTCTCACCTTCCCAGTGCAATCCTTTTTGTATAAGACCGCATACACAGTAAAAAAATATTATTAATTTGATTTTAACTGTTTCTTAACAAGAGGTCCAGAGCCCAGCATTTATCTTTCTTCTTGTGGCACTAAACATTCCAAAGATCATTCTTCTGCCTCTCTGTCTTCCTATACTTGTGTGTGTGAGAGAGAGCGTGAGATGGGGATGGACAGAGAGAGGAAGAGAGAGAGGAGGGGGAGAATGAGAGAGAGAGGAAAGAGAGAGAGAGAAGAGAGGGAGAGAGAAGGGGGAGGGGGGAGTGAGATGGGAGAGAGGAAAGAGAGAGAGGGAGAGAGAAGGGGGAGGGGAGAGTGAGAGGGGAGAGAGAGGAAAGAGAGAGGGAGAGAGAAGGGGGAGGGGAGAGTGAGATGGGAGAGAGAGAGGAAAGAGAGAGAGGGAGAGAGAATGGGGAGGGGAGAGTGAGATGGGAGAGAGAGAGAGGAAAGAGAGAGAGGGAGAGAGAAGGGGGAGGGGAGAGTGAGAGGGGAGAGAGAGAGGAAAGAGAGAGAGGGAGAGAGAAGGGGGAGGGGAGAGTGAGATGGGAGAGAGAGAGGAAAGAGAGAGAGAGGTAGAGAGAAGGGGGAGGGGAGAGTGAGAGGGGAGAGAGAGAGGAAAGAGAGAGAGAGGGAGAGAGAAGAGGGAGGGGAGAGTGAGATGGGAGAGAGAGAGGAAAGAGAGAGAGGGAGAGAGAAGGGGGAGGAGAGAGTGAGAGGGGAGAGAGAGGAAAGAGAGAGAGGGAGAGAGAAGGGGGAGGGGAGAGTGAGAGGGGAGAGAGAGAGGAAAGAGAGAGAGGGAGAGAGAAGGGGGAGGGGAGAGTGAGATGGGAGAGAGAGAGGAAAGAGAGAGAGAGGGAGAGAGAAGGGGGAGGGGAGAGTGAGATGGGAGAGAGAGGAAAGAGAGAGAGGGAGAGAGAAGGGGGAGGAGAGAGTGAGAGGGGAGAGAGAGAGGAAAGAGAGAGAGGAAGAGAGACGGGGGAGGAGGGGGGAGAGGGAGAGAGAAGGGGGAGGGGGGGGAGAGGAGAGAGGGAGAGAGAAGGGGGAGGGGGGGGGGAGGGAGAGAGAAGGGGGAGGGGGGGAGAGAGAGGGAGGGAGGGAGAGAGAGAGGAGGGAGAGTGTCTGTTGCAGTCAGGGAGCAGGGACACAGGCTCACAGAGAGGAGCAGGGAGGAGTAGAGACAGCTGCACACCAATAACCAGGGAGTTTCCAGGGCGTCTGTGCTGTACTTATGTGTACTCTGCCCCTGTTAATTTGTTTCTAGAACAGTTAATTTGTTTCTAGAACAAGTTAGGTAGCAACAGGTGGGGAACCTGCCCATGAGCTCCCCTTCCCAATCCTGCTCTGAGTGTTTATTAGTTAGAGCTCCAGCCTCCCTCTGACTACTGTGCAGTGTGTGCATTGAAGGGAGAAATGGCTTCAAACGGGCTCAGTGAGATCACCAAGGACTCCGTGGAGCACTACAGGAGGAGGAGTTGAAAGTGACACACAGAGAGAGACTGACAGCAGCAGCATGAGGTGTGAGAGGAGGAGAAGGAGGGAAGTCCGCAGCCCTGCTGAGTCCCTGCTCTTAGCTATCCATGCACCCCAATAAATCAGACAACCAGGTATCCTATAGCTTTCCCCATGTTCCTGATCACACACTCGGGCCACCACACCCCTCTTACCCTTCTCCTTTCTGGTCGGGTTTCTGTGCGTCTTGCTGACTCCCTCATTACAGCTGGGCTCTTTGCTGCTGTGCCAGATCCCCCTGCGCTGCCCCCACTGTCACTCCAGCCGCAGTACAATCACTCCAATAAGCGACTGCTGTGGGTGTCTGATCCAGCTAGCCTCCTCTCACTGTTGCTGCAGCACACATGCGGGGAGGAGAACGAGGAGCTGGTACAGGCACAGTGCGGGATGCCGGGGTATAGCTTCCGGCTACCGCTACCCATAACTCCGCGGTGGCCGCCCCTTGTGTTCTGATGTCACAAAATTAGTTCCTGGGCAGTGGCGAATCCGGGAGATTTATATAGCTTCCTGGGGCAGCGGGAGACTTTGCGTCCAATCAGGAGTCTCCCGCGGAATGCGGGAGGGTAGGCAACTATGTCCTAGTTGATAGGATAACCAGAAGAGTAGCTTTGGGTTGAGTGTCATGAGATTAAATGAAAACCAAAAAGTTATGTACCCTCCAGGTTCCATTCTCAGCAGTCCAGCTGTCGGTACAATGGTGCCACGTGGTGCCACAGGGCACAGCCACGCTCACTGTCCACTCAACCTCTTTCCAACACGTCCAGCGAGAGTGAACAAGTCGAGTGCATGTCATTACCTATTCCCTGTGAATGTCACCATGCGGGCCCACCTTACAGTTTTATGTCCCTCATTCCAGGTTGATCGCTAGCTGCTTTCGTTCGCAGTACAGCGATCAGGCAAATAACCGGCAGTTCTGCGCATGCGTATGCGGCACAATGCGCATGCGTGTCGTACTCTTACAACGAATGATGTAGTTTCACACAAGGTCTAGCGAGGCTTTTCAGTTGCACTGCTGACCGCAGAGTGATTGACAGGAAGTGGGTGTTTCTGGGTGTCAACTGACCGTTTTCAGGGAGTGAGTGAAAAAATGCAGGCGTGCCGGATAAAAACGCAGGCGTGGCTGGTGAAACGTAGGCGTGGCTGGCCGAACGCAGGGAGTGTTCGTGACGTCAAAACAGGAACTAAATAGTCTGCAGTGATCGCAAGCTAGGAGTAGGTCTGGAGCTACTCCGAAGCTGCACAAAATTATTTTGTAGCCGCTGTGCGATCCTTTCGTTCGCACTTCTGCTAAGCTAAGATACACTCCCAGAGGGCGGCGGCTTAGCGTTTGCATGGCTGCTAAAAGCAGCTAGCGAGCGAACAACTCGGAATGAGGGCCTGTATACGCTGATATTGAACAATACATTTCTAGTGCGCCACAAAAAAGACAACTCTTATTTGTTCTCCTCTTTTTACGCTCATGGGTTACACAGGCTCTGTGGCTGATTAAACCAGGTGAAATGCAGACTTGAGGTCAGCCAGCCACAGAAACGGTATAATTCGTGAGTTTCCTGGTTTAATGGGATAGTATAGTTAGTATAGCTCTCTCTCTCTCTCTCTCTATATATATATATATATATATACACACACACACACACATCGGAAAATGGTTAATTCAGACTCTTAGATAAAGAGCTTTATTTCCTTATAAAATATAAGTGGTGATTTAGTCTAGAAATTTCTGTCACTTATCTTTTCCCTTTACCTATACATTGAGGCACTCTGTACAGTATTGCCTTATATTTCATTTTCTACACTAGTCTCATTTTTTTAAACTAGAAACTCATGTATATCCAGTTGTAATTGATGTAGAAAATGAATATGTAAGATAGCTGTAACTCTGTAGCTTTGCTGCTGGTTACTGTGACATCACACCTAGCCTGTGACATCACTAGCCCATGACATCACAATGCTTCTTCCTGTAATATTCTATCTACAGCTGCTGACGTTTCCAGTTTCCATGCAGGAAGACAGGTAGGAGGAGGTGAGTCCTACATAGCAGGGTATGATGGAGAGGGGTAAGAAAGACAGAGTGCAGTATAGTCAGCTGAGAGGCAAGACAAGATAGACAGAACAGGGAATACAGGTACAAGGACACATAAATAGGAGAAGTGCAGGAAGGAACGACATATTTAGGAATAAAAATGTAGCGTTACAGGAATAAAGAGGGCGGTATGGAGGATAAGCACACAAACAGGGGATGCAGATAACATGGGTCTCTATGAGGCAGGATCGTGGCTTTGGGATGAAAAAGTTAATAAAATAGATAAATGGGATATTGATAACTTTGAAAGTATCTTGTTTGGTTTAAGGAAAATTGGGAAACTGGTTGACTCATGGACATTTTATTGTACTTAAACTAGTACTATGCTTAATGATAGTGTTTTGTGTTTTTTAGATCATCTGGCAAAGAGATTTGCAGAGTGTCGGGTGACCGGCAAAGAGATCTGCAAAGTGTCAGTTGAAGACGACGGGAGGGGTCGCAGAGGTAGCAACGACTGGAGTATAACATGAAGGTGGTAAGTTACCATACTCTCTCTGCACATGTTACATCTGCCCCACCTACAGTGCACATGGTTTTGTCCATTAGAGAACAAATTTGCTGCTGCGATCAGGTCTGAATTAGGCCCAGTGTATGATACTAACATGGTCATAGCACTAGGGAAGACCTGGAGCAGATAACTTGGGTCTCTATAAGAAATAATAAATTGGGTATAGTTTGCTGCGCTGTGAAGGAAAAAAGCTGCTCAGGTTGTTATTTGGTGATTGTTGGGATTTGTTAAACCAAGCGCTTGTGTGTACTGGTGTGTAGTGTTCTGTAGAATTGTTTAATGAACCAGTAAAAAATTATGTAAATGGCTGAAAAAAATGTAAAGAAGAAATAGAGTGAAGAAAAAAGAAGAAAATGAAAAAAAATGAAACAAATGAAAAAAAATGAAAAAAGTGAAATGAAAAAAATAAAAAAATTAATAAATGGGGAAGAAAAATAATAATATATTGTAAGTACTGAATGAAAAAATAATAATAAAAATAATAATAAAATAAAATAAATATATTTAATTTAAAATAGGGAAGGGAGGGTAGGGTAAGGGGTAAAGTGCAATGTTTACAGCTCCTTTATGAATAATTTTGGAGCTTTTGGACACTTGATTAAAAAGGGTACAGTCTGTTGCGGTGTAGCTATCCCTGACTTACCCTATTTGTCTGGTGCAAGCGTGGCTGGGGGTCCCGGTGTCTGTGGCAGCAATTAGCTGATGGACAGGCTGGCTTTTCCTGCCTGTTAGGCCGTAGCTCACGTCCTCCTTCCCCTGGCTGCACTGTAACCGCTGCTTCGTCCGCTCCGCCGTGACCGGAAGTTCGGATGTTTACTTCCGGTATTGCAAGTGCTGGCGGCGGCGGAGTCCGTGTCCTAGATGGTTGTTTCTTTTTCTCCAACGCGTTTCGAATCCAAGTCCGGATTCTTTCTCAAGCTCCAAAATTATTCATAAAGGAGCTGTAAACCTTGCACTTTACCCCTTTACCCTACCCTCCCTTCCCTATTTTAAATTAAATATATTTATTTTATTTTATTATTTTTATTTATTTTTTTCATTCAGTACTTACAATATATTATTATTTTACTTCCCCATTTATTAATTTTTTTATTTTTTTCAATTCACTTTTTTCATTTTTTTCATTTCTTTCATTTTTTTTTCATTTTCTTCTTTTTTCTTCACTCTATTTCTCTGACGTCCTAGTGGATGCTGGGGACTCCGTAAGGACCATGGGGAATAGACGGCTCCGCAGGAGACTGGGCACATCTAAAGAAAGATTTAGGTCTATCTGGTGTGCACTGGCTCCTCCCCCTATGACCCTCCTCCAAGCCTCAGTTAGATTTCTGTGCCCGGCTGAGCTGGATGCACACTAGGGGCTCTCCTGAGCTCCTAGGAAGAAAGTGTTTGTTAGGTTTTTTATTTTCAGTGAGACCTGCTGGCAACAGGCTCACTGCATCGAGGGACTAAGGGGAGAAGAAGCGAACCTACCTAAGTGGTGGTAGCTTGGGCTTCTTAGGCTACTGGACACCATTAGCTCCAGAGGGATCGAACACAGGACCCGACCTCGTCGTCCGTTCCCGGAGCCGCGCCGCCATCCCCCTTACAGAGCCAGAAGCAAGAAGGTGGTCCGGAAAATCGGCGGCTGAAGACTTCTGTCTTCTCCAAGGTAGCGCACAGCACTGCAGCTGTGCGCCATTGCTCCTCATGCACACCACACACTTCGGTCACTGATGGGTGCAGGGCGCTGGGGGGGGGCGCCCTGAGCAGCAATACTGACACCTTGGCTGGCAAACTGGCACCATATATAGCCCCAGAGGCTATATAGGTGCTTTTTAACCCCTGCCAGAATCCATAAAAATGCGGGAGAAAGTCCGCAAAAAAGGGGCGGAGCTATCTCCTTTCAGCACACTGGCGCCATTTTTCCCTCACAGCTCCGTTGGAGGGAAGCTCCCTGGCTCTCCCCTGCAGTCAATACTACAGAAAGGGTTAAAAAGAGAGGGGGGGCACAATTTAGGCGCAGTATACAATATATATTGGCAGCTATACGGGAAAACACTCTTATATGTGATATCCCTGTGATATATAGCGCCCTGGTGTGTGCTGGCATACTCTCCCTCTGTCTCCCCAAAGGGCTTTGTGGGGTCCTGTCCTCTGTCAGAGCATTCCCTGTGTGTGTGCTGTGTGTCGGTACGGCTGTGTCGACATGTATGAAGAGGATAATGATGTGGAGGCGGAGCGAATGCCTGTAAATGTGATGTCACCCCCTGCGGGATCGACACCGGTGTGGTTGGACTTATGGAAGGATTACGTGAAAGTGTCAACTCCTTACACAAAAGGTCGACGACACAGAACAGCCGGCTACTCAGCTTGTGCCTGTTCCAGCGTCTCAAATGTCATGGGGGGCTCTAAAAACGCCCGCTACCTCAGATGGCAGAAACAGATGTCGACACGGATACCGACTCCAGTGTCGACGACGATGAGACTAGTGTACCCTCCAAATAGGTCCACCCGTTACATGATTGAGGCAATGAAAAATGTATTACACATTTATGATAATACCCCAGGTACCACATAAAAGGGTATTATGTTTGGTGAGAGAAAACTACCAGTAGTTTTTCCTGCATCTGAGAAAATAAAATGAGGTGTGTGAGGAAGCGTGGTCTTCCCCCGGTAAGAAATTGATAATTTCTAAACGGTAATTGGCAGCGTACCCTTTCCCGCCAGAGGATAGGTCACGTTGGGAAACACCCCATAGGGTAGATACAGCGCTTACACGCTTATCAGAAAGGGTGGCACTACCGTCTCCGGATACGGCCGCCCTGAAGGAACCTGCTGATAAAAAGCAGGGGGTTACCCTAAAAGATATAGTCACACACTCGGGCATTATATTGCGACCAGCCATTGCTTCGGCATGGATGTGCAGTGCTCCCGCTGCGTGGTCAGATTCCCTGTCGGAAAATTACTATGGATAGGGACAATATTTTGCTGACAATAGAGCATATAAAAGACGTGGTCTTATACATGCGTGATGCACAGAGGGATATTTGCCGGCTGGCATCAAAAATAAGCGCTAGGTCCATTGCCGCCAGACGGGGGTTATGGACTCGGCAATGGTCAGGCGATGCCGACTCGAATCGGCACATGGAAGTTTTGCCCTATAAGGGGGTAAAACTGTTTGGGGATGGTCTTTCAGACATCGTTTCCACAGCTGCTGCTGGGAAATCGACTTTTTTGCCACAGGCTACCCCACAACAAAAGAAAGCACCGTATCATCAAGTACAGTCCTTTCGGCCCCAGAAAAGCAAGAGGGCTAGAGGCTCATCCTTTCTGCCGAGAGGCAAAGGTAGAGGAAAAAGCTGCAGCACACAGCTAGTTCCCAAGAGCAGAAGTCCTCCCTGCGTCCGGTAAGTCCACAGCATGACGCTGGGGCTGCTCAGGCGGACCCGGGTACGGTGGGGGCCCGTCTCAGAAATTTCAGCGCCCAGTGTGCTCTCTCACATGGATCCCTGGGTCCTTCAAGTAGTATCTCAGGGGTACAGGCTGGAGTTCGAGACGTTCTTCCCCCCGCCGTTTCCTAAAATCTGCCTTACCGACTCCTCCCTCTGCCAGGGAGGTGGTGTTGGTGGCTATTCAACACTATAATCACAACAAGTGATTGTCAAGGTGCCCCTCCTTCAGCAAGGAAGGGGTTACTATTCCACAATGGTTGTGGTACCGAAACAGAACGGTTCGGTGAGACCCATCTTAAAATTAAAATACTTGAACTTTTATATCAGAAGATTCAAGTTCAAGATGGAATCGCTCAGGGCGGTTATTACGAGCCTGGACGAGGGGGATTACAGGGTCTCCCTGGACATCAAGGATGCGTACCTGCATGTCCCCATTTACCCTCCTCACCAGGAGTACCTCAGATGTGTGGTACAGGACTGTCACTATCAGTTCCAGACGCTGCCGTTGGAGTTGTCCACGGCACCGAAGGTCTTTACCAAGGTAATGGCCGAAATGATGATACTCCTTCGCAAGAAGGAAGTTTTTATTATCCCGTACTTGGACGATCTCCTGATAAAGGCGAGGTCCAAAGAACAGTTGGTAGTGGGGGTAGCACTCTCTCGGGAAGTGCTACAACAGCACGACTGGATTATCAATATTCCAAAGTCACAGCTGGTCCCGACGACACGTCTTCTGTTCCTGGGAATGATTCTTGACACAGACCAGAAAAGAGTGCTTCTTCCAGTGGAAGCACACGAGTCCTAAAAAAAAAAATGGTAGCTTCGTACGAAGCATAATTCCATTCAGAAGGTTCCACGTAAGGACGTTCCAGTGGGACCTGTGGGACAAATGGTCCGGGTCCCATCTACAGATACAACAGCGGATGACCCTGTCGGCAAGAAACAGGTTGTCGCTGCTGTGGTGGCTGCAGAGGGCTCATCTACTAGAGGGCCGCAGATTCGGAATACAGGACTGGGTCCTGGTGACCACGGAGGCCAGCCTTCGGGGCTGGGGTGCAGTCACACAGGGAAGAAATTTCCAAGGAGATTTCGCTTCAAGCAAGGCCCCTGCTTCAGAACCAGCCGGTACTGATCCAATCAGACAATATCACGGCGGTCGCCCATGTAAACAGACAGGGCGGCACAAGAAGCAGGATGGCGATGGCAGAAGCCACAAGGATTCTCCGATGGGCGACCTACACCCGGGAGAATGGGGACTTCTTCCAGAAGTTTTCCAAATGCGGGTAAACCGTTGGGAATGACCACGGGGGACATGATGGCGTCCCGCCTCAACAAAAAGTTGAAAAGATATTGCGCCAGGTCAAGGGACCCTCAGGCGATCGCTGTGGACGCTCTAGTGACACCGTGGGTGTACCAGTCGGTTTATGTGTTTCCTCCTCTACCTCTCATACCCAAGCTACTGAGAATAATAAGAATGATCAAAGCCAGGAAGGATGTCACCGCAAGACATTATTACCGCATTTGGCGGAAATATGTTGCTTGGTGTGAGGCCATGAAGGCCCCGAAGGAGGAATTTCAACTGGGTCGATTCCTACACTTCCTGCAAGCAGGGGTGACGTTGGGCCTCAAATTGGGGTCCATCAAGGTCCAGATTTTGGCTCTGTCGATTTTCTTCCAGAAAGAACTTGTCACGATCCGGGTATCTGGACGCCATTTCTTACCCATCAGATGCCTCCTAAGGCTGGCTCAGCGCTCCAGGACCGGATCCCATCTGTTATCCTAATGTTCACATTCCTGCATCCTCTCCTGTCTCTCTGAGACGCTGTCACAGTAACGCCTTATTACATCTGGCATGGCGTCTCCCGCGGCCTCCGCCGCCGTCCCTGAGCTTCTGCATGCAGAGTGTCAGAGTGGCGATTACGTCAGCCGCGGCCTCCGCTGTGTCCGCGTGGTTGTCAAACCTAGTTCCTGTTTGTCTCTCTCCTGTGATTGTCTGTCTTCCAGGTTCCAGCTCCTGTCTCAAGACTTCCACCATAGAGACCCGCACCAGCATTCCACCTGCGGTGTAGCCTGACTCTCCAATCCATTGTGGATTCATCTGTTTCCAGCTACAACATTACCTGCTTCCAGCTCAGCTTCCAGCAGAGTACAGCTTCCCTTAAAGGGCCGGTGTCCTTTCTACACTTTACCACTCTCCACCGGTATTATTATTTCTCCGCTCTCAAGTTCTACATTTCAGTTCATATTTCATCGCTCCCAAGTTCATTTATTATTTAACTGGTTCCAGCCAGTATCCACTCCGTGCTAACAACAGTCTGGTTCCAGCCAGTATCCACAGCAGCTGTTTTATCTTCAGCAACCCAGCTTTTCCTGGAACACCAGCTGGCACAATCCTGGGTTATCTCCATTGCTACAGTCGGGCCTGGTAAGGACTTTCCATCTAGAAGATCATAAGAACTATCTCACACTACCAGTGCCCTGTGGCTCCTGCCATCCTGTAGTACCCAGGAACTGTATTTATTCTTTGCTGACTTTTACGTTTTCTTTAACTGCTGCTGTGTTGCGGAGTTGTCATAATAAACATCATTGACTTTTATCCAAGTTGTCGTGGTCACGCCTTCGGGCAGTTATTATTCATGTTACTTACATGTCCAGGGGTCTGATACAACCTCCCAGGTTCCGGTACATCTCAGCCCCTACAACTGAGGCTGCCTCCCGTCAGCTCAGGCCCTCAGTTGTGACAGTAAGCACTGACCTAATGAATCCAGCCGGAGACCAGGATCAAGCGGCCAGGCCGATGCAAGAACTAGCAGCCCGACTAGAACATCAGGAGGCTGCACAGGGCCACATCATCCGCTGTCTCCAGGATCTCTCTACTCGGCTGGATGGGATTCAGACAACTCTCCGTGGATCAGGCGCGTCTGGTGCGTCAACCACAGTGACTCCAGCTATAACCCCACCCACCTTACCCATTTCTGCTCCACGTCTTCATCTTCCAACGCCAGCAAAATTTGACGGATCTCCAAGATTCTGCAGGGGATTTCTCAACCAGTGTGAGATTCAGTTTGAGCTACAACCTGGCAATTTCCCCAGTGACCGTACAAAAATTGCCTACATTATTTCTCTTCTCAGTGGCTCAGCCCTTGATTGGGCATCACCGTTATGGGAGAGGTCCGACACCCTGCTATCTTCCTACACTGCCTTCGTGTCAACATTCAGGCGCATCTTCGACGAGCCAGGCCGGGTAACCTCAGCTTCATCCGAGATTCTCCGTTTACGCCAGGGGTCACGTACTGTAGGACAATATCTGATACAGTTCCAGATCCTGGCATCCGAACTGGCATGGAACGACGAGGCCCTGTATGCTGCATTCTGGCATGGCTTATCTGAGCGTATTAAAGATGAGTTAGCTACCAGAGACTTACCTTCTAAGTTAGATGAGCTAATCTCACTCTGCACGAAAGTTGATTTACGTTTCAGAGAGAGAGCAACTGAGCGTGGAAGATCATCTGCTCCAAAATCTTCTGCTCCTCCTCCTCGTCAACTGTCACCATCTAAAGATGAGCCCATGCAACTTGGCCGTTCCCGTTTAACTCCTGCTGAGCGCCGAAGACGTCTCTCCGAGTTTCTCTGTCTCTATTGTGCAGCTCCGTCTCACACCATTAATGCCTGTCCCAAACGTCCGGGAAACTCCAAATCCTAGCTCGCCAAGGAGAGGGCCGGCTAGGAGTAATGATCTCCTCTCCATCTCCTCAAGATTGTAATCTCCCATTCTCGCTTCAAGTTGCTCAACGTTATCGGAACGTCATTGCCCTCCTTGATTCCGGAGCAGCTGGGAACTTTATTACCGAAGCCTATGTTAAACGGTGGTCCCTACCCACCGAGAGACTTCCTTCGTCCATTTCTTTAACTGCCGTGGATGGCAGCAAAATTTTTGATGCAGTTATTTCTTTAAGGACTCTACCAGTTCGTCTGAGAGTGGGAGTTCTTCATTCCGAACTTATTTCTTTTTTAGTGATTCCAAGAGCCACACATCCTGTGGTCCTGGGCCTTCCATGGCTCCGTCTTCACAATCCTACAATTGATTGGACGACTACGCAAATCCTGGCATGGGGTTCCTCCTGTGCTGAGACATGTTTGTTTAAAGTATTGCCTGTCTGTTCTTCCTCCCCCAGGTCGTCTGATGTTCCACCTCCTCCATATCAAGATTTCACGGATGTGTTCAGTAAAGCTTCTGCTGATATCCTTCCTCCTCATAGAGAATGGGACTGTCCGATTGATCTCGTTCCAGGGAAGGTTCCACCTCGAGGCCGAACTTATCCGTTGTCTCTGCCTGAGACGCATTCTATGGAGGAATATATTAAAGAGAACCTAGCAAAGGGGTTCATTCGACCTTCTTCTTCTCCAGCCGGCGCAGGCTTCTTTTTTGTAAAAAAGAAAGATGGTGGTCTGCGGCCGTGCATCGACTACAGAGGTTTGAACGACATTACCATCAAGAACCGTTATCCTTTACCCCTGATTACTGAGCTCTTTGACAGAGTTAGCGGAGCTACCATCTTTACAAAGCTGGACTTGCGAGGTGCATACAATCTCATCCGGATCCATGAGGGTGACGAGTGGAAGACCGCCTTTAACACCCGTGACGGACATTATGAGTACCTCGTCATGCCCTTCGGCTTGAGCAATGCTCCAGCTGTCTTCCAGCATTTTGTCAATGAGATCTTCAGAGACATTCTATACCGTCATGTCGTGGTCTATCTAGACGATATCCTCATTTTTGCCAACGATTTAGAGGAACATCGTTTTTGGGTTAAAGAGGTTCTGTCCCGTCTCCGTGTCAATCATCTCTATTGCAAATTAGAAAAATGCGTCTTTGAAGTCAAGTCCATTCCGTTTCTAGGGTACATTGTGTCCGGTTCCGGACTAGAGATGGATCCTGAGAAACTACAAGCAATCCAAAATTGGCCGGTACCCTTAACCCTCAAAGGGGTCCAGAGGTTCTTAGGGTTCGCCAACTATTACCGAAAGTTTATACGAGACTTTTCCACCATTGTGGCGCCTATTACTGCTTTCACTAAGAAGGGTGCTAACCCGTCCAAGTGGTCTGAAGAAGCCATGCAAGCATTTCATCTTTTAAAACAAAGGTTCATCTCTGCGCCTGTTCTGAAACAGCCTGACATCGACTCTCCTTTCATCTTAGAGGTGGATGCCTCCTCCGTTGGAGTAGGAGCGGTGTTATCTCAGAGGGCTAAAGATGGCCATTTACACCCTTGCAGTTTCTTCTCCCGGAAGTTCTCCCCAGCTGAGCGCAACTATGCCATTGGCGACCAGGAGTTGCTAGCCATCAAGCTCGCTCTAGAAGAGTGGAGGTATCTGTTGGAGGGAGCTTCTCATTCAATCACCATACTTACAGACCACAAGAACCTTTTATACCTGAAGGGCGCACAATGTCTCAACCCTCGTCAGGCCAGATGGGCACTTTTCTTTTCCAGGTTCGACTTTAAACTCCAGTTCTGTCCGGGCTCTCAGAATCGCAAGGCCGATGCCCTTTCCCGCTCATGGGAGCAAGAAAATGAGTCAGAGTCTTCAGACAAGCATCCTATTATAAATCCGTTGGCATTCTCCACGGTAGGGATGGACTCTACGCCCCCATCAGGGAAAAGTTTTGTGAAGCCGATGCTAAGGAAGAAGCTCATGCATTGGGCCCATGCTTCCCGTTTTGCCGGACATACAGGTATCCAAAAAACCCTGGAGTTTATCTCTAGGTCCTATTGGTGGCCAACTCTGAAAAAGGACGTCTTGGAGTTTATTGCATCTTGCCCAAAGTGTGCCCAACATAAAGTATCCCGCCAGTCGCCTGCGGGGCAACTGGTTCCACTATCCGTTCCCCGTCGACCATGGACCCACTTGTCGATGGATTTCATTACAGACTTACCCATGTGCAACAAGTTCAATACCATCTGGGTGGTAGTTGACCGGTTCACCAAGATGGCACACTTCATTCCTCTCACCGGTCTTCCGTCAGCTTCCAAGTTGGCTCAAGTATTCATACAAGAGATCTTCCGACTCCACGGTCTTCCTGAAGAAATTATCTCAGATCGAGGAGTTCAATTCACAGCCAAATTCTGGCGAAGTTTATGTCAAGTCCTCCAAGTCAAGCTAAAGTTTTCCACGGCTTACCATCCTCAGACCAATGGTCAAACCGAGAGGGTGAATCAGGACTTGGAGGCCTTCCTCCGCATCTATGTGTCCTCCTCTCAAGATGACTGGGTTCAATTACTTCCCTGGGCCGAGTTCTGTCATAACAACCAGTATCATTCTTCATCTGCTTCAACACCATTCTTCGCTAACTTTGGATTCCACCCTAAAGTCCCTGAGTTCCAACCGCTTCCAGCAACTTCTGTTCCCGCAGTGGATATCACCTTGCATCAGTTTGCCAATATCTGGAAGAGCGTACGATCAGCTCTGCTCAAGGCATCGTTCAGGTACAAGAAGTTTGCGGATAAGAAGCGTCGAGCAGTTCCTGCTCTCAAGGTGGGTGATCGGGTATGGTTATCCACGAAGAATTTGAGGTTAAGAGTTCCCAGTATGAAGTTTGCACCTCGCTATATCGGTCCTTTCAAGATTGAACAAGTCATCAATCCTGTTGCTTACAGACTCCAGTTGCCTCCCTTCTTAAAAATACCCAGGACATTCCATGTTTCCCTGTTGAAACCGCTGATCTTGAATCGGTTTCATTCCTCACTTCCTCCAACTCCGAAAGTCCAAACTCAACGAGGCGTTGAGTATGAAGTGGCCAAGATCCTGGACTCACGTCACCGTTACGGTCAACTACAATATCTTATTGGGTTATGGTCCTGAGGAACGTTCATGGACCAATGCTTCTGATGTCCATGCTCCTGCCTTGGTCCGGAGATTCCATTCCAAGTTTCCTCAAAAGCCAAAGAAGTGTCCTGGGGCCACTCCTAAAGGGGGGGGTGCTGTCACGATCCGGGTATCTGGACGCCATTTCTTACCCATCAGATGCCTCCTAAGGCTGGCTCAGCGCTCCAGGACCGGATCCCATCTGTTATCCTAATGTTCACATTCCTGCATCCTCTCCTGTCTCTCTGAGACGCTGTCACAGTAACGCCTTATTACATCTGGCATGGCGTCTCCCGCGGCCTCCGCCGCCGTCCCTGAGCTTCTGCATGCAGAGTGTCAGAGTGGCGATTACGTCAGCCGCGGCCTCCGCTGTGTCCGCGTGGTTGTCAAACCTAGTTCCTGTTTGTCTCTCTCCTGTGATTGTCTGTCTTCCAGGTTCCAGCTCCTGTCTCAAGACTTCCACCATAGAGACCCGCACCAGCATTCCACCTGCGGTGTAGCCTGACTCTCCAATCCATTGTGGATTCATCTGTTTCCAGCTACAACATTACCTGCTTCCAGCTCAGCTTCCAGCAGAGTACAGCTTCCCTTAAAGGGCCGGTGTCCTTTCTACACTTTACCACTCTCCACCGGTATTATTATTTCTCCGCTCTCAAGTTCTACATTTCAGTTCATATTTCATCGCTCCCAAGTTCATTTATTATTTAACTGGTTCCAGCCAGTATCCACTCCGTGCTAACAACAGTCTGGTTCCAGCCAGTATCCACAGCAGCTGTTTTATCTTCAGCAACCCAGCTTTTCCTGGAACACCAGCTGGCACAATCCTGGGTTATCTCCATTGCTACAGTCGGGCCTGGTAAGGACTTTCCATCTAGAAGATCATAAGAACTATCTCACACTACCAGTGCCCTGTGGCTCCTGCCATCCTGTAGTACCCAGGAACTGTATTTATTCTTTGCTGACTTTTACGTTTTCTTTTACTGCTGCTGTGTTGCGGAGTTGTCATAATAAACATCATTGACTTTTATCCAAGTTGTCGTGGTCACGCCTTCGGGCAGTTATTATTCATGTTACTTACATGTCCAGGGGTCTGATACAACCTCCCAGGTTCCGGTACATCTCAGCACCTACAACTGAGGCTGCCTCCCGTCAGCTCAGGCCCTCAGTTGTGACAGAACTGGCTTCACTGCCTGAAGTTCAGACTTTTGTCAAAGGAGTTCTGCATATTCAGCCTCCTTTTGTGCCCCCAGTGGCACCTTGGGATCTCAATGTGGTTTTGGCATTCCTGAAATCACATTGGTTCGAACCACTTAAGACTGTGGAATTGAAATATCTCACGTGGAAAGTGGTCGTACTGTTGGCCCTGGCTTCGGCCAGGCGGGTTTCAGAATTGGCGGCTTTGTCTTGAAAAAGCCCTTATCTGATTTTCCAGATGGATAGGGCAGAATTGAGGACTCGTCCTCAGTTTCTCCCGAAGGTGGTCTCAGCTTTTCACTTGAACCAACCTATTGTAGTGCCTGCGGCTACTAGGGACTTGGAGGATTCCAAGTTGCTGGACGTAGTCAGGGCCCTGAAAATGTATGTTTCCAGGACGGCTGGAGTCAGAAAAACTGACTCGCTGTTTATCCTGTATGCACCCAACAAGCTGGGTGCTCCTGCTTCTAAGCAGTCTATTGCGCGCTGGATTTGTAGCACTATTCAGCTGGCGCATTCTGCGGTAGGATTACCGCAGCCTAAATCAATAAAAGCCCATTCCACAAGGAAGGTGGGCTCATCTTGGGCGGCTGCCCGAGGGGTCTCGGCTTTACAACTTTGCCGAGCAGCTACTTGGTCAGGGGCAAACACGTTTGCTAAATTCTACAAATTGGTTTCCCTGGCTGAGGAGGACCTGGAGTTCTCTCATTCGGTGCTGCAGAGTCATCCGCACTCTCCCGCCCGTTTGGGAGCTTTGGTATAATCCCCATGGTCCTTACGGAGTCCCCAGCATCCACTAGGACGTCAGAGAAAATAAGATTTTACTCACCGGTAAATCTATTTCTCGTAGTCCGTAGTGGATGCTGGGCGCCCATCCCAAGTGCGGATTGTCTGCAATACTTGTACATAGTTATTGTTACAAAAATCGGGTTTTGTTGTGAGCCATCTCTTCAGAGGCTCCAATTGTTATCATACTGTTAACCGGGGTTCCTATCACGTGTTATATGGTGTGATTGGTGTGGCTGGTATGAGTCTTACCCGGGATTCAAAAATCCTTCCTTATTGTTTCAGCTCTTCCGGGCACAGTTCCTAACTGAGGCTTGGAGGAGGGTCATAGGGGGAGGAGCCAGTGCACACCAGATAGACCTAAATCTTTCTTTAGATGTGCCCAGTCTCCTGCGGAGCCGTCTATTCCCCATGGTCCTTACGGAGTCCCCAGCATCCACTACGGACTACGAGAAATAGATTTACTGGTGAGTAAAATCTTATTTTCTTCTTTACATTTTTTTCAGCCATTTACATAATTTTTTACTGGTTCATTAAACAATTCTACAGAACACTACACACCAGTACACACAAGCGCTTGGTTTAACAAATCTCTATAAGAAAGAGTCTTGGGTTTTGGATAAAAAGTCAATAAAATAGATAAATTGCAAATGAATAAAAATGAAAGTACGTAACAAAATGTGGTAGTATAATTATACACAAAGTATGTCTGACCAGGAAATTCTGGTTATTTAGATCATCATTTGGCAAAGTTCTGGCAAAGAGAATTGCAGAGTGTCGGGTGACCGGCAAAGAGATCTGCAAAGTGTCAGTTGAAGACGACGGGAGGGGTCGCAGAGGAATTAGTGACTGGAGAATAGCATGCAGGAGGTAAGTTACCATACTTGTGTAATTGTGTGTGTGGTGGGGGTATTGAGAGCACAGTACAAAACATAAGGTCTATGGTGGGGGAGAGCGGACAATACAAAACATGCAGAAGGGGGCAACTTGGTATAGCACATACAGATGGTGTGGGGGCACAATACAAAAACATAGAAATTGTGGCGTACTCTATAGGACATATAGAGGAAGGACATACACTTTTGGGGGTTGCAAGATGTAGAACATACTGTAATGCAGAAAAACAGGAAGGGTGGGGAGAGCATGATACAGAACATACAGATCGAGGGATGAACAATACAGATCGGGGGAGATAGTGAAATGGCTGACATTTACAGTATATCAATGAACTGGGGCAGGTGTACAAAGAGTGATAAAGTGGAGAGAGATAAACTAACAACCAATCAGATCCTAGTTGTCATTTTTCAAACACAGCCTGCAACATGGCAGTTAGGAGCTGATTGGCTGGTACTTTACCTCTCTCCACTTTATCATCTCCCCCAAAGAATAACCAAATGATGACATGGTACAGAATGGTATAAATTATGTGAATTGGAGCTGTAACAAGTGACTGTTTCCCTATCTTTACATATAATAAAGGTGACATAGGTGGTCATTCAGAGTTGATCACTAGCTGCATTCGTTCGCTGTGCAGCGATGAGGCAAAAAAACGGCAGTTCTGTGCATGCGTATGCGGCGGAATGCACACGCGCAATGTACTATTACAATGAACGATGTAGTTTCACACAGGGTCTTGCAAAGTTTTTCAGTCGCACTGGTTGCCGCAGAGTGATTGACATGAAGTGGGCGTTTCTGAGTGGCAACTGACCGTTTTCTGGGAGTGTTCTAAAAAAACGCAGGCGTGGCAGGACAAACGCAGGCGTGGCTGGGCTAACGCAGGACGTGTTTGTGACGTCAAACCAGGAACTGAACAGTCTGAAGTGATCGCAAGCGCTTAGTAGGTTTTGAGCTACTCTGAAACTGCACAAAAAGCTTTGTAGCCGCTCTGCGATCCTTTAGTTCGCACTTCTGCTAAGCTAAAATACACTCCCAGTGGGAGGCGGCATAGCATTTGCACGGCTGCTAAAAACTGCTAGCGAGCGATCAACTCGGAATGACCCCCATAGTCTTTTCCCCAGAGTCCTTCTCCTTACCACTCAGGGGGCCTGATTCAGATGCGGACGCAGATCCTCTGTTGCACCAAGTGGCTCAATGCATTTTCACTGTACATGCGTGTAAGCTGCACTGCACACAAAATGAAATCAAGCTCACAGGGGATCCCATCGCAAAGTGATTGACAGGAAGTCAGCGTTTCAGGTGGTAACTGGGGTGGCTAACTGTATACAGGCATGTCAGGTCTGTTCAAACACCGTTCCATGTGCGTGCATAAATTACCCATTGCGACCTGTGTTGCTGCTGGGGAGCCCCCTGTGTCTAGGAGACTTGCTCAGCCTACGACTGCTCAGACTCACAATGCAATTGTGAGCGGCAAGATTGCAGCAGCGATCGCTTCAACAACCACAACTGAATCAGGCCCACAATTACACCATTATATTTTACTATTTTATCACATTTAACAACTAAGGGGTCAGTTTAATTAGGTGCGAGTTTGTATTCCAACAGCCGCACTTTCCGGTAGCCCCATAGGCTGAATCTGGCCACGGAGGGTGTGAGTTTGGATGCTGTTGAAAAGTCGCAGCAATGGTAACTCGTACCTAATTGGATTGACCCCTAAATGTTAGCAATTCATAGCTTTTATTATTTACTGGTCAAATTTATTTTCTGAAGGTACCCACTAATTACTATAAGAGAGAACTTATCCCCCCAATGTGTGTATTGTATAAAAACAATGGGCCCTTTGGGATAATTGTCCTTATTTTAGGTATTTTCCATGTCCTCAGTAGGTAGAGTAACATATTTACATAGAGAGATTTTTCTCTCTACACAACCACACCACTGTTTGCAGTTTGTCTCTCTGCTTGTTCATCCACTAACAATGATTTTTCATCTCTTCCTCTTCGTCTACACGCAGTGGGTGATGCTTGAATAGCTGCCCTGGGAGGAGAGCTGCGGACACATGCTCCAAATGTTGGGACATAGGCATTACCTATTAGGAGATGCGGTAAAGATGCCGGCTGACGGGTTTATGGCAGTCAGAATACTGACACTGGGATCCCGACACTCTTCAGACTCCCGACGTTGGAACTTCGAATGGACAAAGATTCCGACGCCCGTTTCCCCACGATCATATGTTTAGGGCTGGGCAAGGGGGGTTAGGTTTAGGCGTCAGGCGGGGGGTTAGGGTTAGGCTGCAGGTGGTGAAGGGTAAGGATATGCTGCGGATACGGTGGATTAGGCACCCCCGGGGGTGGTTAGGCTGCGTGGGAGAGAGGGTTAGGTTTAGGCATCAGGCGGGAGGGTTAGGTTTAGGCGTTAGGCAGCGGGGTTAAGTTTAGGCTGCGGGTGGGGGTAATTTAGGATTAGGCACCCCCGGGGGTGGTTAGGCTGCGCGGGAGGGAGGGTTAGGATTAGGTGGGGGGATTAGGTTTAGGAGTCAGGCGGGGGGGGTTAAGTTTAGGATGTGGGTGGGAGGAGGTTAGGGTTAGGCTGCGGGTAGGGTGGGTTAGGAACCCCTGGGGGCGGTTAGGCTGCGGGGAAGGGAGGGTTAGGTTTAGGCATCAGGCGGGGGGTTAGGTTTAGGCTGTGTCTGGGGGGAGGTTAGCGTTAGGCTGCGGGTAGGGTGGATTAGGGTTAGGCAACCCCAGGAGTGGTTAGGCTGCAGGAGAGGGAGGGTTAGGCAGCAGGGACGGAGGTTTGGATTAGGCACCTCCGCAGGTCGGTTAGGCACAAAGGGGGAGGTTAGGGTTAGACTGCGGACAGGCAGAGTTAGGGGGGTAGGGAGAGGGTTAGGCATCAAGCGGAGGGGTTAGGGTTAGGCTGTGGGTACGGTGGGTTAGATTTTAGATTTAGGCATCAGGTGGGGAGATTAGGTTTAGGCGTCTGACGGGGGGTTAGGTTTAGGCTGTGGGTGGGGAGAGGCTAGGGTTAGGCAGCGGGTAGGGTTGGTTAAGGTTAGGCACCCATGGGGGTGGTTAGGCTGCGGGGAAGGGAGGGTTAGGTTTAGGCATCAGGTGGGGGGTTAGGTTTAGGCATCAGGCAGGGGGTTAGGATTAGGCTGCGGGTGGAGGGAGGATAGGGTTAGGCTGCAGGTGGGGGGAAGTTAGGGTTAGGCTGTGGGTAGGGTGGGTTAGGCACCCCTGGGAGTGGTTAGGCTGTGGGGAAGGGAGGGTTAGGTTTAGGCAGCAGGGACAGAGGTTAGGATTAGGCACCTCCATGGGAGGGTTAGGCACAAAGGGGGGAGGTTAGGGTTAGATTGCGGACAGGCAGGGTTAGGGGGGTGGGGAGAGGGGAGAACACCCCTTACTCACCCCTGTTGGTCTTTTCTGTACTGGGATCCCGGCATCGGTATGACAACCACCGGGATCCCATGCACTGGGATAGCATACTGACCCCTCTATTAGTACACCTCTTAATGCCCAGAGGGAAGGGCGATCCGGAGGCCATGGTTCCCCAGAGGTTTCCCCCTAAGGGGGTTTTTCCTCTCCTGAGTGCTGAAGGATGACTCTTTGTGAGTCCAGAGGTGTAGCTTTTATGCCATAATGAGTACCAAACTCATGCCCGTCCCTGCAATGTATAAGAAGTAAAATAATTGCTAATGCGATCACTTTACTTCTGGGTTTAGACCCCGGCTGCGCTAGTTCACATGTGCAATCGTCAGACTGTGTATGTGGGAGCAGACAGTAATGCAGAGGGATCCTAAGGATACTTCTCCTGGGAATTATTGCATAATGTAGCCCACAGGCTACAAAAGCCATTTAGAAATGGCATTAGCTGCCGGGCCAAGGTCAGCAATGCTTTGCATTCTGGAGCTTGATGAGTTTCACAGTTTACCATCTGCTGTAGAAACTTTTGGTGGCTGCTTTTGTGTTCAAAATAGGAGGAACGCAATAGATATCGCAAATATCCATTGCAGTCCCCAATACATACATTCAGGGGCTGGATAATATTTGTGGGCAGTCCCCAAAACCGACTGTTTTTGGAGATGTCTCGCAAATATTATTTATTAAATATTCCACTTAATAAACTTTTTATATTTTAACATAAACTAAAAAATGTTTTGTGTATTCATTGACTGAGTCTCCCGTCTTTACTGAATGCTAATTTGACAGGGTCCGCAAATTATTACTGATATGACTGTTACTCTACTGTCCTGCTGGTGCTCCTGGCCTGCTGTATAGCAGGCAGACATATATTTTATATACAGCACTCTTGGGGAGATGTATCAAGCCTTGGATAGAGATAAAGTGCAGATGTCCAAACCACCCAGTCATCTTCTGTCACTTATCTAGCACAGTACATGAAATGATACCTGTAGTTAGAAGCTTCATTTGATTTGGGCAAATACTCAACTTTATCTCTCTCCACGGCTTGATACATCTCCCGGAAAATATCATGTCTTCCTTTCACTTAATTAACAAGTTAAATAAATTATTTGTCTTGGAAACAGGGTAAGAAATTCACAGTATAAGATAATATAATAAAGGCTTGTCAATTCCTCCTGGTACATTTACATTGATTTAGCATTCACATTTCTTCCATGCCAGACAGGAGCGGATTGGGAACGTAAAGTGGCCCTGGAAATATATGAAAAGTGGCCTCATGTAGGTTGGAGTAAGTCAGCTATAAGCGGGGCCCAACACAAATTGGGCTTAAGCAAATTGTTAGCATTATCCACAGTGGTAGTAAGCAAGGCTAATGCAGCATGGTAGGCAGTCACAGCACCAGCAGTAGGATCGTGTCACAGGAGGTAGAGATCACACCAGTAGGTGGGGCATTGTACTGGTAGGCAGTCACAGCACCAGCAGTAGGATCGTGTCACAGAAGGTGGAGATCACACCAGTAGGTGGGGCATTGTACTGGTAGGCAGTCACAACACCTGCAGGAGAATCATGTCACAGGAGGTGGAGATCACACCAGTAGGTGAGGCATTGCACTGGTAGGCAGTCACATCACATGCAGGAGAATCATGTCACAGGAGGTGGAGATCACACCAGTGGGTGAGGCATTGCACTGGTAGGCAGTCACAGCACCAGCAGGAGGATCTTGTCACAGTAGGTGGAGATCACATCAGTAGGTGAGGCATTGCACTGGTAGGCAGTCACAGCACCAACAGGAGGATCGTGTCACAGGAGGTGGAGATCACACCAGTAGGTGAGGCATTGCACTGGTAGGCAGTCACAGCACCAGCAGTAGGATCGTGTCACAGAAGGTGGAGATCACACCAGTAGGTGAGGCATTGTACTGGTAGGCAGTCACATCACATGCAGGAGAATCATGTCACAGGAGGTGGAGATCACACCAGTGGGTGAGGCATTGCACTGGTAGGCAGTCACAGCACCAGCAGGAGGATCTTGTCACAGTAGGTGGAGATCACATCAGTAGGTGAGGCATTGCACTGGTAGGCAGTCACAGCACCAACAGGAGGATCGTGTCACAGGAGGTGGAGATCACACCAGTAGGTGAGGCATTGCACTGGTAGGCAGTCACAGCACCAGCAGTAGGATCGTGTCACAGAAGGTGGAGATCACACCAGTAGGTGAGGCATTGTACTGGTAGGCAGTCACATCACATGCAGTAGGATCGTGTCACAGAAGGTGGAGATCACACCAGTAGCTGAGGCATTGCACTGGTAGGCAGTCACAGCACCAGCAGGAGGATCTTGTCACAGTAGGTGGAGATCACATCAGTAGGTGAGGCATTGCACTGGTAGGCAGTCACATCACCGGCAGGAGAATCATGTCACAGGAGGTGGAGATCACACCAGTAGGTAAGGCATTACACTGGTAGGCAGTCACAGCACCAGCAGGAGGATCTTGTCACAGGAGGTATAGATCACAACAGTAGGTGAGGCACTGTACTGGTAGGCAGTCACAGCACCAACAGGAGGATCGTGTTAAAGGAGGTGGAGATCACACCAGTAGGTAAGGCATTGCCCTGGTAGGCAGTCACAACACCAGCAGGAGGATCTTGTCACAGGAGGTGGAGATCACAACAGTAGCTGAGGCATTGCACTGGTTGGCAGTCACAGCACCAACAGGAGGATCGTGTCACAGGAGGTGGAGATCACACCAGTAATTGTGGCATTATACTGGTAGGCAGTCACAGCAGGAGGATCGTGTCACAGGAGGTGGAGATCACACCAGTAGGTGAGGCATTGCACTGGTAGGCAGTCACAGTACCTATGGTAGCTATACATCTATATATAACACATGTAACTGTGACAGGGAAGGTGGCCTCTCTCAGCTCTGGGCCCCATATAGGACTGTGGGAGGAAGCAATGCTAGCCTCTGTGCCAACAGCATGCCTCAGCCTGGCAAGCCAGACATCTTTCTGGCTGTAAGCCACCATGAGACTCCATACTAGGCCCTGGACTTATACAGCATAGGCAGCACACCTGGAGAATTACACAGCACAGCAAACAGGAAGCAGCACCCCTGGATTTAAACGACAGTGGGGCAGCACCCCTGGACTGATAGGGCAGAGGGGCAGCATCCCTGGAATGATGTGGCAGACAAAGAAAAGACGAGCAAGATGGAATTGTCCTTGGGCCCTCCCACCCACCCTTATGTTGTATAAACAGAACATGCACACTTTAACAAACCAATCATTTCAGCGACAGGGTCTGCTACACGACTGTGGCTGAAATGATTGGTTTGTTTGTCTCTCCTTGCACAAACTAGCTCTACACAGGCAAGATGTCATCCTCATCCTCCGATTCCTTACCCATTTCAGTGTTTACATCCTCATCCTCACAGAGAAATAATTCCACACCGAAGAGGTGGATTTCTTGGTATTTCGACCGGGCATGACAATGGGCTTTTTCATCCCATGGCCAACAACTGTCTCCACTGGTGCCTTATTGAAATAAACCACATCACCATCAGAATCCTCATTGTCAACATCCTCCTCCTCGCCAGCTACACCAATATCCTCCTCATCCTGGTGTACTTCTACAGTGACATCCTCAATCTCAATATCATAAACTGGAATGGAGGTGCACCTCCAAGCACTTGCAGGGGGCGTGCAATTGGTGGTAGGAGCCTCCTCTTTCCATACAGTCTTGGGAAGGTCAGGCCTAGACATCGCAACTGCGGACACACTTGGAGTGTGTGCACAGTTGTTTTTTCCTGTGCTTTAACAAGCTTTATTTTTTTATTTTTCAAGAGGGAGGAGGGCTTCCATCTTCATGAGAAGCTAAGCAACCAGTCATTAACATAGGCCAAGCCCTTAGCCTTTCCTTGCCACTTCATGTTGTGAACACTTCATGTTTCTTATCAGATAATTTCTTTCTTTTTTTGGTTATTAATTTTTGCTTCTTGGATTTTACATGCCCTCTATGACATTGGGCATTGGGATTAGCAGATTACATTGATGGAATTGCAACGTCAATGTCATGACTGGTGGCAGCAGCAGCTTCAACACTAGTACTAGGAACTGGAAGTGGTTCCTGATCTTTCACTATTTTTTCCTCCAAATTTTTGTTCTCCATTTCACAGGACAGCACCCCTTTATTATTACAGCACACAAAACAGTGCCCCTTTATTTTCACAGCACCCCTGTATTTTTACAGCGTATAAGACAGGGCCAGTGTAGCTTCACAACACCCCTGTATTTTTTACAGCATACTGGACAGAAACAGCACCCCTGTATTTTCACAGCACCCCTGTATTTTTACAGCATACAGGACAAGGCCAGTGTACCTATATTTTCACAGCACCCCTGTAATTATACAGCATACAAGACAGGGCCAGTGTACCTTTACAACACCCCTGTATTATTTTTTACAGCATACAAGACAGTTCCCCTGTACAGCACAGTGACAGGACAGCAAGACCCATATACAGCACCCCTAACACCACAGTGACAGGACAGCACCCCTAACAGCACAGTACACCACAGTGACAGGACAGCACCCCTAACAGCACACAGGACAGAACCCCTAAAGAGCACACACTGACCCCACCCAACACCACCACCCAAAGAAAGACAGAGGACAGCACCCCTAACAGCACAGGTACACCACAGTGACAGGAACAGAACCCCTAAAGAGCATACACTGATGCCACCACCCACAGAGAGACAGAGGTCTGTCTTCCTCACTCTCCAAGTCTGGAGTGAAAATGGCGGCGATGTGCAGCTCCTTATATGGAACCCAAAACCCGCGAGAATCCGACAGTGGGATGATGAGGTTTTGCCTCATTCTGGGAAGTCCCAAGCCGGACTCAGATCAGATCCTGCAGTCCGAGGGGGTTTGGATCTCGGAGATCCAAACCTGCTCATCTCTAGCAAATACCCACTGATGATGACTGTAAGTCACATCTACTATGTGTTCTTCTCAGCATCATGCCTTAAGAATATCATTTTTATTCTATTATATAGCAATGCTGCAAGTTTGTTTCCCATGTTCAATAACAGTTTTCCTTAGGAAAGGCAATTCTGTAAACCAGTCCTACAGTATACTTATCACATACTTAAAATCTACAAGGATGTTAAACAAACATGAACAAAACTGCAGGAATATATCAGGAAGTGCATAATTCTGTTTGTTCTATGACCCAATTATTTATTTGATAACATATAAAATAAACAAGTTAATCTCTCAGCATCCAGCCCAACAAGTTATCAGGCACAGTTATTTCACAGTACAGGAAAACAAATCTGGCTTGAATCGTGTGAGAATGTGAAGTACAATGACGTGGAATAAGGCAGCGCTGTCTGTAAAGAAGACCTTTTCTTATCATTTTTGTCACGTAACCCACTCCATGAAACGGTTCTGTGTTTCCTGAAAGACAATAGTAGACTAAAAAAGGATTTTGTTAAATTGCCAGATCCCACTAGGTGCTTCATGCGGCAAAACACCCTTGTTGATAATTTGTATGTTGTGTTGCTATAGTAAAACTTTCATCTTATAATAGATAACGGCCGCTATTCAGGTTGGATTGCAATTTCATTGCGGTCGCAGCCGTTGGGCGGCTTTGCCCTGCGTTGGGCAGCCCCCAGCATGCTATAGAAACGATTGCAGATTTTGCTTTTTAGCAGAATCTGCAATCCAACCTGAATAGGGTTTTCCCACTTGGTTGGTCGGTCCACGCCACCAACCGAGTGGGAATAGAACGTTTGGCGCATGAAGGTCTCCACTGGGCCTAAAGCATGGCGAGCGCAGCACACTAGGGGACTCATCGCCTCGCTGCCGGGATTCTGGCAGACAGGATGCCTCTGTCGCTATACTGACAGTTAGCATCCCGTCTGCCAGTATATTATACTGGATCCCTTCGGAGAGAGAATTGACTGCATAGGAAAGGAATGAGTTAAACATCTTGTGAGGGGTGGACCTAGCTGTGAGGAAAGTACAGCCTTTGGAAAAAGGGGAGGGTTTAATATATATAGGGAAGGCTAGGCCATTTTGCTCACTCTTGTTGGTGAATTGCCTTGGGGTGAGTGCTGCATAGCAGAGTCTCCCCCTTTTGATTGTCAGTTAACTATAATTGCTTTCCCTTCATTACACCTGCTTGGGCCATGGCTTCCTCTCGCCCTCGCCGTTCCGCCGGGACCCCTGCTTGGTACCGCATACCGGGCGGTGGAGCTGGGCCCGAGGACGGGCTGGCTGGCCCGGGGGACGGCGTCCCGTCCCCCGGGGCCTGCACGGGCTCTGGCGGGGTCACGGAGCGGCAGATGCGGTCATCCATGCCGCTGGGGGCCGGGCCGGCTTTGCCGGCCGGGCGCGGGCGGCGGGGAGGGACGGGGGCTCAGTCAGGCCGCCCGGCGGTGGAAGGGCAGCAGCTCTCACCTCCGGCCGCGGCGAGGGACACAGCAGTGACGGGCGCGCGCGTGCCACAGGAGTCCCCGGTCTCTTCCCCCTCGTCAGGGCAGCACGGCGGTGCCAGGCGAGGGGGGGGGAACCAGGCGGGAGGCGGCGGTTAGCCGGACGAGGCCCGTCGCGGGGCCTCGTCCGTCGGATACAGCAGGTGCGGTGGACGGAGGCTTGTCGGCAGGAAGAGGCGGGTTGCGCACACGGGGTGCGCGCGCACCCGCGCTTGCGGCGCCGCTAGTCTCCTCGTCTCCCCAGCTCACTCCCCTGCAGCCGGAGTCCGGCAGGGAGAGGGGGAGGAGGAGGGACAGGGAATGGATGGTGGTCAGCAGGGCTGCACAGAGCAACAGAAGCTCTCGCCGCGGGGCCACCCCAGCAGGCGGAGGTAGCTCCGGCCTGCGGGGGGAGGGTGCCCGCGGGGAGGGGGAGAGTGATGGCGGCGCTGGTTCTGACGGGCGGCCGCATGAGGAGAGCGGACCGTGGTGGCGGACCGGGCCGCTGGCGGTCAGGGGCGCTGCCGGTTCCCCGCCGGGTCAGACTGGGCGCAGGGCGTCGGGGCACCGGTCGGCGCGTGTCGGGCGTCGGGTGAGCCGGCGCGCGCCGACGCCGGCTGAGGAACCCACGGGGGACGACGACATGTTCTGGGGGGGTCAGGACCCCTCCGGAACACTGGCGTCGGCCCTGGCCACGGTGGTGGCGGCTTTGGGGCCGCTGGCCGCTGCCGCGTCCCCGGGGGAGGCGCACAGTCCCGGCACGCCGGCTGTGTCAGGCGGGTCCGGGGCGCGGGCGGTGTCGGCAGCGCAGCGGGTTGCCCGCGCCTGCCGGGAGCTCGGGGGCGGCCGGGGCGCAGCTGCAGCATAGTGCCGGGCGGGACGAACAGGGGCGTGTAGCGGGTACGCCTGCACCCCGGAGTGCTGGGTATGCGCCGCGACTGCTTTCCGGGTCCTTTGCTCCGTTTTCTTCTGCAGGTGAGCGCGGAGAGAGGGAGATGACAGACACCGAGGATGAGGATGTCGGGTTTGCCACCCCGGAGGATTTCGTGTCTGAGCAGTCGACGGCATCAGGTGAGGTGGAGCAATCGGGGTCGGGCTCTTCCACGCGCTCTAGTTCTAGCTGCTCTTCCTCTTCTTCCTCTTCCTCTTCTCTGTCGTCGCCTGCGTCCGAAGTCAGTAGTACGACTAGGGCGAAGAAGCGTACGACGAAATTCGCCAAAAGGGCGGCGGGTCAGCAGGAAAGGCGGAAGAGGCGCAAGCGGCTTAGCGAGGACGCTCGCAGGGCCAAGAAGCGCCGTGATTTGCCCGGGGTTGTCCGCTGCGACTACACTGCCGTGATGCGGTGGCTGAGGGACAGCTGCCGTAGGAAGATCCGCAGGGGGGACTACGTCGATGTGTTCGTCTTGACAAAGGACGCGAAGAAGGACTATAAGTCGGCGGCAGCAAAGAAGGGCATCGGGGCCGAGGCCTTCCGGACCTTCGACAACTGGCTGGCTGGCTTTTGGGTCTTCGCGGCTTGTTACCTAGAAGATAGGCCGGACGAGCACATGAACATCATTCGGTACCTGCATCTCATACACGATAGGCAGCGCACATCGTCGGGCACTGAGTGGCGTAGGTATGATGAGGAATTCCGGGAGAAGCAGGACGGGTTGCAGGTCATGGACTTTGGGTGCAAGGACGTGGAAGTCTGGCTCAAAGTCACTCGGGCTTCGCAACAGGCTAAGGAGCCCCGGAACGCGGGGGCGGATGGGCACCGCGCAGGGTCGTCCGCCCAAGGGTCCGGCGGGGATGGTGGATCGGCCAAGACAGGTAGGTCGGCCGTCCATGCAGGGGGGCAAGCCGCCGCAAAAGGAAAATGCTTCGCGTTTAACAACGCGGCCTGTTCCTTCAGCAAGCAGTGTCGTTTTAGACATTCGTGCGTGCAATGTGGCGGTTCCCACCCAGCCTCCTCCTGCTGTAAAGGCAGTCGTCAGGGTGCCCGGGGTAAGCAAACTTACACAAGACCGGGCGCGGGCGGGAGCGCTCCGCAGAGTTCCAACGCCAATTAATTTGGATACGATGGGCAAGTGGTTGGATTGGTATCCAAATAGGGCGGATGCGAAATTTCTGTTTTCCGGTTTTCGTTTTGGTTTTAGCTTGCCTGTTGCGAGCGAGGTGTCGGTTCGGGCCCAGCGGAACCTTTAGTCTGCCCGAGCCTTGCCGTTGGTGCTGCGGGAAAAAGTGGATAAGGAGGTCATGGTTTGGTCATCTCCCCAGTTGGGGTGGTTCCCAAGAAGACTCCAGGCGCTTTTAGGCTCATTCAGCATCTTTCTTACCCGTCGGGGGCGTCGGTCAATGACGCGATACCGCCGGCTCATTGCTCGGTGGTGTATCAGTCGTTTGACGAGGCATTGGAGCTGGTCCGCAGTTACGGGACTGGGGCCCTCATGGCTAAGATTGATGTTGAGTCCGCTTTTCGGTTGCTGCTGTTACATCCGGACTCGTTCCGTTTTATGGGTATTCGGATTGGAGCGGAGTATTTCATCGACAAATGTTTGCCGATGGGATGTTCCGTTTCATGCTCGTTTTTCGAACGGTTTAGCATGTTTTTACATTGGTGCGTGGAGTCTTCGTCAGGGGGTCACGGGGTCGCCCATTACCTCGATGATTTCCTGTGCGCGGGTCCAGCAATTTCACCGCGGTGCGGCGACTTGCTTTTCAGCATCCGAGCTCTGTTTTTCCACTTCGGCGTTCCCGTGGCCGAGGATAAAACAGAGGGACCGGTCTCCTGTTTGTCATTTTTGGGGATTGAAATTGACACGGTGGCGGGATCGTGTCGACTGCCTCGGGACAAGGTGGTGAAGCTCCGCGACGCTATTTGCCGGTTCGAGGGGTCGCGTAAAGTCCTGCTGGGCATGTTGAACTTTGCCTGTCGGGTAATCCCGATGGGCAGGGTTTTCTGCCGGAAGTTAGAAAGGGCGACTGCGGGGTGTGCCAGACCACACCATTTCGTACGCCTGTCCTCCGAGATTAAGAGGGATTTGGCCGTATGGGCCTCGTTCCTGGAGGACTTCAACGGGGTGTGTATATGGCAGGCACCAACGGTCGACAGCGCTAGGTTGCAGCTGTTCACCGACGCAGCAGGTGCCTCTGGATTCGGTTGCTATCTGGAGGGATCTTGGTGCGCGGCATCGTGGCCGGCTGAATGGCATCGCGAAGGTTTAACTAAGGACCTTTTGCTTCTTGAGCTTTTCCCCATTATGGTGGCGCTGGAGGTCTGGGGCGATCGGCTGGCCCATCGCAGCATCTTGTTTAGATGTGACAATCTGGGCGTGGTGCACGCGATAAATAACCAGAGGGCGAAGTCGCTGGTGGTTCTGAGGGTGCTGGGACAGTTGCTATTGACATGCCTGCGTAGGAACGTGTGGTTCCGCGCGCAGCATGTGCCTGGTCTGGAGAACGGAATTGCCGACGCATTGTCGCGAGGGCAGTGGGAAAGGTTTTGTTTGTTGGCACCCGAGGCCGACGAGCATGGTTTTCATTGTCCCGGTTATGTCTGGCAGGTGATCGGGCCGGACTGGAGGGTCTAGCGTTGCGGTCAGTCGCGCCAACCACGCTGGAGGCCTACGGGCAAGCTTGGAGAGAGTGGGAGGAGTTTGTTCGAAGACGAAATCAACAAGGTAAGAGCGGGCATCGGATGATGCTTTCTTTTATTTGGCAGCTTTACGTTTCGGGTAGGTCCAGAGCGGTGGTATCCCGGTACTTGGCTGGTATTTCGTTTTTCAGCAAAATCAAGGGCGTCCCTGACGTGACGAAAAGTGGGATTCTGCTGAAGGCGATGAAAGGATGGGCGCGTGTTGCGCCAGCGCCGCCTGACAAGAGGCGGCCCATTGATGCGGCCTTGCTGCCGGCTGTCATCAGGGCGGTTGGAGGTATCGCGTCGTCCATGTTTGAGTCGCGGTTGTTCAGTTTGGCGTTCTCAAGGGCTTACCACCTTTAGGGTTTCGGAATTGGTAGCGCCTTCTAAGCGAGCAGATTCGCGCATGCTTGTCGGGGACGTGGTGGTGGGTGAGAGGTCCTTGCTATGCAGATTGCATCGCTCTAAGACGGACCAAGTGGGGAGAGGTCGTTGGGTCACCTTGGTTCCGGCACTTGAGGAGAGCATTTGCCCAGTAAGCTTGGCAGTGCAATATGAGGCAGTGCGGCCCGAAGGTTGGGGGTCATGGCTGCTGCATTATGACGGGCTGCCGGTGACGAAATATCAATTTCGTTGGATGCTGGGTCGCTGTCTGGCGAGCTTGGGCCTTCCACCCGCTGCTTTCGGGACACATTCCTTCCGCATAGGGGCTGCGACGTCGGCTGCGGCGGCGGGATTTTCCATTGCTGAAATCCAGGCGGTGGGGCGATGGAAGTCGTCAAGTTACAGACGATATATTCGCCCCGTTGCATGAGATGTTGGCTTGCGCGTGGTGTCTTGTTTAATTATATTTGTTATAATCATGTTGTTACAGTTCAGTGCGTTCTTGTATTGTGCGTTTGTTTGTCTTCCCGTTTTATCCTACTCAGGGATTAGCCACTCGCCGTTGCTGGCATGAGCCGACAGCGGGGGTCTGGAGTTCTTTTGCGATTTTTTGCCTGACTTGACGGACTGAATTCTAATCCACAATTCGGCTGATCAGTTCTAATCAAAGTCCCTCAGCAGGTTTTTACGCTTTCACCTCCAGCTGAGTTCTTACATGTTTTTCTTCTAGCAATTAAATAAGTCTTTTAAGATTAAGATTTATCAAAGGCTAGAGAGAGATAAAGTGGAGAGGGCTAAAGTACCAATCAGCCTCTGTTACTTCACAGGCAGTAACATGACAGTGTGGAGCTTATTGGCTGGTACATTATCTCTCTCCAAACCTTGATAAATCTCACCCTTTGTATTTGTTTGGGTGTGTAAAGACATGTTCGGTGATGTTTAATAGAACATATTGCATATCTGACAATGTCATGTTGGTTGGATAATGCCATCACTAAAGTAAGAAACCAAGCACTTTTGAGTGAAAGGGGTTTGAAATGGGCCAGGAGAGGGTACAAATTGGGCGGCTGTTGCTGGTGTTTAAACACCATGGCAATTGCAATTCGCCCCCTTTGCCCACAATTGAATTCCCCCCATTATTTATTTTCTCCAATGAATAAATATTAACTTAGAATTAAGATGCGTTAGTTATGGGTTAACTTGATGAAACCGTCATGTAGGGGTGTCTGGGCCTGTGGCTGCCAGTCCTGCTGAGTCTGACATCCCTCTAGTGTCTTGTACCATGCCTGTGGTACTGTGTACTGTACTGTATGCACAGAAACAAAGTCTCTCAAGATGACTGAACATCTCATGAGACGGAGGGCCTAATTCAGATCTGATTGGTGCTGTGCATTTTCACACAGCAGCCGATCAGGTCTGAACTTTGGCACATGCCAGACAGCAGATGTCCGTCTCAGCCCTGCTATCGCCTCTGCCGGATTGACAGGCAGAGGCGGTCGCTGGGCAGGAGGGGGCGGGCCAGCAGCAGTTGGCCGCCATTTTAGGGGCGCGGTGCGGGCAACGCAGGCGCGCCCGGACTATGCGGGGGGGCTGGTCGCGGTGGCTGCGTGACATCACACGCAGCTGCTGTGATCCTCACAGCGATGAGTGCTCACTGCCAGCGTGCAGGAGCTGCGCTGGTGGGGAGCTAGTCTTCAAGTACAACAGCGCTTTTGTACTTTTGCAACGTGGCAGGACCTGGCATGCGGGGCGGACTTACCCTGTGCTGGGCGTCACTCCGCATGTCAGGGAAGATGATCGTAGATGTGCTAAATTTAGCACATCTACGATCAGGTCTGAATTACCCCCAGAATGCATAGCTCTGCGACGGCCACTGTCTTCATTCATGGAATGGCTGCTGAGGAGGACCAGCACTAGGGAAATACTACTCACCAGATTATGGCCCTCATTCCGAGTTGTTCGCTCGTTCTTTTTCATCGCATCGCAGTGAAAATCCGCTTAGTACGCATGCGCAAAGTTCGCACTGCGACTGCGCCAAGTAACTTTACTATGAAGAAAGTAATTTTACTCACGGCTTTTTCATCGCTCCGGCGAACGTAATGTGATTGACAGGAAATGGGTGTTACTGGGCGGAAACACGGCGTTTCAGGGGCGTGTGGCTGAAAACGCTACCGTTTCCGGAAAAAACGCAGGAGTGGCCGGAGAAACGGTGGGAGTGCCTGGGCGAACGCTGGGTGTGTTTGTGACGTCAACCAGGAACGACAAGCACTGAACTGATCGCACAGGCAGAGTAAGTCTGGAGCTACTCTGAAACTGCTAAGTAGTTAGTAATCGCAATATTGCGAATACATCGGTCGCAATTTTAAGAAGCTAAGATTCACTCCCAGTAGGCGGCGGCTTAGCGTGTGTAACTCTGCTAAATTCGCCTTGCGACCGATCAACTCGGAATGAGGGCCTATATGTGTAGGGGCCCTCTGTGTGTTGTGGGTAGCTGCCCTTTCAGTGATCCCCGGCTCTACCATCATGTATAGCATCCAGTTATTCTACTCTTACCAGCCCCAATGGACCAAAATATTTTTGTTCCTACTTTGTGTCACATTGACATATTCCTCTGTGCAATCCTGGCAAAGCAAATAAACAAGGACTTCCAAATCAGTCAATAGATAGGGGTTTCGGCCCCCAAACCAAACGTCAAATTCACTGCTCCATAGCATTGTACTGTGACAGTTTCATCACACCTGTGGGTGGAGTACACGCATCAATTATATGAATGGGGCAGCTTAATACAGCAGCACATACTTCCCTGGGTTAGTGCTACAGTGTAATAGTAGTGTGACATTCACTGGGCCAGGTATATCGGGTGCCTATAATACTACGTTTTCACTGTTTCTTACCATACAATGCAAATTAAGTTCAAATACATACAGGCATTAATGACACAATTTAGCGAAAAAAGTTTTATTTTACGGGAACGTTTCAGAAAAGCTATCTTCTCTGTAAAGGATTTCAAACGATTATCTCATTAACTTGCATAACAGAAACGATTACGTTCAAAATATGTATACAGTTACAATTACAGTTACCATATTTAAACAATTGGGGCCCCAAATCGCCGATTTGCTACAGACGTCTCATAGAGTCTGGCTCAGTTGGCTTGTCTGTCAATATATTGCTCGCTGTTCAACTGCAAGTAGGAGAGCAGGTCCACCGTCCTCGCCTTTTATGGGTATGAGACCGGGTCCTGTGTCTCCAAGGGAGCTGTGTCACACCCATAAAGGCGGCCTCCAGTAGTCAGATACCCGCCTCCACTCTGCCCAGCCCCGCCTCTTCTCCGGCCAACCCCGCCTTCTCTCCGCCTCCTCTCCTTGACCTCAGGAAGCTGTGGAGACGCTCCGGAGATGGCTGAGATGACCAGGCTGCCTTTTATGTACGCAGGGATGCCGGGACCACCGTGACACAATGCTCCCAGGAAGTTGCCCAAGAGGCTCTATCAACTGCCGCAGACCCCCCCAACCTCCCCCCCAACAGCCGGATCACGAGTTCCCTCATCTCCCTAGAGCCGCATGATTACACAGGAGTCAGAGCACGGGTGAGAGTCCTGACCACTAGGCACAGGCTCTGCAGCTGCTGTCCCGCTGACACCAATGTAATCCAGCTCCATTTAAAATAAATAGTTATAAAGGCAGCACTTTTTATTGAGGCTATAATGCCCCCCTCATACAGGTCTGCTGCCTGCTCCCCTTCAGACAGCATGGGGTCGCACAGTTGGGGTACCACAGTAGTAGATGGGTTTAGGAAGTCCTTGCTTTTGCACAAAGCCCGCTAACCATAAAACATATAAAACGTACGGGGTACTCATCCACTGTCTATCTTCTACTGGTTAAAAAATCCTATTGCCTCTAGATCAGTGGTTCTCAAACTCGGTCCTCAGGACCCCACACAGTGCATGTTTTGCAGGTAACCCAGCAAGTGCACAGGTGTATTAATTACTCACTGACACATTTTAAAAGGTCCACAGGTGGAGCTAATTATTTCACTTGTGATTCTGTGAGGAGACCTGCAAAACATGCACTGTGTGGGGTCCTGAGGACCGAGTTTGAGAACCTGTGCTCTAGATACCTATAAACAAATGTTACAGTGCCCGAACTATGGAGGTGGATATTCTCATACCCTCAAGAAAAGATTCTATTTTCCCAGAAACTCTTCTTGGAAGGAGGGGTTTAAAATCTAAAAAAATATATAGAATTTTTGTTTTACAAAACAATTTATATCCTCTACTCATTCACACAAACACATTAATCGCAAGGCTGCTGTCAATATACACCGTCGGGTCACATTATTATGACTACCTCCTACATTTGATGTCGGCAGCGCGTAGCCCATGAAGTACGTCACGTGTCGTGCGCTGGTTTGGTGGGTATATGTAAGGTGTGCGATAGGCTGTCTGCATACATATCACTCGTTGCTGTCATGGGTAAAAGGGGCGATTTATCTGAGTTGCAAAAAGGGATGATTATTGGGTTTTGGGCTAAGGGTGGCAGTATTTCTGAAACAGTTCGCGTGCTGCTGAGGTGAAGGTGTATTGTGACTGGACAAATGGCACCATTGACAATAACCGACGTGGAAACTGCGGAGCACCACGTGCTATTGATGTGAGAGGTGAACTTTGGCTACAAAGGCATGTGAGGGCTGTCCAATATGCTACAGTCAGGGAAGTAGGGTTTGATGGTGCAGGTGCGCAGTTGTCCCAACCTGTGCATCACAAGTGATGTAATAGCACCGCCCCCCGCTATGCTGAACTGGGAGCGCCCTCCCAGAGGGGGCTGTTAGAATGTCGACAACTGTGATATAACATGAGGCATCAATCATCAGTTAGGGATCCAACTCCCCAAATCTCTGACTCTGAGAGAGCCCCCATTTATATTATATATACAGCATACTTAGTATTATTAAAGGATACTCCTATATGGTACATGAACCGGTTGGGAAAGCTTGTATAACGTAAGACCGAATCTTACATGATATAAATTCCCACTGCCAGTACAGGCTGAAGTCCAATTCGAGAATCGGGGAATGCATAACCACGATAATGTAAAAATGGACACGATTCTCGCCTTAAGTTATGTGGGAAAAACCTTGCATTCACCTTGAATATGCCCCTGTGTCCCAGGCAACCCCTCCCTAGGATGCCTAAAGTCCCTGTTTTCTTCAAAGCAGAGGTGTCACAAAGTGTGGTGATACCCAGTGCGCACTCTGCACTGCTCCCCCCGCGCCTCCAGCGCGGCCTCACAAAAAGGGGGGTGGCCTAACAAAAGGGGACATAGTCTCGCGGGGGTCTCCATTTCTTCACTCCAGAGGCGTGTCTGGCATCCCCGAAGATGCTGGCTGCCCCCGGAGACTGGACTGAGTGCAGTGACGTCTCTTCATGTGTGACAGGAGCCGAGTGCTGCAGGTGAATATCACACTGCCGCACCCGGCTCCTGTCACTGCAGAAGAGCCGGCACTTTGGTGTCACCCCTTCCGTGCCGCATTCCCCACACCCGGCATGTGACGCCACTGCTTCAAAGTATGAAAAAAAATAACATCCATACGGTGACTATAAAAATATAAATTAGAGGCTCAAAGCAAAGCTGTGTTTGGTGTAAAATGGACAAGCCATAGAAAACCCATTAAAATTTGATTAATCCCACAACCTGGCAAAATGGTTTGCAACAATGAGTAATTCACAATTTCATAGATTTCTGTTTAAATGACTATTATTGGGATTTTCTGAACATTGTTTTCAAGAATCAATCATCAGCATTTTTGATTAATAAAAAAAAAAGAATAAAAACAAGTTCAAATGAAGCTGTGCTGTATATATTATTGTGATCTATAACTGTATTAATATTGGCTGCTGAAAAAAAAAATCTGCCATGAAACCACTAGATGGAGCCAAAGCAGTATAAAATATAACAGTGGAGCCTTAAGACTATCAATGTTAGAATAAAACACCCTAAAACAGTCAAAAGCAGATATCACAAGTCAAAACTATAGCAACAGAGGTGGTAATTCAGAGTTGATTGCAGCAGCAAATTTGTTAGCAGTTGGGCAAAACCATGGGGGTCATTCCGAGTTGTTCGCTCGTTATTTTTTTCTCGCAACGGAGCGATTAGTCGCTAATGCGCATGCGCAATGTCCGCAGTGCGACTGCGCCAAGTAAATTTGCTATGCAGTTAGGTTTTTTACTCACGGCATTACGAGGTTTTTTCTTCGTTCTGGTGATCGTAATGTGATTGACAGGAAGTGGGTGTTTCTGGGCGGAAACAGGCCGTTTTATGGGTGTGTGCGAAAAAACGCTACCGTTTCTGGGAAAAACGCGGGAGTGGCTGGAGAAACGGAGGAGTGTCTGGGCGAACGCTGGGTGTGTTTGTGACGTCAAACCAGGAACGACAAGCACTGAACTGATCGCAGATGCCGAGTAAGTGTGGAGCTACTCAGAAACTGCTAAGAAGTGTCTATTCGCAATTTTTCTAATCTTTCGTTCGCAATTTTGATAAGCTAAGATTCACTCCCAGTAGGCGGCGGCTTAGCGTGTGCAAAGCTGCTAAAAGCAGCTTGCGAGCGAACAACTCGGAATGACCCCCCCATGTGCACTGCAGGGGGGGCAGATATAACATCTGCAGAGAGAGTTAGATTTGGGTGGGTTATTTTGTTTCTGTGCAGGGTAAATAAATACTGGATGCTTTATTTTCATACTGAAATTTAGATTTCAGTTTGAATACACACCACCCAAATCTAACTCACTCTGCACAAGTTATATCTGCACCTCCTGCAGTGCACATGGGGGGTCATTCCGAGTTGATCGTAGCTGTGCTAAATTTAGCACAGCTACGATCATCTTCCCAGACATGTGGGGGGGATGCCCAGCACAGGGCTAGTCCACCCCGCATATCAGTCCACCCCCCCTCCCCCGCACAAGTACAAAAGCATCACACAGCGGTGATGCTTTTGAACTTGAAGAGTAACTCCCAGCCAGCGCAGCTCCTGCGGCTGGCCTGGAGTTACTCGTGGCTGCCCCAGGTCACAGCGGCTGCGTGTGACGTCACGCAGCCGCTGCGGCCCGCCCCCTGCATGGTCCGACCACACCGCCGTGCCGCCCCCTCCCACCCAGCGAACGCCTCTGCCTGTCAATCAGGCAGAGGCGATCGCTAGGTAAAGACGGCCTCCGGTCGTCTGGCATGCACAGTTCTGACCCGATCGCTGCACTGCGAACAACTGCAGCGTGCGATCGGGTCGGAATGACCCCCATGGTTTTGCCCAACTGCTAACAAATTTGCTGCTACGATCAACTCTGACTTAGGCCCGGAGCCATTTAGTTAACACCAGTTTGAACTAGTTAAGTAACTGAGAAAAGCTACTGTATGTTTTGAATTTCATTTTAGAGATTTTAATAAGCAATAGTATCTCTATTATGCTAACTTTTTGATTCAAAGTGCCACAGTAGCATGCTTTGTTGCAATAAATGAAGAAGGCTGTACTAATGTCTTGATTAATACTTTTTGGGGGTGATTCTACTGTTTGCAATTCCCCCCACTGGGCGTCTAAACTAAAACCGTAGTTTGTGCGCTCTAACCACTGTTTTAGACGGGGTTAGCTGATTTGGTGGCTAAACCTGCTGCTTTTTGGCTTGTCAACGGGGCAGTAGAGAGCCTGGCTGGGCCAAGGTACTTTACGGGGGGGGGGGGGGGGAGGGGGGGGTCCTAATCACAGGAGACGTGGTCATGCACCTTTGGGGAAAAAACTGAAAAAAAAAATATTTTAAGGGGCTTCCTGGCCACACTGTAACCCAGCACACATCAGTGTGTGCTGGGCTGAGGAGAAAGCTGCAGCTGCTGCTGACATCCAGCACCTATTTGTATAGATGCCCAGGAGGGATCGCCAAGAACAATTGAATCACTCCTTTTATTTTTTAAGTTGTCTATCTGTAATTAATACTAGTTTTACCTACAACTGGCCATACACTAGACCAACCCTTCATCCAATAATCCAACTACCTGGTCGGTTGGATGATAGTTGGACTAAAGTATGGTCAGCTTAACATTTACTTGTGAGGGTAAACACCAGTGGTGCAAGTAGACTAAGGGGGCTATTTACTAAGCCTTGGATGGAGATAAAGTGGACGGAGATAAAGTACCAGCCAATCAGCTCCTAACTGTCATTTTTCAAACACAGCCTGTGACATGGCAGTTAGGAGCCAATTGGCTGGTACTTTATCTCCGTAGTCAAAAAATTAATATGGCCACATGCCCCAAGGGGCATGGCCACTGAAAATTGTGGCATGTCATGTTTTCTCATCACTCTGGGATCATTCCATTCCAAATGCACCTTACCTACAGTATTTGAAGACATGTATCCTCCTGGACAGACAGTGTCTTTAGTTGGCATTCACCAATTGCTGTTTGTGTAGCAATATAACCAAGGTCATCATCATACAACAGAGGTTAAACCAGACTCGTGCCACCTGTGTCACCTCATCCCTACTGCATCTCTCAGTCACACCATCATCTCCCGCTTGTGTCTCCTAGCCACACCATCATCTCCCCCCTGCAGCTTTCACCATCCCTCTCACTTTGTTTTTCAGCCTCCCCTTCACTCTGTATCACTCAGCGACACCCTCATCACTCTGTGTCTCTCAGCCTTCTCTTTCAGTCTCTCAGCCTCCCCACTTCACTCTGCCTCTCAGACTCCCCCTCACTGCTCTTTGTGCCTAACAGCCTCCCCAACTCCTTCACTCTGTTTCTAACAGCCCCAACTTCATTCTGCGTCTCTCAGTGATGCTTCATCTGCTTCTCTCAGCCTGCTCCCTTCATTCTGTGTCTCTCAGCCTTCCCCTCCCTTCACTCTGTCTAACACCTCCCCTCTTCATTATGTGTCTCAGTCTCCCCCCTTCATTCTGTGCCTCTCAACCTCCCCTACCTTCACTCTATTTATAACAGCTCCCTCCTCTTCATTCTGTGTCTACCAGCCTCCCCCCTCACTAGACACTATAGCAGGTCCCCATACCCCATTATTACACCTTCTCTCATTGACTGCACTGTATATAAGTGATCCAGGCTTATGAGAAGGCGTGGCCATGCTGAGCCTGTTAGGACAACCGCGTACCATGGTTTGCCTACTCCCAGCATCAGTGAGGAGAGATGGAGCAGGCCAAAGCACAGATGTGCCTGCTGCAGCTCACTTCAAGAAAAGAGAAGCCACCCACAGGGCTCAGAAAGTGAGCACCTGCCCCACACTGGGTCATAGTATTGACTCAGTGTTGTGCAGCTTAACTGGGTACAGGCAGGCCCGGTGCATACCGCTCAGCAAAGGGATGCAGTGCAGGTAGGCGCCAGAGGGGAGAGGCACTCTCCCTGCTGCTCTGCATCCCTGTGCTGAGTTCCCCTGCCCTGCTGATGCCGGCTGCTGCGCCTGTCAAACTCTATGACAGGCAGCGGCGACGGCATCATGAAGCCTCCTCTCCCCTCCCCTGTCACATACTTACACTCGTGCTGGCAGGGGGCGTGTCACAGTGTGCTGGGCGGGGGGCGTGGCCTGGCTGGCAAACAAGGCGGCTGTGTGCTCGGTGTGCTCCTGCCTGCTGGACTTGGAAACAGTCTTCCATAGTGCCTCACGATTGTTTATCTCCCCCTGCTGCGCCCCCCTCTACCTCCACAGTGTGCTGGGCAGATCTAAAAGGGGTGGAGCTTCATGGGAATAAGGGGCGGAGCTACACGGGACCAGGCTGCAGCCTGATCACAGGAGGACAAGTTTCCAGACTTTTTTCTATGTAAGTGGCTGGAAAGAGTGTTTGTGTGGGTGTGTGTGTTTGTGTATATGTGTGTGTATATGTGTGTGTGACTGTATGTATGTACAGTGTATATGTGTGTGTGACTGTATGTATGTACAGTGGGGGTCATTCCGACCTGATCGCACTCTGCACTTCTTCGCAGCCATGCGATCGGGTCGGAACTGCGCATGCGCGGCGGCTGCATTGCACAGGCGCATCGTTGCCTGGTGACAGCCGTCGCCAGGCAGCAACGCTGCGAATGAAGAAAGCGGTCGCAGCAGTGATCGCAAGAAGATTGACAGGAGGAAGGCGTTCCGGGCCGTCAACTGACCATTTTCTGGGAGTGGTTCGGCGAATGCAGGCGTGTCCAGGCATTTGGAAGGTGGATGCCTGACGTCAATTCCGGGACCTGCATCGCTGCATCGATCAGACAGGGTAAGTAACTATTACCCTGGTCTAGTTCTATACAAAACTTTTTTTGCATAGCGGGGGCTGCATAAGCGATCGCAGCCTTGCTATGCAAAAAAGCCCTCCCCCATAGGCGGCGTCAAGTTGATCACACGGGCAGCAAAAAGTTGCTACGTGCGATCAACTCGGAATGACCCCCAGTATGTACAAGTGTGTGTATGTATACGTGTATGTGGTGTATGTGTGACTGTGCAGTATAATGTGTGTAAGTGTTACTGCTTCAGGAGGCGCTGCATCTTGTATAAGCGTTAATAGTAAAGGGGGCGTTAAGTGTGCAAGCGTTACTGGTACAGGGGGCGTTACGTGTGTAAGCATCACTGGTACGGGGGTGTTATGTGTGTGTCAATGCTACAGGGTGCGTTACGTGTGTAGGTGTCACTGCTGCAGGGGGCGTTACGTGTCTAAGTGTCACTGGTACAGGGGGCGTTACATGAGCAAGCGTCACTGCTACAGGGTGCGTTACGTGTGCAAGCGTCAATGCTACAGGGTGCGTTACATGTGTAAGCGTCACTGCTGCAGGGGGCGTTACGTGTGTAAGCGTCACTGCTTCAGGGGGTGTTACGTGTGTAAGCATCACTGCGTCTTGTATAAGTGTCACTGGTACAGGAGGCATTACGTGTGTAAGCGTCACTGCTGCAGGGGGGCGTTACGTGTCTAAGTGTCACTGGTACAGGGGGCGTTACATGTGCAAGCGTCACTGCTACAGGGTGCATTATGTGTGTAAGCGTCAATGCTACAGGGTGCGTTACATGTGTAAGCGTCACTGCTGCAGGGGGCGTTACGTGTGTAAGCGTCACTGCATCTTGTATAAGTGTCACTGGTACAGGGGGCATTACGTGTGTAAGCGTCACTGCTACAGGGGGCATTACGTGTGTAAGCGTCACTGCTGCAGGGGGTGTTACGTGTGTAAGCGTCACTGCGTCTTGTATAAGTGTCACTGGTACAGGGGGCATTACGTGTGTAAGCGTCACTGCTGCAGGGGGGCGTTACGTGTCTAAGTGTCACTGGTACAGGGGGCGTTACATGTGCAAGCGTCACTGCTACAGGGTGCATTATGTGTGTAAGCGTCAATGCTACAGGGTGCGTTACATGTGTAAGCGTCACTGCTGCAGGGGGCGTTACGTGTGTAAGCGTCACTGCTACAGGGTGCGTTACGTGTGTAAGCGTCACTGCTGCAGGGGGCGTTACGTGTGTAAGCGTCACTGCGTCTTGTATAAGTGTCACTGGTACAGGGGGCATTACGTGTGTAAGCATCACTACTGTAGGGGGGCCGTTACGTGTGTAACTCCCACTACTACAGGGAGCATTATGTGTATAAGCATTAGGTGTGCTGTCCCTTTGTAAAGTATGGGAGGGTGCAAATTTATAGTTTGCAGGGGGGCGCCGAACACCTTAGCACCGTCCCTGGGTACAGGGAGGGGGGCGGGACCTGAAGGTGGCCTGGGCCCTGTGTCAGTCACACCCAGGGGTGTGAACAGGTCTACCGGGCCCTGGTATACGAAGGAGGCAAAACCAATGGGGGAGGCGTTGCCAAATCCCTACTTTAAAAAAATGTAAATCATGTACTCTACGCGGCTACAAAGCAGACATGTGCTGCACAGGGTGCCGTGTTCAATACGGCGAGGTGCAGGTGTGATCACCTGCTCCCCCGCACAGGGAGTCTCTGCAGCTGCTTCTCTCCCTAGCTCAGCACAAAGCACTGAGCACTGAGTAGCGGCTGCAGCAGCAGTTCTTACTCTCTCCCTGACTGGCTCTCTGGGGGAGTTGAGCAGAGGGACCCGGGCCCACTCTGTGCCCCTCCAACAGGTCCGGATAAAGAGTACCCACTCCTCCCCCCTCTCTGCACCACTGATCACACTTCCTGAACCTACTGTACTATAGCTATGTACGCCTATGAATGTAAGTGCAACCAGGGGTGGAATTAGTGGTCAGACCGCCCCAAGGCCATTTGCATGTGTCTATCATGGATTAAGAAACTTCTATTCCGGGAACCCGGATTGCACATGCAAATGCTTCTGAGACACTTCCCAATACAAACTTAATCTTCAGGGCTCCTGGACTGCACATGCGCCAACTCCTGAGACTTCCTCCATGCATTACGGGAGATGTAGTCTTTGTTCTGTGTCCAAATAGCTGCGGCTGACTTTGGGCATTGGAAAGCTCTGATGCAGGGGAGCTGCTGTGCTGCCCTCAACTAGTTGCTCCCAGGGCCAGATTAACAATGGTGCTGATGGAGCTGCAGCTCCAGGCTCACCATCAAAATAGGCCTTCTGCTGTAGACAGGAAATAAAAATTCCCACTACTCTACAGCATTCTGGCCAGAAGCTACACCAGGCCCACCCACTAAAACCCCGCCGGCGTTTAATTTCAAACACTACCAGATACATGGCCGCACAGTAGGCTGCAGCTGTACTAGCCCCCCTGCACTGCTTAGTGACATGGCGCCGCCTATGCTCATCGTGGTAGCACGGCGTATAATGTCATATGTGCCGCCCCCACCACCGCATCTTTAAGCAGCCGAGCATGAACTTACTGTATCTACATGAGGGCTGCCCAGCTGGCCGACCGGACGAGTGACTGATCGTGAAGTGCTGCTGACTGGATGTTGTTTTGTTCATACGTTTGTAAATCCAGTCATCAGGACACAGAGACATGTGAGTTCACTGCTGTGCTGTTTATTCCCTCCAACTCCAGGCACACTGCACACTGGACCACCCACTTCCCAGCATTCCCCTGGTCCCAGGGACCATCACTAAAGATTCAGGCTTACACCTATTAGTAAGGGGGTGTCTACAAATATTAATACACTAACATCACATCCTCTTTTCTTTAAAGATAAGCCCTGCACGCTTCAATGCAACAATTAACAACGTCATATTAAGAACATCATCTAACACGTTTCAATGAGTCTCTCAGGTCTGCGTATTTCCCTTTTGGGTCTTTCATACACAGTCTGTGTTTCATCGACCATGTTGGACCTTTCTAGAATTGTGGTTTGTTCACCATTATCAGGATCATCATACATGTCAGATGAAGGGTATTCTTCAGTCATGTTGTCTTCATTATGGTTAGGTTGAGATCTTAAATCCACCCGATTTCTTCTTACTTCCGTTCCACGCTCTGTACGTATAGTATAAGATCTTGGTGCTACTTGTGCTTGCACAATACCTTTCTGCACCCAAATACCTTTCTCGTGATCTCTGAGACTTGGTCACCCGATTTTAGATCAGATAAGCTTTTTGCTCGCCTGTCATGGAACAGTTTCTGTTTCGCCTGTTGATGTTCCTTACTCAGTCTGACCAACGCTGAGTTATGTGTATTAAGCAGTTCATCATGTATCGGGAGATTTGCTCTAATCCTCCTTCCCATCAGCATTTGTGCAGGAGAAAGTCCATTCTGTAAAGGTGTACTGCGGTAGATTAAAAGACTTTTGTAGAAATCTTCTTTACCTTCTTGAGCTTTTTTCATGAGACTCTTTACAGTTTTTACTGAACTTTCCACCAACCCATTTGAGCGTGGATAGTGGGGACTTGACGTAGTATGGACAAATTCCCACTCATCAGCAAATTGTCTAAATTCAGCACTGGAAAACTGAGGACCACTGTCAGTGAACACTTCCATAGGAACACCATGCCTTGCAAAGATTGACTTCATGCAATTGATTACGGATTTACTAGTAGTTGTATGTAGTGTCTTCACCTCAGGGTAGTTAGAGTAATAATCAGTCACGACAATGTATGTTTTCCCATTACAATCAAACAAATCTGCGCCAACTTTCTGGTACGGTCTCTCTGGCACTGCGTGAGGACTCAGTGGCTCGACTTGTTATTTTGGTCTATACGTAAGACATAATTCACATGTAGCTGTAGTCTGTGCTATGTCTTGGTTCATTCTTGGCCAATACATAACTTCACACGCTCTCCGCTAACATTTTTCTTCTCCTAAGTGGCCTTCATGTATCTTGCACAGCATAGTTTTTCTTAGTCATGCAGGTATGACAAACCTATTGCCTTTGTAAATAATACCATCGACAACTGTAAGGTCACTGCGGTACATCCAATAATCATGGATAGACAGCGGGCACGCATGTTTTTCTGCTGGCCAACCTCTCAGAATGATATCTTTCAACACTTTCATTGTGTCATCTGTCTCAGTTTCTTTCCTAATCTGTTCTTGTCTTGCAAGAGACACTGGTAGAGAAGCTACGATCAAATTAACATAGGCTTCTATCTCTTCATCCATCAGACTTTTGGAACCTTCACTTTTGTCCACAGCATGAGAAAGTGTATCAGCAATGTACATGTATTTGCTGGGACAGTACAGCAAGTGTACATCATATTTCTGTAGTCTGATAAGCATTCGTTGAATTCTCATGGGACAGTCATGTAATGATTTAGTCATGATAGCTATCAATGGCTTGTGGTCAGTTTCCACTGTAAATGTTTGACCATACACAAACTGATGAAATCACTTGCATGCATATGTGATCGCTAGAAGTTCTTTTTCTATCTGAGCATACCTTGTTTCAGCACTTGTCAGTGCTCTTGATGCATAGATTACTGGTTGCCATGTATCCTCATGTTCTTGTAACAGCACTGAGCCTAGGCCAAATTGCGAAGCATCTGCTGAAATTCTTATTCTTTTCGCAGGATCAAAGAATTTTAGCACTGGTTGCTCTGTAATGATCTGTTTCAAGTTTTGCCAACTTTCTTCTTGTTCATGTGACCACATCCACTCATTATCTTTGTCCAACAACCATCTAAGAGAGGCTGTTCATTCAGAGAGTTGAGAAATAAACTTTCCTAAGTAAGTAATCATTCCTAGGAATCTTCTGACGTCGTCTTTGTTGTTAGGACGTTCCATGTTCACTATGGCTGATATTTTCCTTGGGTCTGGTTTTACACCTTGATCCGAGACCACATCGCCCATAAAGGTAAGTGTATTTATGCCAAATTCACATTTGTCCTTGTTTAGCTTTAGATTCACTTTCTTGACAAGTTCTATTACTTGTCTCAATCTAGAATTATGTTCTTCCTTTGTAGATCCCCAGACAATAATGTCATCCATCATTGTTTCAACACCTGGAATATGTTCAAAAATCATGTGTATCTTTTTGTGATATACTTCTGGAGCAGACAATATTCCATATGGTAGTCGAAGAAATCTGTATCGACCTTCTGGTGTATTAAATGTACAAAGCTTTGAGCTGGCCTCATCTAGCTTCATTTGCCAGAATCCTGAAGATGCGTCCAATTTACTGAACCATTTTGCTCCCGCAAATTGCGACATGATTTCATCTCTGGTTGGTAGTTTGAAATGTTCTCGTTTAATAGCTTTGTTTAAATCTCTGGGGTCTAGACATATTCGGAGTTGTCCATTTTTCTTTTCAACGATTACTAAGGAGCTTACCCATTCAGTAGGCTCATCAACTTTCTGTATCACACCCAAGGCTTCTATGCGATTTAACTCTTGTTTCAGTTTTTCTCTCAGCGCAAACGGCACTTTTCTACAGGGGTGTATTACTGAAGAAACTTGCGTGTCTATATATATTTTATGCTCTCCAGGCAAACAACCTAGACCTTTAAACAAGTCTCTGTATTCTGTAAACATCGATTTGCAGTCATCTTCTACTTGTGATGTCACCATAAAAACTTGCTTTAGAAAGCTTAGTTTCTCACAGGAACTTAATCCTAGAATCGGTTGCACATTTTTATCCACAATCAGTAGAGATGTTTTAAACTGTTGTCCCTTATATTTCAGTGTCACTAAGCATGTACCTTTCACAGGAATTTCCTCCCCAGTGTACCCTGTAACTTTCACTTTGGCTGGGTGAATTTTAGGTTTTACTCTAAAAGTCTTATAGTCTTGAAATGATATTAAATTCACCTGCGCACCAGTATCAAGCTTAAAGGGAATGACAATCTCGTTCACAGTTAAAGGAACAATTCATTCTTTCTTATCTGCACTGCAAAGTTCAGTGCAATCCACAAAGAATTCATCTGTTTGTTTAACAGCATGCACTTTGGTTTCACTTTCCATTTTACAGCATTTGGCAAAGTGATTAAGTCTACCACATTTCATGCAGGTTTTACCATAAGCAGGGCACATTTTAGGATTGTGAGCATTTCCACATCTACTACACATTTCCTTATTAGACTGTGGCTTAGACTGCTTCATTCGTGAGAATGGAGGTTTGCATGGCTCTGTTTTCTGTACTACATTCACATCAGCATTAGCTTCCTTGTGTAACTTTTTGGCTTGAAATCTAGTTATTTCTGCAGATCTACACATAGTCACTGCCTTTTCTAGTGTTAGGTCTTGATCTCACAGCAATCTCTCTCTGAGTCCATTATCAGGTATTCCACAGACAATACGATCTCTAATCAGTGAATCCTTTAAATCACCGAACTCACAGGTTTTACTGAGTGATTGCAGCTCTGTAACATACTGATCAAATCAATCTACAGACTTCTGATCACATGAGAAAAACTTATATCTTTCATATGTCACATTTTTCCTTGGCACAAAGTAATCTTCAAACTTTTGCATTATAGAAGATAGCACCATATTCTGCCCCTCAGCAAACTTAAAACTATTATAAATGTCCAGCACATCCTCTCCTATCACATGGAGGAAAATGGATGCCTTAGTTTTGTCAGTCTCTGAATCAGCTCCACATGCAGCAAGATATATATTAAACCTTTGCTTAAATCTTTTCCAGTTTTCAGACAAGTTACCAGACATCAGCATGCCGGTTGGAGGAGCTAGTTTATCCTTGGTTACTCACTGTTTGAAGATAGGAGCACACGGCAGGTTTTGCAGACACTGAGTATCACAGCCTGACAGACTTCTGCAGGATTCTTTCACACTCTGAGAGCACTAGCAGTCCAAGTTAAACTTCTTTTGACACCATGTTTTGTTCATACGTTTGTAAATCCAGTCATCAGGACACAGAGACATGTGAGTTCACTGCTGTGCTGTTTATTCCATCACCAACTCCAGGCACACTGCCCACTGGACCACCCACTTCCCAGCATCCCCCTGGTCCCAGGGACCATCACTAAAGATTCAGGCTTACACCTATTAGTAAGGGGGTGTCTACAAATATTAATACACTAACATCACAGATGTCATATCCTGCTCGCTGCTGCTGATCACCAAGCCTCAGATAGTGCTCTCATAAAGGTACAGTATGCAAGCACATAAAGAAATAAACATTTTGATCAAATTCATCAAATTTCATATACTATGTGTGGATACTGTGGTATGTGTTGTATAACATACATTATGTGTATATATATATATATATATATATATATATATATATAAAATTATTATTTTTATATATATATATATATATATATACATACATATATATATGTAGTAGTCCCCCTCCCCTTTAGCTATGCCCCCTCTCTGGCTTCCACCCCATCAAAGCTACATCCCGCCCCTCCATATACACAGGACACAAACATACGGGTGTGGTATGCGCGACCGACGCCGGGATGCCTATGGTCACCACGGGTTTTATTCCTACTCTATGGGTGTCGTGGACACCCACGACTGGGAATAGTCCCTGCTGGTCGGCATGCCGACCATCAGGATTGTGAGGGGGCGGGATGTAGCAGGAGGCTAAGTGACCATCTGTCTCCTGACCGCCGGTCACATAACTATATCCCATACATACATATACAGTATGTGCTTATGGATTTGTGTGTGCATGTGTATACAGTAGCGGATCTTGCCACGGGCAAGCAGGACTTTTGCCAGGGGCGCCGCCTTCCGGAGGGCGCTGGCGCCATCCGGAGGGCACCGCACCATGGCAAGATCCGCCACTGCTGTTCCCTCCGCTGCCCGCTGTGTCCCCCGTCTGTGCCTCCTGTGAAGGGAACTAGACGCATAGCGTCTACTTTCCCTTCGTGGAGAGTACCTTTTCTGAACGGTGCGCGATGACGTCATCGCGCACCGCACAGCATTCAAGCGGCGCTACTAATGTACAGGGGGCGTAACTGGCCACGCCCCCTGTATTAAGCCAGCGGGCTTGAAGCGGCCCTGTGTATATGTATATATATATATATATATTTATATATACACACACCTATACCTATATGGAAACAAAGGTTCTGCACTAATAGATGTAAGGAGTATCGGGGGCACTACGATGTGGCATAATGTGTGGCATAACGTGTATCGGGCATTACATTGTGGCAAAAGATGTATCAGGAATATTACAAAGTCGCATAGTGCCTGATTCTAAGTCTGACGCATAAGCGCACAAAGCAGCGTCTACTGGAGGTCGCCCATCTGCGACTTAATGCTAATGCTACAAACTCCTTCCCCTGGGTTCCGGTATGAATGGTCGACCATGTTATGGTCGACAGTCATTAGGTCGACCACTATTGGTCGACATTGACATGGTCGACATGGACACATGGTCGACACATGAAAATGGTCGACACATGAAAGGTCGACATATGAAAAGGTCGACATGAGTTTTTTAACTTTTTTTGGTGTCGTTTTTTGCGTAAAGTGACTGGGAACCCCATGCTTCGGGCATGGTGCCTTCGCTCCGCTACCGCTTCGCTCGGCACACTTTACCGTTCCAATCGTAGTCCATGTGGATCGTAAAGTATGGAAAAGTTCCCCAAAAGAAAAAAAAGTTAAAAAACTCATGTCGACCTTTTCATGTGTCGACCTTTCATGTGTCGACCATTTTCATGTGTCGACCATGTGTCCATGTCGACCATGTCAATGTTGACCAATAGTGGTCGACCTAATGACTGTCGACCATAACATGGTCGACCATGTGAACGGATACCCTTCCCCTGTGCACATCCTAGTGGCTGAATGTGCAAGGAATGAGACTCCCACTTTCAGTGTTCATAGCCACCTCCTAGCCACCACCCAAGAACACCCATCACTTTTTCATCCGTGCGCATTGAACATTAAAGCACCTTTGTGCATATACTCTGTGTGCACTGCGGAGCATGCATAGTTGAAAAATTGTGTGCATGTGTATGTACTGTATATGTGTCTATATATGTAAGAGATATAGCATTCTTGGGAGTGTTCTGAAATTGGCTTGGTGTGCGTTCAACCACCAATGGTATGCGTATTTCAGAGGACAGCACCTACGAGAAGGACACTAGAACCTACCATAGTCAACTTTGAGCCATGTCAGATTAAAAATACATGTACTATCAACCACCTCCAGATAGACTTTCCTACTTGGATGGGTCTTCAATTAGTTGGAGACTAGCCCAGGTGCTCACTGCATACAGTATACTGTATATAGATTATCCAAATAATGTGTGTATCAGACACACTATGGTGGTCATTCCGAGTTGTTCGCTTGCTAACAGTTTTTAGCAGCTGTGCTAACGCTATGCCGCCTCCCACTGGGAGTGTATTTTAGTTTAGCAGAAGTGCAAATGAAAGGATCGCAGAGCGGCGGCAAAGTTTTTTTGTGCAGATTTAGAGTAGCTCAATACCTACTCAGCGCTTGCGATCACTTCAGACTGTTCAGTTCCTGTTTTGACTTCACAGACACGCCTTGCGTTTTTTCGAACACTCCCTGAAAACGGTCAGTTGACACCCAGAAACGCCTACTTCATATCAATCACTCTGCGGTCAGCAGTGCGACTCAAATGCTTCGCTAGACCTTGTGTGAAACTACATCATTCGTTGTAATAGTACATTGCGCGTGCGCATTGCGCCGCATACGCATGTGCAGAAGTGCCGTTTTTTTACCTCATCGCTGCACAGCGAACGAATGCAGCTAGCGATCAACTGGGAATGACCACCCATGACTCAAATCTAACAACCAGCAATCCCCTGCCTCTATGGACACTGGGAACACTGGAAGACCCTTAGGTCATCTAGTCAACAAGATAGATCAATACTGAGAGGACTCAAAATCAGGAACTTTTACCAATAGTCAGGATATAAAAAGCAAAACATTTTACATTTGTCTCTCTGATCCACAGACTACTTATCTTAGAGTGAAGTAGCATGTGCATGGTGATTTAGGGGCTATATAATTAAGTATCCAACTTGTCGCGAGGTATATTGGTGAATATTTAATTAAAGGAGCATTTCAAGCAGCTACCCCCCACAGTCCCCTAACACTGCTACAAAAGTAGCAGTTACACTTACCGGTAATGACCCGGCTGACCTGACCTGAGACCATGCATGCACACAGCCAACAGTTGCGCAGCTCAGAACCCTCTTTACAACGGAGCTTGGCACGCAAAAAAGCTGCAGCCTCCGCATTTCAGCACTTCGCACACATTTTGAACGATACAGATGCTTGGCGCAGTTGAGATGCCTAGGACCTAGCACTCAGAGAGGGGCTATTTGGCACATCTGAAACCACAGTGTATGAGGGATTCGGTATGATTTACCGCCGCCCGGGATGCCGAATGCCAGTATCCTGACATCGGCATCCCGAGCAGTACAATGCCGGTAGGGGGGCGAGCAACAAAGCCCCTTTTAGGTTCACTGCGCTCACCACACTGCAGGCTTGGTTTCGAGCTTTGCTTGCCACAATGTAATGTAATGGACACCCATAGAGGGGGAATCACCTACCTCGCCGGTATACCGGCGGCGGTATGGTGCCCCAGTCGAGATCCTACTGTTGATATTGTGACCACCAGGATCCTGACGAGAGGTATGCTAACCGCATACCTGTATGTGGAGACATCTGTTTGTGGTATGAAAAGAAGCTAAAGTGCAAAAGTCCAAATCTAGCTATCTGTGGCACGGTGTCTAAGTTGTGCCATATACCGCAAAAACACTAGGTGAATAAAGAAACATCTGTACCGTTAATGATTTTGCAGTAAAGTATATTTACTTTGCAATGTGATATAATAGATTAACCCAATTAAGGATATAAAAGGAGCTTGCAGCAATATCCTTTTAGACAGACTAAAAGAAATTGTGCCCTATCATCTCTACAACATAAATATATACTGTGACAGATACTGTATAATAAAACATGGCAATTATAGATTTATGCATTGCTTATTTATCTTTCTGTTGGATGTCACTTTACTTTTGATGTAGTAGGCATGCTGAAATTAGTGGGTTGAGATGCCCAGCACGAAATATCTATCACTATTTGTTGGCATGGTTACTACTTTCAAAGGCACTAATGAAGACACAGCTGTTTATTTAGTTCCAATTTTCAGTTTTACACCAACCAAAAAATCAGCTTCATTTAAATAGATGAAAAGCTAGAGCACTCCTCTTCAGAAGCATGGCTCATTAAGGGGTACATTTACTAAGCAGTGATAAGAACAGAGAAATGAGCCAGTGGAGAAATTTCCACATCAACCAATCAGCAGCTCTGTATCATTTTATAGTATGCAAATTATAGATGTTACTTCAGTGCTGATTGGTTGCCATGGGCAACTTCTCCACTGGCTCACTTCTCCGCTCTTATCACTGCTTAGTAAATGTACCCCTCTATCACTTATGACTTGAGATGACTAAAGGTGGGTACACACTAATAGATATAGCTGCAGATCAATTGATCTGCAGATATATCTATGGACGGATCGGGCAGTGTGCTGTGCATACACACTGCCCGATCCGTCGGGGACAGACGTCATGAACTGGGCGGGCGTGTACACACGCACGCCCAGTTCAGCTGTCAATCACCGCCGGCCGCCGCAGCATGTGTACGGGCGGTCGGCCGACCGCCCCGTACACACACAGCGACGCACCAATATATCAGTAGATATATTGGCCGTCGGCTGTGCTGCGGGGCCGACGTGATACGTCTGTGAACAACGGACTTCACAGACGTATCGGCCGTACACACTGGCCGATGGTCCCGCGATATATCGGCCGTTCAACAGAACGGCCGATATATCGGCCAGTGTGTACGGGCCTTAAGTCAACTGTAAATATTTCATTCATTTACGGTAAAGATTGCTTCACATAATGTGACATCCCATTGGCGATATCCCTATATTAAGAACTCATAAAAATATATACACACAAATATGTATATATTACATTCCCACATTACTTCACACTCTAATCATATTTTATTTAATTTGCCATGTATGTGCGTGAGGTAATATTGAGTACTTAAAATAACATTTCTAATATATTATTATGACATTAGAAAATAATGTAAATGAGCCTAAATATAGCAGGTATTAACTGTAACAGTATAATAATAGTACTGCTACTACCGCTACAAGCAAAATCCATTTAATAACATGCATGGTACATTTATTTTCTGCCACCTGCACAAGCAGTCTTTAATAACAGACTGAAGAACCTCTATGGTTCTCTCATCACAAGAACAATACCATATTGTAGTAAGTAATTGTAGTCCATGTAGCTGGCAACCGTTCCTAGCACTTTGCTTTTCCATGACATTGAGGTCACGTAGTCTACACAAAGAAAAACGGATAAAGGAACCTTAGGTAATGCAGACAAGCCATTCCATTTCCCTTTGCATAGTTCCCGCCCTATCTATTATATACGGGGTGCCATGAAAATGTTCGGACCTGGTACTTTTGACCTGACACGTGTGATGCCTGGCAAAGCCCCACTGTGAATATCAGCGTATGTAAAGAAATTGTGCCACCGGAGGAGGGGGCTTGGCCACAGCATCTTGGTGCATGGCTCCCATTTAAAGAGCGCACCTTGGCCCTGATTCAGATGTGGTTGGAGGTGTAGCTCATAGTGCAAAGCACTAATGTTCGGTACTTTGCACATGCGCCACACCCATACTGAGTGTGTGCAGTACGAGTAATGAGTTGTTGGATGCATTACAGCTGTAGACTGTCAATGACTGACATTTTGCTGCCGTTTGAGGGTGGGGAAGGAGCGACAATGGCCATCGTTTCCCAAAACGGAGGCGTGTCTCATCCATTTTAGGGGAGTAATGAGACCAGGATCTCTGTCAGAAGATGGAGATTTTGTGGCATCTTTCTAGGAACTGCGGCAGTGAGCTTGTGTGACCCCATGGGTCATGCTACCAGCAGATGTAGTCGCATGTGATGTGATGTTGCGTCCTAGTATGCAGCATGCAACACTAATGCAAGCAGGAGGCGTCTACTTATTCCGGATGCCTCCTGCTGCATTACTATACTAGTGTATCTAGTAGCAATTGTACCTCTAACCACATCTGAATCAGGCCCCTTGAGTGAATGTGCATGCTCAGAAAATGGGCGCATGCAGCATGCATTTTGATTACATCTACACTGATAACAGTGGAAGTGAACTGGGATGAGGTGGGGCATTTCAACGTAGGCAAAGTTAAGGGAGAGTGTGTTCACACAAATGCAGTTTACACAGTCTACAATGTGAGTGAAAATACATTTGTTTGTGGGGATATTTTTTTACATTCAGAAATAAGTGCTGGCAAGTGCAGCTGATTATGATGACCAGAAGCAGATAAGGCAAAGGCACTGGTACACAGGGCTGTTTCTAGCCAATTTGGCTACCAGTGCAAGATTTAAAAATGCGCCCCCCTCCCCCCATTGACATAAAAAAAATAAAGTTTGCCCCCCTCCCCCCCCATAGATATAAAAAGAAAAAGCATGCGCGCGCCGTAGGCGCGCACGCTCCCGGCAAGGGTGTGTGGCATCATTAAAATGGGCGTGGTCTCATCTGATCTCATCATCACGGCCACCTCAGGAAAAAAAAAAGTCCCCATTTTACACAGTACGGCAGGCAAGAGTCCCCATTTTACACATTACGGCAGGCAAGAGTCCCCATTTTACACATTGCGGCAGGCACGTGTCCCCATTTTACACATTACAGCAGACACGTGTCCCCATTTTACACATTGCGGCAGGCACGTGTCCCCGTTTTACACATTACGGCAGGCACCTGTCCCCATTTTACACATTACAGCAGGCAAGAGTCCCCATTTTACACATTACGGCAGGCAAGAGTCCCCATTTTACTCAGTACGGCAGGCACGTGTCCCCATTTTACACATTGCGGCAGGCACGTGTCCCCATTTTACACAGTATGGCAGGCAAGTGTCCCCATTTTACACAGTACGGCAGGCACGTCTTCCCATTTTACACATTGCGGCAGGCACGTGTCCCCATTTTACACAGTATGGCAGGCAAGTGTCCCCATTTTACACAGTACGGCAGGCACGTGTCCACATTTTATACATTGCGGCAGGCACGTGTCCCCATTTTACACATTGCGGCAGACACGTGTCCCCATTTTACACATTGCGGCAGGCACGTGTCCCCATTCTACACAGTACAGCAGGCAAGAGTCCCCATTTTACACATCGCGGCAGGCACGTGTCCCCCTTTTACACAGTATTGCAGGCAAGTGTCCCCATTTTACACAGTACGGCAGGCAAGAGTCCCCTTTTACACAGTACAGCAGGCAATAGTTCCCCATTTTACACAATACGGCAGGCACGTGCGCCCATTTTACACATTGCGGCAGGCACGTGTCCCCATTTTACACAGTATTGCAGGCAAGTGTCCCCATTTTACACAGTATTGCAGGCAAGAGTCCCCATTTTACACAGTATTGCAGGCACATGTCCCCATTTTACACAGTATTGCAGGCACATGTCCCCATTTTACACAGTATTGCAGGCAAGTGTCCCCATTTTACACAGTATTGCAGGCGTGTCCCCATTTTACACAGTATTGCAGGCAAGTGTCCCCATTTTACACAGTATTGCAGGCAAGTGTCCCCATTTTACACAATATTGCAGGCAAGTGTCCCCATTTTACACAGTATTGCAGGCAAGTGTCCCTATTTTACACAGTATTGCAGGCAAGAGTCCCCATTTTACACAGTATTGCAGGCAAGAGTCCCAATTTTATACAGTACGGCAGGCAAGTGTCAAGTGGGGGGAGAGGAAGGGAGAAGGGGGGGGGGAGAGAGACTACTTACATACAGTATGAAGTGGCTCTTCCCGCTCTTCGGCCCGCGCCGGCCGCCTCCTCCTTCCAGCTGGCTCCCCCTCCTCTTGTCATCGGTACTCCTGTTCGGGGGGCGGAGTTTCGCGGAATGATGCGATTGCGTTGTGACGTCACGATACAACCGCGTCATTCCGCGAAACTCCGCCCCCCGAACAAGAGTACTCGGGGAGGGGGAAAAGGACCTGCAAAGTGCCGCGGCGGGCGCCCCGTGCGGTTGCACGGCTCGCCCGCCATTAGAAACGGCACTGCTGGTACAGACTTACAGACACAGTTGGAGCAGTGGATAGCATTATTGCTTCATGAGCTCAATTCCTAACCAAGGCACTATGGTAGGTTATATTACATACTGTATTGCATGTATTTTGCGATACATCTCACCCACTATAGCATGTGTACCAGTGTTTATTAAGGCTGGTATGCATGGATACTTACCTGCCCTGACAGCTCTTCTGATATAGAGCTGTCTTGGTGAAATACCGACTTCTGGGTTTATGACCCAGGAATACTAGTGCACCTGCGCGGATGTTGGCCTGTGCCTGCAGAAGTGATGGGGGAAAGGATAGGGATAGTTTGGATTATTCTCCGGGGGAATCATTGTAAAATGAAACCCCTAGGCTTCTATAGGCAACACCATACCAGCCCCACAGAATTCTATAGGGCTTACTGTAGTAGGAAATCTAGATTGTAAGCTCCACTGGTGCATGGACTGATGTGACGTGACCCCCCCCCCCCCATGACTGCATATCACCCATCCAGGATTGGAAGCCCACCTGTCATCAGTGCCGGTATCATTATCTCTCCTGTTTTATCAGCCCCGGGATCATCAGCCCCCCTGTCATCAGTGCCGGGATCATCAGCCCCCCTGTCATCAGTGCCGGGATCATCAGCCCCCCTGTCATCAGTGCCGGAATCATTAGCCCATCTGTCATCAGCGCCCCCTCAGAACACCAGCACACTCTTTACTGCCCACAACCCCTCCCCCCAGAACAGCAGCACTTTCACCCCTGCCTGCTCAACCAGTACAAGCGGAACTGCACCTCCCCCTGACTTCTCTTTTTTTGCGCCCTACCCCCACCCACTTCCTCCTGACTTTTCTCTCTCTGCCCTAATCTCACCCACCTCTTACTGACTTTTCTCTCTCTCTGTTCCCTAACCTTACCCACCTCCTCCTGATCTCTCTCTCTCTGCTTAACTTCACCTACTTCTTTCTGCCCTTTCTCTCTCTCTGCCCTAATCTCACCTACCTCCTCCTGACTTTTCTCTCTCTGCCCTATTCTCACCCACCTCTTCCTGACCACTCTCTCTCTCTGCCCTAAACTCTCCCACTTCCTCCTGACTTTTCTCTCTCTGCCCTATTCTCAACCACCTCTTCCTGACCACTCTCTTTCTCTGCCTTAACCTCTGCCACTTCCTCCTGACTTTTCTCTCTCTGTCCTATTCTCACCCACCTCTTCCTGACCACTCTCTCTCTGCCCTATTCTCACCCACCTCTTCCTGACCACTCTCTCTCTCTCTCTCTGCCCTATTCTCACCCACCTCTTCCTGACCACTCTCTCTCTCTGCCCTAATCTCACCCACCTCTTCCTGAACTCTCACTCTGTCTCTGTTCCCTAACCTTACCCACCTGCTCCTGACCTCTCTCTCTCTGCCCTAACTTCACCCACTTCTTCCTGCTCTTGTACGGCTAAAACAGCGGCACTACTGCAAACAATAACCAATGACTATAATGCTGTGTCCACATTTCTGAATAAATATGCTGATTAATTCAGTATACTATGATTATCTACCATTAAAAACATTCTGGAAATCAAAAATTCCCTAAAAGACCAATATAAAAGACATCATAGATTAAAACCAGTAACAAATGAAACAATGTGTATAATTATATCTACATGTTGCTCTGTAACCTGATACTGTCAATAGAACACTGTGTGATTAGACATGCAAACATTTTTTTTTTAAACAACTATTTATTTCAAACATGCAGAAGTAGACAAGCACTGTTCGCCTACTTCTGTGACATCACAAGTAGAGTTGAGCGGGTTCGGTTCCCAGAGAGCCAAACCCCCCGAACATCCCATTCCGAGCCAGTTTCCGAGTCCGGCTTGGGACATCCCACCAGACTCTGAAACCAGAAGGATAAAAAACGTCATCATCCCGCTGTTGGATTGTTGTGGGTTTTGGATTCCATATTAAAAGCCGTGCATCGCCACCATTATCACTCCATACTTGGAGAGTGAGGGAGACAGACCTCTGTCTCTCTGTGGATGGTGGCGTCGGGTGGTGTCAGTGTGTGCTCTGTAGGGGTTCTGCTCCTGTCAATGTAGTGTACCTGTGCTGTTTGGGGTGCTGTCCTGGCTGTCACTGGTGTTTCATGTGCTGTTAGGGGTGCTGCAGCTGTACATGGGTTTAGCTGCCCTGGCTGTCACTGTGTTGTACAGGGGGCAGGGGCACTGTCCTCCTGTATGCTGTGAAAATACATGGGTGCTGGCTGTAAAAAATCTGGGTTGCAGTGAAAATAAATGTACACTGGCCCTGTCTTTTATGCTGTAAAAATTCAGGGGTGCTGCTGTTACAATAAATGTACACTGGCCCTGTCTTGTAGGGGTGTTTTTAAAATACAGGGGTGCTGGCACTGTCTGCGGTTGCGATGTCTAAGCCTGACATTCAAAACACTGTATGGGAAGAGGAGGCTCCCACCACCATTTGCACGCCCTCTGCAAGAGCTAGGAGGAGCACCGCCAGTCCAGTTGTTGATATTGAGATTGAGGATGTCACTGTACAAGTATACCAGGATGAAGAGGATATGGGTGTAGCTGGCACTGAGGAGGATGTTGACGATGAGGATTCTGATGGTGATGTGGTTTGTTTGAATAAGGCACCAGTGGAGACAGATGTTGGCCATGGGATGAAAAAGCCCATTGTCATGCCAGGGCAAAATACCAAAAAAGCCACCTCTTCATTGTGGAATTACAGTATTTCTCCACAAAACCGGACAACAGATGTCAAGCCATCTGTTGCCTTTGTCAATCCATAATAAGTAGGGAAAAGGATGTTAACCACCTAGGAACATCCTCCCTTATATGTCAACTGCAGCGCATTCATCATAAGTCATTATCAAGTTCAGAAACTTTGGGTAATAGTGTAAGCAGTCCACTGAAACCTAAATGATGTGATTTGTTTGAATATTATTTCTATGTGAGGATGAGGATGTAAACACTGAAGGGAGGGCGGGAATCTGAGGATGACATCTTGCCTCTGTAGAGCCAGTTTGTGCAAGGAGAGATTAATTCCTTCATTTTTGGTGGGGGCCCAAATAAACCAATCATTTCAGCCACAGTCGTGTGGCAGACCCTGTCGCTGAAATGTTTGGTTTGTTAAATACAACATAAGGGTGGATGGGAGGGCCCAAGGACAATTCCATTTTGCTCGTCTTTTCTTTGCAACATCACGCCAAGGGTGCTGCCCTATATGGGGTGCTGTCCCTCTGTGCTATCAGTCCACTGCCCCACTGCAGTTTAAGTCTAGGGGTGCTGTTGCCTGTCTGCTGTGCTGTGTAATTCTCCAGGGGTGCTGCCTATGCTGTATAAATCCAGGGGTGCTGCTGTACTTGATTCTACAGTAGGTTTAAATTAAAGCCTAGAGCAGATATGAAACAAGCTTCAACATCACAAACAGATTTGTGAAAACATAGCTGCAAAGGTGGAAATGGAAATTGCTACTGAAAGTGTTTTTTAATAAAGTTGGAAGAGATCACATTTGTGGCCAAAGTCAGTGTCTCAGAAGAGACTGAATTATAATCCAGCGCAACTGCCGGAGAGGTAAAAGTTAGATTTTCTGCCGGAGCATTAGAGGAAGGTTCGTCTCAATTATTTAATGTTAGGGACTCACTCAAATGAATGGCTCCAATTAGTCAACCTTAATTTTGATTTATTATTGATGTTCCACATTTTGGAATTATTTATTTACAAGATGCGCATTTGTTGTACAGGGATCATCTTTTCCTAAGGGCTGTGTAGGGTTATTGCAAGACCTTGCGGTGTTAGAAGAACAGAGTTTCAGTGATCTTGCATTGCATCAGCTTTCCATTGCATTGCAGCACTAGATGGGCCAGGAGCTCCTGTGAGGCACAAACAGTTACTGAATAAGGCCCAGTATGGAGTCTCATGGTGGTTTACAGCCAGGAAGAAGTCTGGCTTGCCAGGCTGAGGTATGCTGTGGGCACAGAGGTTAGCATTGCTTCCTCCCACAGTCCTACTTATAGAATGAAACGATTTGCAACTATAGAGTGGTAAGATTCACTATGGCAGGGGCTCAATAACAAGAAATCCACTGCACAGTCCTGCTTAGTACTGTACCGAACCCACCTGAACTCAACTTGCCCAATCCGGAGCTGCTGTGGCTGCTAGGAGGGGCTGCTAAAACATCTAAGGAGCTGCTTTATTTAAAAATTAAATATGAAAAAAATAAACATGATACACAGGTATGCTCACATGCGTGTAACTGGGACACACAGGTATGCTCACATGAGTGTAACTGGGAGCTGTGAAAAATGAAAATAAGGCATCTGCCACAAAATATGTAAATAAAAATGCAATAAAAAATGGAAAAAAGAAACCCATGAGAGTTTCACAAAATAAGTCTCCAGAATCCGTGGAGGGGAAAATATCCAATCTCGATCCTGTGGTACACCAGTTCATTTGCATCCCAGCATTAAATTCGACATTATCTTAATCCCTGAACATGGAGAAGGGGGTACAAATTTGGAGGCTTTGGCCCCTAGTTTTTCAGTTTGTCCAGTGATGTGGTAATTATAGATTTGCTTGGTTGAAGTCCTTTCCGTTCGACACCATGTTACATTTGTACACCCGCAGATACGGGTTTAGAGACTTCAGGTTTAAGATGGGTCGTACCGAACCGTCTATTATTGGAACGACAAAAAGACTGGATTAAAAACCTGTGTTGTGTAACGGAAGAGGTACAGGAACCACCACCCCTGTCCGCAAAAGTTTTTGAATTCCAGCCGGTATCCTTGGGAAATGAGGTCCCTCACCCAAGGATCTCGGCAGGACTTCGCCCACACGGGGGCGAAGTGTTGAAGGTGAGCACCTACCTGAAAATCGCCCTGCTGCTGGGGACAACTATCACGCAGAAGGCTTAGCGGCAGGGGATCCAATGGTCTGGTCCAGGGAGGCAGCAGCTGCAGGTTTACAAGACTTACCACGAGATACTCTCGTAGTGGTGGAGACACCCCTGCCTCTGAACTTCGCCCCACGAAAGGAATGCAAGGAGGGTCCTGTGTAAGAATGTCTAGCAGGTGGCGCAGCCGATGGCAGATAGGTAGACTTACCCGCCGTTGCCTGGGAGATACATTTATTTAATTCGTCCCCAAACAAGGCATCACCTGTAAAGGGAAGATTCTCTACACCCTTTTTGGAATCAGCGTCCGCTGACCATTGATGTAACCATAAAGCTCTGCATGCCGAAACAGCCATAGCAGTAGTGTGACCATTTATCTTACACAATTCCTTTATAGCCTTGCTCATAAAATTAGCAGCATCCTGTATGTGTTGTGGCAGAGTAATGACCTCATCCCAGGGCAGAGAGTCTAAACCATCAATAACAGAATCAGACCACTTTACCATTGCCCTGGAAATCCACCCACAAACTATTGTGGGGCGCTGTGCCACACCTACCACCGTATAAATTGCCTTGAGAGTGGTCTCAATTTTACAGCCAGCTTTTAGGGATATAGGCCCTATTACCGGCAGTACCAATTTCTTAGACAGTCTGTACACAGACGTATCAACCGACATGGGTTTTTCCCAGACCTTCCTGTCCTCAGCGAGGAGGGGAAAGGTAGTTAAAAACCTCTGAGGAATTTTACGTTTCTTATCCGGGTTTAACCATGCTTCCCTGGCCAGGGAGTTTAATTCTTTAGACACAGGAAAAGTTGCTGAGGTCTTTGGTCTAACATTAAAGTACAACTCCTCATCTGGTTCTGACTCCTGATCTGGGATGTGAAGAACCTCTCTAACAGCAAAAATGAGGGCCTCCACCCTTGGGGACAGAGAGCTGTCCTCATCCATATCATCAGGGGCGGATTGGGAACTAAAAGTGGCCCTGGAAAAATTTCATGAAGTGGCCTCATGTGGGTACCACCAAATCAATGATAGGCGGAACCAACACCAAAGTAGGCCGGATTAGTACACATGGCCATAATTAGAGAGGTGTGATACGTGCCGTATGTGTGTGTGTGACAGTGATATGCACCATGTATATTACTGTCATCTGCCCCGCAAGGCCCCGTCACCTCCCACTAATCCAACCCTGAAATGGCCGGCATTAGAGTGTGCCTGTGCACACAATGCACACCCCGTACGCACTTCTATGGTATCTGGGGCAGCAAATGGGGAGGGGGTTGTGAGGGGAGAGAATACAGGAGAGGGTAGCCTGTGTGTGCAGGGCTGCCATCAGAAATTGTGGGGCTCGGGACTGACAAAATAGACAGGGCCCGCCTGTTGTCAGCCCAGGTAGCAATTCATACTTTGATTATGAATACTGTCTCAATACAAAGCTTTTTCAGTGAATGCATGATAACTAGGAATAATAGCAAGTCATGCTGTGATATCAAACACTGGGCTCAATGGGGGTCATTCTGAGATCGCTCGCTAACAGTTTTTAGCAGCCGTGCAAACGCTATGCCGCCGCCCACTGGGAGTGTATTTTAGCTTAGCAGAAGTGCGGACGTTTTTATTGCAGAGCGCCTGCAAAAATTGTTTGTGTAGCTTCAGAGTAGCTCAAAACCTACTCAGCGCTTGCTATCACTTTAAACTATTCAATTCCGGATTTGACGTCACACACCCGCCCAGCGTTCGCCCAGCCACACCTGCGTTTTCCCTGGCACGCCTGCGTTTTCCCGAACACTCCCTGAAAACGGTCAGTTGCCACCCAGAAACGCCCACTTCATGTCAATCACTCTGCGGCAACCAGTGCGACTGAAATGCATCGCTAGACCCTGTGCAAAATTGCATCGTTTGTTGTGCCCGTAGGTCGCGCGTACGCATTGCACCGCATGCCAAGAACTGCCGTTTTTTTAGCCTGATCGCTGCGCTGCGAACAAATGCAGCTAGCGATCAACTTGGAATGACCACCAATGTCAGAACATGGGAGCCCTGGCCTGGGCTAGCAGTTTTACTATCCACGTGGACATCTATGGGGAATAGTAACCTGTGGTGAGCAGAGCGAGCCCGTGAGGGTACAGGTTTTATTGTTCTGAACAAGTTTAATGATGGTTTGAAGCAGTTTAATTATGCTAATCTAGGTGGTCCCATGTTCTGTACCTGAACCCAAACACTGTCCTACCACACAGCATATTCAGTGACCGCACACTTCTGTGATGTTAGCCAGTGCCAAGCAGAGCCAAGAGTGAAAATTTCCTTTGCACCCCCTCTACAAAAAATCTAACATATCTCCATGTAAGCATAATGAAACGTGGCGCAACACATGGCACATATCGCATCGCTAACCTTTTGCCTTTTTTACCCAGATTGTGTACTTAATTCAATAACAGTGTGCTAAGTACTTGGGGTTAGTATTTTTACGGACCCCTCTACACCCTACACTACATCACAGATCCCCTTTACACCTTACACTACGTTACTGACCCCTCTACACCCTACACTACATCACTGACCCCCCTACACCCTACACTACATCACCGACCCCTCTACACCTTACACTATGTTACTGACCCCTCTACACCTTACACTACGTTACTGACCCCTCTACACCCTACACTACACTACTGATCCTTCTACACCCTACACTACATCACTGACCCCTCTACACCTTACACTACGTTACTGACCCCTCTACACCCTGCACTACATCACTGACCCCCCTCCACCCTACACTACATCACTGACCCCTCTACACCTTACACTACGTTACTGACCCCTCTACACCCTACACTACATCACAGATCCCCTGTACACCTTACACTACGTTACTGACCCCTCTACACCCTACACTACATCACTGACCCCCCTCCACCCTACACTTCATCACTGACCCCTCTACACCTTACACTACATTACTGACCCCTCTACACCTTACACTACGTTACTGACCCCTCTACACCCTACACTACATTATTGATCCTTCTACACCCTACACTACATCACTGACCCCTCTACACCTTACACTACGTTACTGACCCCTCTACACCCTGCACTACATTACTGACCCCTCTACACCCTATACTACATTACTGATCCTTCTACACCCTACACTACATCACTGACCCCTCTACATCTTACACTACGTTACTGACCCCTCTACACCCTGCACTACATCACTGACCCCCCTCCACCCTACACTACATCACTGACCCCTCTACACCTTACACTACGTTACTGACCCCTCTACACCCTACACTACATCACAGATCCCCTGTACACCTTACACTACGTTACTGACCCCTCTACACCCTACACTACATCACTGACCCCCCTCCACCCTACACTTCATCACTGACCCCTCTACACCTTACACTACATTACTGACCCCTCTACACCTTACACTACGTTACTGACCCCTCTACACCCTACACTATATTACTGATCCTTCTACACCCTACACTACATCACTGACCCCTCTACACCTTACACTACATCACTGACCCCTCTACACCTTACACTACGTTACTGACCCCTCTACACCCTATACTACATTACTGATCCTTCTACACCCTACACTACATCACTGACCCCTCTACATCTTACACTACGTTACTGACCCCTCTACACCCTATACTACATTACTGATCCTTCTACACCCTACACTACATCACTGATGCCTCTACACCTTACACTACGTTACTGACCCCTCTACACACTACACTACATTACTGATCCTTTTACACCCTACACTACATCACTGACCCCTCTACACCTTACACTACGTTACTGACCCCTCTACACCCTATACTACATTACTGATCCTTCTACACCCTACACTACATCACTGACCCCTCTACATCTTACACTACGTTACTGACCCCTCTACACCCTATACTACATTACTGATCCTTCTACACCCTACACTACATCACTGACCCCTCTACACCTTACACTATGTTACTGACCCCTCTACACCCTACACTACATTACTGATCCTTCTACACCCTACACTACATCACTGATGCCTCTACACCTTACACTACGTTACTGACCCCTCTACACCCTGCACTACATCACTGACCCCCCTCCACCCTACACTACATCACTGACCCCTCTACACCTTACACTATGTTACTGACTCCTCTACACCCTACACTACATCACAGATCCCCTGTACACCTTACACTACGTTACTGACCCCTCTACACCCTACACTACATCACTGACCCCTCTACACCCTACACTACATCACTGACCCCCCTCCACCCTCCACTTCATCACTGACCCCTCTACACCTTACACTACATTACTGACCCCTCTACACCTTACACTACGTTACTGACCCCTCTACACCCTACACTACATTACTGATCCTTCTACACCCTACACTACATCACTGACCCCTCTACACCTTACACTACGTTACTGACCCCAGGGTCGTCTTAACAGCAGTGTGGGCTCCTGGGCACAGCAATGCACTGGGGCCCTTACCCATCCTTCAGCGGTAGGGGTGGGGGGGGGGTGCTATCAGCGGCAGCTTTGATGTTTCTCGGGCGGTAGGGGGTGTTCTATCTTCCACTCAGCATGTAGGACCTGGAGCAGTAATTTCTGCTAATTACTCCTTTACTGCACAGATGGAGTGGGAGGGAGAACACTAAACTGTAGAAGGGGACATTGGGCTGAATGAAGGGGCCTCGGTACATGACTTCCAGGGTGGTATGGGGTGTTTAATATAGGTAGGGGAGGGGTCGGTAGTGGAGTGGGCTTAATATTCTTCATTTTCTGGTGAGAGGGCAGCTTGCTTGACTGCAGATACAGTATCTCAAGTTCCTGGAAAAAGATTTCTTAGCTTTGAATGGGATAAAAAAAATTAGAGAGTCTCACCTTTCAGGAGATACTGGGGACTTAGGGATCAGAGTTCAGGAGGCAGAGCAATCTACCAATGAATATATAAAACAGCATATTAGACGTGTGGAGCTGGAGCAGGGACTGGCTGCTGGAAGGCTGATATCTCTGGTTCTGGGCATAGTAGAGACAAGCTGCCAATGTCCACCGAAAGTGGATACTCCCACCTTTTGGCGTATACCCTCAGAAAAACTGTAAGTCAGACAGAGCCAGCGAGATCTGGCTGGGAAGAACAATTAATAGTCTTGGATGGGGACCACTGCCTTGAAGTCAGATATCTCCGGTTCCCTAGGGCCGATTTTCAAAAACCTGGTACCCCTAGAAAGAGGGGACCCTCAGCTATCAGCCTAGGGCCCTTATACTCCTGGGGCCCTTGGGCAAGTGCCCATTGAGCCCATACGAAAAGACGGCCCTGACTGACCCCTCTACACCCTGCACTACATTACTGATCCTTCTACACCCTACACTACATCACTGACCCCTCTACACCTTACACTATGTTACTGACCCCTCTACACCCTATACTACATTACTGATCCTTCTACACCCTACACTACATCACTGACCCCTCTACATCTTACACTACGTTACTGACCCCTCTACACCCTATACTACATTACTGATCCTTCTACACCCTACACTACATCACTGACCCCTCTACACCTTACACTACGTTACTGACCCCTCTACACCTTGCACTACGTTACTGACCCCTCCACACCTTACACTACGTTACTGACCCCTCTACACCTTACACTATGTTACTGACCCCTCTACACCCTACACTACATTACTGATCCTTCTACACCCTACACTACATCACTGACCCCTTTACACCTTACACTATGTTACTGACCCCTCTACACCCTACACTACATTACTGATCTTTCTACACCCTACACTACATCACTGATGCCTCTACACCTTACACTACGTTACTGACCCCTCTACACCCTACACTACATTACTGATCCTTCTACACCCTACACTACATCACTGACCCCTCTACACCCTACACTACATTACTGATCCTTCTACACCCTACACTACATCACTGACCCCTCTACACCTTACACTACGTTACTGACCCCTCTACACCTTACACTACGTTACTGACCCCTTTACACCCTACACTACGTTACTGACTCCTCTACACTACATCACTGACTCCTCTACACCCTAAACTACTGACCCCTCTATACCCTATGCTACTGATCCCTCTATACCCTGCTGACCCCTCTATACCCAACGCTACTGACCCCTCTATACCCTACCCTACTGACCACTCTATACCCTACTGACCCCTCTATACCCTACACTACTGACCACTCTATACCCTACTGACCCCTCTATTAAAGCCGTGATCTCTGCTGGTACTGATCGGACCAGGCAGCTGGAGCTGCAGACAGCAAGAGGTGTAGGCTGCCTTTAAAATGACAAGCACAACCGCAACACTGAACAGATCCCTGGCCCAGCACCGACCGTGAGCCATTCGCAGCTCACTGACCGTCAACTAATCAAGGCGGCCACTCGGATTGGCTGCAGGTCCGTGAGATGAGATTGTCTTACGGTCGGCTCCAAATTTGAAATGATCCTGCTGACTGATGGTCTGCTGCGGGGCTCCATCTCTGTCCAGGCCCGGGACAGAGGTCCCCGCAACCCACCTTGATGGCAGCCCTATGTGTGTGTGTGTGTGAGACGGGGGGGGGGGGGGTTCTGAGGGGAAAGATACCGAAGAGCGTAGCCCGTGTGTGTGTGTGTGTGGACAGGGGGTCGTGGGTGCCGCGACTGGAGGGGAGGGGGGTTTGGAGCTCTGAGGAAAGAGAAACAGAAGAGGGTAGCCTGTGGCGGAGGGGGGGTCGCAGGTGCTGCGAATGGGGGGAGGGGTGGGATGGTGCTCTGAGGAGAGCAATACAGGAAACGGTGGCCTGTGGGGGGAGGGGGGTCGCAGGTGCCACACAAGGGGGAGGGGTGGTTTGGGGCTCTGAGGGGAGAGAAACTGAATAAGGTAGCCTGTGTGTGTGTGTGTGGGGGGGGGTGTTTGCGGGTGCCGCGAATGGGGGGAGGGGTGGGTTTGGGGCTCTGAGGAGAGGGAAACAGGGGAGGGTAGCCTGTGGGGGGAAGAGGGGGGGTCGCGGGATGCCGCGAATGGGGGGAGGAGAAGGTTTGGGGCTCTGAGGGGACAGAAACAGAAGAGGGTAGCCTGTGGGGGGAGAGGGGGTCGCGGGTGCCGCAAATGGGGGGATGGGTTGGTTTTTTAGGGCTCTGAGGGGAGAGAAACAGAAGAGGGGGGGGTTGCGGGTGCCACGAATGGGGGGGGGGGGGTTTGGAGTTTGTGAGGGGATTATGTGGGAGGGTTGTCGCAGAGCTTTTGCTACAGTGGGAGGAGGGAGGAAAGAGAGCAGAGCACTGAGCAGGAAAGGACAATCGAGGGTGGAGGGGGAGGAAACAAGATGCCCTGGATGAGAGTGACAGAAAAAAGAGAGGGCGGCCACTCACTGCATGTCCATGTGTCAGTTTCTGCTGCACTGTTCTGGGTGGGTGCCGGCTGGGGACTCCTCCAAGCTGCTGTCTGGAATTATAGCGAGTGTGATTCATGAGCCACTAGGGGCGGGGCCACACGCTGCCTGTTTTTGGCCCCGGACTGCAGCCGGCCTCCCTGGGAACACCCCGGTGACTTTAAGGGCCAATCCGGCCCTGCAAATCATCATCATCTACATCAGGCTGATCAGAATCAGAATCAGACTGGAGCACCTGTGGCAGTGAGTGTTTATGTGAAGCCAACAGAGGGGGCTGAGAAGCCTTTCTGGTATCTGCTGCTTTGGCCATAGAATCAATAGACTGCTTCTACACCTGTCTCTCCTTTTTAGCTGCAGGTAATTCTGAACTGACATTCTGAATCATGCATTTAAAATTGTCTAACCAGTCACGTGCCTGTGCCCCTGTGGAGATAAAGAGCATTGTTCACACATGAGGGACCCCGCTGATGAAGGGGTAGAGTTACAAACAGCACACATAACCATGTCCACAGACATATTGACACAAGTAAAAATACAGCGCAGCTCACTGAAAACACCTCCACACACAGTAGCGCATGCAGGGGGGGTTTCCGAGTACCTGGAAACCCCCCCTGATGAGCTGAATTATCTTTTTTTGAGACGGAAACAGATGACTGACGAAACAGAATGTCCGGTGGGAGTTGCTGGCTGTGCACAAACAGCAGCTCCCTCCGTCCTCACTCTGTCCTCGGCCTCACCATCCTCACTGCTCACAGACCTACAGTAGGATGCATAAATGTATGTACGTACATGGAAATTCCCCCTGGCTAAATCCTGCGTTTGCCCCTGACACTGACCCTATAGAGCCCCTGGAGTGACGCTGAGGAAACGGAGACCAGCACACAAACACAGCGTTTGTGTGAATGTAAGTGTATATCTAATATAAGTGCAGCGGCGCAGCTACTGGAGAGCTCCCCTCTTGCTATGACCACCTGGTACCAGGACAGAAGTCTGTAACTGCATGGGTCTCCGGAGGAGCAGCATTCATGCAGCCTTGATCCGCAGCAGCAGGAAATGGCGCCTTCCAGGCTCTGGTCCCGCTCCGGGAAGCCTCGCCCCTTGCAATGGCGGCGGTCCCTGTGATATGAATTATTTATACTGGCTCCGTTATACATAGTAAAAACCTGACTGTGCACACAAAGCCTTTCCTGACAGTGGGGGTCATTCTGAGTTGATCGCTCGCTAGCAGTTTTTAGCAGCCGTGCAAACGCTATGCCGCCGCCCACTGGGGAGTATATTTTAAATTAGCAGAAGTGCGAACGCATGTGCAGCCGAGCTCTGCAAAAACAGTTTGTGCAGTTTCAGAGTAGCTCTGAACCTACTCAGCGCTTGCGATCATTTCAACCTATTCGTGTCCGGATTTGACGTCATACACCCGGCCAGCAAACGCCCAGATGCGCCTGCGTTTTTTCAGACACGCCTGCGTTTTTACAAACGCTCCCTGAAAACGGTCGGCTGACACCCAGTAACGCCCCCTTCCTGTCAATCTTCTAGCGGCCGTCAGTGCGAAGAAAATCTTCGCTAGAACATGAGCACAACCACAAAGGGCTTTGTACCCGTACATTGCGCGTGCGCATTGCGGGCCATACGCATGCGCAGAAATGCAGTTTTTTCACTTGATCGCTGCGCTGCGATAATCGGCAGTGAGTGATCAACTCGGAATGACCCCCCAGTAAGCACTGCTGAGAAGAGAGCTAGTTATGTCCGCGGCGGGGCACCGCAGCTCGTGGCCTGTGACCGCCGCGTGACCTGCCGCCAACTGCACCGGGGACCCGCTAACCGGGACCCCGGTGTAACACTCACCGCACGTTGAACTTCGGCATCTGTTAGAGGGTGGCGGCAAGCTGCCAGCGTGTCCACACATACTAACGATGTGTGATCCGCACCTCAGGAGCTCAGTGTCCTGTCAGCTGGGATTACGAACCATTAACCCTCAGGAGGTTGGTTCGGTCCCCCCTCTAATGGGCCCTACACACTGGCAGATAATACTGAAAGATATGAACGATCTCGTTCATTAATGAACGAGATACCGTTCATATCTTTCAGTGTGGAGGCACCAGCGATGAACGATGTGCGGCCCCGCGCTCGTTCATCGCTGGTGCCCCGTCGCTTGTGCATGCAGGCCAATATGGATGAGATTGTCCATATTTGCCTGCACTGCTATGGAGCTGGGTGACGGGGGGGAGTGAGGAAACTTCACTCCCCCCGTCACTGTACCCCCCCCCCCCCCCACCGCCGGGTCGCCCGTCGGCCGTATCCGCTGTTGGGCAGCTTGGTGACGGATCTATCAGCGTGTGGGGCCCATAAGTCCCACAAAGTAGGTAGCCTGGTTGCCAACCAGGGCTACCTGAAAATAACTAACTAAAGTTTCTTGCTGCTGGTATGATAATCTAACTTCTCTTTAGCTCCCCTAAATAAGTCATCATGGAGGATCCTCTCAGCGTCCAGTCTGTCCCACTCATCCAGATGCCTTAAAATGTCACCTGTGTAGGCCCCAATTGCATCAACAGATGTGTCCACTACTTACATCTAGCCTCCCTGCATATTAACCAGTCCTTCTAGTGAATCGGTAGCACCGAGCATCTTTTTACATTAAAATGCGTCCTATTCACAAAACAATGGCCCTCATTCCGAGTTGATCGGTCGCAAGGCGAATTTAGCAGAGTTACACACGCTAAGCCTACGCCTACTGGGAGTGTATCTTAGCATCCTAAAATTGCGACCGATGTATTCGCATTATTGCGATCACAAACTACTTAGCAGTTTTAGAGTAGCTCCACACTTACTCTGCCTGTGCGATCAGTTCAGTGCTTGTCGTTCCTGGATTGACGTCAGAAACACACCCAGCGTTCGCTCAGACACTCCCCCGTTTCTCCTGCCACTCCTGCGTTTTTTCCGGAAACTGTAGCGTTTTCATCCACACGCCCCTAAAACGCCGTGTTTCCGCCCAGTAACACCCATTTCCTGTCAATCACACTACGATCGCCGGAGCGAAGAAAATGCCGTGAGTAAAAATCCTATCTTCATAGCAAAGTTACTTGGCGCAGTCGCAGTGCGACTATTGCGCATGCGCACTAAGCGAAATTTCACTGCGATGCGATGAAAAATAACGAGCGATCAACTCGGAATGAGGGCCAATGTAAATAGGACAAACATGCAGCTTAAAACGATATGCGGCATGTCTATATTGTGTGTGCGATTGTGACTATATCTGCATATGAATTCCTAAAAAACACTGTAACATACAATTTCATATGCAGATACAGCCACAGGCGCACAGAGAATATAGGCATGCCGCATATCATTTAATCAGCAGAGTCTACTTGTGCATCCTATTTGCGAAGAGATGTGTATAAGACACATTTCGGAAATTAAAGACGTCCGATGCTAAAAGAGTTGCACGGAAACTGTCAGCTCACGGCAGGAATCTCCCGCAGTGTGGCATAGGTGGTCATTCCGAGTTGATCGCAGCCAGCAGCTTTTAGCTGCTGCTGCGATCAATAGTCCACGCCTATGGGGGAGTGTATTTTAGCTTAGCAGGGCTGCGATCGCTTGTGCAGCCCTGCTAAGCTAAAAAAAATCAAGCAGAAGAAGAGTAGCCCTGGACATACTTACCCTGTGCGATGGATCCAGCGATGATGGACCCGGCTTTGACGTCACTCCTCCGCCCTCCGTTGTCCTGGACACGCCTGCGTTATACTCACCACTCCACGAAAACGCTCTCCAACGGTCCGGATCCGCCCCTCCACGCCTCCTTGCTGTCAATCTTCTTAGCGGTCGCTGCTGCGACCGCTCCCGTCGGAAGCCGCAACGTAACCCGGCGACCCCTGTCACCGGGTAACGTCGCGCACGTGCCCTGCGCCCGCCGCGCATGCGCATTCCGCACCCGTTCACACAGCAGCGAAAAACCGCTGCATGCGAACGGGTCGGAATGACCCCCATAGTGAGGATGTATGAGGACACATCTGTATGTCATCACTCTAAGGCTGATTGCAGTACTTGGTGAGCTGCATCTCCCAATTCGTGGTCACATCCTGACTCTCCTAGGTGGAAAGTCCTGTGGTTGAGTCGCAGGGGCTGGGTTGACATATATGGAAACAGGAGTATTATTACTTTGTGCAGTTATTATCACCTCTAGTTCCTCTACAAAATTTTATCAAAAAAAGTCACAACAATTTGTATTTCAATTTTTTTATTTTTTATTTTAACATTCACATTTTCTCTTTGCAGTAGTCTTTACAAACAGGGGAATGGCTAGCTATTGCTCTGGATGTCAAATACATTGTTCTGGATATAGGAAGAATGGAAAAGTCTCAGATGATGGGACTTTGGAGTAGCAGACTTACATAATAGATTCAAACACAACAGGCTACATCTATCCTCTGTCAGGCAGACACTGGGCTTACTTTTGTCTTCGTTGCGGAAGAAGCACTTGGACTACACACCAAAATATAAGATGTGTCTGTCTGGTGGGAGCACTGTGTTGAGGGAGGCATGATATTTCCAATCACTCCACTTATGTGATAAATCACTTATCTTACTGTATAGGCCTATATATCTGTGCCTGCCCTCAGAGGCGAATTTAAGGTGTGTACACACGGTGAGATTTTTTCTTGAGATTTTGACTATATAGTCAAAATCGCAAGAAAAGTTAGTGCAAATCGCAAGGTGAAAGTCACCTTGCGATCCCGATGCGCGGCCCCGCCAGGTCGGCATCGCAAGAAAAGATAGACTGTGCAGGCAAGTCAATCCTTGCTAGATCGGTGTACTATCTAGTTCATCTCACATGTCAATGACATCTCACATAAGCCAAAATCTCACATAAGCCAAAATCGTAAGCACACATAGTCCATATCTCAAGAAAAGTTAGTCAAAATCTGTCCTATCTGGGCTCCGGGGAGTTCAAGGGAAATCGCAAGTAAAAATCGAACATAGCAAGGATCTCACCGTGTGTACACTAGGGATGAGCGGGTTCGGTTCCTCGGAATCCGAACCCGCCCGAACTTCATGGTTTTTTACACGGGGCCGAGCGACTCGGATCTTCCCGCCTTGCTCGGTTAACCCGAGCGCGCCCGAACGTCATCATCCCGCTGTCGGATTCTCGCGAGGCTCGGATTATATCGCGAGACTCGGATTCTATATAAGGAGCCGCGCGTCGCCGCCATTTTCACACGTGCATTGAGATTCATAGGGAGAGGACGTGGCTGGCGTCCTCTCCGTTTATAGAGAAGAGAGTGAGACAGTAGAGAGAGACACAGTAGTAATTTTGGGGAGCATTAGGAGGAGTACTAGTTACTTGCTGAAGTGATAGATAGTGTGACTGTATATTATCTGACTTGTGGGGGAGACACTGACAGTGGGGATCAGTTAGAGTCTGAGAGCAGGACTCAGGAGGAGTACATATAACGTACAGTGCACACTTTTGCTGCCAGAGTGCCACACTGCCATTGTGACCACACTGACCACCAGTATAATATATATTGTGATTGTCTGCTTAGGAGTACTACTTGCAAGTTGCTGATAGTGTAACCAGTGACCTGACCACCAGTTTAATAATCACCACCAGTGAGTTTAATATATATATATATATATATATATATAATTGTATATAATATATATATAATATTGTATACCACCTACCCGTGTTTTTTTTTTTTCTTTCTTCTTTATACATACTACTATAGTAGCTTACTGTAGCAGTCTGCGGTGCTGCTGAGCTGACTGTGTCCAGCAGGTCCGTCATCAGTCATTACATAATAAATATATATACCTGTCCGGCTGCAGTACTAGTGATATTATATATATATATATATTGATTTCATCTCATTATCATCCAGTCTATATTAGCAGCAGACACAGTACGGTAGTCCACGGCTGTAGCTACCTCTGTGTCGGCAGTCGCTCGTCCATCCATAATTGTATACCACCTACCCGTGTTTTTTTTTTTTCTTTCTTCTTTATACATACTACTATAGTAGCTTACTGTAGCAGTCTGCGGTGCTGCTGAGCTGACAGTGTCCAGCAGGTCCGTCATCAGTCATTACATAATAAATATATATACCTGTCCGGCTGCAGTACTAGTGATATTATATATATATATATATATATATATATTAATTTCATCTCCTTATCATCCAGTCTATATTAGCAGCAGACACAGTACGGTAGTCCACGGCTGTAGCTACCTCTGTGTCGGCAGTCGCTCGTCCATCCATAATTGTATACCACCTACCCGTGTTTTTTTCTTCTTCTTTCTTCTTTATACATACTACTATAGTAGCTTACTGTAGCAGTCTGCGGTGCTGCTGAGCTGACAGTGTCCAGCAGGTCCGTCATCAGTCATTACATAATAAATATATATACCTGTCCGGCTGCAGTACTAGTGATATTATATATATATATATATATATATATATATATATATATATTAATTTCATCTCCTTATCATCCAGTCTATATTAGCAGCAGACACAGTACGGTAGTCCACGGCTGTAGCTACCTCTGTGTCGGCAGTCGCTCGTCCATCCATAATTGTATACCACCTACCCGTGGTTTTTTTTTTTTCTTCTTTATACATACTACTATAGTAGCTTACTGTAGCAGTCTGCGGTGCTGCTGAGCTGACAGTGTCCAGCAGGTCCGTCATCAGTCATTACATAATAAATATATCTACCTGTCCGGCTGCAGTACTAGTGTGATATAATATATATTGATTTCATCTCATTATCATCCAGTCTATATTAGCAGCAGACACAGTACGGTAGTCCACGGCTGTAGCTACCTCTGTGTCGGCAGTCGCTCGTCCATCCATAATTGTATACCACCTACCCGTGGTTTTTTTTTTTCTTTCTTCTTTATACATACTACTATAGTAGCTTACTGTAGCAGTCTGCGGTGCTGCTGAGCTGACAGTGTCCAGCAGGTCCGTCATCAGTCATTACATAATAAATATATATACCTGTCCGGCTGCAGTACTAGTGATATTATATATATATATATTGATTTCATCTCATTATCATCCAGTCTATATTAGCAGCAGACACAGTACGGTAGTCCACGGCTGTAGCTACCTCTGTGTCGGCAGTCGCTCGTCCATCCATAATTGTATACCACCTACCCGTGGTTTTTTTTTTCTTTCTTCTTTATACATACTACTATAGTAGCTTACTGTAGCAGTCTGCGGTGCTGCTGAGCTGACAGTGTCCAGCAGGTCCGTCATCAGTCATTACATAATAAATATATATACCTGTCCGGCTGCAGTACTAGTGATATTATATATATATATATATTGATTTCATCTCATTATCATCCAGTCTATATTAGCAGCAGACACAGTACGGTAGTCCACGGCTGTAGCTACCTCTGTGTCGGCAGTCGCTCGTCCATCCATAATTGTATACCACCTACCCGTGTTTTTTTTTCTTTCTTCTTTATACATACTACTATAGTAGCTTACTGTAGCAGTCTGCGGTGCTGCTGAGCTGACAGTGTCCAGCAGGTCCGTCATCAGTCATTACATAATAAATATATATACCTGTCCGGCTGCAGTACTAGTGATATTATATATATATATTAATTTCATCTCCTTATCATCCAGTCTATATTAGCAGCAGACACAGTACGGTAGTCCACGGCTGTAGCTACCTCTGTGTCGGCAGTCGCTCGTCCATCCATAAGTATACTAGTATCCATCCATCTCCATTGTTTACCTGAGGTGCCTTTTAGTTGTGCCTATTAAAATATGGAGAACAAAAATGTTGAGGTTCCAAAATTAGGGAAAGATCAAGATCCACTTCCACCTCGTGCTGAAGCTGCTGCCACTAGTCATGGCCGAGACGATGAAATGCCAGCAACGTAGTCTGCCAAGGCCGATGCCCAATGTCATAGTACAGAGCATGTAAAATCCAAAACACCAAATATCAGTAAAAAAAGGACTCCAAAATCTAAAATAAAATTGTTGGAGGAGAAGCGTAAACTTGCCAATATGCCATTTACCACACGGAGTGGCAAGGAACGGCTGAGGCCCTGGCCTATGTTCATGGCTAGTGGTTCAGCTTCACATGAGGATGGAAGCACTCAGCCTCTCGCTAGAAAACTGAAAAGACTCAAGCTGGCAAAAGCACCGCAAAGAACTGTGCGTTCTTCGAAATCCCAAATCCACAAGGAGAGTCCAATTGTGTCGGTTGCGATGCCTGACCTTCCCAACACTGGACGTGAAGAGCATGCGCCTTCCACCATTTGCACGCCCCCTGCAAGTGCTGGAAGGAGCACCCGCAGTCCAGTTCCTGATAGTCAGATTGAAGATGTCAGTGTTGAAGTACACCAGGATGAGGAGGATATGGGTGTTGCTGGCGCTGGGGAGGAAATTGACAAGGAGGATTCTGATGGTGAGGTGGTTTGTTTAAGTCAGGCACCCGGGGAGACACCTGTTGTCCGTGGGAGGAATAGGGCCGTTGACATGCCTGGTGAAAATACCAAAAAAATCAGCTCTTCGGTGTGGAAGTATTTCAACAGAAATGCGGACAACATTTGTCAAGCCGTGTGTTGCCTTTGTCAAGCTGTAATAAGTAGGGGTAAGGACGTTAACCACCTCGGAACATCCTCCCTTTTACGTCACCTGCAGCGCATTCATAATAAGTCAGTGACAAGTTCAAAAACTTTGGGCGACAGCGGAAGCAGTCCACTGACCAGTAAATCCCTTCCTCTTGTAACCAAGCTCACGCAAACCACCCCACCAACTCCCTCAGTGTCAATTTCCTCCTTCCCCAGGAATGCCAATAGTCCTGCATGCCATGTCACTGGCAATTCTGACGAGTCCTCTCCTGCCTGGGATTCCTCCGATGCATCCTTGCGTGTAACGCCTACTGCTGCTGGCGCTGCTGTTGTTGCTGCTGGGAGTCGATGGTCATCCCAGAGGGGAAGTCGTAAGCCCACTTTTACTACTTCCACCAAGCAATTGACTGTCCAACAGTCCTTTGCGAGGAAGATGAAATATCACAGCAGTCATCCTGTTGCAAAGCGGATAACTGAGGCCTTGACAACTATGTTGGTGTTAGACGTGCGTCCGGTATCCGCCGTTAGTTCACAGGGAACTAGACAATTTCTTGAGGCAGTGTGCCCCCGTTACCAAATACCATCTAGGTTCCACTTCTCTAGGCAGGCGATACCGAGAATGTACACGGACGTCAGAAAAAGACTCACCAGTGTCCTAAAAAATGCAGTTGTACCCAATGTCCACTTAACCACGGACATGTGGACAAGTGGAGCAGGGCAGGGTCAGGACTATATGACTGTGACAGCCCACTGGGTAGATGTATGGACTCCCGCCGCAAGAACAGCAGCGGCGGCACCAGTAGCAGCATCTCGCAAACGCCAACTCTTTCCTAGGCAGGCTACGCTTTGTATCACCGGTTTCCAGAATACGCACACAGCTGAAAACCTCTTACGGCAACTGAGGAAGATCATCGCGGAATGGCTTACCCCAATTGGACTCTCCTGTGGATTTGTGGCATCGGACAACGCCAGCAATATTGTGTGTGCATTAAATATGGGCAAATTCCAGCACGTCCCATGTTTTGCACATACCTTGAATTTGGTGGTGCAGAATTTAAAAAAAAACGACAGGGGCGTGCAAGAGATGCTGTCGGTGGCCAGAAGAATTGCGGGACACTTTCGGCGTACAGGCACCACGTACAGAAGACTGGAGCACCACCAAAAACGCCTGAACCTGCCCTGCCATCATCTGAAGCAAGAAGTGGTAACGAGGTGGAATTCAACCCTCTATATGCTTCAGAGGTTGGAGGAGCAGCAAAAGGCCATTCAAGCCTATACAATTGAGCACGATATAGGAGGTGGAATGTACCTGTCTCAAGCGCAGTGGAGAATGATTTCAACGTTGTGCAAGGTTCTGCAACCTTTTGAACTTGCCACACGTGAAGTCAGTTCAGACACTGCCAGCCTGAGTCAGGTCATTCCCCTCATCAGGCTTTTGCAGAAGAAGCTGGAGGCATTGAAGGAGGAGCTAAAAGGGAGCGATTCCGCTAGGCATGTGGGACTTGTGGATGGAGCCCTTAATTCGCTTAACAAGGATTCACGGGTGGTCAATCTGTTGAAATCAGAGCACTACATTTTGGCCACCGTGCTCGATCCTAGCTTTAAAACCTACCTTGGATCTCTCTTTCCGGCAGACACAAGTCTGCTGGGGTTCAAAGACCTGCTGGTGAGAAAATTGTCAAGTCAAGCGGAACGCGACCTGTCAACATCTCCTCCTTCACATTCTCCCGCAACTGGGGGTGCGAGGAAAAGGCTCAGAATTCCGAGCCCACCCGCTGGCGGTGATGCAGGGCAGTCTGGAGCGACTGCTGATGCTGACATCTGGTCCGGACTGAAGGACCTGACAACGATTACGGACATGTCGTCTACTGTCACTGCATATGATTCTGTCACCATTGAAAGAATGGTGGAGGATTATATGAGTGACCGCATCCAAGTAGGCACGTCAGACAGTCCGTACTTATACTGGCAGGAAAAAGAGGCAATTTGGAGGCCCTTGCACAAACTGGCTTTATTCTACCTAAGTTGCCCTCCCACAAGTGTGTACTCCGAAAGAGTGTTTAGTGCCGCCGCTCACCTTGTCAGCAATCTGCGTACGAGGTTACTTCCAGAAAATGTGGAGAAGATGATGTTCATTAAAATGAATTATAATCAATTCCTCCGTGGAGACATTGACCAGCAGCAATTGCCTCCACAAAGTACACAGGGAGCTGAGATGGTGGATTCCAGTGGGGACGAATTGATAATCTGTGAGGAGCGGGATGTACACGGTGATATATCGGAGGATGATGATGAGGTGGACATCTTGCCTCTGTAGAGCCAGTTTGTGCAAGGAGAGATTAATTGCTTCTTTTTCGGTGGGGGTCCAAACCAACCCGTCATTTCAGTCACAGTCGTGTGGCAGACCCTGTCACTGAAATGATGGGTTGGTTAAAGTGTGCATGTCCTGTTTATACAACATAAGGGTGGGTGGGAGGGCCCAAGGACAATTCCATCTTGCACCTCTTTTTTCTTTCATTTTTATTTGCGTCATGTGCTGTTTGGGGAGTGTTTTTTGGAAGGGCCATCCTGCGTGACACTGCAGTGCCACTCCTAGATGGGCCAGGTGTTTGTGTCGGCCACTAGGGTCGCTTATCTTACTCACACAGCTACCTCATTGAGCCTCTTTTTTTCTTCTTTGCGTCATGTGCTGCTGTTTGGGGAGTGTTTTTTGGAAGGGCCATCCTGCGTGACACTGCAGTGCCACTCCTAGATGGGCCAGGTGTTTGTGTCGGCCACTAGGGTCGCTTATCTTACTCACACAGCTACCTCATTGCGCCTCTTTTTTTCTTCTTTGCGTCATGTGCTGTTTGGGGAGTGTTTTTTGGAAGGGCCATCCTGCGTGACACTGCAGTGCCACTCCTAGAAGGGCCAGGTGTTTGTGTCGGCCACCAGGGTCGCTTAGCTTACTCACACAGCTACCTCATTGCGCCTCTATTTTTCTTCTTTGCGTCATGTGCTGTTTGGGGAGTGTTTTTTGGAAGGGCCATCCTGCGTGACACTGCAGTGCCACTCCTAGATGGGCCAGGTGTTTTTGTCGGCCACTAGGGTCGCTTAGCTTAGTCATCCAGCGACCTTGGTGCAAATTTTAGGACTAAAAATAATATTGTGAGGTGTGAGGTATTCAGAATAGACTGAAAATGAGTGGAAATTATGGTTTTTGAGGTTAATAATACTTTGGGATCAAAATGACCCCCAAATTCTATGATTTAAGCTGTTTTTTAGGGTTTTTTGAAAAAAACACCCGAATCCAAAACACACCTGAATCCGACAAAAAAAATTCGGTGAGGTTTTGCCAAAACGCGGTCGAACCCAAAACACGGCCGCGGAACCGAACCCAAAACCAAAACACAAAACCCGAAAAATTTCAAGTGCACATCCCTAGTGTACACACCCTTAGACCTCATAGGGCCCTAAGTAAGACACCGATTTCAGGCCCCCCTTCCTCAAACAATCCATAGTACTATCTGTAGTACGTAGACAGGGAGAGAGGAAAGCAAGAGAGAGTTTGTCAGGGAGGGAGGGGGAGTGAGCATGAGAGAGAGAGAACATGTCAGGGAGAGAGGGAGAGAGAGAGGGTGAGAAAGTGGAGCAAGAGACAGAGTGTGTCAGGTAGAGAGAGTGGGAGGGGGAGCGAACGAAAGAGAGAGGGGAGCAAGAGAGAGGGAGAAAGGATGTCAGGGAGGAAGAGAGAGAGAGATAGAGGGGAGCAAGAAACAGAGGGTATCAACGTGGGATAAAGACAGAGAGGGGAGCACGTGAAAGGTAGAGAAAGAGGGAGGGAGGGGGAGTGAGTGGGAGAGAGTGTCAGGGAGGGAGAGAAATGGAAGGAGGGAGAGTGAGCGGGAGAGAGAGAGAGGGTATCAGGAAGGGAGAGAGAGAGGGTGTCAGGGCGGGAGAAAGAGAGGGGAACGGGGAGTGAGCAGGAGAGAGATTGTCATGGAGAAAGAGAGGGGAGCAAGCGAGAGGGAGAGTGAGAGATAAAGCCAGAGGGGACCAACAGAGAGAGGGAGAAAGAGGGTGTCAGGGTGGGAAAGAGAGAGAGTATGTGTGTCAGGGAGGGGGAGGGAGAGTGAGCGGGAGAGGTAGGGGCAAATGCTGAGTTTTTGAGGAGTAGTTTTTCCAGATTTTATATATATGTCCTGATGAAATTTTTAATAATAAATAAAAATGAAATGTTGACTGCATTAAGAGAGATTCTCTGTTGATGATGCTGAGCCTCTAGATGGAAGATCAGTGAGTGCCGGGCATCTCTACATGTATACGAGAGAGGCATGGGGGGAGAGAGAGAGAGGGGGAGGCATGGGAGGGAGAGGCGTACTGGGAGAGAGGCGCATGGGGAGACGGGGGTATGGGGAGGGAGAAAGCGAGGGGCATGGAGAGTGGAATGCTCGGAACCACCCTGTGTGTGTGTATGAGAGGGGAGTAAGAGAGAGGGAGAGTGCCAGGAAGGGAGAGAGGAGGGAGAGATAGAGTGTCATGGAGAGAGAGAGTGTCAGAAAGAGCAAGGGGGGAGAGAGTGTCAGGAAGAGCAAGAGGGGGGAAAGAGTGTCATGGAGAGCAAGAGGGGTAGAGAGTGTCAGGGAGAGTGAGAGGGGGAAGAGAGTGTCAGGGAGAGCAAGAGAGTTTCAGGAAGAGCAAGAGGGCGGAGAGAGTGTCAGGGAGAGCGAGAGGAGGGAGATAATTAGTGATGAGCACCGGAAATTTTTCGGGTTTTGTGTTTTGGTTTTGGGTTCGGTTCCGCGGCCGTGTTTTGGGTTCGACCGCGTTTTGGCAAAACCTCACCGAATTTTTTTTGTCGGATTCGGGTGTGTTTTGGATTCGGGTGTTTTTTTCAAAAAACCCTAAAAAACAGCTTAAATCATAGAATTTGGGTGTCATTTTGATCCCAAAGTATTATTAACCTCAATAACCATAATTTCCACTAATTTTCAGTCTATTCTGAACACCTCACACCTCACAATATTATTTTTAGTCCTAAAATTTGCACCGAGGTCGCTGGATGGCTAAGCTAAGCGACCCAAGTGGCCGACACAAACACCTGGCCCATCTAGGAGTGGCACTGCAGTGTCACGCAGGATGGCCCTTCCAAAAAACACTCCCCAAACAGCACATGACGCAAAGAAAAAAAGAGGCGCAATGAGGTAGCTGTGTGAGTAAGCTAAGCGACCCTAGTGGCCGACACAAACACCTGGCCCATCTAGGAGTGGCACTGCAGTGTCACGCAGGATGGCCCTTCCAAAAAACACTCCCCAAACAGCACATGACGCAAAGAAAAAAAGAGGCGCAATGAGGTAGCTGTGTGAGTAAGCTAAGCGACCCTAGTGGCCGACACAAACACCTGGCCCATCTAGGAGTGGCACTGCAGTGTCACGCAGGATGGCCCTTCCAAAAAACACTCCCCAAATAGCACATGACGCAAAGAAAAAAAGAGGCGCAATGAGGTAGCTGTGTGAGTAAGCTAAGCGACCCTAGTGGCCGACACAAACACCTGGCCCATCTAGGAGTGGCACTGCAGTGTCACACAGGATGGCCCTTCCAAAAAACACTCCCCAAACAGCACATGACGCAAAGAAAAAAAGAGGCGCAATGAGGTAGCTGTGTGAGTAAGCTAAGCGACCCTAGTGGCCGACACAAACACCTGGCCCATCTAGGAGTGGCACTGCAGTGTCACACAGGATGGCCCTTCCAAAAAACACTCCCCAAATAGCACATGACGCAAAGAAAAAAAGAGGCGCAATGAGGTAGCTGTGTGAGTAAGCTAAGCGACCCTAGTGGCCGACACAAACACCTGGCCCATATAGGAGTGTCACTGCAGTGTCACGCAGGATGGCCCTTCCAAAAAACACTCCCCAAACAGCAGCACATGACGCAAAGAAGAAAAAAAAGAGGCGCAATGAGGTAGCTGTGTGACTAAGATAAGCGACCCTAGTGGCCGACACAAACACCTGGCCCATCTAGGAGTGGCACTGCAGTGTCACGCAGGATGGCCCTTCCAAAAAACACCCCCCAAACAGCACATGACGCAAAGAAAAATGAAAGAAAAAAGAGGTGCAAGATGGAATTGTCCTTGGGCCCTCCCACCCACCCTTATGTTGTATAAACAGGACATGCACACTTTAACGAACCCATCATTTCAGCGACAGGGTCTGCCACACGACTGTGACTGAAATGACTGGTTGGTTTGGGCCCCCACCAAAAAAAGAAGCAATCAATCTCTCCTTGCACAAACTGGCTCTACAGAGGCAAGATGTCCACCTCATCATCATCCTCCGATTCCTCACCCCTTTCACTGTGTACATCCCCCTCCTCACAGATTATTAATTCGTCCCCACTGTAATCCACCATCTCAGGTCCCTGTGTACTTTGTGGAGGCAATTGCTGCTGGTGAATGTCTCCACGGAGGAATTGACTATAATTCAGTTTGATGAACATCATCTTCTCCACATTTTCTGGAAGTAACCTCGTACGCCGATTGCTGATAAGGTGAGCGGCTGCACTAAACACTCTTTCGGAGTACACACTGGAGGGAGGGCAACTTAGGTAGAATAAAGCCAGTTTGTGCAAGGGCCTCCAAATTGCCTCTTTTTCCTGCCAGTATACGTACGGACTGTCTGACGTGCCTACTTGGATGCGGTCACTCATATAATCCTCCACCATTCTTTCAATGGTGAGAGAATCATATGAAGTGACAGTAGACGACATGTCAGTAATCGTTGGCAGGTCCTTCAGTCCGGACCAGATGTCAGCACTCACTCCAGACTGCCCTGCATCACCGCCAGCGGGTGGGCTCGGAATTCTTAGCCTTTTCCTCGCACCCCCAGTTGCGGGAGAATGTGAAGGAGGAGATGTTGACGGGTCACGTTCCGCTTGACTTGACAATTTTCTCACCAGCAGGTCTTTGAACCTCTGCAGACTTGTGTCTGCCGGAAAGAGAGATACAACGTAGGTTTTAAATCTAGGATCGAGCACGGTGGCCAAAATGTAGTGCTCTGATTTCAACAGATTGACCACCCGTGAATCCTTGTTAAGCGAATTAAGGGCTCCATCCACAAGTCCCACATGCCTAGCGGAATCGCTCTGTGTTAGCTCCTCCTCTGGACCCCCACCAAAAAAGAAGCAATTAATCTCTCCTTGCACAAACTGGCTCTACAGAGGCAAGATGTCCACCTCATCATCATCCTCCGATATATCATCGTGTACATCCCCCTCCTCACAGATTATCAATTCGTCCCCACTGGAATCCACCATCTCAGCTCCCTGTGTACTTTGTGGAGGCAATTGCTGCTGGTCAATGTCTCCACGGAGGAATTGATTATAATTCATTTTAATGAACATCATCTTCTCCACATTTTCTGGATGTAACCTCGTACGCCGATTGCTGACAAGGTGAGCGGCGGCACTAAACACTCTTTCGGAGTACACACTTGTGGGAGGGCAACTTAGGTAGAATAAAGCCAGTTTGTGCAAGGGCCTCCAAATTGCCTCTTTTTCCTGCCAGTATAAGTACGGACTGTCTGACGTGCCTACTTGGATGCGGTCACTCATATAATCCTCCACCATTCTTTCAATGGGGAGAGAATCATATGCAGTGACAGTAGACGACATGTCCGTAATCGTTGTCAGGTCCTTCAGACCGGACCAGATGTCAGCATCAGCAGTCGCTCCAGACTGCCCTGCATCACCGCCAGCGGGTGGGCTCGGAATTCTGAGCCTTTTCCTCGCACCCCCAGTTGCGGGAGAATGTGAAGGAGGAGATGTTGACAGGTCGCGTTCCGCTTGACTTGACAATTTTCTCACCAGCAGTTCTTTGAACCCCAGCAGACTTGTGTCTGCCGGAAAGAGAGATCCAAGGTAGGTTTTAAATCTAGGATCGAGCACGGTGGCCAAAATGTAGTGCTCTGATTTCAACAGATTGACCACCCGTGAATCCTTGTTAAGCGAATTAAGGGCTCCATCCACAAGTCCCACATGCCTAGCGGAATCGCTCTGTGTTAGCTCCTCCTTCAATGTCTCCAGCTTCTTCTGCAAAAGCCTGATGAGGGGAATGACCTGACTCAGGCTGGCAGTGTCTGAACTGACTTCACGTGTGGCAAGTTCAAAAGGTTGCAGAACCTTGCACAACGTTGAAATCATTCTCCACTGCGCTTGAGACAGGTGCATTCCACCTCCTATATCGTGCTCAGTTGTATAGGCTTGAATGGCCTTTTGCTGCTCCTCCAACCTCTGAAGCATATAGAGGGTTGAATTCCACCTCGTTACCACTTCTTGCTTCAGATGATGGCAGGGCAGGTTCAGGCGTTTTTGGTGGTGCTCCAGTCTTCTGTACGTGGTGCCTGTACGCCGAAAGTGTCCCGCAATTCTTCTGGCCACCGACAGCATCTCTTGCACGCCCCTCTCGTTTTTTAAATAATTCTGCACCACCAAATTCAAGGTATGTGCAAAACATGGGACGTGCTGGAATTTGCCCAGATTTAATGCACACAGAATATTGCTGGCGTTGTCCGATGCCACAAATCCACAGGAGAGTCCAATTGGGGTAAGCCATTCTGCGATGATCTTCCTCAGTTGCCGTAAGAGGTTTTTAGCTGTGTGCGTATTCTGGAAAGCGGTGATACAAAGCGTAGCCTGCCTAGGAAAGAGTTGGCGTTTGCGAGATGCTGCTACTGGTGCCGCCGCTGCTGTTCTTGCGGCGGGAGTCCATACATCTACCCAGTGGGCTGTCACAGTCAAATAGTCCTGAGCCTGCCCTGCTCCACTTGTCCACATGTCCGTGGTTAAGTGGACATTGGGTACAACTGCATTTTTTAGGACACTGGTGAGTCTTTTTCTGAGGTCTGTGTACATTTTCGGTATCGCCTGCCTAGAGAAATGGAACCTAGATGGTATTTAGTACCAGGGACACAGTACCTCCAACAAGTCTCTAGTTGGCTCTGCAGTAATGATGGATACCGGAACCACGTTTCTCACCGCCCCGGATGCCAAGGCCTCAGTTATCCGCTTTGCAGCAGGATGACTGCTGTGATATTTCATCTTCCTCGCAAAGGACTGTTGGACAGTCAATTGCTTGGTGGAAGTAGTAAAAGTGGTCTTACGAGTACGACTTCCCCTCTGGGATGACCATCGACTCCCAGCAGCAACAACAGCAGCGCCAGCAGCAGTAGGCGTTACACGCAAGGATGCATTGGAGGAATCCCAGGCAAGAGAGGACTCGTCAAAATTGCCAGTGACATGGCCTGCAGGACTATTGGCATTCCTGGGGAAGGAGGAAATTGACACTGAGGGAGTTGGTGGGGTGGTTTGCGTGAGCTTGGTTACAAGAGGAAGGGATTTACTGGTCAGTGGACTGCTTCCGCTGTCGCCCAAAGTTTTTGAACTTGTCACTGACTTATGATGAATGCGCTGCAGGTGACGTATAAGGGAGGATGTTCCGAGGTGGTTAAAGTCCTTACCCCTACTTATTACAGCTTGACAAAGGCAACACACGGCTTGACAAATGTTGTCCGCATTTCTGTTGAAATACTTCCACACCGAAGAGCTGATTTTTTTGGTATTTTCACCAGGCATGTCAATGGCCCTATTCCTCCCACGGACAACAGGTGTCTCCCCGGGTGCCTGACTTAAACAAACCACCTCACCATCAGAATCCTCCTGGTCAATTTCCTCCCCAGCGCCAGCAACACCCATATCCTCCTTATCCTGGTGTACTTCAACACTGACATCTTCAATCTGACTATCAGGAACAGGACTGCGGGTGCTCCTTCAAGCACTTGCAGGGGGCGTGCAAATGGTGGAAGGCGCATGCTCTTCACGTCCAGTGTTGGGAAGGTCAGGCATCGCAAACGACACAATTGGACTCTCCTTGTGGATTTGTGATTTCGAAGAACGCACAGTTCTTTGCTGTGCTTTTGCCAGCTTGAGTCTTTTCATTTTTCTAGCGAGAGGCTGAGTGCTTCCATCCTCATGTGAAGCTGAACCACTAGCCATGAACATAGGCCAGGGCCTCAGCCGTTCCTTGCCACTCCGTGTGGCAAATGGCATATTGGCAAGTTTACGCTTCTCCTCTGACAATTTTATTTTAGATTTTTGAGTCCTTTTTTTACTGATATTTGGTGTTTTGGATTTTACATGCTCTGTACTATGACATTGGGCATCGGCCTTGGCAGACGACGTTGCTGGCATTTCATCGTCTCGGTCATGACTAGTGGCAGCAGCTTCAGCACGAGGTGGAAGTCGATCTTGATCTTTCCCTATTTTTGGAACCTCAACATTTTTGTTCTCCATATTTTAATAGGCACAACTAAAAGGCACCTCAGGTAAACAATGGAGATGGATGGATACTAGTATACTTATGGATGGACGAGCGACTGCCGACACAGAGGTAGCTACAGCCGTGGACTACCGTACTGCGTCTGCTGCTAATATAGACTGGATGATAATGAGATATAAAATATATATATATCACTACTGCAGCCGGACAGGTATATATTATATAATGACGGACCTGCTGGACACTGTCAGCTCAGCACTGCAGACTCCTAAAGTAAGCTACTAGTATCAAGAAGATAGAAAAAAAAAACACCACGGGTAGGTGGTATACAATTATGGATGGACGAGCGACTGCCGACACAGAGGTAGCTACAGCCGTGGACTACCGTACTGCGTCTGCTGCTAATATAGACTGGATGATAATGATATAAAAAATATATATATATCACTACTGCAGCCGGACAGGTATATATTATATAATGACGGACCTGCTGGACACTGTCAGCACTGCAGACTCCTAAAGTAAGCTACTAGTATCAAGAAGATAGAAGAAAAAAAAACACCACAGGTAGGTGGTATACAATTATGGATGGACGAGCGACTGCCGACACAGAGGTAGCTACAGCCGTGGACTACCGTACTGCGTCTGCTGCTAATATAGACTGGATGATAATGATATAAAAAATATATATATATATCACTACTGCAGCCGGACAGGTATATATTATATAATGACGGACCTGCTGGACACTGTCAGCTCAGCACTGCAGACTCCTAAAGTAAGCTACTAGTATCAAGAAGATAGAAAAAAAAAAAAAAAACACCACGGGTAGGTGGTATACAATTATGGATGGACGAGCGACTGCCGACACAGAGGTAGCTACAGCCGTGGACTACCGTACTGCGTCTGCTGCTAATATAGACTGGATGATAATGAGATATAAAATATATATATATCACTACTGCAGCTGGACAGGTATATATTATATAATGACGGACCTGCTGGACACTGTCAGCTCAGCACTGCAGACTCCTAAAGTAAGCTACTAGTAGTATCAAGAAGATAGAAAAAAAAAAACACCACAGGTAGGTGGTATACAATTATGGATGGACGAGCGACTGCCGACACAGAGGTAGCTACAGACGTGGACTACCGTACTGCGTCTGCTGCTAATATAGACTGGATGATAATGATATAAAAAATATATATATATCACTACTGCAGCCGGACAGGTATATATTATATAATGACGGACCTGCTGGACACTGTCAGCTCAGCACTGCAGACTCCTAAAGTAAGCTACTAGTATCAAGAAGATAGAAAAAAAAAAAAAACACCACGGGTAGGTGGTATACAATTATGGATGGACAAGCGACTGCCGACACAGAGGTAGCTACAGCCGTGGACTACCGTACTGCGTCTGCTGCAGTGCTAATATAGACTGGATGATAATGATATAAAAAATATATATATATCACTACTGCAGCCGGACAGGTATATATTATATAATGACGGACCTGCTGGACACTGTCAGCAGAATGCGTTTATAGAATAAAAACACCACACGACGAGTGTTTAACTTTTTCAGGCAGACAATCACAATATACTGGTGGTCAGTGGTCACTGGTCAGTCACACTGGCAGTGGCACTCTGGCAGCAAAAGTGTGCACTGTTAAAATATGTACTCCTGCTATAACTGCTCCCCAGTCTCCCCCACAATTAAGCTGTGTGAGCAGTGAGCACTCAGCACAGTCATATATACAGTATTACATAGATGATGCAGCACACTGAGGCTGAGCACAGATATGGTATGTGACTGTGTCACACTGTGTATCGTTTTTTTTCAGGCAGAGAACGGATTAATTAAACTGGTGGTCACTGGTCACACTATCAGCAAGTAGTACTCCTAATATGCTCCCCAAAATTAGTAAATCAAGTGTCTCTACTACTCTCTAGTCTCTAGTCTACTCTAAACGGAGAGGACGCCAGCCACGTCCTCTCCCTATCAATCTCAATGCACGTGTGAAAATGGCGGCGACGTGCGGCTCCTTATATAGAATCCGAGTCTCGCGATAGAATCCGAGCCTCGCGAGAATCCGACAGCGGGATGATGACGTTCGGGCACGCTCGGGTTAACCGAGCAAGGCGGGAAGATCCGAGTCTGCCTCGGACCCGTGTAAAAAGCGTGAAGTTCGGGGGGGTTCGGTTTCCGAGAAACCGAACCCGCTCATCACTAGAGATAATGTCATGGAGAGTGAGATGGGGAGAGAGTGTCAGGGAGAGCGAGAGGGGGGAGAGAGTGTCATGAAGAGCGAGATGGGGAGAGAGTGTCAGGGAGAGCGAGAGGGGAAGAGAGTGTCAGGAAGAGTGAGAGGGCCAGGGGGAGAGAGTGTCATGGAGAGCGAGAGGGGGAGATAGTGTCAGGGAGAGCGAGAGGGGAAGAGAGTGTCAGGGAGAGCGAGAGGGGGGAGAGAGTGTCAGGGAGAGCGAGAGAGGGGAGAGAGACAGGAGCGAGGCACTAGTCTACCTGTAGCAGGCCACACCACAAGATCAGGTCTGTGACAGGGGCGGGCACTTTGCAGCATTAGGCCCCACCCCGTTCCCTATTCACCCGCAAATCGCGGCACTATTTCAGTGGGGGGCGGGGCTTATTTACAGTCACTAAGCCCAGGCTGTCTGCTCCCTCATCTGCTGCTGCTGACCGTTGTCCTCTCAGCAGTAGCAGTCAGCTCAGCCCCCTCAGAAGGATACACTCCAAAAGCAGCTGCAGAGCACAGAGCAGTGCTGAGCAGCTCCCAGAGAGCAGCTGCGGCGCTGGGACAGCAGCTGTCAATCTCCTAACATCAGTCTCCGGCAGGGACCTTGCATGTGTGTGAGGAGGGGGGCGGAGCAGGACACTGCTGAGAGATGCGTGAGCGCTGGATTGGGCTCCCGGCAGCTGTCTAATCACTGACAGCTTGCCGGGACATTTAAGGCAGTCCAGCACCTGGAGAATTTTTAGTGGTGCTCGTTGGCCCCCTGGGACCCACCGGGCCCTAAGTGGCTGCTTTGGATGCCTAACGGTAAATCCGCCCCTGCCTGCCGGAAAGGGGGTGGGGATTCCAAATAAGGGCAGGGCTTTTGCGGCAGGGGGCGGGCCTCATCGCATGACTCACGTTTTTGCCATTTTGGGGGCATGCCCAGCTCTCACTGAGCAGCTGGGCAGCCCCTGCCTCACTCCCAGCACTGTTTAGATGCCATGCGCATGGCATCTAATTCAGTGAACACCGGCTGCTTTACAGAGCAGAGCAGCAGTGATCACAGGATCTCCAAACTGCCCCCCACCCCTCAGCCCGCGGGACACTGTAACCCGCGGGTGGGACAGCGGGACAGTGTCCGAATAGCGGGACTGCCCCGCTGGAATCGGGACAGTTGGGAGGTATGTAGTAGTATAACTCTGGTGCTGGGCAGCCCCTGGCATGGAAGGGCAGAGGAAGGGTGACCCTGCAGCCCGGATGTCTGATCTCTGCTAATGGAATTGATCTGACAGTCAGTTCCTTTGGGGACAGAGCAATGTAACGTGGCTGCTCTGAGGTTCCATGGGGGAATCTGTAACTTAGATGGAAAATAATTCTTGAGAGACAGGAGGGGAATAAAGAACCTGTGTGGAAGGTGTAATGCCGAGACCTAGTTGCAAACATCAGGGACATGTATACATCTCCTCAGCCTGACCTATAGTGTATATCTGTCTTCATCCTCTATCATAAGCCTTCCTTGCTAGGGAATCAGTATGTTTTAACGACAGATCGGATGCCGTCTGTCGGAATCCTTGCAGCGAGGCAGAAGTGCTGGGCTGGTTCAAAGTGCTATAATCCTTTCTCCCTATGCCAGCTCATAGCCAATAATGCGACTCCGGGTTCAGTATGATTTCCCGAAGGACATCAGAATATCGACAGCCCCTCCAAAAGAACCCTAATCCTCTCCTGCCCACTACCCTAATCCTAACCATCCCTTGTGGGTGCCTAACCCTAACCTTCCCCAGTGGAGCCTAATCCTCACCTTCCAGGGTGGTGCCTAACCCAAACCCTTCCTTCCCTGCTGCCTAAACCTAAATCAATCCGCTTGGTGCCCTTCCCTAAGGGGAGCTTCTAAGTGCACAACCCTTCCTTCCCCAATGCCTACACCTAACCCTCCCCGCTTGTTTCACAACCCTAACCCGCCTTCTCGTGCTTAAACCTAACCTCTCCCCTCCCCCTCCATGGGAAGACGCGTTGGAACAACGATCGGGATTCTGGCTGTCGGTATTATGACGCAGGGATCCCATCCAGCAGCATTTTAACTGCATCTCCTGCCGCAGACGTCTCAGACAACCTACACTTGGAAGCCTCTAGCTCCACTCTCCATCAGCTCCTGGAACTGCTCCTGGGTTTAACATTTAAAGAGGACTATGGACTACCAGGTGTTGCTTCTAGTTTGTAACTAGACCCCCAGAAAACCAGAGATATTGTAGTTTCAAATGACCAGTAATAGGGAAAGTATATGCGCAGTCTGAAGACAGCCTGCAAATATCAGTGGAGCAGTGGCAGTGAGTGTGAAGTATCTCACACTTCCAAAAAGCTGCCTTCACAGAAAGAACAGCTTTTTGGGAGCGAGAATATTTTTAATGGTGGAATGATGAATGGGTCAGGATTTACTAATAACTCATGGTGAGTTCAAAACGAAATTATCACTGGTGATATTTCTAGCATCATGAATAAAAAACATAGGTTTTCATATAGATGGAACCACGCTAATCGTGGCTCCGTCTGTGCCTAACGCCGCGTCTGGGGCATGTGCGCGCATCAGTGACATGCATGCACCCCATTCACTATAACCGGATCGCCTAGTCCCGCCGAGAGTGCACGTCTGCGATGGAGCCGCATTAGATGAGTGCGGCTTCATCTGTATCTCACACTGAAAGCCAATACCTAACAGCAAAATGGACATAGCCATCTGTATACTTATTTGGTACTAGGAAAGCCAATCCCATGCCATTTTTTCAATCCCGGGATTTGGATTCGGCATTGAAAAACGTTCAATCCCAGGATTCCCGGGATACCTGGGAAAGATTAAAAAATAAATATATATTTTATGTCCGCCCTCACAGTGTCTCACCTCTCTCATGATTTGCGGCGCGTTGCGGGCTGGTAGTTGAAACTGGATCCTCTTCTGTAATGCGTGGTCGGGTGGTGCAGCCAGCATTGGGCTGCACAGTGTGACCTCTAACATCATGTCAAGCTGTGCACAGCTGGGGATAGGGGGAGCCGGGCAGCGTCTGAGCCATCTACAACAGGTGCTCAGCGCTGCTCGGCATTAAAACTGCGCATGTGCAGATTAATCTCGAGATTGGAAGCTCCAATCCCAGGATTCAAATCTGAATGATTTTAAGACACAATCCTGGGATTGGGGGATCACAGCTAGCTTTGAAAAAGAGCCCAGTTAGGCTTAAAACGCGTTGGGGCTGTGACTACAAGGACTATCCGAACCAGTGGAGAGACTTTTTTTTTCAAGCTTTGGAGCCCAGCAGGGTGCGGACTCCGGATAGCACTCTGCTAATAGTACCACCAGTGTCTCAATCCACAAAGACCTGGTAAGGACACTCCATTTCACATCCACTGAACTTGCTGAAACAGAATTCAACTATTCCCCTCTGCACTGACCCATGCCAGGGTCTCGGGATAACCTGCTTTAAGCACCTTCTGTACAGACTTTTGTAATACTTTAGTTGATCCTGTTTACTGTATTTTATCTTTCTTGTCATTTCAGGATTTCAGGCATAATCCTGTTTGACTTACCAATATTTTATTGTGTTCTTTCTCTATGTACTCTGTGAGTCTGTGTACCATTTTATTGTCTGCATCATTCTCCAGTTTTTATATTCATTTAATTTTTATAATTTTATATTCACATTGTGTAATTTCATTTTATTTTATTGTGCTAAATAAGAGGCCTATTTATTAACATTATTTTTACAAAAAAAATGTGAAAAAAGGGTGTTTTCACCCCCTTTCCACATTATTTTCACATTGATCATTGGTAGATGAGCGGGTTCGGTTTTACTCGGATTTACTCTGTTCTCAAAACGGCATTTTATTGGCTCACGGATGTCACGTGTTTTGAATAGCCAATAAGATGCCGTTTTGAGAACCGAGTAAATCCGAGTAAAACCGAACCCGCTCATCTTAAAACAAACAAACAAAAAAGTAAAAAAAAACATACTTACCAGTCAAGGGAGCCGGTGATCGGTGCTCCGATGTGAGCTACCGGGCGCCGGGTCCTCCATGTGCAGCTCTGTGACCCCCGGTGCAGTAAAGTGACACTGCAAAATAGCAGCTCACTTTACAGCACCGGGGGTCACAGCAGTGCACAGGATCCAGTGCCTGGCAGCCCTGCAGGAGCAGCGATCACCGTCTCCCTGGGCTGGTAAGTATATTTACCGTGGGAGAGGTACGGTGCGAGCGTGTAGTCGCGATGGACAGCGGCGGTAGTGGCTCGCAAGCTCTATCCCTGCCTGCAATAATTGATACATCCATGGTGATGTAATCAATTATCACAGTGCGCATTCGGGCGATTTAATCACACCTAAATGTCTCTGTGAAAACACTGAGCGCCCACTGTTGCTATACCATACACACTGCCAGTCGATAAATATAAATTGTTACGATATACACATAAGGCATATTAACAAATAAGAATACTGTTCTATAACTAAAAAAAAACTAATTCTTTACGTTATATAATGACTCGGGTAATATACACTAAAGAAAATAAAACCATATACAAATATTAAATAAACGCATAATACAGCCAAAATTCAAAATCATAAATTTTTGGGTCCCCTACTGAGATAATGACATACATATTATATATTATGTGTATATGTAGATATATTATATAGATTTATAATATAATATACATATATATGTGTCATTATCTCAGTAGGGGAACCAAAAATGTGTGATTTTCAATTTTGGATAAGGGATACTCAACCTGTATAAACTAAATAATAATAAAGAATAATTAATAATCAATCAATCAATCAATCAATCAGTGATCATACGACAGATAATTAGCAAATCACAAATGAGATATAACAGCATTCACTGATCACTGAAATAGTTGAAGTGGAGCAGAGACTTTATATGGATGATGAGGACAGAGACTAACAATGAGGAGGAGCGATACTGAGAGCAGGACTGGTGGAGAGATATACATCTCTGCACCCATCCTGCTCTCAGTATCAGATCTATGAAGACCAGCAGCCTCTTCCTCCGGTATTTCATTTGCATCTTCCTGTCTTGATATCTGCTGATGGTTTGGTGCAGTGTGAATGGAATGCAGCAAGCCAGTTGCCTTACCTTTAATGGCCATTCCTGCAACTTAATCCAGACTCAAGTAAATTGAGATCTGTTATCATTTGCAAGAAATTCCATGTGTTCATCTATGAAAGGCCTGAGATGGTTCATCAACCCTAATCATGATAATGCGCAAACCACTGCACACCGCTTCGGCCAGAATACACCAGCTCATAATCAAACTTCAACATCATCATTACATTCTACATTATCACATTGGTGTGGTATACAAAAGTGTAAAGAAACTACATTTTGATGATGCCCTCTCCCATGAACACCTCTTGCACTCTGACACCTACTGTGATGATCTGGATGTTATAAAGTTTGATGCCCTGTCCTCTAGAATAGCTTTGTAAGGTCACACTTCAGGATGACCTGTGTCAGCATTTTGTTCTATGTTGAATGTCTTTTCCACGGAATTGCCTTATGAGTTGAGATCCTTCCTTGCTATGTGGAGTGAACTTCCTCTCTCTGATGGCATTCTCTTGTGAAGTAAAAGTTTGTTAAACCTCAGGAGCATGCCAGTTGTTCTCTGTTGCCATTGAGTGTGTTATGGCTGCATGTGCTCCATACAATGCACTGCAGGCCCATCACATCATGGGATCTCTCATTATGTTGTACCTGACCTGTACTGGTCTATTGTCTTTTTTAATAGACCCCTATGTCACTTATACCCCTTTCACAACACCGCAAAAAGCTGGGTTATTGCAGGGTTAACCCAGGTCGCATCTCGGTGCTGTAAATAGGTTAACCCAGGTCAAATGACTCGGGAGGCCATAAAAAACATATGGCACATGTATGAGTGTATGCAAACATTGCTCTTCTGTACAGAGTCGCTTGCAGTAAAGCCAGTGGCACACAACCATGGGTGTTCCTAGGTGGTGACTGGGAGGTGTCCTAAAGTAAACAACTGCATCATGGGTATATTATGCAAGTGCCACAGGCGTGTTAGTGAATGTGGCGGTATTCCCAAACACAGATCCACAGCCACAGATGCCATGTTTAGAAGAATGTGAGAAGGAAACACTGAGCAGGAGACAAGCTGTAGCAAGTGATGTTGTGAGCGATAGTAGAGTCTTCTGAACCACTAAAACAGTTGACCTGTCCATGGACACTAATAGTGGGCGTCACAGGACTTGTACTCTCCATCGCCTGCTGGTGCACAAGAGGAAGGCTGACCATAGCCTTTGTATATTATCAAAGTTCTACAGTTCTGACAGTGGCCGCTATTGCAAACGCAGTAGAATTCCCCTCTGAATAAGGCCCTAAGCCTCTGAAGAAGAAAGGGGAGATCTGTGAACTTGCGCCAATTAAACTTCCAGTGCAACCTCCTATTTGCCTGCTACTTTCAACAATAACAAAGGCACCCTACCCCCACATAACAAATATATGTATACCAAATAGTGATGAGCGGGTTCGGATCCTCGGGATCCGAACCCGCCCGAACTTCACCTTTTTTTTCACGGGTCCGAGCGACTCGGATCCTCCCGCCTTGCTCGGTTAACCCGAGCGCGCCCGAACGTCATCATCCCGCTGTCGGATTCTCGCGAGATTCGGATTCTATATAAGGAGCCGCGCGTCGCCGTCATTTTCACACGTGCATTGAGATTGATAGGGAGAGGACGTGGCTGGCGTCCTCTCCGTTATAGTAGAAAAGACTGAGTGACTTAGTTATAATTGTGGGGAGGATTGGGGACGGGGAGCAGCTGTTAGGGAGTACAGTGCAGGGTTTTGATTATAATACCACCAGTGAGTTTAATCCGTTGTTTCTCTGCCTGAAAAAAACGTTCCACCATATCTGTGCTCACTCAGTGTGCTGCACTGCTGCATATATCTGTGCTGAGTGCACTGCTCACACTGCCTAATTGTGGGGACTGGGGAGCAGTTATAGCAGGAGTACAGTGCACAGTTTTGCTGACAGTGACCACCAGTCCAGTATACGTTTGTCTGCCTGAAAAACACTCCTGTGGTGGCTTTTTTTTTCTTCATACTAGTTTAGCAGTCTGCTGACAGTGTCCACCAGGTCCGTTATTATTATACAGTATATTATATATATATATATATATATATATATATATATATAGCAGTACGGTAGGCCACGGCTGTACCTACCTCTGTGTCGTCAGTGCACTCGTCGTCCATAAGTAATATAATACTATACTATAGTATCCATCCATCTACATTGTATACCTGTGGTGGCTTTTTTTTTCCATCATACTAGTTTAGCAGTCTGCTGACAGTGTCCACCAGGTCCGTTATTATTATTATACAGTATATTATATATATATATATACATATATATATATATATAGCAGTACGGTAGGCCACGGCTGTACCTACCTCTGTGTCATCAGTGCACTCGTCGTCCATAAGTAATATAATACTATACTATCCATCCATCTACATTGTATACCTGTGGTGGTTTTTTTCATCTTCATACTAGTTTAGCAGTCTGCTGACAGTGTCCACCAGGTCCGTTATTATTATACAGTATATTATATATATATATAGCAGTACGGTAGGCCACGGCTGTACCTACCTCTGTGTCGTCAGTGCACTCGTCGTCCATAAGTAATATAATACTATACTATCCATCCATCTACATTGTATACCTGTGGTGGTTTTTTTTTTCTTCATACTAGTTTAGCAGTCTGCTGACATTGTCCACCAGGTCCGTTATTATTATTATTATACAGTATATTATATATATATATAGCAGTACGGTAGGCCACGGCTGTACCTACCTCTGTGTCGTCAGTGCACTCGTCGTCCATAAGTAATATAATACTATACTATCCATCCATCTACATTGTATACCTGTGGTGGTTTTTTTTTTCTTCATACTAGTTTAGCAGTCTGCTGACAGTGTCCACCAGGTCCGTTATTATTATTATACAGTATATTATATATATATATATATATATATAGCAGTACGGTAGGCCACGGCTGTACCTACCTCTGTGTCGTCAGTGCACTCGTCGTCCATAAGTAATATAATACTATACTATCCATCCATCTACATTGTATACCTGTGGTGGGTTTTTTTTTCTTCATACTAGTTTAGCAGTCTGCTGACAGTGTCCACCAGGTCCGTTATTATTATTATACAGTATACTATATATATATATATATATATATATATATATATATATATAGCAGTACGGTAGGCCACAGCTGTACCTACCTCTGTGTCGTCAGTGCACTCGTCGTCCATAAGTAATATAATACTATACTATCCATCCATCTACATTGTATACCTGTGGTGTTTTTTTTTTCTTCATACTAGTTTAGCAGTCTGCTGACAGTGTCCACCAGGTCCGTTATTATTATACAGTATATTATATATATATATAGCAGTACGGTAGGCCACGGCTGTACCTACCTCTGTGTCGTCAGTGCACTCGTCGTCCATAAGTAATATAATACTATACTATCCATCCATCTACATTGTATACCTGTGGTGGTTGTTTTTTTTCTTCATACTAGTTTAGCAGTCTGCTGACAGTGTCCACCAGGTCCGTTATTATTATTATACAGTATATTATATATATATATAGCAGTACGGTAGGCCACGGCTGTACCTACCTCTGTGTCGTCAGTGCACTCGTCGTCCATAAGTAATATAATACTATACTATCCATCCATCTACATTGTATACCTGTGGTGGTTTTTTTTTTCTTCATACTAGTTTAGCAGTCTGCTGACAGTGTCCACCAGGTCCGTTATTATTATTATACAGTATATTATATATATATATATAGCAGTACGGTAGGCCACGGCTGTACCTACCTCTGTGTCGTCAGTGCACTCGTCGTCCATAAGTAATATAATACTATACTATCCATCCATCTACATTGTATACCTGTGGTGGGTTTTTTTTTCTTCATACTAGTTTAGCAGTCTGCTGACAGTGTCCACCAGGTCCGTTATTATTATTATACAGTATACTATATATATATATATATATATATATATATAGCAGTACGGTAGGCCACAGCTGTACCTACCTCTGTGTCGTCAGTGCACTCGTCGTCCATAAGTAATATAATACTATACTCTCCATCCATCTACATTGTATACCTGTGGTGTTTTTTTTTTCTTCATACTAGTTTAGCAGTCTGCTGACAGTGTCCACCAGGTCCGTTATTATTATACAGTATATTATATATATATATATAGCAGTACGGTAGGCCACGGCTGTACCTACCTCTGTGTCGTCAGTGCACTCGTCGTCCATAAGTAATATAATACTATACTATCCATCCATCTACATTGTATACCTGTGGTGGGTTTTTTTTTTCTTCATACTAGTTTAGCAGTCTGCTGACAGTGTCCACCAGGTCCGTTATTATTATTATACAGTATATTATATATATATATAGCAGTACGGTAGGCCACGGCTGTACCTACCTCTGTGTCGTCAGTGCACTCGTCGTCCATAAGTAATATAATACTATACTATCCATCCATCTACATTGTATACCTGTGGTGGCTTTTAGTTGTGCGCATTAAAATATGGAGAACAAAAATGTGGAGGTTAAAAAAATAGGGAAAGATCAAGATCCACTTCCACCTCGTGCTGAAGCTGCTGCCACTAGTCATGGCCGAGACGATGAAATGCCATCAACGTCGTCTGCCAAGGCCGATGCCCAATGTCATAGTACAGAGCATGTAAAATCCAAAACACAAAAGATCAGTAAAATTACCCAAAAATCTAAATTAAAAGCGTCTGAGGAGAAGCGTAAACTTGCCAATATGCCATTTACGACACGGAGTGGCAAGGAACGGCTGAGGCCCTGGCCTATGTTCATGGCTACTGGTTCAGCTTCACATGCGGATGGAAGCACTCATCCTCTCGCTAGAAAAAAAGAAAAGACTTAAGCTGGCAAAAGCACAGCAAAGAACTGTGCGTTCTTCGAAATCACAAATCCCCAAGGAGAGTCCAATTGTGTCGGTTGCGATGCCTGACCTTCCCAACACTGGACGGGAAGAGCTTGCGCCTTCCACCATTTGCACGCCCCCTGCAAGTGCTGGAAGGAGCACCCGCAGTCCAGTTCCTGATAGTCAAATTGAAGATGTCAGTGTTGAAGTACACCAGGATGAGGATATGGGTGTTGCTGGCGCTGGGGAGGAAATTGACAAGGAGGATTCTGATGGTGAGGTGGTTTGTTTAAGTCAGGCACCCGGGGAGACACCTGTTGTCCGTGGGAGGAATATGGCCATTGACATGCCTGGTCAAAATACAAAAAAAATCAGCTCTTCAGTGTGGAATTATTTCAACAGAAATGCGGACAACTGGTGTCAAGCCGTGTGTTGCCTTTGTCAAGCTGTAATAAGTAGGGGTAAGGACGTTAACCACCTCGGAACATCCTCCCTTATACGTCACCTGCAGCGCATTCATAATAAGTCAGTGACAAGTTCAAAAACTTTGGGCGACAGCGGAAGCAGTCCACTGACCAGTAAATCCCTTCCTCTTGTAACCAAGCTCCCGCAAACCACACCACCAACTCCCTCAGTGTCAATTTCATCCTTACCCAGGAAAGCCAATAGTCCTGCAGGCCATGTCACTGGCAAGTCTGATGAGTCCTCTCCTGCCTGGGATTCCTCCGATGCATCCTTGAGTGTAACGCCTACTGCTGCTGGCGCTGCTGTTGTTGCTGCTGGTAGTCGATCGTCATCCCAGAGGGGAAGTCGGAAGACCACTTGTACTACTTCCAGTAAGCAATTGACTGTCCAACAGTCCTTTGCGAGGAAGATGAAATATCACAGCAGTCATCCTGTTGCAAAGCGGATAACTCAGGCCTTGACAACTATGTTGGTGTTAGCCGTGCGTCCAGTATCCGCCGTTAGTTCACGGGGAACTAGAGAATTGCTTGAGGTAGTGTGCCCCCGTTACCAAATACCATCTAGGTTCCACTTCTCTAGGCAGGCGATACCGAGAATGTACACGGACGTCAGAAAAAGAGTCACCAGTGTCCTAAAAAATGCAGTTGTACCCAATGTCCACTTAACCACGGACATGTGGACAAGTGGAGCAGGGCAGACTCAGGACTATATGACTGTGACAGCCCACTGGGTAGATGTATTGCCTCCCGCTGCAAGAACAGCAGCGGCGGCACCAGTAGCAGCATCTCGCAAACGCCAACTCGTTCCTAGGCAGGCTACACTTTGTATCACCGCTTTCCAGAATACGCACACAGCTGAAAACCTCTTACGGCAACTGAGGAAGATCATCGCAGAATGGCTTACCCCAATTGGACTCTCCTGGGGATTTGTGGCATCGGACAACACCAGCAATATTGCGCGTGCATTACATCTGGGCAAATTCCAGCACGTCCCATGTTTTGCACATACCTTGAATTTGGTGGTGCAGAATTATTTAAAAAACGACAGGGGCGTGCAAGAGATGCTGTCGGTGGCCAGAAGAATTGCGGGACACTTTCGGCGTACAGGCACCGCGTACAGAAGACTGGAGCACCACCAAAAACACCTGAACCTGCCCTGCCATCATCTGAAGCAAGAGGTGGTAACGAGGTGGAATTCAACCCTCTATATGCTTCAGAGGATGGAGGAGCAGCAAAAGGCCATTCAAGCCTATACATCTGCCCACGATATAGGCAAAGGAGGTGGAATGCACCTGTCTCAAGCGCAGTGGAGAATGATTTCAACGTTGTGCAAGGTTCTGCAACCTTTTGAACTTGCCACACGTGAAGTCAGTTCAGACACTGCCAGCCTGAGTCAGGTCATTCCCCTCATCAGGCTTTTGCAGAAGAAGCTGGAGGCATTGATGGAGGAGCTAAAACAGAGCGATTCCGCTAGGCATGTGGGACTTGTGGATGGAGCCCTTCATTCCCTTAACCAGGATTCACGGGTGGTCAATCTGTTGAAATCAGAGCACTACATTTTGGCCACCGTGCTCGATCCTAGATTTAAAACGTACGTTGGATCTCTCTTTCCGGCAGACACAAGTCTGCAGAGGTTCAAAGACCGGCTGGAGAGAAAATTGTCAAGTCAAGCGGAACGCGACCCGTCAACATCTCCTCCTTCACATTCTTCCGCAACTGGGGGTGCGAGGAAAAGGCTACGAATTCCGAGCCCACCCGCTGGCGGTGATGCAGGGCAGTCTGGAGCGACTGCTGATGCTGACATCTGGTCCGGACTGAAGGACCTGCCAACGATTACTGACATGTCGTCTACTGTCACTGCATATGATTCTCTCACCATTGAAAGAATGGTGGAGGATTATATGAGTGACCGCATCCAAGTAGGCACGTCAGACAGTCCGTACGTATACTGGCAGGAAAAAGAGGCAATTTGGAGGCCCTTGTAGAAACTGGCTTTATTCTACCTAAGTTGCCCTCCCTCCAGTGTGTACTCCGAAAGAGTGTTTAGTGCCGCCGCTCACCTTGTCAGCAATCGGCGTACGAGGTTACTTCCAGAAAATGTGGAGAAGATGATGTTCATTAAAATGAATTATAATCAATTCCTCCGTGGAGACATTCACCAGCAGCAATTGCCTCCAGAAAGTACACGGGGACCTGAGATGGTGGATTCCAGTGGGGACGAATTAATAATCTGTGAGGAGGGGGATGTACACAGTGAAAGGGGTGATGAATCGGACGATGATGATGAGGTGGACATCTTGCCTCTGTAGAGCCAGTTTGTGCAAGGAGAGATTGATTGCTTCTTTTTTGGTGGGGGCCCAAATCAACCAGTCATTTCAGTCACAGTCGTGTGGCAGACCCTGTCACTGAAATGATGGGTTCGTTAAAGTGTGCATGTCCTGTTTATACAACATAAGGGTGGGTGGGAGGGCCCAAGGACAATTCCATCTTGCACCTCTTTTTTCTTTCATTTTTCTTTGCGTCATGTGCTGTTTGGGGAGTATTTTTTTGAAGGGCCATCCTGCGTGACACTGCAGTGCCACTCCTAGATGGGCCAGGTGTTTGTGTCGGCCACTTGGGTCGCTGAGCTTAGTCACACAGCTACCTCATTGCACCTCTATTTTTCTTTGCGTCATGTGCTGTTTGGTGAGTATTTTTTTGAAGGGCCATACTGCCTGACACTGCAGTGCCACTCCTAGATGGGCCAGGTGTTTGTGTCGGCCACTTGTGTCGCTTAGCTTAGCCATCCAGCGACCTCGGTGCAAATTTTAGGACTAAAAATAATATTGTGAGGTGTTAGGTGTTCAGAATAGACTGAAAATGAGTGGAAATTATGGTTATTGAGGTTAATAATACTATGGGATCAAAATGACCCCCAAATTCTATGATTTAAGCTGTTTTTTAGGTTTTTTTGAAAAAAACACCCGAATCCAAAACACACCCGAATCCGACAAAAAAAATTCGGTGAGGTTTTGCCAAAACGCGTTTGCACCCAAAACACGGCCGTGGAACCGAACCCAAAACCAAAACACAAAACCCGAAAAATTTCCGGTGCACATCACTAAATATTACCAAACAGAAATAAGAAGGAAGCCGAAGCGCTGGCCAATTGTAAAATCTCCTATATATTAGCCCAAGTCTGTGACTCTGTGCCTGGCCGTAACGCTGGGCGGAGACACAGCGGTGGGCGGAGTCACAGAGCCCGCCCACCACATGTGCAGCAAGTCGCTGCTCCTGCTGCCTGTCCATCTCACACCCCTTCCCCCCCCAGCGTCTCCGATTCCCCGGCCGTAGCGCCGGGGGAACAACAGCTGCCGCCACAGGAATAGACAATATGAGGGACGGGTGGCGCAGGAGAAGGCTTTCATAGCCCTCCCTGCGCTGCGTACACAGACCCGCCGCCTCCTCCGCACACATCTAGCTGTCAGCTCTCCTGCTGTGACAGGAGCCGAGTGCTGCAGTGACATCATCTCCCGCAGCACTCGCCTCCTGTCACAGAGAGGAGACGGCACACACACACTCCAGTCTCCGGGGGCTGCCAGCATCTACAGGCAAGCTGGAAATACCCCCGGAGCGAGAGAGAACATACCAGTGAGGCCACGCCCCTTTTACATTAGACCACGCCCCTTGTTTGCCGCGCGACGGGGAGGGGGGTTCTGAAGGAAATGTAATAGGACAGACTGCTCTCCCACACCTGGTGACGCCTCTGGATAGAATACTATTTCACAGCCTGCAGCAGCCACCCACAGCCCCAACGGTGAGTCCCTCCAACCATCCTGCCCACTGTATCTATGTCTGGTCACCACTTTACACAAGTCCACCCCCTCCACTACTTCCCCCCCTTTCTTCATCAGCTTCCTCACTGGGGACCCTCCCTGCCGCATGCATCTCTCTATCCCCTCCCTGCCGTCCCACCTCTTTCTATCCTCTCCCTGCCGCCCCGCGTCTCTCTTTCCCCTACCTACCGCCCCGCGTCTCTGTATCCCCTCCCTACCGCCCCACGTCTCTCTATCCCCTCCCTACCGTCCCACGTCTCTCTATCCCCTCCCTACCGCCCTGCGTCTCTCTTTCCCCTCCCTACCGCCCCGCGTCTCTCTATCCCCTCCCTACCGCCCTGCGTCTCTTTCCCCTCCCTACCGCCCCGCGTCTCTGTATCCCCTCCCTGCCGCCCAGCGTCTCTCTATCCCCTCCCTGCCGCCCCGCGTCTCTCTTTCCCCTCCTTGCCACCCCGCGTCTCTGTATCCCCTCCCTACTGCCCCGCGTCTCTGTATCCCCTCCCTACCGACCCGCCTCTCTCTATCCCCTCCCTACCGCCCCACGTCTCTCTTTCCCCTCCCTACCGCCCCGCGTCTCTGCATCCCCTCCCTACCGCCCGGCCTATGAAAGCCTTCTCCTGCGCCACCCGTCCCTCATATTGTCTATTCCTGTGGCGGCAGCTGTTGTTCCCCCGGCGCTGCGGCCGGGGAGTTGGAGACGCTGGGGGGGGGGGGGGGAAGGGGTGTGAGATGGACAGGCAGCAGGAGCAGAGACTTGCTGCACATGTGGTGGGCGGGCTCAAAATGCAGACATCAGATATGGAGCACCATATATTGCGAATAATTGGTAAGTCCAATGTGGTTTTCTTAATTATTGCATATCCGATGTTCTTATATCCGAACCAGAAACCCTTCTGGTTCGGATATAAGAACATCGGATATGCAATAATTAAGAAAACCACATTGGACTTACCAATTATTCGCAATATATGGTGTCCATCGCAATATATGGTGTCCATATCTGATGTCTGCATTTTGATTATGTCAGCCATTTGTTATTCACTGTGATTGTTGAATACTTTTATATAAATATATAAAAAAAATTTTTTAAAGTGATTTGTGGTCAAATTCTGGAAGATATCATTGGGTTCAGCTCCCTTAGACACCACCCCTTTCTCTGCATTTGTACTTCTGTACTCCGTCTAACAGGGAGTACGTTTTGAGGTTGAGCTCTTCATTTAGCGCTATTGTTAGGTCTACCCCACTTTCCATATATATATATATATATATATATACCTCCCAACATGAACCTCTCCAGGACGGACAGAATGCTCTGCTCCTGGACTTCCCTATTAATTTATGTTTGCCATCACCTGTGCTGAAACACCTTTTTTATCCATTCATCTATTCAAAACAGGTGCCAGCAATCATACATTAGGAGAAAAGTCTATAAGCAGAGCATTTTGTCCCTCCTGGGGATGGTCATGTTGGGAGGTATGTAATTATAAAGTATATAGAAGCTGTGTCACAACTGGCTGGCCATTTCTCCAGATATGTCAATCTGAGAATCACCACCAGTGACTTATTAGTACCTCAGCACATGTGGTTAATCAAACACGGTAACTGCCATCAGCAAAGGAAGATATAACTGTATCGATGCCAGACAGTCCTTTGCAGCTATCTGCATCCAGAAATGGTAATTGCACACTCACGTACTACACTTAAGGTGGGTACACACTGATAGATATATCTGCAGATCAATTGATCTGCAGATATATCTATGGACGGATCGGGCAGTGTGTTGAGCATACACACTGCCCGATCCGTCGGGGACTGACGTCATGAACTGGGCAGGCGTGTACACACGCCCGCCCAGTTCACCTGTCAATCACCGCCGGCCGCCGCAGTATGTGTACGGGCGGTCGGCCGACCGCCATACACACACAGCGACGCGCCAATATATCGGTAGATATATTGGCCGTCGGCTGTGCTGCGGGGCCGACGTGATACGTCTGTGAACGACGGAGTTCACAGACGTATCGGCCGTACACACTGGCCGACGGACCCGCGATATATCGGCCGTTCAGGAGAACGGCCGATATATCGGCCAGTGTGTATGGGCCTTTAGGTATGTAGCTTTGGCCTCACAGGCTCGCAGATTCACCAAAAGACACGGAGAATACGCTAAAATAATCCAAGTTATGATTATAAAAAGATTATAAGGTTACAAATGGATACGAAATACAGTAAATAGAAATTTTAGAAAAAATAAACAGGTAATAATATTTAAGAACCTAGCACTTACACAAAGAACTTAGGTGATTCCTGATGTGGGGGACTTAACAATTCAGCTTCTAGGTTCACCTATAATTTTATTTTATTTTTTTGCTCCTGCATAGCAAGCCTGCAGATTCTAACTGTATGAAGCTACTACAAAACCATTGCAACAATTAACTTAATTGATTAATGTCGCTGAACACATGGAACATGAGGAGAGGTACCCCCTTCAAAGCAGGAGCCCGGCGGCAGCTGACTCCGTTGCCTCCCAGAGTTCTGCCTCTGGTACAGCGACAAGTGTTATCTTTCTAAGTATACTGGAGAGAGATTAAAGCTCCTCCGTAAGTTCCTGGATGCCAAATCACCATCCTTAGAGTCTCTGTACAGTATTTTCTATTTGAGTACTAAATAGCATGAACAGCTTGTAACGTACTCTGCTGTAAAGGCTACAGCAACAAGTGTTATCTTTCTAAGTATAATAGAGATAAAAGCTCCTCCCTAAATTCCTGGATGCCAAATCACCGTGCTTAGAATCTCTGTACAGCATTTTACATTTGAGTACTGAATAGAATGAACAGCTTGTAACGTACAGCAACAAGTGTTATCTTTCTAAGTATAATGGAGAGAGATAAAAGCTCCTCCCTAAGTTTCTGGATGCCAAATCAACATCCTTAGAGTCTCCTTATAGTATTTTCTATTTGAGTACTAAACAGCACGAACAGCTTGTAACGTACTCTTCTGTAAAGGCTACAGCAACAAGTGTTATCTTTCTAAGTATAATGGAGAGAGGTAAAAGCTCCTCCATAAGTTCCTGGATGCCAAATCACTGTGCTTAGCATCTCTTACAGTATTTTGAATTTGAGTACTGAAAAGCACGAACAACTTGTAATGTACAGCGACAAGTGTTATCTTTCTAAGTATAATGGGGAGAGATAAAAGCTCCTCCCTAAGTTCCTGGATGCCAAATCATCGCCTTTAGTGTCTCTGTACAGTATTTTCTATTTGAGTACTAAATAGCACAAACAGCTTGTAACATACTCTGCTGTAAAGGCTACAGCAACAAGTGTTATCTTTCTAAGTATAATGGAGAGAGGTAAAAGCTCCTCCCTAAGTTCGGGTTCACTACGATCTGCCGGCGGCTGGCCTCCCGGTGACCAGCATACCGGCGCCGGGAGGCCGGCCGCCGGCTTACCGACAGTGTGGCGAGCGTAAATGAGCCCCTTGCGGGCTCACTGCGCACGCCACGCTATGCGCGCCACACTATTTTATACTCCCTCCAGGGGGGTCGTGGACCCCCACGAGGGAGAATAAGTGTCGGTATGCCGGCTGTCGGGCTCCCGGCGCCGGTATGCTGGTCGCCGGGAGCCCGCCCGCCGGCATACTGAAGACCACCCCTAAGTTCCTGTATGCCAAATCACTAGAGATGAGCGGGTTCGGTTTCTCTGAATCCGAACCCGCCCGAACTTCATGTTTTTTTTCACGGGTCCGAGCGACTCGGATCTTCCCGCCTTGCTCGGTTAACCCGAGCGCGCCCGAACGTCATCATGACGCTGTCGGATTCTCGCAAAGCTCGGATTCTATCGCGAGACTCGGATTCTATATAAGGAGCCGCGCGTCGCCGCCATTTTCACACGTGCATTGAGATTGATAGGGAGAGGACGTGGCTGGCGTCCTCTCCATTTAGATTATAAGAGAGAGAGATTTACTGGAGCTTAGGACAGTGTGGCGAGCGTAAATGAGCCCCTTGCGGGCTCACTGCGCACGCCACGCTACGCGCGCCACACTATTTTATACTCCCTCCAGGGGGGTCGTGGACCCCCACGAGGGAGAATAAGTGTCGGTATGCCGGCTGTCGGGCTCCCGGCGCCGGTATGCTGGTCGCCGGGAGCCCGCCCGCCGGCATACTGAAGACCACCCCTAAGTTCCTGTATGCCAAATCACTAGAGATGAGCGGGTTCGGTTTCTCTGAATCCGAACCCGCCCGAACTTCATGTTTTTTTTCACGGGTCCGAGCGACTCGGATCTTCCCGCCTTGCTCGGTTAACCCGAGCGCGCCCGAACGTCATCATGACGCTGTCGGATTCTCGCGAGGCTCGGATTCTATCGCGAGACTCGGATTCTATATAAGGAGCCGCGCGTCGCCGCCATTTTCACACGTGCATTGAGATTGATAGGGAGAGGACGTGGCTGGCGTCCTCTCCATTTAGATTATAAGAGAGAGAGATTTACTGGAGCTTAGGACTAGGAGGAGTACTGTAGAAGTGTAGAGAGTGCAGAGAGTTTACTAGTGAGTGACCACCAGACAGTGCAGTTTATTTAATATATCCGTTCTCTGCCTGAAAAAAGCGATACACACAGTGACTCAGTCACATACCATATCTGTGTGCACTGCTCAGGCTCAGCCCAGTGTGCTGCATCATCTATATATATTATATATCTGTCTGACTGCTCAGCTCACACAGCTTATAATTGTGGGGGAGACTGGGGAGCACTGCAGTGCCAGTTATAGGTTATAGCAGGAGCCAGGAGTACATAATATTATATAGTGAGTGACCACCAGACAGTGCAGTTTATTTAATATATCCGTTCTCTGCCTGAAAAAAGCGATACACACAGTGACTCAGTCACATACCATATCTGTGTGCACTGCTCAGGCTCAGCCCAGTGTGCTGCATCATCTATATATATTATATATCTGTCTGACTGCTCAGCTCACACAGCTTATAATTGTGGGGGAGACTGGGGAGCACTGCAGTGCCAGTTATAGGTTATAGCAGGAGCCAGGAGTACATAATATTATATTAAAATTAAACAGTGCACACTTTTGCTGCAGGAGTGCCACTGCCAGTGTGACTGACCAGTGACCTGACCACACTGACCACCAGTATAGTTAGTAGTATACTTATATTGTGATTGCCTGAAAAAGTTAAACACTCGTCGTGTGACTTCACTTGTGTGTTGTTTTTTTTTTTATTCTATAAAAATAAAACTCATTCTGCTGACAGACAGTGTCCAGCAGGTCCGTCATTATATAATATATAATATATACCTGTCCGGCTGCAGTAGTGATATATATATATTTTTTATATCATTTATCATCCAGTCGCAGCAGACACAGTACGGTAGTTCACGGCTGTGGCTACCTCTGTGTCTGCACTCGGCAGGCAGTCCGTCCATAATTGTATACCACCTAACCGTGGTTTTTTTTTCTTCTTTATACATACATACTACTACGACATCTCTTTATCAACCAGTCTATATTAGCAGCAGACACAGTACAGTACGGTAGTTCACGGCTGTGGCTACCTCTGTGTCTGCACTCGGCAGGCAGTCCGTCCATAATTGTATACCACCTAACCGTGGTTTTTTTTTCTTTCTTCTTTATACATACATAGTTACATAGACATCTCTTTATCAACCAGTCTATATTAGCAGCAGACACAGTACAGTACGGTAGTTCACGGCTGTGGCTACCTCTGTGTCTGCACTCGGCAGGCAGTCCGTCCATAATTGTATACCACCTAACCGTGGTTTTTTTTTCTTTCTTCTTTATACATACATAGTTACATAGACATCTCTTTATCAACCAGTCTATATTAGCAGCAGACACAGTACAGTACGGTAGTTCACGGCTGTGGCTACCTCTGTGTCTGCACTCGGCAGGCAGTCCGTCCATAATTGTATACCACCTAACCGTGGTTTTTTTTTCTTTCTTCTTTATACATACATAGTTACATAGACATCTCTTTATCAACCAGTCTATATTAGCAGCAGACACAGTACAGTACGGTAGTTCACGGCTGTGGCTACCTCTGTGTCTGCACTCGGCAGGCAGTCCATAATTGTATACTAGTATCCATCTCCATTGTTTACCTGAGGTGCCTTTTAGTTGTGCCTATTAAAATATGGAGAACAAAAATGTTGAGGTTCCAAAATTAGGGAAAGATCAAGATCCACTTCCACCTCGTGCTGAAGCTGCTGCCACTAGTCATGGCCGAGACGATGAAATGCCAGCAACGTCGTCTGCCAAGGCCGATGCCCAATGTCATAGTACAGAGCATGTCAAATCCAAAACACCAAATATCAATAAAAAAAGGACTCCAAAACCTAAAATAAAATTGTCGGAGGAGAAGCGTAAACTTGCCAATATGCCATTTACCACACGGAGTGGCAAGGAACGGCTGAGGCCCTGGCCTATGTTCATGGCTAGTGGTTCAGCTTCACATGAGGATGGAAGCACTCAGCCTCTCGCTAGAAAACTGAAAAGACTCAAGCTGGCAAAAGCACCGCAAAGAACTGTGCGTTCTTCGAAATCCCAAATCCACAAGGAGAGTCCAATTGTGTCGGTTGCGATGCCTGACCTTCCCAACACTGGACGTGAAGAGCATGCGCCTTCCACCATTTGCACGCCCCCTGCAAGTGCTGGAAGGAGCACCCGCAGTCCAGTTCCTGATAGTCAGATTGAAGATGAAGATGTTGAAGTACACCAGGATGAGGAGGATATGGGTGTTGCTGGCGCTGGGGAGGAAATTGACCAGGAGGATTCTGATGGTGAGGTGGTTTGTTTAAGTCAGGCACCCGGGGAGACACCTGTTGTCCGTGGGAGGAATATGGCCGTTGACATGCCTGGTGAAAATACCAAAAAAATCAGCTCTTCAGTGTGGAGGTATTTCAACAGAAAAGCGGACAACAGGTGTCAAGCCGTGTGTTGCCTTTGTCAAGCTGTAATAAGTAGGGGTAAGGACGTTAACCACCTCGGAATATCCTCCCTTATACGTCACCTGCAGCGCATTCATAATAAGTCAGTGACAAGTTCAAAAACTTTGGGCGACAGCGGAAGCAGTCCACTGACCAGTAAATCCCTTCCTCTTGTAACCAAGCTCACGCAAACCACCCCACCAACTCCCTCAGTGTCAATTTCCTCCTTCCCCAGGAATGCCAATAGTCCTGCAGGCCATGTCACTGGCAATTCTGACGAGTCCTCTCCTGCCTGGGATTCCTCCGATGCATCCTTGCGTGTAACGCCTACTGCTGCTGGCGCTGCTGTTGTTGCTGCTGGGAGTCGATGGTCATCCCAGAGGGGAAGTCGTAAGCCCACTTGTACTACTTCCAGTAAGCAATTGACTGTCCAACAGTCCTTTGCGAGGAAGATGAAATATCACAGCAGTCATCCTGCTGCAAAGCGGATGACTGAGGCCTTGACAACTATGTTGGTGTTAGACGTGCGTCCGGTATCCGCCGTTAGTTCATAGGGAACTAGACAATTTATTGAGGCAGTGTGCCCCCGTTACCAAATACCATCTAGGTTCCACTTCTCTAGGCAGGCGATACCGAGAATGTACACGGACGTCAGAAAAAGACTCACCAGTGTCCTAAAAAATGCAGTTGTACCCAATGTCCACTTAACCACGGACATGTGGACAAGTGGAGCAGGGCAGGGTCAGGACTATATGACTGTGACAGCCCACTGGGTAGATGTATGGACTCCCGCCGCAAGAACAGCAGCGGCGGCACCAGTAGCAGCATCTCGCAAACGCCAACTCTTTCCTAGGCAGGCTACGCTTTGTATCACCGCTTTCCAGAATACGCACACAGCTGAAAACCTCTTACGGCAACTGAGGAAGATTATCGCGGAATGGCTTACCCCAATTGGACTCTCCTGTGGATTTGTGGCATCGGACAACGCCAGCAATATTGTGTGTGCATTAAATATGGGCAAATTCCAGCACGTCCCATGTTTTGCACATACCTTGAATTTGGTGGTGCAGAATTTTTTAAAAAACGACAGGGGCGTGCAAGAGATGCTGTCGGTGGCCAGAAGAATTGCGGGACACTTTCGGCGTACAGGCACCACGTACAGAAGACTGGAGCACCACCAAAAACTACTGAACCTGCCCTGCCATCATCTGAAGCAAGAAGTGGTAACGAGGTGGAATTCAACCCTCTATATGCTTCAGAGGTTGGAGGAGCAGCAAAAGGCCATTCAAGCCTATACAATTGAGCACGATATAGTAGGTGGAATGCACCTGTCTCAAGCGCAGTGGAGAATGATTTCAACGTTGTGCAAGGTTCTGATGCCCTTTGAACTTGCCACACGTGAAGTCAGTTCAGACACTGCCAGCCTGAGTCAGGTCATTCCCCTCATCAGGCTTTTGCAGAAAAAGCTGGAGACATTGAAGGAGGAGCTAACACGGAGCGATTCCGCTAGGCATGTGGGACTTGTGGATGGAGCCCTTAATTCGCTTAACAAGGATTCACGGGTGGTCAATCTGTTGAAATCAGAGCACTACATTTTGGCCACCGTGCTCGATCCTAGATTTAAAGCCTACCTTGGATCTCTCTTTCCGGCAGACACAAGTCTGCTGGGGTTGAAAGACCTGCTGGTGACAAAATTGTCAAGTCAAGCGGAACGCGACCTGTCAACATCTCCTCCTTCACATTCTCCCGCAACTGGGGGTGCGAGGAAAAGGCTCAGAATTCCGAGCCCACCCGCTGGCGGTGATGCAGGGCAGTCTGGAGCGACTGCTGATGCTGACATCTGGTCCGGACTGAAGGACCTGACAACGATTACGGACATGTCGTCTACTGTCACTGCATATGATTCTCTCAACATTGATAGAATGGTGGAGGATTATATGAGTGACCGCATCCAAGTAGGCACGTCACACAGTCCGTACTTATACTGGCAGGAAAAAGAGGCAATTTGGAGGCCCTTGCACAAACTGGCTTTATTCTACCTAAGTTGCCCTCCCACAAGTGTGTACTCCGAAAGAGTGTTTAGTGCCGCCGCTCACCTTGTCAGCAATCGGCGTACGAGGTTACATCCAGAAAATGTGGAGAAGATGATGTTCATTAAAATGAATTATAATCAATTCCTCCGCGGAGACATTGACCAGCAGCAATTGCCTCCACAAAGTACACAGGGAGCTGAGATGGTGGATTCCAGTGGGGACGAATTGATAATCTGTGAGGAGGGGGATGTACACGGTGATATATCGGAGGGTGATGATGAGGTGGACATCTTGCCTCTGTAGAGCCAGTTTGTGCAAGGAGAGATTAATTGCTTCTTTTTTGGGGGGGGTCCAAACCAACCCGTCATATCAGTCACAGTCGTGTGGCAGACCCTGTCACTGAAATGATGGGTTGGTTAAAGTGTGCATGTCCTGTTTTGTTTATACAACATAAGGGTGGGTGGGAGGGCCCAAGGACAATTCCATCTTGCACCTCTTTTTTCTTTTCTTTTTCTTTGCATCATGTGCTGATTGGGGAGGGTTTTTTGGAAGGGACATCCTGCGTGACACTGCAGTGCCACTCCTAAATGGGCCCGGTGTTTGTGTCGGCCACTAGGGTCGCTAATCTTACTCACACAGTCAGCTACCTCATTGCGCCTCTTTTTTTCTTTGCATCATGTGCTGTTTGGGGAGGGTTTTTTGGAAGGGACATCCTGCGTGACACTGCAGTGCCACTCCTAGATGGGCCCGGTGTTTGTGTCGGCCACTAGGGTCGCTAATCTTACTCACACAGCTACCTCATTGCGCCTCTTTTTTTCTTTGCGTCATGTGCTGTTTGGGGAGGGTTTTTTGGAAGGGCCATCCTGCGTGACACTGCAGTGCCACTCCTAGATGGGCCCGGTGTTTGTGTCGGCCACTAGGGTCGCTAATCTTACTCACACAGCTACCTCATTGCGCCTCTTTTTTTCTTTGCGTCATGTGCTGTTTGGGGAGGGTTTTTTGGAAGGGACATCCTGCGTGACACTGCAGTGCCACTCCTAGATGGGCCCGGTGTTTGTGTCGGCCACTAGGGTCGCTTATCTTACTCACACAGCGACCTCGGTGCAAATTTTAGGACTAAAAATAATATTGTGAGGTGTGAGGTATTCAGAATAGACTGAAAATGAGTGTAAATTATGGTTTTTGAGGTTAATAATACTTTGGGATCAAAATGACCCCCAAATTCTATGATTTAAGCTGTTTTTTAGTGTTTTTTGAAAAAAACACCCGAATCCAAAACACACCCGAATCCGACAAAAAAAATTCGGTGAGGTTTTGCCAAAACGCGTTCGAACCCAAAACACGGCCGCGGAACCGAACCCAAAACCAAAACACAAAACCCGAAAAATTTCAGGCGCTCATCTCTACAAATCACTGTGCTTAGCATCTCTTACAGTATTTTTAATTTCAGTACTGAAAAGCACGAACAACTTGTAATGTACAGCGACAAGTGTTATCTTTCTAAGTATAATGGGGAAAGATAAAAGCTCCTCCCTAAGTTCCTGGATACCAAATCACCATCCTTAGTATCTTTGTACAGTATTTTCTATTTGAGTACTAAATAGCATGAACAGCTTGTAATGTACTCTGCTGTAATGGCTATAGCGACAAGTGTTATCTTTATAAGTATAATGGGGAGAGATAAAAGCTCCTCCCTAAGTTCCTGGATGCCAAACCACAGTGCTTAGCACCTCTGTACAGTTATTTTCTATCTAGCCAGAAACCCTGCATCCTGTGCAAGCTGGGCGGACAACTGGAGGGGACCCGACAAACGGTTGCTTGCTGTTTCCCCTTTGCAGTGTCACATAAACTAGTGGTTGGTCTGCCCCGAGCCAAGAGTCTCCTCTTTTGTATGGTACCTGTCTTGAGTCTCTGGGACACCTAGAACCAGAGATATCAGGATGTAAAGTGGACCCATTTTCCCACAGACTATAATGGGCCCGTTAATTCATACCATGGTTTCCGACACTTACCACGAGCCTTGTGGTGGTCACAGAAAATTGGGGCTGGTATCTTCCTGTAGCTAATCATCTACCCTTCCATACTAATCTGATTCTGATCCGATTGGACCCTCAGAACCAGAGATATTAAGCTTTAAGCCCATTTTAATTTAATTTTAATAACTCATATAAACCGAATGTCCATGGACCATTGCTTTGTACACATTATTTTTATTTATTGATTTATTGGTTTCTTTCTTTGGGTCTTGACAGACAATTAATATTTACGACAGCATCTCTGAACTCCGCTGGTTAATCCCCACCTCCCCCCTCACCCTTCCCCCTCCCCTTTATGCCGTTAAGGGACTTGGATGCTCATATTGCATAACACGGTATTAAGCCTCCACCTCCCCCTACCCCTATCCCACTTCCCCCCTGGGAGCCTGCACAGTTCATACAGTAGACAAGGAGGGAGGTCAGGTTACAATAAATGTACAACAGAATACTGTACTGTATATGAAAATCAGACAGAGAACTGCAGTCGCGTTGCTAGATGTGCAAATGGTACAGTAGCAGTGATCCCTTCTCATAAAGTACAACACAGATACTCTAACACCGATGATCTACAGTACTGTGTTGCTCAAACAGTTAGTTGCGTCAGAATACACTCATTTATAGTTATTGGTATGTCTACGGGTGCTCATTACCGCTGTGTATTTTAGATAGCGGAATGAGTCGCTCGTGCAGATTTACCCTGATTTATGTGAAACCTGTGTGCACCCTTCCATTGAATGGATTACAAAGGAAAAAAAAATTATAAAGTGAATGTCGGGGGAAAAAAATATAGATTAGCACTTTGGGAATCGAACCCAGGACTCACAGCGCAGGAGGCGGGAGCCTTTCCCGCTAGCCCACATCGCTGCATGGAAGCTACACAAGTTCATGTGTAAAAGTAATGCAAGCAGCGATTCCTTCCCATTGGTATTCGTTTATGCCATTAGGGGACTCAGATGCTCATAACGCAAAACACGGTATTTTCCAGTGCCTCCCCCTACCCCCATCCCCCTTCCCCCCTGGCAGCCTACACAGTTCATACAGTAGACATGGAGGGAGGTCAGGTTACAATAAATGTGCAACACAATACTACAGTATACTGTATATGAAAATCACATAGAGAACTGCAGTCGCATTGATACTGTAGGTGTGTAAATGGTACAGTAGCAGTGATCCCTTCCGATAAAGTACAACACAGATTCTCTATCGCCGATGATCTACAGTACTGTGTTGCTCAAGCAGTTATTTGCATCAGGATACTCATTTATATTTATTAGTATGCCTACGGGTGCTCATTACCGCTGTGTATTTTAGATAGCGGAATCAGATGCTCATGCAGATGTACCCTGATTTATGTGAAACCTGTGTGCACCCTTTCATTAAATGCATTACAATGGATTACACAGGAAAAAAAATAATAATAAAGTGAATGTCAGGGGGAAAAAAAATATAGATTGGCACTTTGGGAACCGAACCCGGGACACTCAGTGTGGCAGGCGGGAGCCTTCACCGCTAGCGCACATCACTGCATGGAAGATACAAAAGTTCATGTGTAAAAGTAATGCAAGCAGCGTTTCCTTCCCATTAGTGTTCGTTTGTGCCATTAGGGGACTCGGACGCTCATATGCAAAACACGGTATTTTCCACTGCCTCCCCCCTACCATCCCCCCTGGCAGCCTACACAGCTCATACAGTAGACAGGGAGGGAGGTCAGGTTACAATAAATATGCAACACAATACTACAGTATACTGTATATGAAAATCACATAGAGAACTGCAGTTGCATTGAAACTGTAGGTGTGTAAATGGTACAGTAGCAGTGATCCCTTCTCATAAAGTACAACACAGATTCTCTATCACCGATGATCTACAATATTGTGTTGCTCGAGCAGTTAATTGCGTCAGGATACACTAATTTATATTTATTGGTACAGTATGTCTACGGGTGCTCATTACCGCTGTGTATTTTAGATAGCGCAATCAGACACTCATGCAGATGTACCCTGATTTATGTGAAACCTGTGTTCACCCTTCAATTGAATGTATTACAATGGATTACACAGGGGGAAAAAATTATAAAGTGAATGTCAGGGGGAACCAAACCTGGGACTCTCAGCGTGGGAGGTGGAAGCCTTCACCACTAGCCCACGTTGCTACATGGAACATACACAAGTTTATGTGTAAAAGTAATGCAAGCAGTGATTCCTTCCCATTGGTGTTCGTTTATGCCATTAGGGGACTCAGATACTCATTTCGTGCACTGTACATAAAGTCAATGAGCTACATTGGCCCTCATTCCGAGTTGTTCGCTCGCTAGCTGCTTTTAGCAGCCGTGCAAACGCTAAGCCGCCACCCTCTGGGAGTGTATCTTAGCTTATCAGAAGTGCGAATGAAAAGATCGCAGCGCTGCTGCAAAAAAAGATTGTGTAGTTTCAGAGTAGCTCCAGACCTACTCCTAGCTTGCGATCACTTCAGACTATTTAGTTCCTGTTTTGATGTCACAAACACGCCCTGCATTCGGGCAGCCACGCCTGCATCTCCCCAGGCACGCCTGCATCTCCCCAGGCACGCCTGCGTTTGTATCTGACACGCCTGCGTTTTTACACACACTCCCCGAAAACGGTCAGTTACCTCCCAGAAACACCCACTTCCTGTCAATCACTCTGCGGCCAGCAGTGCGACTGAAAAGCGTTGCTAGACCTTGTGTGAAATTGCATCGGCTTTTGTGAAAGTACGTCGCGCGTGCGCATTGCACCGCATACGCATACGTGCCGATTTTTAGCCTGATCGCTGCGCTGCAAACGGCAGCTAGCGATCAACTCGAAATGACCCCCATTATTCCTTTCACACATTAGTTGCGTCTGTATACACAAGTGTTTTAACTAGAGATGTGCACCGGAAATTTTTCGGGTTTTGTGTTTTGGTTTTGGGTTCGGTTCCGTGGCCGTGTTTTGGGTTCGAACGCGTTTTGGCAAAACCTCACCGAATTTTTTTTGTCGGATTCGGGTGTTTTTTTTAAAAAACCCTAAAAAACAGCTTAAATCATAGAATTTGGGGGTCATTTTGATCCCAAAGTATTATTAACCTCAATAACCATAATTTCCACTCATTTTCAGTTTATTCTGAACACCTCACAATATTATTTTTAGTCCTAAAATTTGCACCGAGGTCGCTGGATGACTAAGCTCAGCGACCCAAGTGGCCGACACAAACACCTGGCCCATCTAGGAGTGGCACTGCAGTGTCACGCAGGATGGCCCTTCCAAAAAACACTCCCCAAACAGCACATGACGCAAAGAAAAATGAAAGAAAAAAGAGGTGCAAGATGGAATTGTCCTTGGGCCCTCCCACCCACCCTTATGTTGTATAAACAGGACATGCACACTTTAACCAACCCATCATTTCAGTGACAGGGTCTGCCACACGACTGTGACTGAAATGACGGGTTGGTTTGGACCCCCACCAAAAAAGAAGCAATTAATCTCTCCTTGCACAAACTGGCTCTACAGAGGCAAGATGTCCACCTCATCATCATCCTCCGATTCATCACCGTGTACATCCCCCTCCTCACAGATTATCAATTCGTCCCCACTGGAATCCACCATCACAGCTCCCTGTGTACTTTGTGGAGGCAATTGCTGCTGGTGAATGTCTCCATGGAGGAATTGATTATAATTCATTTTAATGAACATCATCTTCTCCACATTTTCTGGAAGTAACCTCGTACGCCGATTGATGACAAGGTGAGCGGCGGCACTAAACACTCTTTCGGAGTACACACTTGTGGGAGGGCAACTTAGGTAGAATAAAGCCAGTTTGTGCAAGGGCCTCCAAATTGCCTCTTTTTCCTGCCAGTATACGTACGGACTGTCTGACGTGCCTACTTGGATGCGGTCACTCATATAATCCTCCACCATTCTTTCAATGGTGAGAGAATCATATGCAGTGACAGTAGACGACATGTCCGTAATCGTTGGCAGGTCCTTCAGTCCGGACCAGATGTCAGCATCAGCAGTCGCTCCAGACTGCCCTGCATCACCGCCAGCGGGTGGGCTCGGAATTCGTAGCCTTTTCCTCGCACCCCCAGTTGCGGGAGAATGTGAAGGAGGAGATGTTGACAGGTCGCGTTCCGCTTGACTTGACAATTTTCTCACCAGCAGTTCTTTGAACCCCTGCAGACTTGTGTCTGCCGGAAAGAGAGATCCAAGGTAGGTTTTAAATCTAGGATCGAGCACGGTGGCCAAAATGTAGTGCTCTGATTTCCACAGATTGACCACCCGTGAATCCTTGTTAAGCGAATTAAGGGCTCCATCCACAAGTCCCACATGCCTAGCGGAATCGCTCTGTGTTAGCTCCTCCTTCAATGTCTCCAGCTTCTTCTGCAAAAGCCTGATGAGGGGAATGACCTGACTCAGGCTGGCAGTGTCTGAACTGACTTCACGTGTGGCAAGTTCAAAAGGTTGCAGAACCTTGCACAACGTTGAAATCATTCTCCACTGCGCTTGAGACAGGTGCATTCCACCTCCTATATCGTGCTCAGTTGTATAGGCTTGAATGGCCTTTTGCTGCTCCTCCAACCTCTGAAGCATATAGAGGGTTGAATTCCACCTCGTTACCACTTCTTGCTTCAGATGATGGCAGGGCAGGTTCAGGCGTTTTTGGTGTTGCTCCAGTCTTCTGTACGTGGTGCCTGTATGCCGAAAGTGTCCCGCAATTCTTCTGGCCACCGACAGCATCTCTTGCACGCCCCTCTCGTTTTTTAAATAATTTTGCACCACCAAATTCAAGGTATGTGCAAAACATGGAACGTGCTGGAATTTGCCCATATTTAATGCACACACAATATTGCTGGCGTTGTCCGATGCCACAAATCCACAGGAGAGTCCAATTGGGGTAAGCCATTCTGCGATGATCTTCCTCAGTTGCCGTAAGAGGTTTTTAGCTGTGTGCGTATTCTGGAAAGCGGTGATACAAAGCGTAGCCTGCCTAGGAAAGAGTTGGCGTTTGCGAGATGCTGCTACTGGTGCCGCCGCTGCTGTTCTTGCGGCGGGAGTCCATACATCTACCCAGTGGGCTGTCACAGTCATATAGTCCTGAGTCTGCCCTGCTCCACTTGTCCACATGTCCGTGGTTAAGTGGACATTGGGTACAACTGCATTTTTTAGGACACTGGTGAGTCTTTTTCTGAGGTCTGTGTACATTTTCGGTATCGCCTGCCTAGAGAAATGGAACCTAGATGGTATTTGGTAATGGGGACACAGTACCTCAATCAAGTCTATAGTTGGCTCTGCAGTAATGATGGACACGTTTCTCACCGCCCAGGATGCCAAGGCCTCAGTTATCCGCTTTGCAGCAGGATGACTGCTGTGATATTTCATCTTCCTCGCAAAGGACTGTTGGACAGTCAATTGCTTGGTGGAAGTAGTAAAAGTCGTCTTACGACTTCCCCTCTGGGATGACCATCGACTCCCAGCAGCAACAACAGCAGCGCCAGCAGCAGTAGGCGTTACATGCAAGGATGCATCAGAGGAATCCCAGGCAGGAGAGGACTCGTCAGAATTGCCAGTGACATGGCCTGCAGGACTATTGGCATTCCTGGGGAAGGAGGAAATTGACACTGAGGGAGTTGGTGGGGTGGTTTGCGTGAGCTTGGTTACAAGAGGAAGGGATTTACTGGTCAGTGGACTGCTTCCGCTGTCACCCAAAGTTTTTGAACTTGTCACTGACTTATGATGAATGCGCTGCAGGTGACGTATAAGGGAGGATGTTCCGAGGTGGTTAACGTCCTTACCCCTACTTATTACAGCTTGACAAAGGCAACACACGGCTTGACAAATGTTGTCCGCATTTCTGTTGAAATACTTCCACCCCGAAGAGCTGATTTTTTTTTATATTTTCACCAGGCATGTCAATGGCCATATTCCTCCCACGGACAACAGGTGTCTCCCCGGGTGCCTGACTTAAACAAACCACCTCACCATCAGAATCCTCCTTGTCAATTTCCTCCCCAGCGCCAGCAACACCCATATCCTCCTCATCCTGGTGTACTTCAACACTGACATCTTCAATCTGACTATCAGGAACTGGACTGCGGGTGCTCCTTCCAGCACTTGCAGGGGGCGTGCAAATGGTGGAAGGCGCATGCTCTTCACGTCCAGTGTTGGGAAGGTCAGGCATCGCAACCGACACAATTGGACTCTCCTTGTGGATTTGTGATTTCGAAGAACGCACAGTTCTTTGCTGTGCTTTTGCCAGCTTAAGTCTTTTCATTTTTCTAGCGAGAGGCTGAGTGCTTCCATCCTCATGTGAAGCTGAACCACTAGCCATGAACATAGGCCAGGGCCTCAGCCGTTCCTTGCCACTCAGTGTGGTAAATGGCATATTGGCAAGTTTACGCTTCTCCTCCGACGATTTTATTTTAGATTTTTGAGTCCTTTTTTTACTGATATTTTGTGTTTTGGATTTTACATGCTCTGTACTATGACATTGGGCATCGGCCTTGGCAGACAACGTTGATGGAATTTCATCGTCTCGGCCATGACTAGTGGCAGCAGCTTCAGCACGAGGTGGAAGTGGATCTTGATCTTTCCCTATTTTTGGAACCTCAAAATTTTTGTTCTCCATATTTTAATAGGCACAACTAAAAGGCACCTCAGGTAAACAATGGAGATGAATGGATACTAGTATACTTATGGATGACGAGTGACTGACGACACAGAGGTAGCTACAGCCGTGGACTACCGTACTGCGTCTGCTAGTATAGAGATGATAATGATATAAAAAATATATATATGTCACTACTGCAGGTATATATAATATAATGACGGACCTGCTGGACACTGTCAGCAGACTCCTAAACTACTAGTATGAAGAAGATAGAAAAAAAAAACCCACCACAGGTAGGTATACAATTATGGACGAGCACTGACGACACAGAGGTAGCTACAGCCGTGGACTACCGTACTGCATCTGCTAGTATAGAGATGATTACGATATAAAAAATATATATATATCACTACTGCAGGTATATATAATATAATGGCGGACCTGCTGGACACTGTCAGCAGACTCCTAAACTACTAGTATGAAGAAGATAGAGAAAAAAAACCCCACCACAGGTAGGTATACAATTATGGACGAGCACTGACGACACAGAGGTAGCTACAGCCGTGGACTACCGTACTGCATCTGCTAGTATAGAGATGATAATGATATAAAAAATATATATATATCACTACTGCAGGTATGTATAATATAATGACGGACCTGCTGGACACTGTCAGCAGACTCCTAAACTACTAGTATGAAGAAGATAGAAAAAAAAAAACCACCACAGGTAGGTATACAATTATGGACGAGCACTGACGACACAGAGGTAGCTACAGCCGTGGACTACCGTACTGCGTCTGCTAGTATAGAGATGATAATGATATAAAAAATATATATATATCACTACTGCAGGTATATATAATATAATGACGGACCTGCTGGACACTGTCAGCAGACTCCTAAACTACTAGTATGAAGAAGATAGAAAAAAAAACCCCACCACAGGTAGGTATACAATTATGGACGAGCACTGACGACACAGAGGTAGCTACAGCCGTGGACTACCGTACTGCGTCTGCTAGTATAGAGATGATAATGATATAAAAAATATATATATATCACTACTGCAGGTATATATAATATAATGACGGACCTGCTGGACACTGTCAGCAGACTCCTAAACTACTAGTATGAAGAAGATAGAAAAAAAAACCCCACCACAGGTAGGTATACAATTATGGACGAGCACTGACGACACAGAGGTAGCTACAGCCGTGGACTACCGTACTGCGTCTGCTAGTATAGAGATGATAATGATATAAAAAATATATATATATATCACTACTGCAGGTATATATAATATAATGACGGACCTGCTGGACACTGTCAGCAGACTCCTAAACTACTAGTATGAAGAAGATAGAAAAAAAAACTCCACCACAGGTAGATATACAATTATGGACGAGCATTGACGACACAGAGGTAGCTACAGCCGTGGACTACCGTACTGCGTCTGCTAGTATAGAGATGATAATGATATAAAAAATATATATATATCACTACTGCAGGTATATATAATATAATGACGGACCTGCTGGACACTGTCAGCAGACTCCTAAACTACTAGTATGAAGAAGATAGAAAAAAAAACCCACCACAGGTAGGTATACAATTATGGACGAGCACTGACGACACAGAGGTAGCTACAGCCGTGGACTACCGTACTGCGTCTGCTAGTATAGAGATGATAATGATATAAAAAATATATATATATCACTACTGCAGGTATATATAATATAATGACGGACCTGCTGGACACTGTCAGCAGACTCCTAAACTACTAGTATGAAGAAGATAGAAAAAAAAACCCCACCACAGGTAGGTATACAATTATGGACGAGCACTGACGACACAGAGGTAGCCACAGCCGTGGACTACCGTACTGCGTCTGCTAATATAGAGATGATAAAGATGATAGAGATGAACAAAAAAAATATAACACTACTGCAGGTAAATATTTATATAATATAATGAATGACGGACCTGCTGGACACTGTCAGCAGAATGCGTTTATAGAATAAAAAAAAAACACCACAGGAGTGTTTAACTTTTTCAGGCAGACAATATACTGGTGGTCACTGGTCAGTCACACTGGCAGCAAAAGTGTGCACTGTACTCCTGCTATAACTGCACCCCAGTCTCCCCCACATTTCAGCTGTGTGAGCAGTGAGCACTCAGCACAGTCAGATATACATAGATATATCATGCAGCACACTGAGGCTGAGCACAGATATGGTATGGAGCGTTTTTTTCAGGCAGAGAACGGATTAAAAAAAACTAGCAAAACTCTGCACTGACTGTACTCCTCCTAATAACAGCTCTCCCCAATCCTCCCCACAATAAGCTAAGCAGCAATCAGATCAACTAACTACTAACAGTAACTATAAACGGAGAGGACGCCAGCCACGTCCTCTCCCTATCAATCTCAATGCACGTGTGAAAATGGCGAATCCGAGTCTCGCGATAGAATACGAGCCTCGCGAGAATCCGACAGCGGGATGATGACATTCGGGCGCGCTCGGGTTAGCCGAGCAAGGCGGGAAGATCCGAGTCTGCCTCGGACCCGTGTAAAAAGGCTGAAGTTCGGGGGGGTTCGGATTCCGAGGAACCGAACCCGCTCATCTCTAGTTTTAACACGTTCATTTGCATCTGTATAAACTATTTTTTTTTTTAATTCTCTCTGTCTAACCATTGGTCACCATCTGTGTGTACAGCATGCAGTACAGGACTGTATATTAACATTACAGTCGTCACTGACCATTTGCCAGAGCTTGTACTGTAGATCAATCTGCCAGTATTCGAAGTAAAGTACTGGATTAGTGGAGCATTAGCCACCCAATGGTGGAGATGTGTATTGCATGCAGAGTATCTAGTCGTGCCTCAACGTGCCTGTCCGTGATTAAACTCAGCAACCTGAGTTATTGCCTACGTGTGACTAAACCTCCGTCTAGGTGCAGAAACAGCCAAGATAACGGAGGAGCCATCTGTAAACTCACTTCCAAGTAACTGTGACTCAGTGAATAGGGGAGGGGGAAGTAGCCCAATGATCACAAAAATTCCATGCCTCCCTGGAGGTAAAACTCTCATAACCTAGTTTACAAATTCCTGACCTAGTTGTTGGAGACTGAATGTTTTCCCTTCCTTATCGGGGTTCTGGATAAGAGATCCTTATCTCCTAATCTCACCTCTGTCTCTAAAGGCATCAATTTTCCTTGTGTATTGATCAGATCACTCACAGGACACATACTAGCATCCATATTGTTCTTAGGACCAGTGGAAAACAAGTGTTCTTTACATATACTTACTAATACCTCCCAACTTTCCTCATTCTAGAATCTGGACTCCTGCACAGCAAAGCTTGGCAGCCTCTAGAAAAGGGGGCATGGATTCACGGGAAAGCCATGATTGTAAGCCATGCTTCCCGTGTCCATCAGTGCTCTGTGAGCTGCTGGCATGCCCCCAGTCCCTCTGTCTCTAGTGCACCTATCTCTCATGAATAGATGCTGTGTACATGCACATGAGGCTCCCAACTGCCCCCCCCCCCCCCAACCGCGTGACACTGTGGCCCATGGGTGGGACAGTTCCAAAAAATAGGATTTTAATTACCTACCGGTAAATCCTTTTCTCGTAGTCCGTAGAGGATGCTGGGGTCCATATTAGTACCATGGGGTATTGATGGGTCCACCAGGAGCCATTGGCACTTTAAGAGTTTAATAGTGTGGGCTGGCTCCTCCCTCTATGCCCCTCTTACCAGACTCAGTCTCGAAACTGTGCAAGAGGAGACAACATACTTCGATAGAAGGAATTACACAGATAGTGGCGAGATTCATACCAGCTCACACAACATACAAATCCGGCTAACATGCCGGAAAACTCAGCAACAGCTGGAACAGTACTGAAACAGTACGCCCAGCATCCTCTACGGACTACTAGAAAACGATTTACCGGTAGATAATTAAAATCCTATTTTCTCTTACGTCCTAGAGCAGGCCTGGCCAACCTGTGGCTCTCCAGCTGTTGTAAAACTACAAGTCCCATCATGCTTTGCCACAGTTTTGCTATTAAGGAATGCTAAAACTGTGGCAGGGCATGCTGGGGTGTGTAGTTTCACAACATCTGGAGAGCCACAGGTTGGCCAGGCCTGTCCTAGAGGATGCTGGGTTCCATATCAGTAAAATGGGGATGTACCAAAGCTCCCAGTATGGGAGGGAGAGCGCGGAGGCTCCTGGAACACTGCTTGACCAAACTTGAGGTCATCAGAGGCCAACGTATCGAACTGGTAAAACTTAACAAACGTGTTTGAACCAGACCAAGTAGCAGCTCAGCAAAGCTGTAAAGCTGAGACACCCTGGGCAGCCGCCCAGGAAGAACCCACTTTACGAGTAGATTGGGCCTTAACCAATTTCGGACACGGCAATCCTGCCGTAGAATACGCATGCTGGATAGTGAACCTGATCCAACGCGAAATCGACTGTTTAGAAGCAGGACACCCAATTTTCTTGGGATCGTAGAGGAGAAAGAGTCAGTCTTTCTATGACGAGCTGTCCTCTTCACATAGATCTTCAAAACCCTGACAACATCCAGAGCCTTTGAAGCAAATGAGGAGTCAGTAGCCACTGGCACCACAATAGGTTGGTTGATATGGAAAGCAGATACAACCTTAGGCAGGAACTGTGGACGAGTCCTAAGTTCCACCCTGTCTTCATGGAAGATCAGATAAGGGCAGGGGCGGATTGGGAACATAAAGCGGCCCTGGAAAAATTTGTTCTAGTGGCCCCGCATGGGCAGCAACAGAGGTGTAAGGTCTAGCCATGGGCCATGGCAGCAGCACCCTCCCCCCATGACTTTCCAGATAGTGGGCATGTCCAGCATCAAGGGGGAAGTTAAAAAGAAATAAAATTAAATATTATGAGCACATTATATGATACACCTTCAGAATTTAGGAAACTATATCATTCTTTAGAAAGATATATTTTCTTGCTTATTACCCCAACCGTATCCCAATCACTATTCACTCAATCTTATATGTCAGCCAAGCAGGCAGACAGAGCATACACTAGATCATCTGCAATCACAGGCTAAGTGGCAAAGTAATTATCATATATGCAAATTATTTTGCATCTTATTCATTATGTCTATAAAAAGGACCACATGTCCTCAAACAAAACAGGCCCCACGGGTGCGTCGGCCCACCGGGGATCTTCCCTGCAGACCCTATGGCCAATCCGCCTCTGGATAAGGGCTTTTACAAGATAAAGCCCCCAATTCTGACACGCCTCGGCATAAGCCAAGGCCAACAAAGTGACCGCCTTCCACGTGAGAAACTTGATGTCAGCCTCCAGTAGAGGCTCAAACCAAGCTGATTGTAGGAACTGCAACACCACATCTAGATCCCAGGGTGCCGCTGGCACCACAAAAGGAAACTGGATGTGCAGAACCCCCTTCAATAAGGTCTGAACCTCAGGGAGGACAGCCAATTGTTTTTGAAACAAGATGGACAAAGCAGAGATCTGGACCTTGATGGATCCCAATCTCAGGCCCATATCCACTCCCGCCTGCAGGAAAAGGAGAAAATGTCCAAGTTGAAACTCCACCACAGTAAATTTTCTTGATTCACACCAAGAAACAAATATGGTGGTAATGTTTAGACGTTACCCCCTTCCTAGCCTGAATCAGAGTAGGAATGACTTCAATCGGGATACCTCTCCGAGCTAAGATCTGGCGCTCAACCGCCATTCCATCAAACGTAGCCGTGGTAAGTCTTGATAGGCGAATGGCCCCTGCAGTAGCAGATCCTCCCGAAGAGGTAAGGACTTTGGATCTTCCAGCAGAAGATCCAGTAGATCCGCATACCAAGCCCTCCTTGGCCAGTCCGGAGCAATGAGGATTGCCAGAACCTATGTTCTTCTTACCAGCTGAAGAACCTTTGGAATCAGAGGAAGTGGAGGGAACACATACACTGACGGGAACACCCACGGAGTTACCAGTGCATCCACCGCCACTGCCTGAGGGTCTCTTGACCGGGAACAGTACCTCCCCAGCTTCTTGTTGAGGCGGGAGGCCATCGTGTCTATGTGAGGAACCCCCCACCAACCGGTTACCTCCTCGAACACCTCCGGATGGAGGCCCCACTCCTCTGGATGGAGATCGTGTCTACTGAGGAAGTCTGCTTCCCAGTTGTCTACTCCCGGAATGAAGATTGCCGACACCGCTACAGCGTGCCTTTCCGCCCAGAGGAGGATTCTTGACACCTCTGACATAGCAGCCCTGCTCTTCGTTCTGCCTTGTTGGTTTATGTAGGCCACAGTGGTCACGTTGTCCGACTGTACCTGAACAGCCCGATCCTTTAGATGGTGTGCTACTTGCAGAAGGGCGTTGTACGCGGCCCTTAGCTCCAGGATATTTATTGGGAGAAGGGATTCTTGATTCGACCATCTTCCCTGAAAGGTTTACCCCAGAGCGACTGCTCCCCAACCTTCGGCCTTCCAGAAGGTGCGGAAGTTGTAGCCACCAGAGGAGTGAAATCCTGGCTTTCGGAGACAGGCGTATCCTCTTGTGCATGTGTAGGTGAGAGCCCGACCACTGCTCCAATAGGTCCAGCTGAAAAGGTCGAGCATGAAACCTGCCGTACTGCAGAGCCTCGTAGGCGGGAACCATCTTCCCCAGAAGGCGGATGCATTGATGAACCGATACCCGGGTAGGCTTTAAGACATCCCGGACCATTGTTTCAATCACCAATGCTTTCTCCACCGGTAGAAAACCCTCTGCACTTCCGTGTCGAGGATCATTCCCAGGAAAGACAGCCTCCTTGTCGGCTCCAGATGAGACTTTGGAAGGTTCAGGATCCAACCGTGCTTCCTGAGCAGCTGTGTCGTGAGCTTGATGGATCGCAACAACCTCTCCCTGGATGACGCCTTGATCAGGAGATCGTCCAGATATGGAATTATGTTCACCCTCTGCTTGCGGAGGAGAACCATCATCTCCGCCATCACCTTGGTGAAGATCCTTGGTGCTGTGGAGAGGCCAAACGACAGCGCCTGGAACTGATAGTGATCGTCCAATAGTGCAAACCTGAGGTATGATGCGGTGACCAAATGGGAATGTGGAGGTAAGCATCCTTGATGTCCATCGACACCAGGAACTCCCCCTCCGTCAGTCCTGAGATGACAGCTCTCAGAGATTCCATCTTGAATTTGAACTCCCTGAGATATGGGTTCAAAGACTTTAAGTTTAGAATAGGCCGTACCGAACCATCCGGTTTTGGTACCACAAAATAATCGAATAATTACCCTTGTTCCACTGCTGAGGTGGAACTGGAACAATGACCTCTGACACCACCAATTTTCTGATGGCCTCCAGAAGAATTGTTCTGTCTGCCAGCAGAGCTGGCAAACCTGACTTGAAGAAACGGTGAGGTGGGCGATCTTGAAACTCCAGTCTGTACCCCCTGGACACTATATCCAGAACCCAGGGGTCCAGGCCAGACGACACCAAATCGTGGCTGAACTGCCGGAGTCTTGCCCCCACCTGACCTTCCTCCAGGCCTAGCTGTCCACCGTCATGCGGAGGACTTAGGCGTATCAGAAGCGGGCTTATGGGCTTAGGAACCTGCGGGAGCAGGTTTCTTTCCTTTGGCATGACCACCTCTGAAGAAGGTGTTCGAAGGCTTGTTCTTTCTAGACCTCGCGGGCCGAAAGGACTGTGACATGGCTGGTGTAAAAGGCTTCTTCGTAGCCGGTGCAGCTGAGGGGAGAAAAGTAGACTTACCCACGGTAGCCGTGGCAATCCACGCATCCAGCGCCTCCCCAAAGAGAGCCTGACCTGTATATGGTAGGCCCTCCACACTCTTCCTGGATTCCGCGTTCGCAGACCATTGGCGCAGCCAGAGACCCCTGCGAGACGAGATGGACATGGAGGAGATCCCCGCAGACATGGAACCCAGGTCCTTCATGGAATCTACCAGGAATCCTGCAGAATCCTGAGTATGGCGTAAAAATAAATCAACGTCACCTTTATTCAGCGTAGTCAATTCCTCCTGCAGAGCCATTGAACACCTGGCAATAGCTTTTAAAATCCAAGCACAGGCTATAGTAGGCCGTAATATAGCCCCGGAAGCCGTGTAAATGTATTTTAGCGTAGCATCCACCTTGCGATCTGCCGGGTCCTTCAACGCGGTAGATCCCGGGACTGGCAACACCACCTGTTTAGACAGCCTGGAGACAGAGGCGTCGACTATCGGCGGGGACTCCCATTTCTTTCTATCTTCCTCTGGGAAGGGAAAAGCAACTAAGACCGTCTTAGGGATCTGAAATTTATTTTCCGGAGTTTCCCAGGCTTTTTCAAAGATAGCGTTTAATTCTTTGGATGCTGGGAACGTGAGTGGCGCTTCTTATTACGTGTAAAAAAGGCCTCCTCCACCTGCTCAGGAGCTGTGACAGAAATGTGTAAAACATCCCTTACAGCTTCAATCATCAACTACACCCCTTTAGCAAGTGATGCTGTTCCCCTCGACACATCCCCGTCACCGTCTGCAGTGTCAGAGTCGGTGTCCGTGTCATCCTGCATAACCATTGCAAGTGCACGTTTCTGAGAATGTACTGCAGGGGACCCCGAGGAAGCAGTATCAGACCGTACAACCATAGAGGATTGTAGGATCTGAGTGGCATGCTCAGTCCTAGCAACCCTGTCAGATATCTGAGAAATAGTCCCCGTCAGAGAGACTAACCATTCTGGCTCTCTAGCAGGGATCTGCGCTACAACAGTCCAATCCTGATTACATGGTATGGAGTCCTCCTGGGAAGACAAATCCTCTGCAGCATATGAAACAGTGTCCCTAGACATGTTGTCACACACACCAAACACCCCACAAACACACAGGGTATTCACTAGACAAAGTTTTCCCCCAAGAATGGTAGAGAGACACAGAGATTGGAGCCAACCCACATGCAGCGCTATTAGAGGTATACGGAAACCCCAACCCGCGCTGTGTCCCTTAATAGGTGCCACATGCCTATAACACAGCCTCCCGCCCCTTCCACAACCCCCTGTACCATACAGATAGCTGGAGTTGCACTGGAGGGACCTGGACATCCACCAGGCAGGAAAATGGCGCTGAACGCTGATGGGTCCGCTCTGAGGAGAAGCTCCACCCCTTCAATGGCGCTGTCTTCCCACTCTTGAAGATTATACTGGCCTGAGGAATTCTGTGCCTGCTGAGATCTGCGGACCCGACAGGCTGGAAATGGTCAGTGTAGGGTACCTTGCTGGCTCACAGCGCCGCGCCGCACCGCAGTACCGCTGAGCCGTCCGAGAGCGTGGTTAATACAGCGCTCCCACCCTTAAGCCGCCCTCTTCACACTGACCCCCCGCTTGTATTGGGGGACAGTGACTAACTCGCCACACTTCAGCTCATTGAGGGGGTGGCGGCTGGCTGCCGGGGTGAGCGTTCCCCTGTGGCGGGGCGCGAAGTGTCCCCTCTGGAGCTCAATGTCCAGTCAGCGGAGGCAGTGGCTCAGACCCCGCAGGGCGGACACTGCTCCCTTCCTCAGTCCCTCAATGCAGGGAAGCTGTTGCCAGCAGCCTCCCTGTAAAAAAACAAACTCTACAACAAACTTTTCTAAAGAAGCTCTCTTGAGTTCCCCTAGCTGTGACCGGCTCCTCCGGGCACATTTTCTAAACTGAGTCTGGTAGGAGGGGCATAGAGGGAGGAGCCAGCCCACACTATTAAACTCTTAAAGTGCCAATGGCTCCTGGTGAACCCGTCTATACACCATGGTACTAATATGGACCCCAGCATCCTCTAGGACGTAAGAGAAAAATGGGATTGTCCCACGAACATCAGGACAGTTGGGAGGTATGCTTACTTAAAACACAATTCTGATACTGCTGACGGTGTGTAAATGTCACATCTCCATCACATAGAGCCTTTGATATAGGTCTAAAGCTGTGTACACACGGTGTGATGCGGCTTTAGCCGAACATTGACTATTCAACGGGGCCGGAGCCCGGCCCGCTGATATAGTCAATGTTGTGCTGCCTGCACAGTCTATTTTTGCTTGTGATGCCGATCCGGCGGGACCGCGCATTGGCACTGCAAGCTGTGTACACACGGCGCAATATGCACTAAATTTCCTTACGATTTTGACTATATAGTCAAAATCGTAAGGAAAGTTAAGTGCATATCGCACCGTGTATACACAGCTGAAGTTTAAAATGTAAACACGTTATATGGAAAAAGTAAGGAGGTGTCCAGTAAGTTTACACAGAGAATAATATATAATTAAGCATAGGTGAATACCCACATGGTCTAATTTTGTTTTATATATGTGTATTCTTATTGTTAGCATTTTTTGTATATTTTTATTGTAAAAATATTGGTGTATGTTGCCAGCTGATGTCTTGGAAATAATTTATCAGGTGATATATTTTACTATTTGCCAGAGCTTCCTTCTTATTTCTTTTCTGGCTGTAAAACACATACATACAATATCAACTAAAATATCTATAGTCCTATTGTTCCAAAGAGTAAAGTATATAAAGTAATGCTTACAATGTCTACATGCATATCTGGATTTATAGTAGACAGTTACGGTACTCCTCTTGTGTCTACAATTCGTACAGTGAATCTCCCTGTCTCATATGTATAACTGTGTTCACTTTATCTGCCAGTTCACAATCTCTACCGACTGAAATCATAACAGATGAATCTATAGCAATAGTGCTGTGATGGAAAATGTGAAGTGATCTCCATAGAGTTCTCTGTTTGTATTCATTATTGTTTGTTAGAATGTTTACAGTGATTTGCTTCTCTATCAGCTAAGCATGCTGACAATATTTTGATTATAATTTTTGTTTGGCGTTATGATGCACTGATTACTCCAACACTGAGTGCTGCTCCAGTACAGAGCAAGATAAAACATGCTTTGTGATACCAATTCAACACATACTAACTGTAAAAGTTCAGTCACCTCCTTTTAATCAAGCTGCAACTATGCTTACATATGGTAATGTAGTAGGAGGCGTCTGGTATAAGTAGACGCCTCCTGCATGTACGTGTGATCAACTGCTGCATCTGAGGATGCAACATCCTCATGAAAACACTGTAACGTCTCATTTCGAATGCAGATACAGCCGGAATTACAGACAATATAGACATGCTGCATATCATTTTAATCAACAGAAGCTGCTCATGCGTCCTATTGCATTACTTTGAGACTAAGATACTTTTTTTGAGGAAAACAATCACAAAAAAGACATTCAGCAATCCCAAGTTACATGGCACTCACACATTATGTGTAACGCAACTTATAGCGCACAGAGCAAAGATGTAAATCCCCATACACACTACACAATCCTTGCCGATGTCGATATTGCATACCTCCCAAGTTTTGATTTTTATAAAGAGGGACCCACACGCTCCCGAAAAGGGGTGTGACCTAAGAAAAGGGGGCGTGGCTTCGCAGGAGGACTCGTGATTGCAAGCTACGCCCCCGTTTTCGTCACTGAGGGGGCATGCCCAGCGCTCTGTGAGCCGCTGGCATGCCCCCTCTCCCTCTGACTCCAGTGAATAGACACTGTGCGCATGAGTACAGACAGAGGATGGGTAGAAATGCTAGTGCAGATAGAGGATGTGTTGAGAGGCTGGTGCAGAGGAAGGAAAGAAAAGCTGGCACAGAGGATAGGCAGAAAGTATGGCACTGAAAGAAGATGGGCAGATAGGCTGACACAGAGAAGAAAAAGACAGAATGCTGGCATAGGCAAGAAAGGGACTGAGAAGCTGACATAGGGAAGGACAGATAGAGGAGAATGAAGAAAAAGAGACAAGAAGAAACTGACCTGCAAGAGGAGGAGGAGATGATATGGGATCAGGGGTTGGCCGCAAACTGTATGGTACTAACTGACCCCTGCCTGCTGTTCTCTCCACAGATAAAATGTAGTATTTCAGAATCATGATGTGGTACCTGAGGCAGTTAGGAGACTTGGCCAGCCAGGCAGTCATTCCAACAAGGCTCACATAGTTCACTGGGTGCCACAGCAGACAATTCCTGTAATGTCACATGCACAGAGGCATAACTAGGGTTCAAAAGTACCCATGGCAAATGGAAAAATGTCACCCCTTGAAAACTGTTCTTCCGCATACAGAGCAACTATTCTTTACATGCTCATCTTCAATTGTCTTTTTGTTTTAACTAATTCGCAAACAAATCTATACACTATCATTGCCACTCAGACCACACCACAGTCCTCCACATGCCACTAAGACCACACCACAGGCCTCCACATGCCCTAAGACCACACCCCACAGGCCTCCACATGCCACTAAGACCACACCCCACAGGCCTCCACATGCCACTAAGACCACACCACAGGCCTCCACACGCCACTCAGACCACACACAGGCCTCCACATGCCACTCAGACCACACCACAGGTCTCCACATGCCACTAAGACCACATCACAGGCCTCCACAGGCCACTCAGACCACACCACAGGCCTCCACATGCCACTAAGACCACATCAAAGGCCTCCACATGCCACTTAGACCACACCGGGTCTCTACATACCACTAAGAACACACCACAGGCCTCCACATGCCACTTGGACCACCTCATGTATCTCCACAAACCACTAAGACAACCATATGCAATTCTGACCTCCCCAGGTCCCACAACAGATTTCACACTGACCCTCCACACGTCCTACAACAAGTATCACAATGACCCTCTACACGCCCCATAACAAATACCACAGTGACCCCTCCAGTGCTGCAATTAATTATACATATACTGTAGATATATATACACACACACATAAAATTCACACACACACACACACACACACACACACACACACACACACACACACACACACATACATAAAATTCACACACACACATATAAATACAGATATAGATTTCCCTGCATCGTGAACCACGCTGAGCGGGTAGGGCCGGTTCTAATCATGTCACATATAACCCCTACTATGGGTGTACGTAACTGTGATAAGTGCAGCTACCATGGGACACACAGATGAGGGGGATGCTGTCTTCGTTGTCTGTCCCATGTATCTATATGAGTTTTTGTTTTACTATTGTATGGTACATGGAGCCCATAAATGACTAGTTATGTTCCTGAACCCTCCCCCCCTCTCCTTGTCACTTAAGCCTCATTACTTTTCCAACTTCCCTAACTTTGTCACCTGTGCTATGCCAACTCCCCCATTATCACATATTCCTCTCACTCTTCTTTCCTCCCTCCCATCACCACCACAACCACCATGCTCCAATATATATTTCTGTCAGGTCCGGGTGTTTTTGTGAATCCGTTAACCCGGGACCAACCACAGGTGTAGGTGCTGGGGTATGAAGAAAGCAGGGAGGACGAAGAAAGTTCCGTTTCATATATTTATTAAAAATAACAATTCAGTAAAGAGTTAAATGACAAGTTGTTAATCATCATATTATACTGAAGTATTGCAGGAATGGCAGAAATAATATGCAGGATAAATCTCAAAAACAAATAAAAGAAATGTTCATGGAACTGTATATAAAACAAGCTGATGAATACATGTTGAATTGTCCAAATATAAACAAGCTTTGATGCTGAACTGCAGAATGTGTTTAACTGGGTAATGCAGACATGAAGAAATAACTGTAAGGATTTGCAATGAAGTTTTGAGAGTTAACTGAGAGGCTGTGAAGAATTATCCTTGTTATGGTAACATAGAAAATAAAAGTACTGAATTGGGTTACTTGCGGGTTCCGGAGATCACTGTGAAAACTGTAGCAGATGACAAGGTGATGAACGGGTTAAATGCAGAGTAGAACAAACAAACAGCTGAGGGTAGTGGAATCCTCCAAACTTTGTATGGTTGAAGGCAGGCAGACAAGGTAACCTCATGCAAGACTCTGGGAATCCAACTGTTTCCAGTAGGTGTGCAATTAACTGACAGCACAGCGGAGAGCCGGTGGATCTTTAGCAGTGAAGGCTGCAGACGGACCTCTGGGAACGGAGGCGATATCTGGACCACGGGAATCACACAGGAATGCACGGAGAGAGCTCAGAGCTAGAGCACAGCGTTGATACAACAAAGCACTGGCCCAGAGTAACATAATCCCAGCCTACTTAAAGGCAGCACAAGCATGGGATTGGCTTACACCTGCCCACAGGTGTTTTCACAAGTGCTCTGTATTAACTATTTGGTCTCCAACATGGCCATCTCCTATACAGCAGACACACCGCAGTGCCTTAGGCCATTTGGTCCCCGCACTCTCAGTTCCCAGAATCTGCATTACCTGTGCCACTGATCACGCCACGTCCCCACACGGGCGCACAGCACCACGAGCAACCGCACTGGCAACGGACGAACCCCAGAACCCGCAGAGGTGAGAGACCGGTTCGTGACAGTACCCCCTCTTCTAAAGGTGGTCTCCGAACACCTTTGAACCTTATCAGGATTTTTGGAGAAGTATTTCTGTACCAGTCTTGGAGCATGAACATCTTCAGAAAAAACCCAGGATCTCTCCTCCGGACCGTAACCCTTCCAGTCGACCAAAAACTGTAAACGTCCATATCGGGAACGTGAGTCCACAATCTCTTAAACTTCAAATTCCTCATCCTGCAAAGAGTGAACTTTAGGAGATTTGGACTAGAGATGAGCGGGTTCGGTTTCTTTGAATCCGAACCCGCACGAACTTCACTTTTTTTTCCACGGGTCCGAGCGACTCGGATCTTCCCGCCTTGCTCGGTTAACCCGAGCGCGCCCGAACGTCATCATGACGCTGTCGGATTCTCGCGAGGCTCGGATTCTATCGCGAGACTCGGATTCTATATAAGGAGCCGCGCGTCGCCGCCATTTTCACTCGTGCATTGAGATTGATAGGGAGAGGACGTGTCTGGCGTCCTCTCCATTAGAATAGAGATAGATAGATTAGATAGAGAGAGATTGTGCAGAGTCGCAGACAGAGTTAGTTTACCACAGTCAGTGACCAGTGCAGTTGCTAGTTAACTTTTATTTAATATAATATATCCGTTCACTTCTCTCTGCTATATCCGTTCTCTGCCTGAAAAAAAAAACGATACACAGCACAGTCAGTCACACAGTGTGACTCAGTCTGTGTGCACTCAGCTCAGCCCAGTGTGCTGCACAGTCATCAATGTATAAATTAAAAGCTTATAATTAATTGTGGGGGAGACTGGGGAGCACTGCAGGTTGTTAGCAGGAGCCAGGAGTACAATTATATTAATTAACAGTGCACACTTTTGCTGCAGGAGTGGTGACCAGTGCCTGACCACCAGTATAGTATTGTTGTATACTACTAATATCTCTTTAAATATCAACCAGTCTATATTAGCAGCAGACACAGTACAGTGCGGTAGTTCACGGCTGTGGCTACCTCTGTGTCGGCACACGGCAGGCAGTCCGTCCGACCAGAATTGTATTATTTATTATTATATACCTACCACCTAACCGTGGTTTTTTTTTCATTCTTTATACCGTCATAGTGTCATCCTAATTGTTACGAGTATACTACTATCTCTTTATCAACCAGTGTACAGTGCGGTAGTTCACGGCTGTGGCTACCTCTGTGTCGGCACACGGCAGGCAGTCCGTCCGACCAGAATTGTATTATTTATTATTATATACCTACCACCTAACCGTGGTTTTTTTTTCATTCTTTATACCGTCATAGTGTCATCCTAATTGTTACGAGTATACTACTATCTCTTTATCAACCAGTGTACAGTGCGGTAGTTCACGGCTGTGGCTACCTCTGTGTCGGCACACGGCAGGCAGTCCGTCCGACCAGAATTGTATTATTTATTATTATATACCTACCACCTAACCGTGGTTTTTTTTTCATTCTTTATACCGTCATAGTGTCATCCTAATTGTTACGAGTATACTACTATCTCTTTATCAACCAGTGTACAGTGCGGTAGTTCACGGCTGTGGCTACCTCTGTGTCGGCACACGGCAGGCAGTCCGTCCGACCAGAATTGTATTATTTATTATTATATACCTACCACCTAACCGTGGTTTTTTTTTCATTCTTTATACCGTCATAGTGTCATCCTAATTGTTACGAGTATACTACTATCTCTTTATCAACCAGTGTACAGTGCGGTAGTTCACGGCTGTGGCTACCTCTGTGTCGGCAGTCGGCAGGCAGTCCGTCCATCCATAATTGTATTATTATTATAATATATACCACCTAACTGTGGTTTTTTTTGCATTCTTTATACCGTCGTCATAGTGTCATACTAGTTGTTACGAGTATACTACTATCTCTTTATCAACCAGTGTACAGTGCGGTAGTTCACGGCTGTGGCTACCTCTGTGTCGGCAGTCGGCAGGCAGTCCGTCCATCCATAATTGTATTATTATTATAATATATACCACCTAACCGTGGTTTTTTTTTCATTCTTTATACCGTCGTCATAGTGTCATACTAGTTGTTACGAGTATACTACTATCTCTTTATCAACCAGTGTACAGTGCGGTAGTTCACGGCTGTGGCTACCTCTGTGTCGGCAGTCGGCAGGCAGTCCGTCCATCCATAATTGTATTATTATTATAATATATACCACCTAACCGTGGTTTTTTTATACCACCTAACCGTGGCAGTCCGTCCATAATTGTATACTAGTATCCAATCCATCCATCTCCATTGTTTACCTGAGGTGCCTTTTAGTTCTGCCTATAAAATATGGAGAACAAAAAAGTTGAGGTTCCAAAATTAGGGAAAGATCAAGATCCACTTCCACCTCGTGCTGAAGCTGCTGCCACTAGTCATGGCCGAGACGATGAAATGCCAGCAACGTCGTCTGCCAAGGCCGATGCCCAATGTCATAGTACAGAGCATGTCAAATCCAAAACACCAAATATCAGAAAAAAAAGGACTCCAAAACCTAAAATAAAATTGTCGGAGGAGAAGCGTAAACTTGCCAATATGCCATTTACCACACGGAGTGGCAAGGAACGGCTGAGGCCCTGGCCTATGTTCATGGCTAGTGGTTCAGCTTCACATGAGGATGGAAGCACTCAGCCTCTCGCTAGAAAACTGAAAAGACTCAAGCTGGCAAAAGCACCGCAAAGAACTGTGCGTTCTTTGAAATCCCAAATCCACAAGGAGAGTCCAATTGTGTCGTTTGCGATGCCTGACCTTCCCAACACTGGACGTGAAGAGCATGCGCCTTCCACTATTTGCATGCCCCCTGCAAGTGCTGGAAGGAGCACCCGCAGTCCAGTTCCTGATAGTCAGATTGAAGATGTCAGTGTTGAAGTACACCAGGATGAGGAGGATATGGGTGTTGCTGGCGCTGGGGAGGAAATTGACCAGGAGGATTCTGATGGTGAGGTGGTTTGTTTAAGTCAGGCACCCGGGGAGACACCTGTTGTCCGTGGGAGGAATATGGCCGTTGACATGCCAGGTGAAAATACCAAAAAAATCAGCTCTTCGGTGTGGAGGTATTTCACCAGAAATGCGGACAACAGGTGTCAAGCCGTGTGTTCCCTTTGTCAAGCTGTAATAAGTAGGGGTAAGGACGTTAACCACCTCGGAACATCCTCCCTTATACGTCACCTGCAGCGCATTCATAATAAGTCAGTGACAAGTTCAAAAACTTTGGGTGACAGCGGAAGCAGTCCACTGACCAGTAAATCCCTTCCTCTTGTAACCAAGCTCACGCAAACCACCCCACCAACTCCCTCAGTGTCAATTTCCTCCTTCCCCAGGAATGCCAATAGTCCTGCAGGCCATGTCACTGGCAAGTCTGACGAGTCCTTTCCTGCCTGGGATTCCTCCGATGCATCCTTGCGTGTAACGCCTACTGCTGCTGGCGCTGCTGTTGTTGCCGCTGGGAGTCGATGGTCATCCCAGAGGGGAAGTCGTAAGCCCACTTGTACTACTTCCAGTAAGCAATTGACTGTTCAACAGTCCTTTGCGAGGAAGATGAAATATCACAGCAGTCATCCTACTGCAAAGCGGATAACTGAGTCCTTGACAACTATGTTGGTGTTAGACGTGCGTCCGGTATCCGCCGTTAGTTCACAGGGAACTAGACAATTTATTGAGGCAGTGTGCCCCCGTTACCAAATACCATCTAGGTTCCACTTCTCTAGGCAGGCGATACCGAGAATGTACACGGACGTCAGAAAAAGACTCACCAGTGTCCTAAAAAATGCAGTTGTACCCAATGTCCACTTAACCACGGACATGTGGACAAGTGGAGCAGGGCAGGGTCAGGACTATATGACTGTGACAGCCCACTGGGTAGATGTATGGACTCCAGCCGCAAGAACAGCAGCGGCGGCACCAGTAGCAGCATCTCGCAAACGCCAACTCTTTCCTAGGCAGGCTACGCTTTGTATCACCGCTTTCCAGAATACGCACACAGCTGAAAACCTCTTACGGCAACTGAGGAAGATCATCGCGGAATGGCTTACCCCAATTGGACTCTCCTGTGGATTTGTGGCATCGGACAACGCCAGCAATATTGTGTGTGCATTAAATATGGGCAAATTCCAGCACGTCCCATGTTTTGCACATACCTTGAATTTGGTGGTGCAGAATTTTTTAAAAAACGACAGGGGCGTGCAAGAGATGCTGTCGGTGGCCAGAAAAATTGCGGGACACTTTCGGCGTACAGGCACCACGTACAGAAGACTGGAGCACCACCAAAAACTACTGAACCTGCCCTGCCATCATCTGAAGCAAGAAGTGGTAACGAGGTGGAATTCAACCCTCTATATGCTTCAGAGGTTGGAGGAGCAGCAAAAGGCCATTCAAGCCTATACAATTGAGCACGATATAGGAGATGGAATGCACCTGTCTCAAGTGCAGTGGAGAATGATTTCAACGTTGTGCAAGGTTCTGATGCCCTTTGAACTTGCCACACGTGAAGTCAGTTCAGACACTGCCAGCCTGAGTCAGGTCATTCCCCTCATCAGGCTTTTGCAGAAGAAGCTGGAGGCATTGAAGAAGGAGCTAACACGGAGCGATTCCGCTAGGCATGTGGGACTTGTGGATGCAGCCCTTAATTCGCTTAACAAGGATTCACGGGTGGTCAATCTGTTGAAATCAGAGCACTACATTTTGGCCACCGTGCTCGATCCTAGATTTAAAGCCTACCTTGGATCTCTCTTTCCGGCAGACACAGGTCTGCTGGGGTTGAAAGACCTGCTGGTGACAAAATTGTCAAGTCAAGCGGAACGCGACCTGTCAACATCTCCTCCTTCACATTCTCCCGCAACTGGGGGTGCGAGGAAAAGGCTCAGAATTCCGAGCCCACCCGCTGGCGGTGATGCAGGGCAGTCTGGAGCGACTGCTGATGCTGACATCTGGTCCGGACTGAAGGACCTGACAACGATTACGGACATGTCGTCTACTGTCACTGCATATGATTCTCTCAACATTGATAGAATGGTGGAGGATTATATGAGTGACCGCATCCAAGTAGGCACGTCACACAGTCCGTACTTATACTGGCAGGAAAAAGAGGCAATTTGGAGGCCCTTGCACAAACTGGCTTTATTCTACCTAAGTTGCCCTCCCACAAGTGTGTACTCCGAAAGAGTGTTTAGTGCCGCCGCTCACCTTGTCAGCAATCGGCGTACGAGGTTACATCCAGAAAATGTGGAGAAGATGATGTTCATTAAAATGAATTATAATCAATTCCTCCGCGGAGACATTGACCAGCAGCAATTGCCTCCACAAAGTACACAGGGAGCTGAGATGGTGGATTCCAGTGGGGACGAATTGATAATCTGTGAGGAGGGGGATGTACACGGTGATATATCGGAGGGTGAAGATGAGGTGGACATCTTGCCTCTGTAGAGCCAGTTTGTGCAAGGAGAGATTAATTGCTTCTTTTTTGGGGGGGGTCCAAACCAACCCGTCATATCAGTCACAGTCGTGTGGCAGACCCTGTCACTGAAATGATGGGTTGGTTAAAGTGTGCATGTCCTGTTTTGTTTATACAACATAAGGGTGGGTGGGAGGGCCCAAGGATAATTCCATCTTGCACCTCTTTTTTCTTTTCTTTTTCTTTGCATCATGTGCTGATTGGGGAGGGTTTTTTGGAAGGGACATCCTGCGTGACACTGCAGTGCCACTCCTAGATGGGCCCGGTGTTTGTGTCGGCCACTAGGGTCGCTAATCTTACTCACACAGCTACCTCATTGCGCCTCTTTTTTTCTTTGCGTCATGTGCTGTTTGGGGAGGGTTTTTTGGAAGGGACATCCTGCGTGACACTGCAGTGCCACTCCTAGATGTGCCCGGTGTTTGTGTCGGCCACTAGGGTCGCTAATCTTACTCACACAGTCAGCTACCTCATTGCGCCTCTTTTTTTCTTTGCATCATGTGCTGTTTGGGGAGGGTTTTTTGGAAGGGCCATCCTGCGTGACACTGCAGTGCCACTCCTAGATGGGCCCGGTGTTTGTGTCGGCCACTAGGGTCGCTTATCTTACTCACACAGCGACCTCGGTGCAAATTTTAGGACTAAAAATAATATTGTGAGGTGTGATGTGTTCAGAATAGGCTGAAAATGAGTGTAAATTATGTTTTTTGAGGTTAATAATACTTTGGGATCAAAATTACCCCCAAATTCTATGATTTAAGCTGTTTTTTAGGGTTTTTTTAAAAAAACACCCGAATCCAAAACACACCCGAATCCGACAAAAAAAATTCGGTGAGGTTTTGCCAAAACGCGGTCGAACCCAAAACACGGCCGCGGAACCGAACCCAAAACCAAAACACAAAACCCGAAAAATTTCCGGCGCTCATCTCTAATTTGGACTGGGTAGTACGGAATTTATTGAGAATCAAAGGTTTCAATAAAGATGTATGAAAGGCGTTAGGAATTCTCAAAGACGGTGGCAACTTGACTTTGTATGACACAGGGTTGAGTACCTTTACAATGGGAAATGGACCAATAAACTTGGGAGCAAATTTCTTAGAAGGAATTTTGAACCTGAGATTGCGCGTAGAAATCCAAACTTGGTCTCCCACCTTGTAATTCGGTACAGCTTTACGTTTTCTATCTGCAAAAGATTTATAACGAGCGGAAGTTTTGACCAACGACTTACGCACACAACTCCAGATTCTAGATAGACGTTGAAGCTCTTGATCTGCTGCTGGAACCTCTAGGGCTGGCAATGGATGGAACTCTGGCACACGAGGATGAAAGCCGAAGTTAATATAAAAGGGCGTAGATTCTGAAGACGAATGGAAGAGCTTATTATGAGCAAATTCTGCCAATGGAAGATAATCAACCCAGTCATCCTGTGAGGACGATATATATAGCCGGAGAAATGTTTCAAGGTCTTGGTTTACTCTCTCAGTCTGTCCATCTATCTGAGGATGATATGCAGAAGAAAAATTCAACTTGACATTTAAAGATGAACAAAGCGACCTACAAAACTTGGCCACAAACTGTGTTCCCCGATCAGAGATGATCTCTCGAGGAAGGCCATGCAACTTGAAGATTTCAGAGATGAACAATCTGGCTAGTAAAGGGGCTGAGTTAATGGAATGAAATGTGCCATTTTCGAAAATCGATCCACTATCACCCAAATGGTATTTCGCCCTTTTGATGGAGGTAGATCGGTCACGAAATCCATTGAGATATGAGTCCATGGTTGTTTGGGTATGGATAATGGATGTAATAAACCTGGTGGAGAACTTCTTGGACTCTTATGTTGGGTACATTTAGGACATGCTGCTATAAACTCTTGGACATCGGCTTTGAGACGTGGCCACCAATAAGACTGTTGAATAAATTTGAGAGTCTTTAGAACCCCAGGATGACCCATGAAGGAAGAGGAGTGAGCCCAGGTAAGCAGCCGTTTACGAAGATTTGTGGCGACAAAGGTCTTGCCAGGCGGAGGAACTGGAGAGGTTCGAGTCATTAAAAAGGACGTAGGATTCACAATGGCTTGATTCGTGGTAGCATCATTTAATTCAGAAGAAGCAAAGGACCGAGAAAGGGCATCTGCCTTTTTGTTCTGAGACCCTGGTCGATAGGTGAGCTTGAAATTGAATCGTGTGAAGAAAAGCGCCCATCTAGCTTGTCGTGGATTCAAGCACTGAGCTGACTGCAGATATAGAAGATTCTTATGATCAGTATAAACTGTAATGCGATGTTGTGCTCCTTCTAGAAGGTATCTCCACTCCTCAAATGTCAACTTGATGGCAAGTAATTCTTGCTCACCGATTGCATAATTACGTTCGGCCGGGAGGAACTTACGGGAGAAATATCCGCAGGGATGGACCTTTTTATCTTCAAAGACTTGTGACAACACAGCTCCTACTGCTTCTGTAGATGCATCCACCTCTAGTAGAAAGGGACAATTCAAATCAGGCTGTCGAAGAATGGGGGCTGACACAAAGGCTTGCTTTAAATCAGAGAAGGCTTTGATTGCTTCAGAAGACCAGTTCGTAGGATTTGCTCCCTTGCGAGTTAGGGCTGTAATGGGAGCAGCTAACGTAGAATAATTCTTAATGAATCTCCTATAGCAATTAGCAAAGCCAAGAAATCGCTGAATCCCCTTGAGAGTCGTAGGAGTGGTCCAATCTCGGATAGCTTGTACCTTACCGGGATCCATACATAGCTCTGATCCAGAAATGATGTAACCAAGGAACGGTATGGAAGATACTTCAAAGGTGCACTTCTCTAACTTACAATAAAGTTGATTTTTCCTCAGACGTGTCAGTACCTCTTTAACTTGGTGACGGTGAGACTTTAGATCCTTAGAGAATATTAGGATATCATCCAGGTACACTACTAGACACTTGTAGAGAAGATCACGAAAAAGTTCATTCACATAGCTTTGAAAAACTGCAGGTGCATTACAAAGACCAAAAGGCATTACAAGGTATTCGTAATGCCCATCCCGGGTATTAAAAGCAGTCTTCCACTCGTCCCCTGCCCGGATGCGGATTAAATTGTAGGCCCCTCGGAGATCCAATTTGTAAACACAGTAGCTCCCTTTACCCGATCAAATAATTCTGGAATTAAGGGTAATGGGTACTTGTTTTTCACAGTGATCTCATTGAGTCCATGGTAATCTATGCATGGTCGTAACCCACCGTCCTTCTTCTTAACGAAAAAGAATCCGGCTCCTGCAGGTGAAGAAGATGGTCTGATAAATCCTTTGGTTAGATTTTCCTGTATATAATCAGACATAGCTTGCATCTCTGGGATGGATAGCGGATAAATTCGTCCCTTAGGAGGGGTTTTGCCTGGAACCAGGACGATTGGGCAGTCCCAATTGCGATGAGGAGGTAGAGAGTCTGCTGCTTGTTTACTGAAAACATCCGCAAAGGATTGATACACCGGAGGTAGGTCGGGAAGGCTAATTGACCGGAGAGGTACAATTGAGGCTAAACAGTCCTTGGTACAAGATTTACCCCACGAAAGGACTTCCATGGTTTGCCAATTAAGTTGAGGATTATGTTTCTACAGCCAAGGTAAACCAAGTATCACATCTTGAGAGGCTTTGGGAATCACGTAGAAGGAGATGTATTCGGAATGGAGCACACCAACTTTCATCTTGAGACATACGGTTCGATTAGTAATTATACCATCTGGAATTCGACTTCCATCCACTGCTGTAACAGCAACTGCTGCTTCCAGAGGCATGGTTTGAACTTTAGACCGTAAGACAAAGGCTGAGGAGATGAAGTTCTCGGCTGCCCCGGAATCTAGGAGAGCTGAAACTTTCACTGTAGAACTTGGAACTTCTAATTGAATAGACAAGGTCGGCTCTTTCCCAGAACGTGATTCTAAAGTAACTCCTAGCTTAACCTCCCTTGAATAAGCTAGGAGCGAGAGTTTCCCGGTCGGAGATTGCAGAATTTAACTAAATGTACGGAGGACCCACAGTACATGCAGAGGTTACCCTGTCGACGACGAAGTCGTTCCTCCTCTGTGAGGCGAGAGCGCCCAATCTACATAGGTTCTTCTGTCGTTACCGGAGACTGTGATGAAGAATCTTGTCGAGGCCTAGGATGATAACGTGGACTGGATCGCTTTGCCCTGGATTTCTCTAAACATCGCTCCCTGTAGCGTAGGTCAAGTTTGTTACAGAGAGAAATCAATTCATCCAGTTTAGTTGGCACATCCCGGATAGTTAAATCATCCTTGATTCTCTCTGAAAGTCCATTCCAAAACGCGGCGATCAGGGCCTCCTCATTCCAGTTTAACTCTGAAGACAACGTGCGAAACTGAATAATATATTGACTGACAGGACATAAACCTTGACGTAGACGGAGAATCTCCAAAGATGCTGAGGTGGTCCTGCCTGGTTCGTCAAAGATTCTCCGGAAGGATGATACGAACTCCTTGTAATTAGAGAGGATAGGATCACCTCTTTCCCATAATGGTGATGCCCACTCCAGAGCCTGACCGGAGAGGAGGGCAATAATATATGCAACCTTAGAACGAGCTGATGGGAAACTGGTGGACAACAGTTCGAACTGGATCTCGCATTGATTCAGGAATCCTCTGCAAAGTTTTGGAGTTCCGTCAAACTTACTCGGAGAGGGTAACTGCAAGCGGGACGTAGGCAGCGTCACAGGAGAAGCTGTAGTGGTAACTGGGACAACGGGAGTTGGAATCTGGACTTGAGACGTTTTAATAGCCGTATGAAGAGTCTCTAAACGGTCTGCCATAGTTTGCATAAACTGCACTATTTGTGTCTGTATAGACTCCTGGTTTTCCAGACGGGAAAGGATATCTGACGTAGCACCGCCTCCTGCGAATTGGTCACTTGACGGATCCATGTGGCCAGTGCTAACTGTCAGGTCCGGGTGTTTTTGTGAATCCGTTAACCCGGGACCAACCACAGGTGTAGGTGCTGGGGTATGAAGAAAGCAGGGAGGACGAAGAAAGTTCCGTTTCATATATTTATTAAAAATAACAATTCAGTAAAGAGTTAAATGACAAGTTGTTAATCATCATATTATACTGAAGTATTGCAGGAATGGCAGAAATAATATGCAGGATAAATCTCAAAAACAAATAAAAGAAATGTTCATGGAACTGTATATAAAACAAGCTGATGAATAAATGTTGAATTGTCCAAATATAAACAAGCTTTGATGCTGAACTGCAGAATGTGTTTAACTGGGTAATGCAGACATGAAGAAATAACTGTAAGGATTTGCAATGAAGTTTTGAGAGTTAACTGAGAGGCTGTGAAGAATTATCCTTGTTATGGTAAAATAGAAAATAAAAGTACTGAATTGGGTTACTTGCGGGTTCCGGAGATCACTGTAAAAACTGTAGCAGATGACAAGGTGATGAACGGGTTAAATGCAGAGTAGAACAAACAAACAGCTGAGGGTAGTGGAATCCTCCAAACTTTGTATGGTTGAAGGCAGGCAGACAAGGTAACCTCATGCAAGACTCTGGGAATCCAACTGTTTCCAGTAGGTGTGCAATTAACTGACAGCACAGCGGAGAGCCGGTGGATCTTTAGCAGTGAAGGCTGCAGACGGACCTCTGGGAACGGAGGCGATATCTGGACCACGGGAATCACACAGGAATGCACGGAGAGAGCTCAGAGCTAGAGCACAGCGTTGATACAACAAAGCACTGGCCCAGAGTAACATAATCCCAGCCTACTTAAAGGCAGCACAAGCACGGGATTGGTTTACACCTGCCCACAGGTGTTTTCACAAGTGCTCTGTATTAACTATTTGGTCTCCAACATGGCCACCTCCTATACAGCAGACACACCGCAGTGCCTTAGGCCATTTGGTCCCCGCACTCTCAGTTCCCAGAATCTGCATTACCTGTGCCACTGATCACGCCGCGTCCCCACACGGGCGCACAGCACCGCGAGCAACCGCACTGGCAACGGACGAACCCCAGAACCCGCAGAGGTGAGAGACCGGTTCGTGACAATTTCACTCTCAAAGAGGCTAATTCAGACTTGATCGTAGATGTGCTAAATTTAGCGGGGGGACGCCCAGCACAGGGCTAGTCCGTCCCGCATGTCAGGCTCTACCCCATCGTATAAGTACAAAAGCATCGCACAGCGGCGATGCTTTTGTACTGTTGGAGTAGCTTCCTGCGTACTGGCAGGGAGCTACTCGTCGCTGCCCGGGTCACAGTGGCTGCGTATGACGTCACGCAGCCACCGCGGCCTGCCTCACCAATGGTCCGGGTATGCCTGCGTTGCCCGGACCGCGCCCCCTAAACAGCGGCCAAACGCCGCTGGCCCGCCTCCTCCCACCCAGCAACCGCCTCTGCCTGTCAATCAGGCAGAGGCGATCGCAAAGCTTAGACAGCCGTCGGCTGTCTGCCATGCTCCGGTGCACTACGGCGCGGGCGCATGCACACTTCAGACCTGATTGCTGCTGTGCGAACACGCACAGCAGCAATTAGGTCTAAATTAGTCCCATAGTCTCCGAAGTATTGCTGTTTCCATCTGTGAATCTACCTCCCAACAACCATAGGCGTGCACAACTAATTTTATTAGGGGGTGCACCGACTTTTGGGGATATCTAGCACCACCTTTTAGGTGTGTCTAGCTCTGCCCAGGGACACGTCTAGCACTATGTTACATTCTATCAGTAAAATCACATGGCTTAAACTAATTTCTCCCTAGTTCATAATAATAAAGTAGATATAATACACCCCAGAGAAATAAAATGAAACATAAAGTTGTGACCACTGGCCGGTACTGACTATCCGCTACAGCATAATCCTGAGTCCTAGCTGCCGCTGCACCCTATCACTGCTTACACTTCCCCAACCTATCCCTGATACAGCGGCGAAACTAGAGAGTGGTGGTCCTTAGTGCATATGCACCCCCCACCCACACCACCCCTTGCACCCACCAGCACCAACACCCTGATTTTAAGTGGGCCACTCTGAAAAGTATGGAAGATTCAGGGGGCAGAACTTGAGTTTTAATATAACACAAGTGAAGTTTAAAATTTACACATGTGCCGTCAGAGCCACATTTGCCTCTATCAGACCCCTCCTCTGCAGGACACCAGCATGTCACACATGTCTCCATGCTCACCAGTTACTAACAGTAGTGCCCCCTATTCACATTATGCCACACAGTATGAGCCCAAATTTATATAACGCCACATGGTAAGAGCCAAATTCACATTACGCCACATGGCGTGAGCCAGAATTCACATTATACCACACGGTATGAGCCAAATTCACATTACGCCACATGGCATGAGCCAAAAGTCACATTACGCCACACGGTATGAGCTGAAATTCACATTACAACACACGGTATGAGCCAAATTCACATTACACCACATGGCATGAGCCAAAATTCACATTACGCCACATGGTATGAGCCTAAATTCACATTACAACACACGGCATTAGCTAAATTCACATTTTGCCACAGGGTATGAGCGGAAATTCACAGTCCGCCATACGGCATGAGCAGAAATTCACATTACGCCACACGCCATGAGCCAAATTCACAATACACCACACAGATTGAGCCAAATTCACATTACGCCACACGGTATGAGCAGAAATTCACATTACGCCACCTGGAATACCCCAGCAGTGCCAGATACACATTAAACCCCCACTCAGGAAACTACTGAGTGCTTGGCTCAGCTAATATATTTTTGTAACCCTTCTTTTCTTGTCACTTAAGCCTCATTACTTTTCCAACTTCCCTAACTTTGTCACCTGTGCTATGCCAACTCCCCCCTTATCACATATTCCTCTCACTCTTCTTTCCTCCCTCCCATCACCACCACAACCACCATGCTCCAATATATATTTCACTCTCATAGAGGCTAATTCAGACCTGATCGTAGATGTGCTAAATTTAGCGGGGGGACGCCCAGCACAGGGCTAGTCCGTCCCGCATGTCAGGCTCTACCCCATCGTATAAGTACAAAAGCATCGCACAGCGGCGATGCTTTTGTACTGTAGGAGTAACTCCCTGCGTGCTGGCAGGGAGCTACTCGTCGCTGCCCAGGTCACAGTGGCTGCGTATGATGTCACGCAGCCGCCGCGGCCTGCCCCACCAATGGTCCTGGCATGCCTGCGTTGCCCGGACCGTGCCCCCTAAACAGCGGCCAAACGCCGCTGGCCCGCCCCCTCCTGCCCAGCAACCGCCTCTGCCTGTCAATCAGGCAGAGGCGATCGCAAAGCTAAGACAGCCGTCGGCTTTCTGCCATGCTCCGGTGCACTACGGCGCGGGCGCATGCACACTTCAGACCTGACCGCTGCTGTGCGAACACGCACAGCAGCAATCAGGTCAAAATTAGTCCCATAGTCTCCGAAGTATTGCTGTTTCCAGGGCCGTCTTAACAGTAGTGTAGGCCCCTGGGCACAGCAATGCACTGGGCCCCCTACCCATCCTCCAGTGGTAAGGGTTGGGGGTGCTATCGGTGGCAGCTTTGATGTCCCGCGGGCGGTAGGGGTTGTTCTAACTTTCGCTCAGCATGTAGGACCTGGAGCTGTTATTTCTGCTAAATACTCCTTTACTGCACAGATGGGGCTAAACTGTAGAAGGGGGGATTGGGCTGAATGAAGAAGCCCTGGTACATGACTTCCAGGGTGGTAGGGGGTGTTTAATACACAGGGGAGGGGTGTATAGTGGAGTGGGCTTAATATTCATAATTTTCCGGGGGGAGGGCAACTTGCTTGATTGCAGATATCTCAAGTTTCTGAAAATAGATTTCTTAACTTTGAATGGAATAAAAAAAACTAGTAACTCCCACCTTTCAGGAGGCACTGGGGACTTGGGGATCAGAGTTCGATAGCCAGAGCAATTCACTAATGAAAATATAAAACTGCATATTACACATGTGGAGCTGTAGCAGGGACAAGTTGCTTGAAGGCTGATATCTGTGGTTCTGGGCTTAGTAGAGATAAGCTGTTAGTGTCCACCAAAAGGGGAGATTCCCAGCTTTTGGAGAATAGCCTCGGAAAAACTCCAAGTCAGACAGAACCTGAGATATCTGGCTGGGAAGAGCAATTAACAGGCTTGGATGGGGACCACTGCTTTCAAGTTAGATATCTCCCGTTCCCCAGGGCCGATTTTAACAAATCTGGTACCCCTGGAAAGAGGGGACCCTCAGCTATCAGACTAGGGCCCCTATACTCCTGGGGCCCTTGGGCAAGAGCCCATTGAGCCCATATAAAAAGACAGCCCTGGCTGTTTCCATCTGTGAATCTACATCCCAACAACCATAGGCGTGCACAGCTAATTTTATTAGGGGGTGCACCGACTTTTGGGGATATCTAGCACCACCTTTTAGGTGTGTCTAGCACTGCCCAGGGACATGTCTAGCACTATGTTACAGTCTATCAGTAAAATCACATGGCTTAAACTAATTTCTCCCTAGTTCATAATAATAAAGTAGATATAATACACCCGAGAGAAATAAAATGAAACATAAAGTTGTGACCACTGGCCGGTACTGACTGTCCGCTACAGCATAATCCTGAGTCCTAGCTGCCGCTGCACCCTATCACTGCTTACACTACCCCAACCTATCCCTGATACAGCGGCGGAACTAGAGAGTGGTGGTCCTTAGTGCATATGCACCCCCCACCCACACCACCCCTTGCACCCACCAGCACCAACACCCTGATTTTAAGTGGGCCACTCTGAAAAGTATGGAAGATTCAGGGGGCAGAACTTGAGTTTTAATATAACACAAGTGAAGTTTAAAATTTACACATGTGCCGTCAGAGCCACATTTGCCTCTATCAGACCCCTCCTCTGCAGGACACCAGCATGTCACACATGTCTCCATGCTCACCAGTTACTGACAGTAGTGCCCCCTATTCACATTATGCCACACAGTATGAGCCCAAATTTATATAACGCCACATGGTAAGAGCCAAATTCACATTACGCCACATGGCGTGAGCCAGAATTCACATTATACCACACGGTATGAGCCAAATTCACATTACGCCACATGGCATGAGCCAAAAGTCACATTACGCCACATGGTATGAGCTGAAATTCACATTACAACACACAGTATGAGCCAAATTCACATTACACCACATGGCATGAGCCGAAATTCACATTACGCCACATGGTATGAGCCTAAATTCACATTACAACACACGGCATTAGCCAAATTCACATTTTGCCACACGGCATGAGCGGAAATTCACAGTCCGCCATACGGCATGAGCAGAAATTCACATTACGCCACACGCCATGAGCCAAATTCACAATACACCACACACATTGAGCCAAATTCACATTACGCCACACGGTATGAGCAGAAATTCACATTACACCACATGGTGTACCCCAGCAGTGCCAGATACACATAAAACCCCCACTCAGGAAACTACTGACTGCTTGGCTCAGCTAATATATTCATCTACAGACCTTATTTTTATTGATACGTGTTTTTTTTTTGGGGGGGGGGCACTTCGTGTACAGTATACGATATATGCACACAGACAGTACGGGTGGTATTCATGTGACCGCCAGTCAGCTGACCGACAGTCACATGACCTCCTCCATGAGCCCGACGGCTCATTATCCCGATGGTCGGAATGCCGACCAAAAGGGACTATTTCCACTCGTGGGTGTCCACGACACCCATAGAGTGGGAATAGAACCCATGGCGACCGCAGGTCGCCACCGAGCCCGCAGTGTGGCGAGCGCAGCGAGCCCGCAAGGGGCTTGCTGCACTCGCCCCTCCCCGCCGGGATCCCGGCGTCGGTATGCTGCCGGGATCCCGGCGTCGGTAAGGTGACCGCCGGTCACCAGTACTACACCCAGTACGGGTGGTATTCATGTGACCGACAGTACATATATTTCCCCTGGCTGACCCTCTCTCTTTCCCTTGCATCAGCAGGGTCAGCTGCAGCACTGCAGTTTACTTACTTCTCCCTGACTGAGCTGAGCGGTGACAGTACAGTCTCAGCTGAACTCACTGTCTCTGCTGTATTTGTCCTCCAGGTCCTACAGAGAGGAAAGCTGTGCGGGCGGCTGTGGCGGCACACAAGCAGAGAGAGGACTAGAGCAGGCGGGAAAGGCGGGCGCATTGCATGGCGTATCCAGGAGATTCCCACTTCAGTGCACCCAGCCAGTGTTGCCGCCGGCCAGTAAAGTTGAACACTTACTGACCGCGCGGCGGGGTGGGTGGAGGCACAGGTAGGAGCAGCAGGCGATCACTGTGCTGTAGGCGTGACGTGCGGGAGGTGCCGGACATTAGGGGGTGCCTGTGCGCCCCAGGCACCCCCTGTGCGCATGCCTATGCCAACAACTCACTCTGCTATTTTATATAATAAAGAACTGTGGGCCTGGCACTGAACTGAATGCAAATCAGCTATAATTGTTCCTGCATTGCATGCATGGAAATAAATGCATATATTCGCCCGTGTGCAGAGTAGAGATGAGCGCCTGAAATTTTTCGGGTTTTGTGTTTTGGTTTTGGGTTCGGTTCCGCGGCCGTGTTTTGGGTTCGAACGCGTTTTGGCAAAACCTCACCGAATTATTTTTGTCGGATTCGGGTGTGTTTTGGATTCGGGTGTTTTTTTCCAAAAACACTAAAAAACAGCTTAAATCATAGAATTTGGGGGTCATTTTGATCCCAAAGTATTATTAACCTCAAAAACCATAATTTACACTCATTTTCAGTCTATTCTGAATACCTCACACCTCACAATATTATTTTTAGTCCTAAAATTTGCACCGAGGTCGCTGTGTGAGTAAGATAAGCGACCCTAGTGGCCGACACAAACACCGGGCCCATCTAGGAGTGGCACTGCAGTGTCACGCAGGATGTCCCTTCCAAAAAACCCTCCCCAAACAGCACATGACGCAAAGAAAAAAAGAGGCGCAATGAGGTAGCTGTGTGAGTAAGATTAGCGACCCTAGTGGCCGACACAAACACCGGGCCCATCTAGGAGTGGCACTGCAGTGTCACGCAGGATGGCCCTTCCAAAAAACCCTCCCCAAACAGCACATGACGCAAAGAAAAAAAGAGGCGCAATGAGGTAGCTGACTGTGTGAGTAAGATTAGCGACCCTAGTGGCCGACACAAACACCGGGCACATCTAGGAGTGGCACTGCAGTGTCACGCAGGATGTCCCTTCCAAAAAACCCTCCCCAAACAGCACATGACGCAAAGAAAAAAAGAGGCGCAATGAGGTAGCTGTGTGAGTAAGATTAGCGACCCTAGTGGCCGACACAAACACCGGGCCCATCTAGGAGTGGCACTGCAGTGTCACGCAGGATGTCCCTTCCAAAAAACCCTCCCCAATCAGCACATGATGCAAAGAAAAAGAAAAGAAAAAAGAGGTGCAAGATGGAATTATCCTTGGGCCCTCCCACCCACCCTTATGTTGTATAAACAAAACAGGACATGCACACTTTAACCAACCCATCATTTCAGTGACAGGGTCTGCCACACGACTGTGACTGATATGACGGGTTGGTTTGGACCCCCCCCAAAAAAGAAGCAATTAATCTCTCCTTGCACAAACTGGCTCTACAGAGGCAAGATGTCCACCTCATCTTCACCCTCCGATATATCACCGTGTACATCCCCCTCCTCACAGATTATCAATTCGTCCCCACTGGAATCCACCATCTCAGCTCCCTGTGTACTTTGTGGAGGCAATTGCTGCTGGTCAATGTCTCCGCGGAGGAATTGATTATAATTCATTTTAATGAACATCATCTTCTCCACATTTTCTGGATGTAACCTCGTACGCCGATTGCTGACAAGGTGAGCGGCGGCACTAAACACTCTTTCGGAGTACACACTTGTGGGAGGGCAACTTAGGTAGAATAAAGCCAGTTTGTGCAAGGGCCTCCAAATTGCCTCTTTTTCCTGCCAGTATAAGTACGGACTGTGTGACGTGCCTACTTGGATGCGGTCACTCATATAATCCTCCACCATTCTATCAATGTTGAGAGAATCATATGCAGTGACAGTAGACGACATGTCCGTAATCGTTGTCAGGTCCTTCAGTCCGGACCAGATGTCAGCATCAGCAGTCGCTCCAGACTGCCCTGCATCACCGCCAGCGGGTGGGCTCGGAATTCTGAGCCTTTTCCTCGCACCCCCAGTTGCGGGAGAATGTGAAGGAGGAGATGTTGACAGGTCGCGTTCCGCTTGACTTGACAATTTTGTCACCAGCAGGTCTTTCAACCCCAGCAGACCTGTGTCTGCCGGAAAGAGAGATCCAAGGTAGGCTTTAAATCTAGGATCGAGCACGGTGGCCAAAATGTAGTGCTCTGATTTCAACAGATTGACCACCCGTGAATCCTTGTTAAGCGAATTAAGGGCTGCATCCACAAGTCCCACATGCCTAGCGGAATCGCTCCGTGTTAGCTCCTTCTTCAATGCCTCCAGCTTCTTCTGCAAAAGCCTGATGAGGGGAATGACCTGACTCAGGCTGGCAGTGTCTGAACTGACTTCACGTGTGGCAAGTTCAAAGGGCATCAGAACCTTGCACAACGTTGAAATCATTCTCCACTGCACTTGAGACAGGTGCATTCCATCTCCTATATCGTGCTCAATTGTATAGGCTTGAATGGCCTTTTGCTGCTCCTCCAACCTCTGAAGCATATAGAGGGTTGAATTCCACCTCGTTACCACTTCTTGCTTCAGATGATGGCAGGGCAGGTTCAGTAGTTTTTGGTGGTGCTCCAGTCTTCTGTACGTGGTGCCTGTACGCCGAAAGTGTCCCGCAATTTTTCTGGCCACCGACAGCATCTCTTGCACGCCCCTGTCGTTTTTTAAAAAATTCTGCACCACCAAATTCAAGGTATGTGCAAAACATGGGACGTGCTGGAATTTGCCCATATTTAATGCACACACAATATTGCTGGCGTTGTCCGATGCCACAAATCCACAGGAGAGTCCAATTGGGGTAAGCCATTCCGCGATGATCTTCCTCAGTTGCCGTAAGAGGTTTTCAGCTGTGTGCGTATTCTGGAAAGCGGTGATACAAAGCGTAGCCTGCCTAGGAAAGAGTTGGCGTTTGCGAGATGCTGCTACTGGTGCCGCCGCTGCTGTTCTTGCGGCGGGAGTCCATACATCTACCCAGTGGGCTGTCACAGTCATATAGTCCTGACCCTGCCCTGCTCCACTTGTCCACATGTCCGTGGTTAAGTGGACATTGGGTACAACTGCATTTTTTAGGACACTGGTGAGTCTTTTTCTGACGTCCGTGTACATTCTCGGTATCGCCTGCCTAGAGAAGTGGAACCTAGATGGTATTTGGTAACGGGGGCACACTGCCTCAATAAATTGTCTAGTTCCCTGTGAACTAACGGCGGATACCGGACGCACGTCTAACACCAACATAGTTGTCAAGGACTCAGTTATCCGCTTTGCAGTAGGATGACTGCTGTGATATTTCATCTTCCTCGCAAAGGACTGTTGAACAGTCAATTGCTTACTGGAAGTAGTACAAGTGGGCTTACGACTTCCCCTCTGGGATGACCATCGACTCCCAGCGGCAACAACAGCAGCGCCAGCAGCAGTAGGCGTTACACGCAAGGATGCATCGGAGGAATCCCAGGCAGGAGAGGACTCGTCAGACTTGCCAGTGACATGGCCTGCAGGACTATTGGCATTCCTGGGGAAGGAGGAAATTGACACTGAGGGAGTTGGTGGGGTGGTTTGCGTGAGCTTGGTTACAAGAGGAAGGGATTTACTGGTCAGTGGACTGCTTCCGCTGTCACCCAAAGTTTTTGAACTTGTCACTGACTTATTATGAATGCGCTGCAGGTGACGTATAAGGGAGGATGTTCCGAGGTGGTTAACGTCCTAACCCCTACTTATTACAGCTTGACAAAGGGAACACACGGCTTGACACCTGTTGTCCGCATTTCTGGTGAAATACCTCCACACCGAAGAGCTGATTTTTTTGGTATTTTCACCTGGCATGTCAACGGCCATATTCCTCCCACGGACAACAGGTGTCTCCCCGGGTGCCTGACTTAAACAAACCACCTCACCATCAGAATCCTTCTGGTCAATTTCCTCCCCAGCGCCAGCAACACCCATATCCTCCTCATCCTGGTGTACTTCAACACTGACATCTTCAATCTGACTATCAGGAACTGGACTGCGGGTGCTCCTTCCAGCACTTGCAGGGGGCATGCAAATAGTGGAAGGCGCATGCTCTTCACGTCCAGTGTTGGGAAGGTCAGGCATCGCAACCGACACAATTGGACTCTCCTTGGGGATTTGGGATTTCAAAGAACGCACAGTTCTTTGCGGTGCTTTTGCCAGCTTGAGTCTTTTCAGTTTTCTAGCGAGAGGCTGAGTGCTTCCATCCTCATGTGAAGCTGAACCACTAGCCATGAACATAGGCCAGGGCCTCAGCCGTTCCTTGCCACTCCGTGTGGTAAATGGCATATTGGCAAGTTTACGCTTCTCCTCCGACAATTTTATTTTAGGTTTTGGAGTCCTTTTTTTTCTGATATTTGGTGTTTTGGATTTGACATGCTCTGTACTATGACATTGGGCATCGGCCTTGGCAGACGACGTTGCTGGCATTTCATCGTCTCGGCCATGACTAGTGGCAGCAGCTTCAGCACGAGGTGGAAGTGGATCTTGATCTTTCCCTAATTTTGGAACCTCAACTTTTTTGTTCTCCATATTTTATAGGCAGAACTAAAAGGCACCTCAGGTAAACAATGGAGATGGATGGATTGGATACTAGTATACAATTATGGACGGACTGCCACGGTTAGGTGGTATAAAAAAACCACGGTTAGGTGGTATATATTGTAATACAATTATGGATGGACGGACTGCCTGCCGAGTTCCGACACAGAGGTAGCCACAGCCGTGAACTACCGCACTGTACACTGGTTGATAAAGAGATAGTAGTATACTCGTAACAACTAGTATGACTGACTATGACGGTATAAAGAATGAAAAAAAAACCACGGTTAGGTGGTATATATTATAATACAATTATGGATGGACGGACTGCCTGCCGACTGCCGACACAGAGGTAGCCACAGCCGTGAACTACCGCACTGTACACTGGTTGATAAAGAGATAGTAGTATACTCGTAACAACTAGTATGACACTATGACGGTATAAAGAATGAAAAAAAAACCACGGTTAGGTGGTATATATTATAATACAATTATGGATGGACGGACTGCCTGCCGACTGCCGACACAGAGGTAGCCACAGCCGTGAACTACCGCACTGTACACTGGTTGATAAAGAGATAGTAGTATACTCGTAACAACTAGTATGACACTATGACGGTATAAAGAATGAAAAAAAAACCACGGTTAGGTGGTATATATTATAATACAATTATGGATGGACGGACTGCCTGCCGAGTGCCGACACAGAGGTAGCCACAGCCGTGAACTACCGCACTGTACACTGGTTGATAAAGAGATAGTAGTATACTCGTAACAACTAGTATGACTGACTATGACGGTATAAAGAATGAAAAAAAACCACGGTTAGGTGGTATATATTATAATACAATTATGGATGGACGGACTGCCTGCCGACTGCCGACACAGAGGTAGCCACAGCCGTGAACTACCGCACTGTACACTGGTTGATAAAGAGATAGTAGTATACTCGTAACAACTAGTATGACACTATGACGGTATAAAGAATGAAAAAAAAACCACGGTTAGGTGGTATATATTATAATACAATTATGGATGGACGGACTGCCTGCCGACTGCCGACACAGAGGTAGCCACAGCCGTGAACTACCGCACTGTACACTGGTTGATAAAGAGATAGTAGTATACTCGTAACAACTAGTATGACACTATGACGGTATAAAGAATGAAAAAAAAACCACGGTTAGGTGGTATATATTATAATAATACAATTATGGATGGACGGACTGCCTGCCGACTGCCGACACAGAGGTAGCCACAGCCGTGAACTACCGCACTGTACACTGGTTGATAAAGAGATAGTAGTATACTCGTAACAACTAGTATGACTATGACGACGGTATAAAGAAAGAAAAAAAAATACCACGGTTAGGTGGTATATAATTATACAATTATGGATGGACGGACTGCCTGCCGAGTGCCGACTGCCGACACAGAGGTAGCCACAGCCGTGAACTACCGCACTGTACTGTGTCTGCTGCTAATATAGACTGGTTGATAAAGAGATAGTATACAACAATATACTACTATACTGGTGGTCAGGCACTGGTCACCACTAGTCACACTGGCAGTGGCACTCCTGCAGCAAAAGTGTGCACTGTTTAATTTTAAATTAATATAATATTATGTACTCCTGGCTCCTGCTATAACAACCTGCAGTGCTCCCCAGTCTCCCCCACAATTATTATAAGCTTTTATACATTGATGTGCAGCACACTGGGCTGAGCTGAGTGCACACAGACTGAGTCACACTGTGTGACTGCTGTGTATCGTTTTTTTCAGGCAGAGAACGGATATAGCAGAGAACGGATATATTAAATAAAAGTTAACTTAACAACAACTGCACTGGTCACTGTGGTAAACTCTGTCTGCACAATCTCTCTCTCTCTCTCTCTCTTCTAATCTATTCTAATGGAGAGGACGCCAGCCACGTCCTCTCCCTATCAATCTCAATGCACGTGTGAAAATGGCGGCGACGCGCGGCTCCTTATATAGAATCCGAGTCTCGCGAGAATCCGACAGCGTCATGATGACGTTCGGGCGCGCTCGGGTTAACCGAGCAAGGCGGGAAGATCCGAGTCGCTCGGACCCGTGAAAAAAAAAGTGAAGTTCGTGCGGGTTCGGATTCAAAGAAACCGAACCCGCTCATCTCTAGTGCAGAGTTGTAAGCATCTTGATGTCAATCCGTCTCTTATCTATGTCTCTGGTTTGCCACTCATCATCATCAGTGTGGACTTGAACTGGCCTACATACTGTACTTAGACCAATAATATATCAGACATATTTATGATTAAGGGGTCTATTTACTAGTGATGAGCGGGTTCGGTTTCTCGGAAACCGAACCCCCCCGAACTTCACGCTTTTTACACGGGTCCGAGGCAGACTCGGATCTTCCCGCCTTGCTCGGTTAACCCGAGCGCGCCCCGAACGTCATCATCCCGCTGTCGGATTCTCGCGAGGCTCGGATTCTATCGCGAGACTCGGATTCTATATAAGGAGCCGCGCGTCGCCGCCATTTTCACACGTGCATTGAGATTGATAGGGAGAGGACGTGGCTGGCGTCCTCTCCGTTTAGAGTAGACTAGAGAGTAGTAGAGACACTTGATTTACTAATTTTGGGGAGCATATTAGGAGTACTACTTGCTGATAGTGTGACCAGTGACCACCAGTTTAATTAATCCGTTCTCTGCCTGAAAAAAAACGATACATAGTGTGACACAGTCACATACCATATCTGTGCTCAGCCTCAGTGTGCTGCATCATCTATGTAATACTGTATATCTGACTGTGCTGAGTGCTCACTGCTCACACAGCTTAATTGTGGGGGAGACTGGGGAGCAGTTATAGCAGGAGTACATATTTTAACAGCCAGAGTGCCACTGCCAGTGTGACTGACCAGTGACCACTGACCACCAGTATATTGTGATTGTCTGCCTGAAAAAGTTAAACACTCGTCGTGTGGTGTTTTTATTCTATAAACGCATTCTGCTGACAGTGTCCAGCAGGTCCGTCATTATATAATATATACCTGTCCGGCTGCAGTAGTGATATATATATATTTTTTATATCATTATCATCCAGTCTATATTAGCACTGCAGCAGATGCAGTACGGTAGTCCACGGCTGTAGCTACCTCTGTGTCGGCAGTCGCTCGTCCATCCATAATTGTATACCACCTACCCGTGGTGTTTTTTTTTTTTTCTATCTTCTTGATACTAGTAGCTTACTTTAGGAGTCTGCAGTGCTGAGCTGACAGTGTCCAGCAGGTCCGTCATTATATAATATATACCTGTCCGGCTGCAGTAGTGATATATATATATTTTATATCTCATTATCATCCAGTCTATATTAGCAGCAGACGCAGTACGGTAGTCCACGGCTGTAGCTACCTCTGTGTCGGCAGTCGCTCGTCCATCCATAATTGTATACCACCTACCTGTAGTGTTTTTTTTTTCTATGTTCTAGATACTAGTAGCTTACTTTAGGAGTCTGCAGTGCTGACAGTGTCCAGTAGGTCCGTCATTATAATATATACCTGTCCGGCTGCAGTAGTGATATATATATATTTTTTATATCATTATCATCCAGTCTATATTAGCAGCAGATGCAGTACGGTAGTCCACGGCTGTAGCTACCTCTGTGTCGGCAGTCGCTCGTCCATCCATAATTGTATACCACCTACCCGTGGTGTTTTTTTTTTTTTCTATCTTCTTGATACTAGTAGCTTACTTTAGGAGTCTACAGTGCTGAGCTGACAGTGTCCAGCAGGTCCGTCATTATATAATATATACCTGTCCGGCTGCAGTAGTGATATATATATATTTTATATCTCATTATCATCCAGTCTATATTAGCAGCAGACGCAGTACGGTAGTCCACGGCTGTAGCTACCTCTGTGTCGGCAGTCGCTCGTCCATCCATAAGTATACTAGTATCCATCCATCTCCATTGTTTACCTGAGGTGCCTTTTAGTTGTGCCTATTAAAATATGGAGAACAAAAATGTTGAGGTTCCAAAAATAGGGAAAGATCAAGATCGACTTCCACCTCGTGCTGAAGCTGCTGCCACTAGTCATGGCCGAGACGATGAAATGCCAGCAACGTCGTCTGCCAAGGCCGATGCCCAATGTCATAGTACAGAGCATGTAAAATCCAAAACACCAAATATCAGTAAAAAAAGGACTCAAAAATCTAAAATAAAATTGTCGGAGGAGAAGCGTAAACTTGCCAATATGCCATTTACCACACGGAGTGGCAAGGAACGGCTGAGGCCCTGGCCTATGTTCATGGCTAGTGGTTCAGCTTCACATGAGGATGGAAGCACTCAGCCTCTCGCTAGAAAAATGAAAAGACTCAAGCTGGCAAAAGCACAGCAAAGAACTGTGCGTTCTTCGAAATCACAAATCCACAAGGAGAGTCCAATTGTGTCGTTTGCGATGCCTGACCTTCCCAACACTGGACGTGAAGAGCATGCGCCTTCCACCATTTGCACGCCCCCTGCAAGTGCTGGAAGGAGCACCCGCAGTCCAGTTCCTGATAGTCAGATTGAAGATGTCAGTGTTGAAGTACACCAGGATGAGGAGGATATGGGTGTTGCTGGCGCTGGGGAGGAAATTGACCAGGAGGATTCTGATGGTGAGGTGGTTTGTTTAAGTCAGGCACCCGGGGAAACACCTGTTGTCCGTGGGAGGAATAGGGCCATTGACATGCCTGGTGAAAATACCAAAAAAATCAGCTCTTCGGTGTGGAAGTATTTCAACAGAAATGCGGACAACATTTGTCAAGCCGTGTGTTGCCTTTGTCAAGCTGTAATAAGTAGGGGTAAGGACGTTAACCACCTCGGAACATCCTCCCTTATACGTCACCTGCAGCGCATTCATCATAAGTCAGTGACAAGTTCAAAAACTTTGGGCGACAGCGGAAGCAGTCCACTGACCAGTAAATCCCTTCCTCTTGTAACCAAGCTCACGCAAACCACCCCACCAACTCCCTCAGTGTCAATTTCCTCCTTCCCCAGGAATGCCAATAGTCCTGCAGGCCATGTCACTGGCAATTCTGACGAGTCCTCTCCTGCCTGGGATGCATCCTTGTGTGTAACGCCTACTGCTGCTGGTGCTGCTGTTGTTGCTGCTGGGAGTCGATGGTCATCCCAGAGGGGAAGTCGTACTCGTAAGACCACTTTTACTACTTCCACCAAGCAATTGACTGTCCAACAGTCCTTTGCGAGGAAGATGAAATATCACAGCAGTCATCCTGCTGCAAAGCGGATAACTGAGGCCTTGGCATCCTGGGCGGTGAGAAACGTGGTTCCGGTATCCATCATTACTGCAGAGGCAACTAGAGACTTGTTGGAGGTACTGTGTCCCCGGTACCAAATACCATCTAGGTTCCATTTCTCTAGGCAGGCGATACCGAAAATGTACACAGACCTCAGAAAAAGACTCACCAGTGTCCTAAAAAATGCAGTTGTACCCAATGTCCACTTAACCACGGACATGTGGACAAGTGGAGCAGGGCAGACTCAGGACTATATGACTGTGACAGCCCACTGGGTAGATGTATGGACTCCCGCCGCAAGAACAGCAGCGGCGGCACCAGTAGCAGCATCTCGCAAACGCCAACTCTTTCCTAGGCAGGCTACGCTTTGTATCACCGCTTTCCAGAATACGCACACAGCTAAAAACCTCTTACGGCAACTGAGGAAGATCATCGCAGAATGGCTTACCCCAATTGGACTCTCCTGTGGATTTGTGGCATCGGACAACGCCAGCAATATTGTGTGTGCATTAAATATGGGCAAATTCCAGCACGTCCCATGTTTTGCACATACCTTGAATTTGGTGGTGCGGAATTATTTAAAAAACGTGAGGGGCGTGCAAGAGATGCTGTCGGTGGCCAGAAGAATTGCGGGACACTTTCGGCGTACAGGCACCACGTACAGAAGACTGGAGCACCACCAAAAACGCCTGAACCTGCCCTGCCATCATCTGAAGCAAGAAGTGGTAACGAGGTGGAATTCAACCCTCTATATGCTTCAGAGGTTGGAGGAGCAGCAAAAGGCCATTCAAGCCTATACAACTGACCACGATATAGGAGGTGGAATGCACCTGTCTCAAGCGCAGTGGAGAATGATTTCAACGTTGTGCAAGGTTCTGCAACCTTTTGAACTTGCCACACGTGAAGTCAGTTCAGACACTGCCAGCCTGAGTCAGGTCATTCCCCTCATCAGGCTTTTGCAGAAGAAGCTGTAGACATTGAAGGAGGAGCTAACACAGAGCGATTCCGCTAGGCATGTGGGACTTGTGGATGGAGCCCTTAATTCGCTTAACAAGGATTCACGGGTGGTCAATCTGTTGAAATCAGAGCACTACATTTTGGCCACCGTGCTCGATCCTAGATTTAAAACCTACCTTGGATCTCTCTTTCCGGCAGACACAGGTCTGCTGGGGTTCAAAGAACTGCTGGTGAGAAAATTGTCAAGTCAAGCGGAACGCGACCTGTCAACATCTCCTCCTTCACATTCTCCCGCAACTGGGGGTGCGAGGAAAAGGCTCAGAATTCCGAGCCCACCCGCTGGCGGTGATGCAGGGCAGTCTGGAGCGACTGCTGATGCTGACATCTGGTCCGGACTGAAGGACCTGACAACGATTACGGACATGTCGTCTACTGTCACTGCATATGATTCTCTCCCCATTGAAAGAATGGTGGAGGATTATATGAGTGACCGCATCCAAGTAGGCACGTCAGACAGTCCGTACTTATACTGGCAGGAAAAAGAGGCAATTTGGAGGCCCTTGCACAAACTGGCTTTATTCTACCTAAGTTGCCCTCCCACAAGTGTGTACTCCGAAAGAGTGTTTAGTGCCGCCGCTCACCTTGTCAGCAATCGGCGTACGAGGTTACATCCAGAAAATGTGGAGAAGATGATGTTCATTAAAATGAATTATAATCAATTCCTCCGTGGAGACATTGACCAGCAGCAATTGCCTCCACAAAGTACACAGGGAGCTGAGATGGTGGATTCCAGTGGGGACGAATTGATAATCTGTGAGGAGGGGGATGTACACAGTGATATATCGGAGGATGATGATGAGGTGGACATCTTGCCTCTGTAGAGCCAGTTTGTGCAAGGAGAGATTAATTGCTTCTTTTTTGGTGGGGGTCCAAACCAACCCGTCATTTCAGTCACAGTCGTGTGGCAGACCCTGTCACTGAAATGATGGGTTGGTTAAAGTGTGCATGTCCTGTTTATACAACATAAGGGTGGGTGGGAGGGCCCAAGGACAATTCCATCTTGCACCTCTTTTTTCTTTCATTTTTCTTTGCGTCATGTGCTGTTTGGGGGGTGTTTTTTGGAAGGGCCATCCTGCGTGACACTGCAGTGCCACTCCTAGATGGGCCAGGTGTTTGTGTCGGCCACTAGGGTCGCTTATCTTACTCACACAGCTACCTCATTGCGCCTCTTTTTTTCTTTGCGTCATGTGCTGTTTGGGGGGTGTTTTTTGGAAGGGCCATCCTGCATGACACTGCAGTGCCACTCCTAGATGGGCCAGGTGTTTGTGTCGGCCACTAGGGTCGCTTATCTTAGTCACATAGCTACCTCATTGCGCCTCTTTTTTTTCTTCTTTGCGTCATGTGCTGCTGTTTGGGGAGTGTTTTTGGAAGGGCCATCCTGCGTGACACTGCAGTGCCACTCCTAGATGGGCCAGGTGTTTGTGTCGGCCACTAGGGTCGCTTAGCTTACTCACACAGCTACCTCATTGCGCCTCTTTTTTTCTTTGCGTTATGTGCTGTTTGGGGAGTGTTTTTTGGAAGGGCCATCCTGCGTGACACTGCAGTGCCACTCCTAGATGGGCCAGGTGTTTGTGTCAGCCACTAGGGTCGCTTAGCTTACTCACACAGCTACCTCATTGCGCCTCTTTTTTTCTTTGCGTCATGTGCTGTTTGGGGAGTGTTTTTTGGAAGGGCCATCCTGCGTGACACTGCAGTGCCACTCCTAGATGGGCCAGGTGTTTGTGTCGGCCACTAGGGTCGCTTAGCTTACTCACACAGCTACCTCATTGCGCCTCTTTTTTTCTTTGCGTCATGTGCTGTTTGGGGAGTGTTTTTTGGAAGGGCCATCCTGCGTGACACTGCAGTGCCACTCCTAGATGGGCCAGGTGTTTGTGTCGGCCACTTGGGTCGCTTAGCTTAGCCATCCAGCGACCTCGGTGCAAATTTTAGGACTAAAAATAATATTGTGAGGTGTGAGGTGTTCAGAATAGACTGAAAATGAGTGGAAATTATGGTTATTGAGGTTAATAATACTTTGGGATCAAAATGACCCCCAAATTCTATGATTTAAGCTGTTTTTTAGGGTTTTTTGAAAAAAACACCCGAATCCAAAACACACCCGAATCCGACAAAAAAAATTCGGTGAGGTTTTGCCAAAACGCGTTCGAACCCAAAACACGGCCGCGGAACCGAACCCAAAACCAAAACACAAAACCCGAAAAATTTCCGGTGCTCATCACTACTATTTACTAAGCCTTGGATGCTGATAAAGGGGCTAATTCAGACCTGATCGCTGCTGTGCGTTTTCGCACAGCGGGCGATCAGGTCTGAACTGCTCATGCGTATGCACCACAATGCGCAGGCGCAATGGTCCGCAGCGCTGGGGAGTGTCGAGTAGTGACAGGATTGACAGGAAGAGGGTATTTGTGGGTGGCAACCGTTTTCAGGGAGTGTCTGGAAAAAAACAGGAGGGACACGGCGTTTTGTGGGAGGATTCGTGACGTCAGCTCCGGCCCCGATCATCGCAGCATCCTGGGCATGCTGGTCGGCAGTTAACATGCTGGGCGGCCCCCAGCACGCGATCCTAAGGAATGCAAATTCTGCTACTTAGCAGAATTTGCAATCCTTACTGAATGAGTGATAAAGAGCTGACCAATCAGCTCCTGACTGTAATTTTTCAAACACAGGGGCTAATTTAGGTTGGAACGCAAAGTGCGATCCAACTGGAATTTTTGCGATTACCACGTCGGCACATGCGCAACGCCCGTCCTGCACATGCACCCACATCTACTGCGCCCCACAGCAGAAAATGCGAACGCCTTTGCTTGTCAATCAGCATGGCCATGGGGGGGGGGGGGGGGGGGTTTGGTTAGCAGGCTGGGTGGTCCTGCCCCCAGCATGCAATCCTTACTGAATCAGGTCCACAGCCTGTATTATTTATATTATTATTATTATTATTATCCTTTATTTATATGGCGCCACATGGATCCACAGCGCCCGATTACAGAGTTACCAAATAAACAAATCATGAAGACAGTGACTAAAGGCCCATATAGACAGGCCGATGCGGGAGAGATGTGTGCTGAGCAAACCGCTCAGCACACATCTCTCCCGCTGCTCAGCACAGCGCGATCTGTGCTGAGCGTGCGGGGTGAGACGGGGGCGCTCATTTCACCCAGCGTGTGAAGTGAGCGACCCGCTAGATTGGCCTGCATGCAGGCCAATCTAGCACCAGCGATAGCGTTGGTCGGGGCTGTGCATCGCTATCGCTGTAGGGGGTACACACGGAGCGATAATGCTTAAATTCTAATCTAGTCAGATTGCTTAGAATATTGCTCCGTGAGTACCCCCCTTTACAGTTCAATACAATATAGGACAAGTACAGGGTATATAGACATAGCTGCGTCAGTAAACAGCACTGAAATAAGTATCAGGGTGGCAGAAAACCAAAGGATTTGGTGCCATCAAAGGGAGTATTGAAAAGATGATAGGTTAAGTAAGAGCGGTAAAAGCACATGAGGGAAGAGGGCCCTGCTCGTGAGAGCTTACATTCTAAAGGTAACAAGGCAGTTAGGAGCTGGTTGGTTGGTACTTTAGCCTCGTGCAATTTATCAATCTCCAAGACTTGATAAATCTGGGCCATAGCATGCAAAACAAATGTAACTATTTGGGGGATATTCAATTGTTTTAAAAGTCAGTTAGGTGTCTTTTTTCCCCTATCTAATAGACAGGAAAAAGCAGACACCCAGCCTACTTTTCAAACATTTGAATTCCCCCCTTTATGTTTCATCCACCACTGCAAATCTATTTATCATCCTCGCATTGCTGCAACGTTCTATTCCAAACTTAAATGCTTTATTTTTGGAGTCAGTGTTCTAATTTGTATTTGTTTTTTTAATATTTAAATATGTTAAAAATAATTCAGTAATCCATAATCCTATTAAAGTCAGGAAGCTAAAATATAGAATCATGTGATTTGCTGAAATACTGTAATATGCGTGTGAAGATAGCCCTTCAGTACTCAGCAAAAATACACTTTTTTCTCCTTCCAGGAGCTATACTTTACTTTGTGTCTGATTGGTTGCTATGAGCAACATCTCCACTTCTGAAAACCCACACTTTAGTAAATATATCCCACAATGGGGGTAATTCTGAGTTGATCGCAGCAGGATTTTTGATAGCAATTGGGCAAAACCATGTGCACTGAAGGGGAGGCAGATATAACATGTGCAGAAAGAGTTAGATTTGGGTGGGTTATTTTATTTCTGTGCAGGGTAAATACTGGCTGCTTTATTTTTACACTGAAATTTAGATTGCAGATTGAACTCACCACACCCAAATCTAACTCTCTCTGCACATGTTATATCTGCCTCCCCTGCAGTGCACATGGTTTTGCCCAATTGCTAACAAAAATCCTGCTGCGATCAACTTGGAATTACCCCGTTTGTTAGCAGTTGGGCAAAACCATGTGCACTGCAGGAGAGGCAGATATAACATGTGCAGAGAGAGATAGATTTGGGTGTGGTGAGTTCAATCTGCAATCTAAATTTCAGTGTAAAAATAAAGCAGCCAGTATTTACCCTGCACAGAAACAATATAACCCACCCAAATCTCACTCTCTCTGCACGTTATATCTGCCTACCCTACAGTGCACAAGGTTTTGCCCAACTGCTAACAAAATTCCTGCTGCGATCAACTCTAAATTACCCCCAATGTGTTATGCAAACTAGGGCTCTATTTACTAAGCTTTGAACGGAGATAAAGTGATTGGAGATAAAGTAGCAGCCAATCAGCTCCTAACTGCCATGTCACAAACTGTGTTTGAAAAATGACAGTTATAATCTGATTGGATGGTACTTTATCTCTGTTCACTTTATCTCCATCAAAGGCTTAGTAAATAGACCCTTGTAGAAATAATGGAATATTCAATTAATTAAAAGACACAAAACAAAATCTACAAACTTCTCCAAATAAAAACAAGTGACCTCTAACAAATATAAATAAAATTACCCTACATTTTACCTTTAATCAACCATCCCAGCCTTTCTCTCTGATTTGTGCTCACTGCTGCTCTCACACAGATTGCAGAAGATTAATAGAAAGCAGGTGAGGAGAATTAGAGCAAATACGTGGTGAAACAGAGCAAATCAAAGTGCACTGAAATATGCAAGGAGAATAAAAAATAATATCACTACTATCAGTAACTTCTAGTCAAGTTGTTAAAATAATTTATGGTACCCCATACATCTTTACAAGATATCCTATCATGTTGGCATGTGTTGTGCAGGGGGTGGGGGTGCATGGTGGTGTGCACCAAAATGGAAGGGGGGTTGGGGACATAGCATCTATCTATCTATCTATCTATCTATCTATCTATCTATCTATCTATCTATCTATCTATCTATCTATCTATCTATGACATTGGTGCTAGGATTGGGTCAGCACTGTATGGTTAACACAGGGTTATAATCAGAGGCGTAACTAAGGTAGGGCGAGTGGGGCACGTGCCCTGGGCGCCTTGGCAGGCCCAGCAGAGGGGGGCGCCAGCGGTGGCCAGGGCATCATGCCCACCCGCCCCTGTCACGCTGCAATGTGAGGGGAGGAGAGCGCAGCGTCTCTCCTGCCCCTCAATGTGCTCACTGCCACTGCCGCGCTGCCTGCCGCACTGCCAGCAGCGCTGCGTGCCTGTCCGGTCTCCAGCGGCGTTAGCCAATCAGAGCTTGTGGACCGGCTCCTGATTGGCTGCCGGTCCGCGAGCTCTGATTGGCTAACGAACCGGCGCCACATTTAAGATAGCCGCCGCCAGAGACCTGGAGCGTTGAGGGGCAGGAGAGGCGCTGCACTCTCTTCCCCTCACATAGCAGAGGGCAGCGGTGACTGACGGCCCGACGACGGGATCCCGACTGAAGTAAGCGCGCGGGGGGGGGTGTCTTGTAACTGGCACTATGGGGCATGTAACTGGCACTGAGGGGCATGTATTTGGCACTGTGGGGCATGTATCTGGCACTGTGGGACATTGTAACTGGCACTGTAGGGCATGTAACTGGCACTGTGCGGCATTGTAACTGGCACTGTGGGGCAATGTATCTGGCACTGTGGGACATTGTAACTGGCACTGTGGGGCATGTAACTGGCACTGTGGGGCATGTATCTGGCACTGTGGGGCATTGTATCTGGCACTGTGGGGCATTGTACCTGGCACTGTGGGGCATGTATCTGGTACTGTGGAGCATTGTAACTGGCACTGTGGGGCATTGTAACTGGCACTGTGGGGCATTGTATCTGGCCCAGGCGTGCGCACATACTTCTTTTGTGTGTGGTTTTTTTTTTTTTGGGGGGGGGGCGCCACTCTTCATCTTGCCCTGGGCTCCGAAAACCCTAGTGACGCCTCTGGTTATAATTCAATGTATCAGAGGCATGTCTATCATGGATAGGATGGCCAATCCTGGGATCAGCATTGGCGGGATCCCGGGATTTAGGCATAAAATTGGCCAGGATTCAATCCCGGGATTGGAGTTTACAATCCAGGGGATTTTGGGATTAGAAAGTCACCTTGTTTTTTCAATGCCAGGCTGCGTTGAGCATCCTCAGGAGGCTCAGATGCTGCCCAGCTCCCCCCTCCCAGTTCCCCCTACCCCCAGCTGTACGCACTGTGCAGCGTGAAATGAAGTCAGAGGTCACGCTGTGCAGTCTTATACCAGCCGCCCGCGCTGCCCAGATTGCACTTCACCGCCTACTGCTTGCAGCAAGTGAACCTGCCCGCACTCCCATAGGATGGTGTGTAGTTCTGTGGGCTGGGTGATTCCAGAAAGGGAATGGGTGCAATGAAGATTTTAATTTTAAAATCTTCAACCCAATCCCGGGTATCCCGTGAATCCCAGGATTGATCATTTTTTAATCCCGATACCCGGGATTGAAAAAAAGGCCCAGGATTGGCTTCACTAATCATGGATGCAGGGTGAGCACTGCAAACATGCATGTGGGTCCAGGGTGGCACCGCACTTTACACAATGCGCACTGAACACAGGGGGTAATTCCAAGTTGATCGCAGCAGGAATTTTTTTAGCAGTTGGGCAAAACCATGTGCACTGTAGGGAAGGCAGATTTAACATGTGCAGAGAGAGTTAGATTTGGGTGGGGTGTGTTCAATCTGCAATCTAATTTGCAGTGTAAAAATAAAGCAGACAGTATTTACCCTGCACAGAAATAAAATAACCCACCCAAATCTAACTCTTTCTGCACATGTTATATCTGCCCCCCCTGCAGTGCACATGGTTTTGCCCAACTGCTAAAAAATTTCCTGCTGCGATCAACTTGGAATTACCCCCACTATGCACGCCCATGCATTGTGCTGGCTCTCTATTCTCGTCCTGCAGAACATTCTTTCTAGGGATACATTCAGAAAGATGGTGCTGCACAGGAGCTTGCAAAGACTCATGTTTGTATGCAATGGCCACGCAATAGAGATATTATCGGCAAACTGCGCATGCGCTGCATTTGCAAGGTGCATGGGCAAGGGTGCTGCTGCGATCCTGCTTGCTTTGAGAACTTTGGGAAAAATCAGGTGTATCAAGGCTATTTTTGGCGATGGCTGCGTGATCGTACATGCAACTATATGGCATCTGAGTTGCTACTGTCTTGGTCAGTCTGCGTAACCATAGACCAACCCATCGTTTTGATGTTCCCCGTAATTGTGTATTCAGGTTGCATCACTTAATAACCCCTTTTCCCCAACAGATTCCACATTGACCCTCCACACGTCCTACAACAAGTATCACAATGACCCTCTACACGTCCCATAACAAATACCACAGTGACCCCTCCAGTGCTGCAATTAATTATACATATAGATATACACACACATACAAATACAGATACAGGGTGAGTATCCCTTATCCACAATTCAAAATCACACATTCTTGGATCCCGGTATAGATAACCCGGCAGTGTGAATCACAATGAGCGGGTAGGGCCGGCTCTAATCATGGCCCTCATTCCGAGTTGTTCGCTCGCTAGCTGCTTTTAGCAGCAGTGCAAACACTAAGCCGCCGCCCTCTGGGAGTGTATCTTAGCTTAGCAGAAGTGCAAACGAAAGGTTAGCAGAACAGTGCTGACATTTTTTCAGGCAGTTTCAGAGTAGCTACAGACCTACTCCTTCCTTGCGATCACTTCAGTTTGTTTAGTTCCTGCTTTGACATCACAAACACGCCCTGCGTTCGGCCAGCCACTCCCCCGTTTCCCCAGGCACATCTGCGTTTTTACCTGGCACGCCTGCGTTTTTACCTGACACGCCTGCGTTTTTTAGCACACTCCCGGAAAACGGTCAGTTACCACGCAGAAACACTCCTTTCCTGTCAATCACTCACCGATCAACAGAGCGACGGAAAAGAGTCGCTCGACCTTGTGTGAAACTGCATAGTTTTTTGTGAAAGTACATCGCGCGTGCGCACTGCGGCCCGTACGCATGCGCAGAAATGCCGATTTTTAGCCTGATAGCTGCGCTGCGAACAACGGCAGCTAGCGATCAACTCGGAATGACCCCCCATGTCACATACTGGGCCAGATTAACAATGGGGCGGATTAAGTTACAGCTCCAGGCCTCTGCATAAAAATAGGCCCATCATGTTGGCAGCAGGATGATGACCAGGCACAGAGCTGTTCAAACAATCATAAATGATAAGTATTAAAATAGTTTTTGTAGTTTTCTCACAAAATGATCCAAATTTTTTATGTTTATGTATTTAGGGAGACATTGGGACATATAGTGTATAGGGTGTACACGCCCACATGGCTCTGGCCACAATCACACAGCACTGGTCACAACTCCTTCATTCTCAGTATAGGCCCTTGAAAATGTTCAGCTCCAGGCCCATGTGGCCCTTAATCCAGCCCTGCTTACATATAACCCCTACTATGGGTGTAACTGTGATAGATTCAGCTACCATGGGACACACAGATGAGGGGGATGCTGTCTTCCTTGTCTGTCCCAAGTATCTATATGAGTTATATATTTTTTTAAACTATTGTATGGTACATGGAGCCCACAAATGACTAGTTATGTTCCTGAACCCTACCCTCCTCTTCTTGTCACTTAAGCCCCATTACTTTTACAACCTCCCTAACTTTGTCACCTGTGCTATGCCAACTCTCCCCTTGTCACATATTAAGGTTGCATCACTTAATAACCCCGTTTCCCAGCGCCAATGCGATCTGATCATTGATAGGCAGAGGCGTTCACGGGGAGGGCGGGGGGCGATGACAGAGCATTGCGGGGAAAATAGGGGTGAAAGGCGGCATTTACGGGCAGGTGCGTGGCGTCTCAAGCAGCCGGTCCGATGAGACAAATGTCAGCTGACCACCTGCATACGCAACCTAGCTGCAGCAGCAGGGTGTCGTCCATAGTTGCTGCAACCTCAATTTAATTGCTTTTGCAGCTGCTGGGCAGGCCATTCTGCATGCTGGGCGGCCTTACCCTGCGATGAGTAGCCTCCAGCATGTGAAAGCAAGGATTTCAGGTTCTGCTTTTTAGCAGAATCTGCAATCCGTACTGAATAGTCTGCTAATGTGTTCGCAATTGTGATTGAGCTTCCGATGGTGTCTCTTTTCATTCCTGGGTGTCAGCTTCACTTGCTAACATTAGCAGCTCAGTAGCCTAGAGAACTGCATTTGCGTACAAACATGAATTAAGCACTATGTCAGAAACTAGACTCCAGCCTCTGAGTGCCACTGCTTTGTGCCTCTGTGAGGCCGGAATTAATTGATAAAAATAAACTATTAACACTTCTATTTTTGAAAGCATTCTTACTTTGCAGCATTTTTTCCATACCTGCCTAAAACATTTGCACTGTACTGTACTGCACTGTACTTTAACAGTAACGTCAGTGCCAGCGGCTGTGTGTGCCCCTAAACGGAGCCATTGGGTGGCATCTAGTGGCCGTCTGCACGCAAAACACTTTAATTCCCCCCGTAGAGGTGAGGAGCAGTGTTAGCCTTTTAATATATAGGATGTATATATGTGCGTGTTTCCACACCTGCCTAAAACTTTTGCACAGTACTGTATATATATATATATATATATATATTAGTGATGAGCGGGTTCGGTTTCTCGGAAACCGAACCCCCCCGAACTTCACCCATTTTACACGGGTCCGAGGCATACTCGGATTCTCCCGTATGGCTCGGTTAAACCGAGCGCGCCCGAACGTCATCATCCCGCTGTCGGATTCTCGCGAGATTCAGATTCTATATAAGCAGCCGCGCGTCGCCGCCATTTTCACTCGTGCATTGGAAATGTTAGGGAGAGGACGTGGCTGGCGTCCTCTCCGTTATTGTTGAACTTGATTGTGCACTATTGCTTAATTGTGGGGAGGGCTGGGGAGCAGCTGTATAATATAGGAGGAGTACAGTGCAGAGTTTTGCTGATCAGTGACCACCAGTTATCCGTTCTCTGCCTGAAAAAAATGCTCTATATCTGTGCTCAGTGTGCTGCATATATCTGTGCTCACACTGCTTAATTGTGGGGACTGGGGAGCAGCTGTATTATATAGCAGGAGTACAGTGCAGAGTTTTGCTGACAGTGACCACCAGTATACGTTGTCTGCCTGAAAAACACTCCATATCTGTGCTCAGTGTGCGGCTTTATTGTGGGGACTGGGGACCACCAGTATAATATTATATAGGAGGAGTACAGTGCAGAGTTTTGCTGACCAGTGACCACCAGTATATAATATATAGCATTACGGTACAGCAGGCCACTGCTGTACCTACCTCTGTGTCGTCATTAAGTATACTATCCATCTAGATTCTATACCTGTGGTGCATTTCAGTTGTGCAGTTTGCTGACACAGTGACCACTAGTATACTATATATAGCAGTACGGAAGGCCACTGCTGTACCTACCTCTGTGTCGTCATTAAGTATACTATCCATCTACATTCTATACCTGTGGTGCATTTTAGTTTTGCAGATTGCTGACAGTGACCACCAGTATATATAGCAGTACGGTACGGAAGGCCACTGCTCTACCTACCTCTGTGTCGTCAAGTATACTATCCATCCATACCTGTGGTGCATTTCAGTTGTGCGCAGTATATATAGTAGTAGGCCATTGCTATTGATAGTTACTAGCATATAATTCCACACATTAAAAAATGGAGAACAAAAATGTGGAGGTTAAAATAGGGAAAGATCAAGATCCACTTCCACCTCGTGCTGAAGCTGCTGCCACTAGTCATGGCCGAGACGATGAAATGCCATCAACGTCGTCTGACACGGCCGATGCCCAATGTCATAGTAGAGAGCATGTAAAATCCAAAAAACAAAAGTTCAGTAAAATGACCCAAAAATCAAAATTAAAAGCGTCTGAGGAGAAGCGTAAACTTGCCAATATGCCATTTACGACAAGGAGTGGCAAGGAACGGCTGAGGCCCTGGCCTATGTTCATGGCTAGTGGTTCAGCTTCACATGAGGATGGAAGCACTCATCCTCTCGCTAGAAAAATGAAAAGACTTAAGCTGGCAAAAGCACAGCAAAGAACTGTGCGTTCTTCGAAATCACAAATCCCCAAGGAGAGTCCAATTGTGTCGGTTGCGATGCCTGACCTTCCCAACACTGGACGGGAAGAGCTTGCGCCTTCCACCATTTGCACGCCCCCTGCAAGTGCTGGAAGGAGCACCCGCAGTCCAGTTCCTGATAGTCAAATTGAAGATGTCACTGTTGAAGTACACCAGGATGAGGATATGGGTGTTGCTGGCGCTGGGGAGGAAATTGACAAGGAGGATTCTGATGGTGAGGTGGTTTGTTTAAGTCAGGCACCCGGGGAGACACCTGTTGTCAGTGGGACGAATATGGCCATTAACATGCCTGGTCAAAATACAAAAAAAATCAGCTCTTCGGTGTGGAATTATTTCAACACAAATGCGGACAACAGGTGTCAAGCCGTGTGTTGCCTTTGTCAAGCTGTAATAAGTAGGGGTAAGGACGTTAACCACCTCGGAACATCCTCCCTTATACGTCACCTGCAGCGCATTCATCATAAGTCAGTGACAAGTTCAAAAACTTTGGGTGACAGCGGAAGCAGTCCACTGACCACTAAATCCCTTCCTCTTGTAACCAAGCTCCTACAAACCACACCACCAACTCCCTCAGTGTCAATTTCCTCCTTACCCAGGAAAGCCAATAGTCCTGCAGGCCATGTCACTGGCAAGTCTGACGAGTCCTCTCCTGCCTGGGATTCCTCCGATGAATCCTTGAGTGTAACGCCTACTGCTGCTGGCGCTGCTGTTGTAGCTGCTGGGAGTCGATCGTCATCCCAGAGGGGAAGTCGGAAGACCACTTGTACTACTTCCAGTAAGCAATTGACTGTCCAACAGTCCTTTGCGAGGAAGATGAAATATCACAGCAGTCATCCTGCTGCAAAGCAGATAACTCAGGCCTTGGCAGCCTGGGCGGTGAGAAACGTGGTTCCGGTATCCACCGTTAATTCAGAGCCAACTAGAGACTTGATTGAGGTACTGTGTACCCGGTACCAAATACCATCTAGGTTCCATTTCTCTAGGCAGGCGATACCGAAAATATACACAGACCTTAGAAAAAGACTCACCAGTGTCCTAAAAAATGCAGTTGTACCCAATGTCCACTTAACTACGGACATGTGGACAAGTGGAGCAGGGCAGACTCAGGACTATATGACTGTGACAGCCCACTGGGTAGATGTATTGCCTCCCGCAGCAAGAACAGCAGCGGCGGCACCAGTAGCAGCATCTCGCAAACGCCAACTCGTTCCTAGGCAGGCTACGCTTTGTATCACCGCTTTCCAGAAGAGGCACACAGCTGACAACCTCTTACGGAAACTGAGGAACATCATCGCAGAATGGCTTACCCCAATTGGACTCTCCTGGGGATTTGTGACATCGGACAACGCCAGCAATATTGTGCGTGCATTACATCTGGGCAAATTCCAGCACGTCCCATGTTTTGCACATACATTGAATTTGGTGGTGCAGAATTATTTAAAAAACGACAGGGGCGTGCAAGAGATGCTGTTGGTGGCCCGAAGAATTTTGGGCCACTTTCGGCATTCAGGCACCGCGTACAGAAGACTGGAGCACCACCAAACATTCCTGAACCTGCCCTGCCATCATCTGAAGCAAGAGGTGGTAACGAGGTGGAATTCAACCCTCTAAATGCTTCAGAGGATGGAGGAACAGCAAAAGGCCATTCAAGCCTATACATCTGCCCACGATATAGGCAAAGGAGGGGGAATGCACCTGACTCAAGCGCAGTGGAGAATAATTTCAACGTTGTGCAAGGTTCTGCAACCCTTTGAACTTGCCACACGTGAAGTCAGTTCAGACACTGCCAGCCTGAGTCAGGTCATTCCCCTCATCAGGCTTTTGCAGAAGAAGCTGGAGACATTGAAGGAGGAGCTAAAACAGAGCGATTCCGCTAGGCATGTGGGACTTGTGGATGGAGCCCTTAATTCGCTTAACCAGGATTCACGGGTGGTCAATCTGTTGAAATCAGAGCACTACATTTTGGCCACCGTGCTCGATCCTAGATTTAAAACCTACGTTGTATCTTTCTTTCCGGCAGACACAAGTCTGCAGAGGTTCAAAGACCTGCTGGTGAGAAAATTGTCAAGTCAAGCGGAACGTGACCCGTCAACATCTCCTCCTTTACATTCTCCCGCAACTGGGGGTGCGAGGAAAAGGCTAAGAATTCCGAGCCCACCCGCTGGCGGTGATGCAGGGCAGTCTGGAGTGAGTGCTGACATCTGGTCCGGACTGAAGGACCTGCCAACGATTACTGACATGTCGTCTACTGTCACTTCATATGATTCTCTCACCATTGAAAGAATGGTGGAGGATTATATGAGTGACCGCATCCAAGTAGGCACGTCAGACAGTCCGTACGTATACTGGCAGGAAAAAGAGGCAATTTGGAGGCCCTTGCACAAACTGGCTTTATTCTACCTAAATTGCCCTCCCTCCAGTGTGTACTCCGAAAGAGTGTTTAGTGCAGCCGCTCACCTTATCAGCAATCGGCGTACGAGGTTACTTCCAGAAAATGTGGAGAAGATGATGTTCATTAAAATTAATTATAGTCAATTCCTCCGTGGAGACATTCACCAGCAGCAATTGCCTCCACAAAGTACACAGGGACCTGAGATGGTGGATTACAGTGGGGACGAATTAATAATCTGTGAGGAGGGGGATGTACACAGTGAAAGGGGTGAGGAATCGGAGGATGATGATGAGGTGGACATCTTGCCTCTGTAGAGCCAGTTTGTGCAAGGAGAGATTGATTGCTTCTTTTTTTGGTGGGGGCCCAAACCAACCAGTCATTTCAGTCACAGTCGTGTGGCAGACCCTGTCGCTGAAATGATGGGTTCGTTAAAGTGTGCATGTCCTGTTTATACAACATAAGGGTGGGTGGGAGGGCCCAAGGACAATTCCATCTTGCACCTCTTTTTTCTTTAATTTTTCTTTGCATCATGTGCTGTTTGGGGACAATTTTTTTGAAGTGCCATCCTGCCTGACACTGCAGTGCCACTCCTAGATGGGCCAGGTGTTTGTGTCGGCCACTTGTGTCGCTTAGCTTAGTCACACAGCAACCTTGGTGCGCCTCTTTTTTTCTTTGCATCATGTGCTGTTTGGGGACAATTTTTTTGAAGTGCCATCCTGCCTGACACTGCAGTGCCACTCCTAGATGGGCCAGGTGTTTGTGTCGGCCACTTGTGTCGCTTAGCTTAGTCACACAGCGACCTTGGTGCGCCTCTTTTTTTCTTTGCATCATGTGCTGTTTGGGGACAATTTTTTTGAAGTGCCATCCTGCCCGACACTGCAGTGCCACTCCTAGATGGGCCAGGTGTTTGTGTCGGCCACTTGTGTCGCTTAGCTTAGCCATCCAGCGACCTCGGTGCAAATTTTAGGACTAAAAATAATATTGTGAGGTGTGTGAGGTGTTCAGAATAGACTGGAAATGAGTGGAAATTATGGTTATTGAGGTTAATAAAACTATGGGATCAAAATGACCCCCAAATTCTATGATTTAAGCTGTTTTTTAGGGATTTTTGTAAAAAACACCCAAATCCAAAACACACCCGAATCCGACGAAAAATTTTCAGTGAGGTTTTGCCAAAACGCGTCCGAATCCAAAACACGGCCGCGGAACCGAATCCAAAACCAAAACACAAAACCCGAAAAATGTCCGGTGCACATCACTAATATATATATATATATATATATGTATATAGCAGACAGACGGGCGGCACTCAGAAGTAATGACATGCAACAAGCAGGATAAAGCAACGTTTCGAAGTGTATTACTTCTTCATCAGGATGAAGAAGTAATACACTTCGAAACGTTGCTTAATCCTGCTTGTTGCATGTCATTATTTCTGAGTGCCGCCCGTCTGTCTGCTATTTTAGACCTTACAGCTATTGAGGTACCTAGGAGGGCACCAGGTAAGTAATCATTGTGATTGAGGAGTGCTGCCACAACCATGGTTTATATGTGTTTGTTTTGTATTCGTGTGGTCCTGAGGACGGGGCGCTGGCCCCGAAAGTACTCGACCGGATTTTTTTCAATACACGTTTGCCATTTTGCTAACATTGATGTCTCCAGAGTGCCTTCTTATATGGATTTATGTTTTACTTGATGTGGCACCGGAGCAAATTGCACTTTTAGTGGAGTGCCGGCAGTATATGGTTCTATATATATATATATGTATATATATGTATATATATAAGAACAACTGTGACCGGCACTCCTACAGCAAGGGATAGATACCCGGGTGCCTTCCCGTGGCACTAGAAGGTAGAGATGAGCGGGTTCGGTTCCTCGGAATCCGAACCCGCCCGAACTTCAGGTTTTTTTACACGGGTCCGAGCGACTCGGATCTTCCCGCCTTGCTCGGTTAACCCGAGCGCGCCCGAACGTCATCATCCCGCTGTCGGATTCTCGCGAGGCTCGGATTCTATCGCGAGACTCGGATTCTATATAAGGAGCCGCGCGTCGCCGCCATTTTCACACGTGCATTGAGATTGATAGGGAGAGGACGTGGCTGGCGTCCTCTCCGTTTATAGAGAAGAGAGTGAGACTAGAGTAGAGAGAGACACAGTATTTACTTTAGTAATTTTGGGGAGCATTAGGAGGAGTACTACTACTTGCTGAAGTGATAGTGTGACTGTATATCTGACTTGTGGGGGAGACAGTGGGGAGCAGTTAGAGTCTGAGAGCAGGAGTACATATTTTAACGTACAGTGCACACTTTTGCTGCCAGAGTGCCACACTGCCATTGTGACCACACTGACCACCAGTATATATTGTGATTGTCTGCTTAGGAGTACTACTTGCAAGTTGCTGATAGTGTGACCAGTGACCTGACCACCAGTTTAATTAATCACCACCAGTTTAATATATATATATATATATATATATATATATATAATTGTATATAATATATATATAATTGTATACCACCTACCCGTGTTTTTTTTCTTCTTTTCTTTCTTCTTTATACATACTACTATAGTAGCTTACTGTAGCAGTCTGCGGTGCTGCTCAGCTGACAGTGTCCAGCAGGTCCGTCATCAGTCATTACATAATAAATATATATACCTGTCCGGCTGCAGTACTAGTGATATTATATATATATATATATATATATATATATATATATATTAATTTAATCTCATTATCATCCAGTCTATATTAGCAGCAGACACAGTACGGTAGTCCACGGCTGTAGTTACCTCTGTGTCGGCAGTCGCTGGTCCATCCATAATTGTATACCACCTACCCGTGTTTTTTTTTTTTCTTTCTTCTTGATACATACTACTATAGTAGCTTACTGTAGCAGTCTGCGGTGCTGCTGAGCTGACAGTGTCCAGCAGGTCCGTCATCAGTCATTACATAATAAATATATATACCTGTCCGGCTGCAGTACTAGTGATATTATATATATATATATATATTAATTTCATCTCATTATCATCCAGTCTATATTAGCAGCAGACACAGTACGGTAGTCCACGGCTGTAGCTACCTCTGTGTCGGCAGTCGCTGGTCCATCCATAATTGTATACCACCTACCCGTGTTTTTTTTTTTTCTTTCTTCTTGATACATACTACTATAGTAGCTTACTGTAGCAGTCTGCGGTGCTGCTGAGCTGACAGTGTCCAGCAGGTCCGTCATCAGTCATTACATAATAAATATATATACCTGTCCGGCTGCAGTACTAGTGATATTATATATATATATATATATTAATTTCATCTCATTATCATCCAGTCTATATTAGCAGCAGACACAGTACGGTAGTCCACGGCTGTAGCTACCTCTGTGTCGGCAGTCGCTGGTCCATCCATAATTGTATACCACCTACCCGTGTTTTTTTTTTTCTTTCTTCTTGATACATACTACTATAGTAGCTTACTGTAGCAGTCTGCGGTGCTGCTGAGCTGACAGTGTCCAGCAGGTCCGTCATCAGTCATTACATAATAAATATATATACCTGTCCGGCTGCAGTACTAGTGATATTATATATATATATATTAATTTCATCTCATTATCATCCAGTCTATATTAGCAGCAGACACAGTACGGTAGTCCACGGCTGTAGCTACCTCTGTGTCGGCAGTCGCTGGTCCATCCATAATTGTATACCACCTACCCGTGTTTTTTTTTTCTTTCTTCTTGATACATACTACTATAGTAGCTTACTGTAGCAGTCTGCGGTGCTGCTGAGCTGACAGTGTCCAGCAGGTCCGTCATCAGTCATTACATAATAAATATATATACCTGTCCGGCTGCAGTACTAGTGATATTATATATATATATATTAATTTCATCTCATTATCATCCAGTCTATATTAGCAGCAGACACAGTACGGTAGTCCACGGCTGTAGCTACCTCTGTGTCGGCAGTCGCTGGTCCATCCATAATTGTATACCACCTACCCGTGTTTTTTTTTTTCTTTCTTCTTGATACATACTACTATAGTAGCTTACTGTAGCAGTCTGCGGTGCTGCTGAGCTGACAGTGTCCAGCAGGTCCGTCATCAGTCATTACATAATAAATATATATACCTGTCCGGCTGCAGTACTAGTGATATTATATATATATATTAATTTCATCTCATTATCATCCAGTCTATATTAGCAGCAGACACAGTACGGTAGTCCACGGCTGTAGCTACCTCTGTGTCGGCAGTCGCTGGTCCATCCATAATTGTATACCACCTACCCATTTTTTTTTTCTTTCTTCTTGATACATACTACTATAGTAGCTTACTGTAGCAGTCTGCGGTGCTGCTGAGCTGACAGTGTCCAGCAGGTCCGTCATCAGTCATTACATAATAAATATATATACCTGTCCGGCTGCAGTACTAGTGATATTATATATATATATATTAATTTCATCTCATTATCATCCAGTCTATATTAGCAGCAGACACAGTACGGTAGTCCACGGCTGTAGCTACCTCTGTGTCGGCAGTCGCTGGTCCATCCATAATTGTATACCACCTACCCGTGTTTTTTTTTTTTCTTTCTTCTTGATACATACTACTATAGTAGCTTACTGTAGCAGTCTGCGGTGCTGCTGAGCTGACAGTGTCCAGCAGGTCCGTCATCAGTCATTACATAATAAATATATATACCTGTCCGGCTGCAGTACTAGTGATATTATATATATATATATTAATTTCATCTCATTATCATCCAGTCTATATTAGCAGCAGACACAGTACGGTAGTCCACGGCTGTAGCTACCTCTGTGTCGGCAGTCGCTGGTCCATCCATAATTGTATACCACCTACCCGTGTTTTTTTTTTTTCTTTCTTCTTGATACATACTACTATAGTAGCTTACTGTAGCAGTCTGCGGTGCTGCTGAGCTGACAGTGTCCAGCAGGTCCGTCATCAGTCATTACATAATAAATATATATACCTGTCCGGCTGCAGTACTAGTGATATTATATATATATATATATATATTAATTTCATCTCATTATCATCCAGTCTATATTAGCAGCAGACACAGTACGGTAGTCCACGGCTGTAGCTACCTCTGTGTCGGCAGTCGCTGGTCCATCCATAATTGTATACCACCTACCCGTGTTTTTTTTTTTTTTCTTTCTTCTTGATACATACTACTATAGTAGCTTACTGTAGCAGTCTGCGGTGCTGCTGAGCTGACAGTGTAAAGCAGGTCCGTCATCAGTCATTACATAATAAATATATATACCTGTCCAGCTGCAGTACTAGTGATATTATATATATATATATATATATATTAATTTCATCTCATTATCATCCAGTCTATATTAGCAGCAGACACAGTACGGTAGTCCACGGCTGTAGCTACCTCTGTGTCGGCAGTCGCTGGTCCATCCATAAGTATACTAGTATCCATCCATCTCCATTGTTTACCTGAGGTGCCTTTTAGTTGTGCCTATTAAAATATGGAGAACAAAAATGTTGAGGTTCCAAAATTAGGGAAAGATCAAGATCCACTTCCACCTCGTGCTGAAGCTGCTGCCACTAGTCATGGCCGAGACGATGAAATGCCAGCAACGTCGTCTGCCAAGGCCGATGCCCAATGTCATAGTACAGAGCATGTAAAATCCAAAACACCAAATATCAGTAAAAAAAGGACTCCAAAATCTAAAATAAAATTGTCGGAGGAGAAGCGTAAACTTGCCAATATGCCATTTACCACACGGAGTGGCAAGGAATGGCTGAGGCCCTGGCCTATGTTCATGGCTAGTGGTTCAGCTTCACATGAGGATGGAAGCACTCAGCCTCTCGCTAGAAAAATGAAAAGACTCAAGCTGGCAAAAGCACCGCAAAGAACTGTGCGTTCTTCGAAATCCCAAATCCACAAGGAGAGTCCAATTGTGTCGGTTGCGATGCCTGACCTTCCCAACACTGGACGTGAAGAGCATGCGCCTTCCACCATTTGCACGCCCCCTGCAAGTGCTGGAAGGAGCACCCGCAGTCCAGTTCCTGATAGTCAGATTGAAGATGTCAGTGTTGAAGTACACCAGGATGAGGAGGATATGGGTGTTGCTGGCGCTGGGGAGGAAATTGACAAGGAGGATTCTGATGGTGAGGTGGTTTGTTTAAGTCAGGCACCCGGGGAGACACCTGTTGTCCGTGGGAGGAATAGGGCCGTTGACATGCCTGGTGAAAATACCAAAAAAATCAGCTCTTCGGTGTGGAAGTATTTCAACAGAAATGCGGACAACATTTGTCAAGCCGTGTGTTGCCTTTGTCAAGCTGTAATAAGTAGGGGTAAGGACGTTAACCACCTCGGAACATCCTCCCTTATACGTCACCTGCAGCGCATTCATAATAAGTCAGTGACAAGTTCAAAAACTTTGGGCGACAGCGGAAGTAGTCCACTGACCAGTAAATCCCTTCCTCTTGTAACCAAGCTCACGCAAACCACCCCACCAACTCCCTCAGTGTCAATTTCCTCCTTCCCCAGGAATGCCAATAGTCCTGCAGGCCATGTCACTGGCAATTCTGACGAGTCCTCTCCTGCCTGGGATTCCTCCGATGCATCCTTGCGTGTAACGCCTACTGCTGCTGGTGCTGCTGTTGTTGCTGCTGGGAGTCGATGGTCATCCCAGAGGGGAAGTCGTAAGCCCACTTTTACTACTTCCACCAAGCAATTGACTGTCCAACAGTCCTTTGCGAGGAAGATGAAATATCACAGCAGTCATCCTGTTGCAAAGCGGATAACTGAGGCCTTGACAACTATGTTGGTGTTAGACGTGCATCCGGTATCCGCCGTTAGTTCACAGGGAACTAGACAATTTCTTGAGGTAGTGTGCCCCCGTTACCAAATACCATCTAGGTTCCACTTCTCTAGGCAGGCGATACCGAGAATGTACACGGACGTCAGAAAAAGACTCACCAGTGTCCTAAAAAATGCAGTTGTACCCAATGTCCACTTAACCACGGACATGTGGACAAGTGGAGCAGGGCAGGGTCAGGACTATATGACTGTGACAGCCCACTGGGTAGATGTATGGACTCCCGCCGCAAGAACAGCAGCGGCGGCACCAGTAGCAGCATCTCGCAAACGCCAACTCTTTCCTAGGCAGGCTACGCTTTGTATCACCGGTTTCCAGAATACGCACACAGCTGAAAACCTCTTACGGCAACTGAGGAAGATCATCGCGGAATGGCTTACCCCAATTGGACTCTCCTGTGGATTTGTGGCATCGGACAACGCCAGCAATATTGTGTGTGCATTAAATATGGGCAAATTCCAGCACGTCCCATGTTTTGCACATACCTTGAATTTGGTGGTGCAGAATTTTTTTAAAAACGACAGGGGCGTGCAAGAGATGCTGTCGGTGGCCAGAAGAATTGCGGGACACTTTCGGCGTACAGGCACCACGTACAGAAGACTGGAGCACCACCAAAAACGCCTGAACCTGCCCTGCCATCATCTGAAGCAAGAAGTGGTAACGAGGTGGAATTCAACCCTATATATGCTTCAGAGGTTGGAGGAGCAGCAAAAGGCCATTCAAGCCTATACAATTGAGCACGATATAGGAGGTGGAATGTACCTGTCTCAAGCGCAGTGGAGAATGATTTCAACGTTGTGCAAGGTTCTGCAACCTTTTGAACTTGCCACACGTGAAGTCAGTTCAGACACTGCCAGCCTGAGTCAGGTCATTCCCCTCATCAGGCTTTTGCAGAAGAAGCTGGAGGCATTGAAGGAGGAGCTAAAAGGGAGCGATTCCGCTAGGCATGTGGGACTTGTGGATGGAGCCCTTAATTCGCTTAACACGGATTCACGGGTGGTCAATCTGTTGAAATCAGAGCACTACATTTTGGCCACCGTGCTCGATCCTAGATTTAAAACCTACCTTGGATCTCTCTTTCCGGCAGACACAAGTCTGCTGGGGTTCAAAGACCTGCTGGTGACAAAATTGTCAAGTCAAGCGGAACGCGACCTGTCAACATCTCCTCCTTCACATTCTCCCGCAACTGGGGGTGCGAGGAAAAGGCTCAGAATTCCGAGCCCACCACTGGCGGTGATGCAGGGCAGTCTGGAGCGACTGCTGATGCTGACATCTGGTCCGGACTGAAGGACCTGACAACGATTACGGACATGTCGTCTACTGTCACTGCATATGATTCTGTCACCATTGAAAGAATGGTGGAGGATTATATGAGTGACCGCATCCAAGTAGGCACGTCAGACAGTCCGTACTTATACTGGCAGGAAAAAGAGGCAATTTGGAGGCCCTTGCACAAACTGGCTTTATTCTACCTAAGTTGCCCTCCCACAACTGTGTACTCCGAAAGAGTGTTTAGTGCCGCCGCTCACCTTGTCAGCAATCGGCGTACGAGGTTACTTCCAGAAAATGTGGAGAAGATGATGTTCATTAAAATGAATTATAATCAATTCCTCCGTGGAGACATTGACCAGCAGCAATTGCCTCCACAAAGTACACAGGGAGCTGAGATCGTGGATTCCAGTGGGGACGAATTGATAATCTGTGAGGAGCGGGATGTACACGGTGATATATCGGAGGATGATGATGAGGTGGACATCTTGCCTCTGTAGAGCCAGTTTGTGCAAGGAGAGATTAATTGCTTCTTTTTCGGTGGGGGTCCAAACCAACCCGTCATTTCAGTCACAGTCGTGTGGCAGACCCTGTCACTGAAATGATGGGTTGGTTAAAGTGTGCATGTCCTGTTTATACAGCATAAGGGTGGGTGGGAGGGCCCAAGGACAATTCCATCTTGCACCTCTTTTTTCTTTCATTTTTATTTGCGTCATGTGCTGTTTGGGGAGTGTTTTTTGGAAGGGCCATCCTGCGTGACACTGCAGTGCCACTCCTAGATGGGCCAGGTGTTTGTGTCGGCCACTAGGGTCGCTTAGCTTACTCACACAGCTACCTCATTGCGCCTCTTTTTTTCTTTGCGTCATGTGCTGTTTGGGGAGTGTTTTTTGGAAGGGCCATCCTGCGTGACACTGCAGTGCCACTCCTAGATGGGCCAGGTGTTTGTATCGGCCACTAGGGTCGCTTATCTTACTCACACAGCTACCTCATTGCGCCTCTTTTTTTCTTTGCGTCATGTGCTGTTTGGGGAGTGTTTTTTGGAAGGGCCATCCTGCGTGACACTGCAGTGCCACTCTTAGATGGGCCAGGTGTTTGTGTCGGCCACTAGGGTCGCTTATCTTACTCACACAGCTACCTCATTGCGCCTCTTTTTTTCTTTGCGTCATGTGCTGTTTGGGGAGTGTTTTTTGGAAGGGCCATCCTGCGTGACACTGCAGTGCCACTCCTAGATGGGCCAGGTGTTTGTGTCGGCCACTAGGGTCGCCTACCTTACTCACACAGCTACCTCATTGCGCCTCTTTTTTTCTTTGCGTCATGTGCTGTTTGGGGAGTGTTTTTTGGAAGGGCCATCCTGCGTGACACTGCAGTGCCACTCCTAGATGGGCCAGGTGTTTGTGTCGGCCACTAGGGTCGCTTATCTTACTCACACAGCTACCTCATTGCGCCTCTTTTTTTCTTTGCGTCATGTGCTGTTTGGGGAGTGTTTTTTGGAAGGGCCATCCTGCGTGACACTGCAGTGCCACTCCTAGATGGGCCAGGTGTTTGTGTCGGCCACTAGGGTCGCTTAGCTTAGTCATCCAGCGACCTCGGTGCAAATTTTAGGACTAAAAATAATATTGTGAGGTGTGAGGTATTCAGAATAGACTGAAAATGAGTGGAAATTATGGTTTTTGAGGTTAATAATACTTTGGGATCAAAATGACCCCCAAATTCTATGATTTAAGCTGTTTTTTAGTGTTTTTTGAAAAAAACACCCGAATCCAAAACACACCCGAATCCGACAAAAAAAATTCGGTGAGGTTTTGCCAAAACGCGGTCGAACCCAAAACACGGCCGCGGAACCGAACCCAAAACCAAAACACAAAACCCGAAAAATTTCAAGTGCACATCTCTACTAGAAGGCCCAGCAAACAGAACAATGTAATGGGCGGCACTCCAAAGGATTTTAAGAAATCATACAGCTCACCAAGCCATCCTCGTTCAACGTTTCAGGTGCCTTTATTTACACCTTTCGTCAGGTATCCTGACGAAAGGTGTAAATAAAGGCACCTGAAACGTTGAACGAAGATGGCGTGGTGAGCTGTATGATTTCTTAAAATCCTTTGGAGTGCTGCCCATTACATTGTTCTGTATGTATATATATATATATATATATATATTTATATATATATATATATATATATATATAATAAAAAGATACCTTGCATCCGCATTGCCGCCATCAAAGGTCGTAAAATGAGTATATGCCAGCTTTGTTGGCATCAAATACCAGCGAGAATATATCTCCTATGCATTTTCTCAGATATTAGTATTAATAGAGGCCTTAGCCACTCGTTGACGAATGAGAGACTACAACTCCTCACCTATATCAACCACCAGATCCTTTTCCCAAGCAAGTTCAAATGACTCTGCCTCATCAATGAGCGAGGCAGCTAGCATGGAGTAGAGAATTGATATGGCACCACTACAACCAGGGTTGTAGGTACATAAATGATCAAAAGGGTTGCATGGCCAGAGTGTTACATAGTGATTGGATAAAGCTGGTGACTTGATATGGAAACTCGTGCCGAACTGATAAACCAGTTTTCTCACAGTCTGTGAATGAGTGAGGAGCAAAATCCCCACAGAGAGGGGATAATCTAGTAATACCTGTTTCAATCCAAGGCTGCATATACTGTATGGTTGGACATATCCAAGAGGGATTTGAGGATGTCAACAAATGGGTGTCAGAGGGGATGGGTAGGGTGCTAAATCCCTGTACTTCTTCAACATATCCCATACAGACAAAGCGAACCTAACACAGGGAACTGTGTGGAATAAGGTGTCTAGCTATTTTAAATTAATTAATAGTAAATTTAAGTTATATAATGGTTACATCATATTTTTCAAATTAGTAAGTAGCTCCTCCTCAACTTTGTGGTGCCAACTGGAGGGGGCCTGATGAGGGACACAAACACAAACACACTATGTACACTGCACCCCTCGTCATATGCAGGGGCGGATCCAGGAAAAAATTACAGAGGGGGGACCATGACTTGGGGGGTACTTTGTGCGCCAAAGGCAAGCATGCTCCTGGGAAAGTGGGTGTGGCCCACAATAATAAGCATGGCTTCAAAGAGAATGCTGTATCCATGAGGGGTGTAGTATGGTATGCTGGCGGCCGGGCTCCCGGCGACCAGCATACCGGCGCCGGGAGCCCGACCGCCGGCATACCAACAGTGTGGCGAGCGCAAATGAGCCCCTTGCGGGCTCGCTGCACTGCGGGAGAAAAAGTGTCGGTATGCTGGCTGTCGGGATTCCGGCGCCGGTATACTGTGCGCCGGGATCCCGACAGCCCGCAAACTGAAGACCACCCATCCATGAGCTAGTGGGTGACAGGAATGGTTGACAGAGAGAAACAGTGGGTGACATGGAGAAGGTGACAAGAAGAGGCAGAGGGTGATAGGGTCGGGAGAGGCAGAGTGTTACGGAGAGAGGGTGATGCTTTGGAAAGGAAGAGGGTAACAGGAGAGAGAGGCGGATGTTGAGACCGTAATGCAGGGAAAGGCAGTGTGTGAAAGGAGAGGGTGACAGGGAGAGGAAGTGGATGATGAGTGGGAGAAGGTGATGGCAGTGGGAGACGGAGAGGGTGACAGGGAGAGGTAGTGGGTGACAGGAAGAGGTTGACTGGGAGAGGCGATGGATGAAAGAGGCAGTGACATGGTGGGAAGGGGTGGCACTATGTTGGAGAAGGGGGTACACTGGGCTTAATAAGGGAGGGAATACCCAGGGTTGGTAGGGTGGGAGACATTGAGATGGTAGGGGTGTCAGTGAGATGGTGGGGGATGCTAGGCAAGATGGGAAGGGGGCAGGGGGATCCTGGTGACTGAACTGGATGGTAGGTTCTAGGTGGGGGGCAATTACATCAATGAGCACAGTGGGCTGGTGGGGGGCACACAGAGAATTATCCCTACACACTGATATACCACCTCTGTACCCCCACACTACACCTCTGTACCCCGACACTGTTGATTGCCCCCTGCCATGGGAACTGTTCACTGGTACCGGCCTTGAGATGAGTGGATGGAAGGTACCAGGGGTAGGACGGGGAGCGGACCTTTACCTGAGGTCAATTATGGAGATCTGGGCGCAGGCAGTGATGAGCAGGATGCTGGCCGCAATCACAGTCTTGAGTCAGATGGTGGGAGGAGCTGGAGACCTGGCTGCTGGCGGGTGCGCTGTTCCATGTTGGCGGCGCCGGCGGCCGCTGTCCCGGACCGTAGTTGCGCTGCTGTGTGCGGCAAGGTAACGAGTGGGCTGCTGGTCACACTGGTGCTGTGCGGTGTTGTCCCTCAGCGGCGGCGGCGGGCTGAAGCTGGGACCTTCCTCCTCCTGCTCGGCTCCTCTGACAGAAACGTGACATGCACTGACTGACTGCATGTCACATTTCTCCAGGAAGCAAATCCTGGACCAGCAGCAGCCTCATGTCGGGTGGGTGCACGCGCCGCACGCATTAAAAAAAAAAGCAACAATCTACTAAAAATGACAGGGGGGGCACATGCCTTGGTGCCCCCCCCCCCCCCCCCCTAAATCCGCCACTGGTCATATACACTATGTACACTGCACCCACATCCTTCCATATTCTGCACCCCCCACCATATACTGCCTCTATATACACACTACACCCCCATACCCCTCCATATAGTGTCCTCTATATACATAGCACCCCCCTCCTCCATATACTGCTCTAACCATATACCACATACTCTGCACCCCCTTCTCCATATACTATGCTGCAACCCCAGGTTACTTGCCATCCTGGGACTCAGCAACAAGTAGCAGCAGTAACCAGAAAACAGATGCAGGAGCCACCAGATGGTCCCGCAGCACTCAGGGTGGAGACACCAGGGACATGTGTGGCCACTTACCGACGGGGGAGAAGGTGAATCAGTCTGGCAGGAAGGGATGAGATCCTGTGTGGAGTGTGCAGTGGGAAGACCATGAGGAGGAGTGCTCAGTGCTACAGATGATGCAGGTGAGGAGGCATATACTGTATATACTGCACGCTGGTGGAGGGCCCTGTACTCACCGCTCCCGCAACCCACACAGGCCATGCCCAGACCCCTCTGACCAGCTACTGGTGGCCGCAGGTGTCCTCTACCCCCAGACTGGCCGGGAGCTGTATTGGTGGACTTACACTTGCCAGTGCATATAGTATATAGTATAGTATATAGTGCAGCATCAATAAAGCCTGTCCATTACAGATATATAGCATATACAATAAATACATTGTAGCAGAATAGACATGACACTATTAATCTGTGACAGCTTTAGCCCACATTTAACACTGACTTTACATAAATGTTACAGGGGTCTATGTAACATTGGCGGCTAGTGGGTGGAAGTAACTACGCACATAGGGGGTCATTCCGACCGATCGCTTGCTGCAGATTATCGCAGCGATCGGGTCGGATTTGCGCATGCGCTGGTGCCACAGTGCGCCGGCGCATGCTGGATGGCCGAAGGCCATTGTTCCCTAGCGATCGCCTCTGCCTGATTGATAGGCAGAGGCAGTCGCTGGGCAGGAGGGGGCTGGATGGCAGCATTAAGCCGCCGTTTAGGGGATCGCGGTCCGGCCAAGGCAGGTGTGGCCGGACCATTGGGGGGAGGGCCGTGACGTCACACGCAGCCGCTGCGACATAGGCAGCGAAGAGGTCCTCCCGGCCAGCCGCAGGAGCTACGCTGGCCGGGAGTTACTCCTCAAATGCAAAAGCATCGCCGCTGTGCGATGCTTTTGCATTTCTGCAGGGGGGCCCTACTGACATGCGGGGCGGACTAGCCCTGTGCTGGGCATCCCCCCCGCATGTCTGAGTGCCTGATCGTAGCTGTGCTAAATTTAGCACAGCTACGATCAACTCGGAATGACCCCCATAGTTGCAAAGCGAAATGAAGAACTGCTGCTATTTTCCATTCGAGGATGCTCTTACTGATGAAAACACCTTCTTTGTGAGTATTTCCGTTTCACCAGCAGTGCAATGCTTGGCATAATGTTTAGAGTCTGTGAATGATGCAGGGAAGTCTCTCCTGCAGTGCTGGATTTCATTTTAAAGGTAAGTACCACCAAACTAGGGGGCAGATGTATTAACCTGGAGAAGGCATAAGGAAGTGATAAACATGTGATATGTGCAAGGTGATAAACGCACCAGCCAATCAGTTCCAATATGTAAATTAACAGTTAGGAGCTGATTGGCTGGTGCGTTTATCACCTTGCACATATCACTGGTTTATCACTTCCTTATGCCGTCTCCAGTCTTCATACATCTGCCCCTAAGATGGCATTGCTTTTGCCACTTGATAAATTATGTAAGTCCACTGCTTAATACTCTATGGGGATGGTGGTAAGCACCAGTAGGTTAGTAAATTCAATTATCCAGTGTTAACCTTATACTAAATTGCGCAAAAGTCCTATTATAGGAAGGAAGTCACCAAAGAAAGCTAACATTTTCCTCAGAGTTTTGACTCACGGCAAATGCATTACAATAAACCCCTAAACATCTAACTTATGAATGAGTTACATAAAACCATTTAATTGGTAATGCTTTCAAAGTGCACATCAGATCAATATGTACTGTATGTACAATACCGTACAATATATATGATCATCTAAAAGCCATAGAATATATAAGCACCAAATAAAAACACTGCAGGTTTCAATCAAACAAAACATTATTTACAACACACTGGACAAAAAATATTGAGATATATTGAGCCTACAGTATAACATATATTGAGCCTATAACACAATGTCAGAACAATGAATGGTTCTATATTTATGATTCATTTGCTATGATGTTCTTATAGTGTTCTGATATAGAATAATCAAACAAATAAAGCAATCTCATGTAATTCTGATCAATGCACAAAGGCACATTCAGTGTGATTGCTAGATACCTTAATATACATATATTGTTGTCAACTATCGTTGGTGTAAAACAGAATTCAAAACTGTAAGGATGATTACCTGCTGCCAATAACCCTGATAACACAGCTTCTCTGGACTTCTTTGATGCCATGGAAAACCCTCGAGATATAAAAGCTATAGAATCTCTTTACACTGCCTTGTTCTGCACAGATTATCTCCAATAGCAAGTGTAAATTACAGTGTCAAAGAAAACACATCCCAAAAAATAAAGACTCCAGCATTAAGTCAATCTGGCATAAATGTGCTTAGAAAAAGATGAAAGTTTTTTTCTCTATATAATGAGCCTGAGTTCTTGGAAACTGTGTTCCGAAGTCAGAGCATTGATGTTATTCCTTAAATGAGATGCCCTCTAAGGAAAATGGAAAGTCTGACAGTGCAACAACACAGCTCTGGAAGATAGCAGCCAGAGGTTGTGGATATGAAACTCCCAATGGGAAGGATTACAAATCACATGGAAATGGGATAACTGCCACCTCAGATGTATAGAGTTAGGATGACGTCTGAACAGAGTACATGTAGAACTACTGTACATGGTATAGATGAGCCAAATGCATTCTTCTGTCTCTGTCTGGTGTGGTTGGTGTATGACTGAGAATTCCATCAGCAAAACATGACAAATTTAGCAGTAAAATGTGGAACTATTTTTGGGGGATAGTTGTTACAATTGTTGCTCATCTCTAGTAATTGGATCATTTAATACAGTTACGGCTGACACATTTTTTTATTTCATATCAAACTCACAACAAAGAGTTCGATTTGCATTATTGAATCAGAATTAAAGTGCACATAGGAAGGAAAAAGGCAAAATGGTCAAATAACTTATAAGTAACAAATAGTGGAAGTCCCTACAACAGCTCATAAAAAAGGAATACTTCATGTAAAATATGTACAAAACCAATAATAAGATTTATTTACAATGTAATACCCTCAAAGCGTGAAGACGCTTGGACCAAATAAGGGGTAAAAATAGCATGCGGGCTTATTCAGGCACAGGTCTCTGACCTTCTGACTATATAATTAACAGATACAAGGAGACCTGGTGGAGAACGCACTTTGGGGGTTATTCAGAGATATACGCAGCCAGATCTGCGTTCATCTGTGCACATGCTGAGAGCCGCCCAGCACAGGGCAACGCCGCCCAGTATGTGAGAGGCCGCCCCCTGATGCGTCCAAAATCTAATTGCGAATGCATCGGCTCTAAGGTTGAACCCTGGCAGCGCAACTTGGCTGTGCTGTCAGGTGGTCAGAAGCCATTTTTTTGTTCAGAGTGGCTGTGTGTGATGTCACGCAGCCACCCTGAAAACGGTCCCGCTCCCGTTCGCCCCACTCACCCAAAGTCGCGGCACCGCCATCGAAAAAGTCCGCCGCTGTCAATCACATTGTGGTCACATCCATCGGTGATGAGATTGAAATGTGTGTGGCTGCCCAGCCGCAATGCAGATGCTGTACATGTGCAGTTTGCCGAAATCGGCAAACTGCGCTGCGAGCCGCATTAGTGGCAGGGTCTGAGTGACCCCATTTATACATTATATACACTTGGACACCAGTATTATATTGACTGCTTTACAGCTGCTTACTAAATGAATTAAGCCGCACACGTGCAGTGCGGCTTAATTCGTCTGAAGCCGCACTGCGTGTGTGCACACTGTGAGATGCGACGGTATCTCACATATGCAAACACCTCTGCCTGATTGACAGGCATTTGCGGGACGGAAGGGGGTGCTGAGGGGCGTTGGGGGAAGCACGGTCTGGACAACACAGGTGTGTCCAGACTGTTTGCAGGGCAGGCTGCGGCAACTGTGTGATGTCACACACAGCCACTGCGACCCAAAAAGATGGCGGGTTGCCATCTGCCTTAGCAGCTAGGCTGCATAGGCAAAGGGCAACCCTAAACATGCTAACATAATAATAAGGATTTCTCTTAAAGAGATATGCTTATTTTACTTAACACTGGTGGCGGCAACGGTACCTACAAGCCATGTCTGCTGCCCCTCACTTATCAGCTGCTGTCTGGCTGAGACTGCTGTGCAATCATATCACAGTCTGACATGTTTGATGCAGAGCAGTCAGCAGCAGTAGTAATCAACACCCATCCCCTTCCCTCTCTGTATGTATATACAGTCACTTCTGAGGGTATTTGAGGGGTGGTATGTTAACATTTTGCCTAGGGTGCCATGACACCTTGCACCGTCCCTACCTGAACCCCTCCCGACGTACTCACGAATCTCAACATTTTCCTGTGGCGGGGACGGGCCTAATGACCTGGGGTCCATCTCCGCCCCCTGAAGCGGCCAGCAGCATGTCCTCATCATGTTTTTCCTGGAGAGGAGACTCTAAAAGTCGCCAGAGGTGATTCTATGTAAAATTGAGAGTGTAGCGTACCAGAAGGTGCCCAGCTCCCAAGAAGTGTACTGCAGACAAAAACAGACTTTAATTTTGCACTAGTTTGTGTTTATTTCATCTCACTTATGGCATACCTCCCAACTGTCCCGATTTCAGCGGGACAGTCCCGCTATTCGGACACTGTTCCGCTGTCCCACCCACAGGTCGCTGTGTCCCGCGGGCAGCGGGGCCAGTTGGGAGAACCAGTGTTCACCGCTGCTCTGCTTTGCAAAGCAGCCGGTGATCACTGAATAGATGCCGTGGAACAGTGCAGGGAGGAGAGGAAGGGGCTGCCCAGCTGCTCAGGGAGCGCTGGGCACGCCCCCAAAACATAAAAAACGGGGATCGTAGTGCAATGCCCTGCCCCCTCTCCTGAGGCCCCGGCCTTCTCCCGAGGCCCCACCACCTTCGGCACGGCATGTCTCGCATTAGAAATTACAAAAGTCGGGATGTATGCTTATGGATATCACTGCTACTGTAATGGAGAAACCTGAGCCAAAGTCGATTAAAACTGGGTTCACAACTCCGTAATGTTAAATAACAGCTGCATTTAATGTGGAATTAGATGCTTTAGAGTACTCTAAGTCCTTCCTCTATAAATAAAAAAAATCCCCCTAAAGTACAGTATTAAATCCATTTCTCAATATTAATAGCACAATTCCTAATCTGCACTACTGATGCATATTTATGTGCATGCCACTCAGTGTACAAGTGCCCCCAAATGCCATCATTTCATGTTCATTATACAACCCACTCTAGGCTAGAAGGTAACCCTTCTCTATCTGAACAGCACATGAATACAAATGCATTGTAAGGAGACATGCCTGTTCTTGGAGAAGTGTAGAAATATGTATTGATATATCATGCAGAGAGACAGGAGACACAAATCTTTGCATGGTATGATAAACGTTTATACTCTACCAGTGGCGTCAGAATGCTTTTTGGTTTGGGATGGGGGGGGGGGGGGGGCAAGATATAATTTCAGTTTGGCGCCCCTAAATATCTAAATGTCGCCCCCTCTGTTATACCTCATGACAAAAATGGAGAGAGAGATGTAGAGAGAGACATGGTGAGAGAGAGACATGGAGAGAAAGAGAGACCTGGAGACAGAGACACATGGAGAGAGAGAGAGATGGGGAGAGAGATACATGGAGAGAGACATATGGATGGAGAGAGAGAGAGGTATATCATCATCAGCAGGGTCGGACTGGCCCACAGGAGAACAGGGGAAACCACCGGTGGGCCCCACTGCCTGTGGGCCCACCTCCTCCTCTAGGGATTAGGTTCCAGGCTGTATCCTAGTGCACTTTAATTATACATTATAAATATGTTACCTTATACTGCACAGGACTATGGGACCAGCCCATGCACTCTCTTTTGGTTAGGTGGGCCTCTGTGGTGGTTGGCCACACCTCCACTATTGCCTGGCCACATCCTTAAGCATGGGCCCCTACCACTGCATTTCCCCGGTGGGCCCTTCTTGCCCCAGTCCGACACTGATCATCAGCAGAATGTGTGCCCAGGAGAGCAGTTACCTGGAGGTCTTCGGGAGGAGGTTGCAAGGTCTCTCCGGCCAGGCAGAGGTTCTGCAGGGGCTCTGGCGGGCTCTCAGGACGTCACTCACATGTAGGCAGTGGTCCAGCAAAAATTTGGTGGCCGTGGGGGGAAGGGGGGGGATGTAGGGAGGAGGAGGGGAGGATAGGCAGTGACAAGGCGGATGATGCAAGCTAGGGCGTAACTACAACTTTGTGGTTTCCATAGAAAAATCTTGACAGGGTCTCCCCTGCCCCCCGCCATTGTACTTCAATGCCCCTTAGGGGAGCAAGAGAGAGAGCGAGAGAGAAAGACAAAGCAGGTATCAGGGGTAGAGAGAAAGAGAGGTGCGAGAAAGAGAGGGAGATCAGGGAGAGAGAGAGAGAGAGAGAGGGGTTCACGGAAAAAGAGGGAATGAGCAAGAGATAGGAGAGAGAGAGGGTGTAAAGGCGGGTGCACACTAGGTGACGGGGAAATTAGGGCGATGAACGTTATAGCGATCAACGATATAGGCCCTCATTCCGAGTTGTTCGCTCGCTAGCTGCTTTTAGCAGCTTTGCACACGCTAAGCCGCCGCCTACTGGGAGTGAATCTTAGCATAGTAAAATTGCGAACAAAAGATTAGCAGAATTGCGAATAGACACTTCTTAGCAGTTTCTGAGTAGCTCCAGACTTACTCTGCCACTGCGATCAGTTCAGTCAGTTTCGTTCCTGGTTTGACGTCACAAACACTCCCAGCGTTCGCCCAGACACTCCCCCATTTCTTCAGACACTCCCGCGTTTTTTCCAAAAACGGCAGCGTTTTTTCACACACACCCATAAAACGTCCAGTTTCCGCCCAGAAACACCCACTTCCTGTCAATCACATTACGATAACCAGAACGAAGAAAAAACCTCGTAATGCCGTGAGTAAAATTCCTAACTGCATAGCAAATTTACTTGGCGCAGTCGCAATGCGAACATTGCGCATGCGCGATTAGCAAAAAATCGCTGCGATGCAAAGAAAATTACAGAGCGAACAACTCGGAATGACCACCATAGTGCGTATACACTGATTATTATAGTTCAACGATAACGATCAGTGTCGTCACAGCCGGTCATTCCCGACCATGCAGCTCAGCCCAACATTGACAGGTTAAGCTACATATCATCTCAATATTGGTGATCGCTGAACGGTGTGCGGGAGCGCGCATCATTCATCGGTCACCGATATTGCCCACATACACACTGGACGATATAAGTCTAAAAATAAACGATTAAGACTTTTATGTCGTTGTCGTTTACTTTTTAGGCTAAAATCGCCTAGTGTGTACCCCCCTTAAGGGAGAAAGAAAGTGTCAGGGACAGAGAGAGAGTGTGTCAGAGGGAGAGCGGGTCAGAAAGAGCGACAGACTGAGGTAGAAAGAGACTGTCAGGGGAGAGACAGTGTTAGGGAGTAAGGAAGAGACAGTGTCAAAAAGAGAGAGACCGACAGTGTCAGGGAGAGAGAGAGACAGTGCCAGCAGGGAGGGAGAGAGAGCTAGACAGCATCAGGGAGAGACATTGTCACAGAGAGAGATAGAGTGCCAGGGAGAGAGAGACAGTGGTGGTCATTCCGAGTTGTTCGGTCGTTGCCGATTTTCGCTATATTGCGATTAGTCGCTTAATGCGCATGCGCAAGGTTCGCAGAGCGCATGCACTTAGTTATTTTACACAAAAGTTAGGTATTTTACTCACGGCATAATGAGGAATTTTCATCGTTCTGGTGATCGTACTGTGATTGACAGGAAGTGGGTGTTTCTGGGCGGAAACTGGCCATTTTCTGGGCGTGTGCAAAAAAACGCTGGCGTTTCTGGGAAAAACGTGGGAGTGTCTGAAGAAACGGGGGAGTGTCTGGGCGAACGCTGGGTGTGTTTGTGACATCAAACCAGGAACGAAACTGACTGAACTGATAGCAATGGCTGAGTAAGTCTGGAGCTACTCAGAAACTGCTAAGAAATTTCTATTCGCAATTCTGCTAATCTTTCGTTCGCAATTCTGCTAAGCTAAGATTCACTCCCAGAGGGCGGCGGCTTAGCGTGTGCAATGCTGCTAAAAGCAGCTAGCGAGCGAACAACTCGGAATGAGGGCCAGTGTCAGGAAGAAAGTGAGGGAGAGAGAGTGTGTCAGGAAGAGAATGAGGGAGATGATGTCAAAGAGAGAGAGTGTAGGGAGGGGACAGAGAGACAATGTCAGGGAGAGGGTTGAGAGGGAGAGGGAGGGAAGGAGAGCTAGAGAGGTGGGGCAGCTAGAGACACTGGGCGGGATGTATTAACATACATCGCCGCACCTCGCCGGTTACCGCAGCGATGTTGATCGCGTATGTACTAACATATGCGATCAACATCGCGATGCGGTGACGGAGGCCCCCCGCGATACCTGTTAGGTGGTCTGCGGGGGGTCTCCGTCACCTCCATGGGGTCCCCACACTGCCTTGATGCCGGGTAGCAGCAGCAGGCTGCCCCCGGCGCCTCCTCCTCCCCCCTGCAGCCGGAAGGACGTCCGGCTGCGTTGCTAGGGGGAGGAGGAGATTACCTTCCGGGTCAGGTAAGCTGGGGGGGAAGGTAAACTGGGGGGGAAGGGGGTCAGCGTCTGCGGCGGTGTCAACGGCGTCGGCGGGTTGCGGCGGTCGGCGAAAAGAAGCCCATAGGCTTCTATAGGGTATCGCCATCCAGAGATGGCGATACCCTGGACGCCGAAAACGCGGCGGTAGGGTGTTAGTAAATATGAAAATGCGGTAAAACCCCCGTTTTTGGGGGTTTTACCGCATTTTTGCTTTAGTACATCCCGCCCACTACCTTTATAGTCTACAGCATAGCACAGGTCTCTTATGGGGGTTGGCACTTCACGGCATTAGGCCCCACTCCCTAAATACCCACAAATTGCGGCACTGCCACCGGGAGCCTGCCAGGGCAGGTAGGTTAGTGGCAGAGTAGACCGTGCCAGGCTGGCCCCCCCCCCTCTCCCGTTACATACTCCGTGGCTGCAGGCAGGGCCGGCCCGAACCTACTTTTTTGGCAAGCGGAAATATATTTTGGCGCTTCTTAGTGGAATTTATAGGAGCGTGGTTTCATAGGGAAGAGACGTGGCCACAGAATAGTACCAATTCACATTACACCTCACAGTAGCGTCAATTACGCATGTTACACCTCACAGCAGCGTCCGCTAGTCACATTACACCTCACAGCAGCATCCACTAGTCACATTACACCTCACAGCGGCATCCGCTAGTCACATTACACAGCACACCGGCGTCCGCTAGTCACATTACACAGCACAGCGGCGTCCGCTAGTCACATTACACCTCACAGCAGCGTCCGCTAGTCACATTACACCTCACAGCAACGTCCGCTAGTCACATTACACCTCACAGCAGCGTCCGCTAGTCACATTACACCTCACAGCAACGTCCGCTAGTCACCTTACACCTCACGGCAGCATCCGCTAGTCTCATTACACAGCACAGCAGCGTCCGCTAGTCACATTACACCTCACAGCAGCGTCCGCTAGTCACATTGCACAGCACAGCGGTGTCTGCTAGTCACATTACACCTCACAGCAGCGTCCGCTAGTCACATTACACCTCACAGCAGTGTCCGCTAGTCACATTACACCTCACAGCAGCGTCCGCTAGTCACATTACACCTCACAGCAGTGTCCGCTAGTCACATTACACCTCACTGCAGCGTCCGCTAGTCACATTACACCTCACAGCAGCGTCTGCTAGCCACATTACACAGCACAGCGGCGTCCGCTAGTCACATTACACAGCACAGCGGCGTCCGCTAGTCACATTACACCTCACAGCAGCACCCGCTAGTCACATTACACCTCACAGCAGCGTCCGCTAGTCACATTACACCTCACAGCAGCGTCCGCTAGTCACATTACACCTCACAGCAGCGTCCGCTAGTCACATTGCACAGCACAGCGGCGCCCGCTAGTCACATTACACCTCACAGCAGCGTCCGCTAGTCACATTACACCTCACAGCAGCGTCCGCTAGTCACATTACACCTCACAGCAGCATCCGCTAGTCACATTACACCTCACAGCAGCGTCCGCCAGTCACATTGCACAGCACAGCGGCGCCCGCTAGTCACATTACACCTCACAGCAGCGTCCGCTAGTCACATTACACCTCACAGCAGTGTCCGCTAGTCACATTACACCTCACAGCAGCGTCCGCTAGTCACAATACACCTCACTGCAGCGTCCGCTAGTCACATTACACCTCACAGCAGCGTCCGCTAGTCACATTACACAGCACAGCGGCGTCCGCTAGTCACATTACACAGCACAGCGGCGTCCGCTAGTCACATTACACCTCACAGCGGCATCCGCTAGTCACATTACACAGCACAGCGGCATCCGATAGTCACATCACACCTCACAGCGGCGTCCGCTAGTCACATTACACCTCACAGCAGCGTCCGCTAGTCACATTACACCTCACAGCAGCGTCCGCTAGTCACATTACACCTCACAGCAGCGTCCGCTAGTCACATTACACCTCACAGCAGCGTCCGCCAGTCACATTACACCTCACAGCGGCATCCGCTAGTCACATTACACCTCACAGCGGCATCCGCTAGTCACATTACACCTCACAGCAGCATCCGCTAGTCACATTACACCTCACAGCAGCGTCCGCTAGTCACATTACACCTCACAGCAGCGTCCGCTAGTCACATTACACCTCACAGCAGCATCTGCTAGTCACATTACACAGCACAGCGGCGTCTGCTAGTCACATTACACAGCATAGTGGCGTCGGCTAGTCACATTACACAGCACAGCGCCGTCCGCTGGTCACATTACACAGCACAGCAGCATCTGCTAGTCACATTACACCTCACAGCAGTGTCCGCTAGTCACATTACACCTCATATCAGCGTCCGCTAAGCACATTACACAGCACAGCGGCGTCCGCTAGTCACATTACACAGCACATCGGCGTCCGCTAGTCACCTTACACCTCATATCAGCGTCCGCTAGTCACATTAGACAGCACAGCGGAGTCCACTAGTCACATTACACAGCACAGCAGCGTCCGCTAGTCACCTTACACCTCACAGCAGCATCCGCTAGTCTCATTACACAGCACAGCAGCGTCCGCTAGTCACATTACACCTCACAGCAGCGTCCGCTAGTCACATTACACAGCACAGCGGCATCCGCTAGTCACATTACACAGCACAGCGGCGTCCGCTAGTCACATTACACCTCACAGCAGCGTCCGCTAGTCACATTACACCTCACGGCAGCGTCCGCTAGTCACATTACACCTCACAGCAGCGTACGCTAGTCACATTACACAGCACAGCGGCGTCCGCTAGTCACATTACACCTCACAGCAGCGTCCGCTAGTCACATTACACCTCACAGCAGCGTCCGCTAGTCACATTACACCTCACAGCAGCATCCGCTAGTCACATTACACCTCACAGCAGAGTCCGCTAGTCACATTACACCTCACAGTAGCGTCCGCTAGTCACATTACACCTCACAGCAGCATCCGCTAGTCTCATTGCACAGCACAGCGGCGTCCGCTAGTCACATTACACCTCACAGCAGCGTCCGCTAGTCACATTACACCTCACAGCAGCGTCCGCTAGTCACATTACACCTCACAGCAGCGTCCACTAGTCACATTACACCTCACAGCAGCGTCCGCTAGTCACATTACACCTCACTGCAGCGTCCGCTAGTCACATTACACCTCACAGCAGCGTCCGCTAGTCACATTACACAGCACAGCGGCGTCCGCTAGTCACATTACATAGCACAGCGGCGTCCGCTAGTCACATTACACCTCACAGCGGCGTCCGCTAGTCACATTACACAGCACAGCGGTGTCCGCTAGTCACATTACACCTCACAGCAGCATCCGCTAGTCACATTACACCTCACAGCAGCGTCCGCTAGTCACATTACACCTCACAGCAGCGTCCGCTAGTCACATTACACCTCACAGCAGCATCCGCTAGTCACATTACACAGCACAGCGGCGTCTGCTAGTCACATTACACAGCACAGCGGCGTCGGCTAGTCACATTACACAGCACAGCGCCGTCCGCTGGTCACATTACACAGCACAGCAGCATCTGCTAGTCACATTACACCTCACAGCAGTGTCCGCTAGTCACATTACACCTCACATCAGCGTCCGCTAGTCACATTACACAGCCCAGCGGCGTCCGCTAGTCACATTACACCTCACAGCAGTGTCCGCTAGTCACATTACACCTCACATCAGCGTCCGCTAGTCACATTACACAGCACAGCGGCATCCGCTAGTCACATTACACAGCACAGTGGAGTCCACTAGTCACATTACACAGCACAGCAGCGTCTGTTACTCACATGGAAGAGAGAGCAGCCTGTATCCAAGGCGGGCGGCAGCGGCGCTGTACAGCGAATGACGGTGACTCACTCACTGTCAGCAGCGGCGGGGATTTGGTGAAACCCGGAATGGACAAGTTTCCGGAGCACCTGACCGGATCAGCTCCTTGCAGCGACCTCGCTGGGGAGCATAAACAGTGGGTATGGGGTCACTTATTAATTATTCATTTATTTATGCATTAAAAACATTTGCCCCGTCCTATGCAGCCAGATTTATATAGATAGATAACTGCAGCACCAGCAGCTATCTCAGTGCTCCCACTCCCTCTGTCTGGGAGCAGCAGCAGGGTAGGTAGGAGGCTGTCAGCCGTGCACAGTGTCACTCTGCCCGGGGGTAGCGGCAGCAGGGTAAGTAGGAGGGCTGACAGTCTTCTGGCAGTGCGGGAGCAGCAGCAGCTTCGAGCGGGGAGCTGGCAATGATCTCTCCCTCCCCGCTGACAGCCCGTCGCGGACACTCCCCTGGACACTTACACAGCTCCCCAGCGGCAGCGCTCGATACAGTGAGCTGATCCAGTCCGGCGCTCTACGCGGACGCCGTAGCTCGCAGCGCGGGGTTTCAAGAAGAAGAAGATAGATATACACACTCCAGCGCTAAGGAGAGTACCACATTCACAAAATATATTCAGAACACTGCATGCAAAAAACTTATCACCAGTGTGGATAATAGGTCAATCGGTAATACTTAACGTTAGGGAAGTAATCAGCACAAATGTAGAATGGTCTTAATCCGTAGATTTCCACAGTTTACCATTTAAAAAGAACAAAAAATATATAATAGTGCAGATTATTTAAAACAAAATTCAAATTTTATTACAGGAATCCACTTACAAACATGAGGTTTGGTTTGAGCCTGATATTATTCCTGTAGTGGCAATTTCAGCATCTGGTAGTTGCATCGATTCCAGGTATACTTTGGATCCTTCAAATTGACTCCATGATAAGGTATATGATACCACAGAAAAGAAATATAGATAGTGCAAGTATGTAAAAGCAGCAAACAATTTTTTAATACAAATATGCACTTACAAACACTTGTAAAAACACAGCATAACGGGTTCCCCAATGGTAAAGCAGCATAGGTGAGAGGGGGTTTCAAGGCAGAACCACTGTAGGAGGGGGCAGAGACACAATGGAGGTGTCCGTGACCGCCAGACGCTGAGGACGCCTGAGGAAGCAGGAAGTGCGGCAGCCGGCAGCGGTATTTCACCTGACCGTCTGCCGCTCCTCTGCTGCAATTGCTAGGCGCCTCGCACATTTTTGCGGGAGGCGAGCTGCCCCCTTGCCCCCCCCCCATTCCGACGCCCCTGTACTCTACAATAACCTTTGAAGCAAGTGCTTACTAACACTAAGGGGGTAATTCAGATCTAATTGTAGATGTGCTAAATTTAGCACATCTACAATCCTTTACTCAGACATGCGGGGGGACGCCCAGCATAGGGTTAGTCCGACCCGCATGTCTGGCTCTGCCCCCCCTACCGCAAAGATGCGAAAGCATTGCACGGCGGCCATGCTTTTGCACCCACCGAGTATCTACCTGCCTGCACAGCTTCTGCTGTTAGAATCTCACTTGGCTCCCGGGGTGCACGACAAATATAGAGGTTCTGGTCTTCACACCTGATTCAAGGGTCCTGGAGGGATGGCCTGTTGAAGCTTTGCTGGCTCTCTTGATCCTGACTTGCAAGGAATCAACACATCATGTAAGGAAGAGCAGTCCTGTATGTTAGAGGTTATCTCCGCATGTAACTCAATTGGGGGCATGAATGAGATGAAGATTCACACAACGTGTAGTACAGCTAGTGTTCACTGTAGGAGACGGGCAGGGCAGAGCGCGGGTCCGTGAGGGGCACAAGCGCGCGCCAAAAGGGGTGTGGCCATGCAAATAGGGGGCGTGGCCATTTGCACGTAATGCAAGTGGGCGGTTCAGTCCACAGACGGGGGCGTGGGCGGCCGGCGGCGTCACTATTGGGGCGTGCCCAGCACCTACGGAGGTGCTGGGCTTCCCCCAAGCTCTCTGACAGCGTTAATGGATGCCGCGCGCATGCGCGCAGCATCTTTACACGCTGAGAGGGCAGAAAGCGGGCGGCTGTTTTAGCAGGGCGGGTTTTGCCCTTAAAAAACGGGCAGGGCGCTGCGCCCTGCTAAAACAGCCTAGCGTGAACACTAGTACAGCTGAAGGTTTCAATGGTGCAGGGAGTATGCACACTTAGGGCCTAATTCAGACCTGGTCGCACGCAGGCTATTTTTTGAACTGCTGCGACCAGGTAATCGCCGCCCACAAGGGTGGGGGGATTCACTGTGCAGGGCTACAAACGCTTGTGCAGAGAGCTGCACAAACTTCTCTGCACAGCTCAGGACTTACTCACCCGCTGCGATGAACCAGGACGGAGCTGATGTCAGGATCCCTCCCTGGAAACAGCCAGGCACACCTGCGTTCGCATGGACACTCCCTGAAAATGGTCAGTTGACACCCATGAACGGTCTCTTCCTGTCAATCATCAGCTGTTGCCAGGGAGCGACGCGCCTGCGCATTGCGACCCATGCGCAGGCGCATTTCAGACCTGATCGCACCGCTGCAAAAAACGACAGCGTGCGATCAGGTCTGAATGACCCCCTTGTGCACAGGGGGCTATATCTGAATGCAGCTCAGAGTTCACAGAGAGAGGCAATGGTTGGGTCCTACCCAGTGGTGCAAGTAGAAAAAATGTCTTAGTGATACAGTGTGCATGCGGTGGGTGTGGCCACATGCCACACAGGGCGTGGACAATGAAAATGGGGATGTGATACACATATGTGGGGCCATATACACATATGGCCCCAATAGTGCAGTGCCAGATACACATATGCCCCCACTAGTGCAGTGCCAGATACACATATACTCCCAATAGTGCCAGATACACATATGCCCCCAGTAGTGCAGTGCCAGATACACATATGACCCCACAGTGTCAGATATGCCCCCACAGTTCCAGATATGCTCCCACAGAGCCAGACAGAAATATGCCCCCACAGTGCCAGAAACACATATGCCCCCACAGTGCCAGAAACACACATTCTCCCACAGTGCCAGATATGTCCCCACAGTGCCAGATACAAATATGACCCCACAGTGTCAGATACACATATGCCCCCACAGTGCCAGATATGCCCCCACAGTGCCAGGTACAAATATGCCCCCACAGTGCCAGATACAAATATGCCCCCACAGTGCCAGGTACACACATACCCCCCACAGTGCCAGGTACTCACATGCCCCCACATTGCTGCTCACCGCTGCTTGCTGCTGCTGTGTGTGTGTCAGGGGAGGAGAGCGCAGTGCGCGCCTCTCCTGCCCATCAGTGCTCAGTCTGGAGGCGGCATGTATCTCAAATCAGGTGCCAGTTTGTGAGCCAATCAAAGCTCACGTTCCGGCAGCCAATCAGGAGCCGCTGCTGCCGGTCCGCGAGCTACAAAAAAAATACAATGCCTGGACGATACTCCTCATTTATGCTACCTAAGCCATCGTTACAGAATTAATTTACTATTGTTGTTCCGTAAATGACAAATTCTATTATTGCATGGACTATAAATTCCACAAAACTTACATTTACAAACACAGGAGCTTTTCACATGCAGACTGACTGATTTTTGCACATCTCCATCGTACGGAACTCAGACAGATCTTTCTCTCTGTGAAGTTTTGCGTTTTGGGAAAGTAACTCAGCGGCAACAATGTGACTGCATGAACTGTCTGACTAGTGGGAGTGCCATATGAGTGTAATGGGCGTGTATCAAAAAATCAGAGCGGGTCCTGCGTATATGGAGGTGATTCTTTTAGATCTCTTGAACCGAGCATGGGTCTGATGCAGGTGCCAATACCAGGCCCGCCATCAGGGCGGTGCTGCGGACTCAGTAGTCCTGGGCCCGGCCTCTCTAAGAGAGGAAGGGCCCGGGAATGCTCATGCTGCCGTCTGCCCGCAGCTCTGCTCGGCCCCCTTTTCGTGCCGAGATCTGACCCTGTCACAATAGGGGAGGACGCTGCAAGCATCAATTTCCTCCCAAAATGGCCATTGCCTCATAGGAGACAGTTATTAAAGATACTAGAGGAGGCTCCTCTAGTATCTTTAATAACTGTCTCCTCTGAGGCGGCGGCCATTTTGGGAGGGACATTTCAATTGAAGCTTGCAGCGTCCTCTCTCCCCTCATGACAGGGTAGATGCTAGAATCAAGTGGGCTAAGGGACCTTTTCCGTAAGGGGGAGGAGTTACGACGCAAGGGGGAGGAGCTGGGCCAGCGGGATAGTTCCTCTACTATCCACGCCACCAACTATTACCTTTAGTAATTAGGTGGTGAGCGAAGCGAGCCACCGTGCCCGAAGCGTGGCGAGCGAAGCGAGCCCGCGAGGGTACTTTTCGGGTACCCTGTTCGCCCGTAGCTCCTCCCCCTGGTGACGTAGCTCCTCCCCTAGGTACGTCACAAGGTCCCTTCAGCCACTCCGATATAGAACCAACCCTCATGACAGTGTCAGAACTCGGGCATGAAAGGGGGCGGGGCTACTGGAATGGAGGGGGCATGGCTACACGGGACCAGGCTGGCTGCTACCACAGGAGAATCTGCAACAGCTCCTGCCAGCCTGTGATAGGTAAGTTGAGGGAGAGTAAGAGAGAGAAAGTATATGTGTCTGAGATGAGCGCCTGAAATTTTTCGGGTTTTGTGTTTTGGTTTTGGGTTCGGTTCCGCGGCCGTGTTTTGGGTTCGAACGCGTTTTGGCAAAACCTCACCGAATTTTTTTTGTCGGATTCGGGTGTGTTTTGGATTCGGGTGTTTTTTTCAAAAAACACAAAAAAACAGCTTAAATCATAGAATTTGGGGGTCATTTTGATCCCAAAGTATTATTAACCTCAAAAACCATAATTTACACTCATTTTCAGTCTATTCTGAATACCTCACACCTCACAATATTATTTTTAGTCCTAAAATTTGCACCGAGGTCGCTGTGTGAGTAAGATAAGCGACCCTAGTGGCCGACACAAACACCGGGCCCATCTAGGAGTGGCACTGCAGTGTCACGCAGGATGTCCCTTCCAAAAAACCCTCCCCAAACAGCACATGACGCAAAGAAAAAAAGAGGCGCAATGAGGTAGCTGTGTGAGTAAGATTAGCGACCCTAGTGGCCGACACAAACACCAGGCCCATCTAGGAGTGGCACTGCAGTGTCACGCAGGATGGCCCTTCCAAAAAACCCTCCCCAAACAGCACATGACGCAAAGAAAAAAAGAGGCGCAATGAGGTAGCTGTGTGAGTAAGATTAGCGACCCTAGTGGCCGACACAAACACCGGGCCCATCTAGGAGTGGCACTGCAGTGTCACGCAGGATGTCCCTTCCAAAAAACCCTCCCCAAACAGCACATGACGCAAAGAAAAAAAGAGGCGCAATGAGGTAGCTGACTGTGTGAGTAAGATTAGCGACCCTAGTGGCCGACACAAACACCGGGCCCATTTAGGAGTGGCACTGCAGTGTCACGCAGGATGTCCCTTCCAAAAAACCCTCCCCAATCAGCACATGATGCAAAGAAAAAGAAAAGAAAAAAGAGGTGCAAGATGGAATTGTCCTTGGGCCCTCCCACCCACCCTTATGTTGTATAAACAAAACAGGACATGCACACTTTAACCAACCCATCATTTCAGTGACAGGGTCTGCCACACGACTGTGACTGATATGACGGGTTGGTTTGGACCCCCCCCAAAAAAGAAGCAATTAATCTCTCCTTGCACAAACTGGCTCTACAGAGGCAAGATGTCCACCTCATCATCACCCTCCGATATATCACCGTGTACATCCCCCTCCTCACAGATTATCAATTCGTCCCCACTGGAATCCACCATCTCAGCTCCCTGTGTACTTTGTGGAGGCAATTGCTGCTGGTCAATGTCTCCGCGGAGGAATTGATTATAATTCATTTTAATGAACATCATCTTCTCCACATTTTCTGGATGTAACCTCGTACACCGATTGCTGACAAGGTGAGCGGCGGCACTAAACACTCTTTCGGAGTACACACTTGTGGGAGGGCAACTTAGGTAGAATAAAGCCAGTTTGTGCAAGGGCCTCCAAATTGCCTCTTTTTCCTGCCAGTATAAGTACGGACTGTGTGACGTGCCTACTTGGATGCGGTCACTCATATAATCCTCCACCATTCTATCAATGTTGAGAGAATCATATGCAGTGACAGTAGACGACATGTCCGTAATCGTTGTCAGGTCCTTCAGTCCGGACCAGATGTCAGCATCAGCAGTCGCTCCAGACTGCCCTGCATCACCGCCAGCGGGTGGGCTCGGAATTCTGAGCCTTTTCCTCGCACCCCCAGTTGCGGGAGAATGTGAAGGAGGAGATGTTGACAGGTCGCGTTCCGCTTGACTTGACAATTTTGTCACCAGCAGGTCTTTCAACCCCAGCAGACTTGTGTCTGCCGGAAAGAGAGATCCAAGGTAGGCTTTAAATCTAGGATCGAGCACGGTGGCCAAAATGTAGTGCTCTGATTTCAACAGATTGACCACCCGTGAATCCTTGTTAAGCGAATTAAGGGCTCCATCCACAAGTCCCACATGCCTAGCGGAATCGCTCCGTGTTAGCTCCTCCTTCAATGTCTCCAGCTTCTTCTGCAAAAGCCTGATGAGGGGAATGACCTGACTCAGGCTGGCAGTGTCTGAACTGACTTCACGTGTGGCAAGTTCAAAGGGCATCAGAACCTTGCACAACATTGAAATCATTCTCCACTGCGCTTGAGACAGGTGCATTCCACCTACTATATCGTGCTCAATTGTATAGGCTTGAATGGCCTTTTGCTGCTCCTCCAACCTCTGAAGCATATAGAGGGTTGAATTCCACCTCGTTACCACTTCTTGCTTCAGATGATGGCAGGGCAGGTTCAGTAGTTTTTGGTGGTGCTCCAGTCTTCTGTACGTGGTGCCTGTACGCCGAAAGTGTCCCGCAATTCTTCTGGCCACCGACAGCATCTCTTGCACGCCCCTGTCGTTTTTTAAAAAATTCTGCACCACCAAATTCAAGGTATGTGCAAAACATGGGACGTGCTGGAATTTGCCCATATTTAATGCACACACAATATTGCTGGCGTTGTCCGATGCCACAAATCCACAGGAGAGTCCAATTGGGGTAAGCCATTCCGCAATGATCTTCCTCAGTTGCCGTAAGAGGTTTTCAGCTGTGTGCGTATTCTGGAAAGCGGTGATACAAAGCGTAGCCTGCCTAGGAAAGAGTTGGCGTTTGCGAGATGCTGCTACTGGTGCCGCCGCTGCTGTTCTTGCGGCGGGAGTCCATACATCTACCCAGTGGGCTGTCACAGTCATATAGTCCTGACCCTGCCCTGCTCCACTTGTCCACATGCCCGTGGTTAAGTGGACATTGGGTACAACTGCATTTTTTAGGACACTGGTGAGTCTTTTTCTGACGTCCGTGTACATTCTCGGTATCGCCTGCCTAGAGAAGTGGAACCTAGAGGGTATTTGGTAACGGGGGCACACTGCCTCAATAAATTGTCTAGTTCCCTGTGAACTAACGGCGGATACCGGACGCACGTCTAACACCAACATAGTTGTCAAGGCCTCAGTTATCCGCTTTGCAGCAGGATGACTGCTGTGATATTTCATCTTCCTCGCAAAGGACTGTTGAACAGTCAATTGCTTACTGGAAGTAGTACAAGTGGGCTTACGACTTCCCCTCTGGGATGACCATCGACTCCCAGCAGCAACAACAGCAGCGCCAGCAGCAGTAGGCGTTACACGCAAGGATGCATCGGAGGAATCCCAGGCAGGAGAGGAATCGTCAGAATTGCCAGTGACATGGCCTGCAGGACTATTGGCATTCCTGGGGAAGGAGGAAATTGACACTGAGGGAGTTGGTGGGGTGGTTTGCGTGAGCTTGGTTACAAGAGGAAGGGATTTACTGGTCAGTGGACTGCTTCCGCTGTCACCCAAAGTTTTTGAACTTGTCACTGACTTATTATGAATGCGCTGCAGGTGACGTATAAGGGAGGATGTTCCGAGGTGGTTAACGTCCTTACCCCTACTTATTACAGCTTGACAAAGGGAACACACGGCTTGACACCTGTTGTCCGCATTTCTGGTGAAATACCTCCACACCGAAGAGCTGATTTTTTTGGTATTTTCACCAGGCATGTCAACGGCCATATTCCTCCCACGGACAACAGGTGTCTCCCCGGGTGCCTGACTTAAACAAACCACCTCACCATCAGAATCCTCCTGGTCAATTTCCTCCCCAGCGCCAGCAACACCCATATCCTCCTCATCCTGGTGTACTTCAACACTGACATCTTCAATCTGACTATCAGGAACTGGACTGCGGGTGCTCCTTCCAGCACTTGCAGGGGGCGTGCAAATGGTGGAAGGCGCATGCTCTTCACGTCCAGTGTTGGGAAGGTCAGGCATCGCAACCGACACAATTGGACTCTCCTTGTGGATTTGGGATTTCGAAGAATGCACAGTTCTTTGCTGTGCTGCTTTTGCCAGCTTGAGTCTTTTCATTTTTCTAGCGAGAGGCTGAGTGCTTCCATCCTCATGTGAAGCTGAACCACTAGCCATGAACATAGGCCAGGGCCTCAGCCGTTCCTTGCCACTCCGTGTCGTAAATGGCATATTGGCAAGTTTACGCTTCTCCTACGACAATTTTATTTTAGGTTTTGGAGTCCTTTTTTTTCTGATATTTGGTGTTTTGGATTTGACATGCTCTGTACTATGACATTGGGCATCGGCCTTGGCAGACGACGTTGCTGGCATTTCATCGTCTCGGCCATGACTAGTGGCAGCAGCTTCAGCACGAGGTGGAAGTGGATCTTGATCTTTCCCTAATTTTGGAACCTCAACATTTTTGTTCTCCATATTTTAATAGGCACAACTAAAAGGCACCTCAGGTAAACAATGGAGATGGATACTAGTATACAATTATGGACTGCCTGCCGAGTGCAGACACAGAGGTAGCCACAGCCGTGAACTACCGTACTGTACTGTGTCTGCTGCTAATATAGACTGGTTGATAAAGAGATGTCTATGTAACTATGTATGTATAAAGAAGAAAGAAAAAAAAACCACGGTTAGGTGGTATACAATTATGGACGGACTGCCTGCCGAGTGCAGACACAGAGGTAGCCACAGCCGTGAACTACCGTACTGTACTGTGTCTGCTGCTAATATAGACTGGTTGATAAAGAGATGTCGTAGTAGTATGTATGTATAAAGAAGAAAAAAAAAACCACGGTTAGGTGGTATACAATTATGGACGGACTGCCTGCCGAGTGCAGACACAGAGGTAGCCACAGCCGTGAACTACCGTACTGTGTCTGCTGCGACTGGATGATAAATGATATAAAAAATATATATATATCACTACTGCAGCCGGACAGGTATATATTATATATTATATAATGACGGACCTGCTGGACACTGTCTGTCAGCAGAATGAGTTTTATTTTTATAGAATAAAAAAAACAACAACACACAAGTGAAGTCACACGACGAGTGTTTAACTTTTTCAGGCAATCACAATATAAGTATACTACTAACTATACTGGTGGTCAGTGTGGTCAGGTCACTGGTCAGTCACACTGGCAGTGGCACTCCTGCAGCAAAAGTGTGCACTGTTTAATTTTAATATAATATTATGTACTCCTGGCTCCTGCTATAACCTATAACTGGCACTGCAGTGCTCCCCAGTCTCCCCCACAATTATAAGCTGTGTGAGCTGAGCAGTCAGACAGATATATAATATATATAGATGATGCAGCACACTGGGCTGAGCCTGAGCAGTGCACACAGATATGGTATGTGACTGAGTCACTGTGTGTATCGCTTTTTTCAGGCAGAGAACGGATATATTAAATAAACTGCACTGTCTGGTGGTCACTCACTATATAATATTATGTACTCCTGGCTCCTGCTATAACCTATAACTGGCACTGCAGTGCTCCCCAGTCTCCCCCACAATTATAAGCTGTGTGAGCTGAGCAGTCAGACAGATATATAATATATATACTTATATAGATGATGCAGCACACTGGGCTGAGCCTGAGCAGTGCACACAGATATGGTATGTGACTGAGTCACTGTGTGTATCGCTTTTTTCAGGCAGAGAACGGATATATTAAATAAACTGCACTGTCTGGTGGTCACTCACTAGTAAACTCTCTGCACTCTCTACACTTCTACAGTACTCCTCCTAGTCCTAAGCTCCAGTAAATCTCTCTCTCTTATAATCTAAATGGAGAGGACGCCAGCCACGTCCTCTCCCTATCAATCTCAATGCACGTGTGAAAATGGCGGCGACGCGCGGCTCCTTATATAGAATCCGAGTCTCGCGATAGAATCCGAGCCTCGCGAGAATCCGACAGCGTCATGATGACGTTCGGGCGCGCTCGGGTTAACCGAGCAAGGCGGGAAGATCCGAGTCGCTCGGATCCGTGTAAAAAAAGCTGAAGTTCGGGCGGGTTCGGATTCCGAGGAACCGAACCCGCTCATCTCTAGTCTGTATGTGTGTGTGTGTGTGTGTGTGTGTGTGTGTGTGTGTGTGTGTGTACGGATATATGTGTGTATCTGTGTGTGTATGTATGTATGTGTGTGTGTGTGTGTGTATGTATGTATGTATGTGTGTGTGTGTGTGTGTGTGTGTGTGTGGTCATTGGCCCTCATTCCGAGTTGTTCGCTCGCTAGCTGATTTTAGCAGCATTGCACATGCTAGGCCGCCGCCCTCTGGGAGTGTATCTTAGCATAGCAGAATTGCGAACGAAAGATTAGCAGAATTGCGAATAAATAATTCTTAGCAGTTTCTGAGTAGCTCGAGACTTACTCCTACACTGCGATCAGCTCAGGCCGTTTCGTTCCTGGTTTGACGTCACAAACACACCCTGCGTTCGGCCAGACACTCCCGCGTTTTTCCCTGACACGCCTGCGTTTTTTAGCCAACGCCGGGAAAACGCTGAGTTACCACCCAGAAACGCCCCTGTCCTGTCAATCATTTACCGAACACCAGTGCCGCAGACGCTACAGCAAAACAGCTGTTTTTAGTAAAATAACTAAGCGCATGCGCTCTGCGTACCTTGCGCATGCGCAGTAAACAACTAATCGCAGTATAGTGAAAATCGGCAACGAGCGAACAACTCGGAATGACCACCATTATGTGTAAGCGGCGCTACTGTTGGAGGCATGTATAAGCGTCACCGCTACAGGGGGCAGTTTGTGTTTAAGTGCCACCGTTACTGGGGGCAGTTTGTGTGTAAGCGGCACCACTATGGGGGGGCATTACTATAAGCAGCACTGCAACTGGGGGCATTAATATGGTGCAAGGGCCATTAATATAGTGTTGCTCCATATGTGCACAGGATTTATTTATTTTTTAAATATATATATATATATTTTTTTTTTTTACTTTTTATATTTTTATTTTTAGGGGGGGTGCCCTGCCTATTTTGTCAGTCCCGGGCCCCACAATTTTTGATGGCAGCCCTGGACAATACTAGAGGTAATGTGATGGTTGCAGTGCCTGGGGTAAAATCATAAGGATAAGGTATTTATCTGCAGACCCATTCATTTCTGGCCTAGGTTTTAATGTATGACAAACTTCAAGAGTTCTGGTAATTTTTGTTAGTGGATTCCAAATACAAAAGAGAAGACACAAGTTATTTTGGCCAGCAGCACAGGTATAAGAAGTTGAATAAATAAAATGTCAGTTTGCTCATTCCCAGGAGGCTGTCTGTATAGACAGATCACAGGGCCCAATTCAGACCTGATCGTAGCAGCAAATTTGTTAGCAGATGGTCAAAACCATGGGGGTCATTCCGAGTTGTTCGCTCGCTAGCTGTTTTTAGCAGCCGTACAAACGCTATGCCGCCGCCCACTGGGAGTGTATTTCAGCTTAGCAGGAGTGCGAACGAAAGGATCGCACAGCGGCAACGAAATAATTTTGTGCAGTTTCAGAGTAGCTTCAGACCTACTCAGCGCTTGCGATGACTTCAGACTGTTCAGTTCCTGTTTTGACGTCACGAACACGCCCTGCGTTCGCCCAGCCACGCCTGCATTTTTCCTGGCACGCCTGCGTTTTTTTGATCACTCCCTGAAAATGGTCAGTTGACACCCAGAAATGCCCACTTCATGTCAATCACTCTGCGGCCAGCAGTGCGACTGAAAAGCTTCGCTAGACCTTGTGTTAAACTACATCGGCCGTTGTGAAAGTACGTCGCGCGTGCGCATTGCGCCGCATACGCAGAAGTGCCGATTTTTTGCATCATCGCTACGCAGCAAACATTTTCTGCTGGCGATCAACTCGGAATGACCCCCATGTGCACTCTGCAGGGGGGGCAGATATAACATGTGCAGAGAGAGTAAGATTTGGGTGGATTATATTGTTTCTGTGCAGGGTAAATACTGGCTGCTTTATTTTTACACTGCAATTTAGATTTCAGTTTGAACACACGCCACTCAGATCTAACTCTCTCTGCACGTTATATCTGCCCCCCCCTGCAGTGCACATGGTTTTGCCCATCTGCTAACAAATTTGCTGCTACGATCAGGTCTGAATTAGGCCCACAGTATCATCATATTATCTTGGGGCATGGACCAGCCACTATGAAGTACAGATGTGTCCACTGCACGTTAAACAGCCCCTCTATTGGCGTGACTTGGTAGTGCTGAGCATCATTATGTGCGACTTTTAACATTAAAATGCACAAAACAATGCGAATAGGATGTACAAGCAGCTTATGCTGATTAAAATGATATGCAGCATGCCTATATTCTGTGTGCGACCACATCTGTATACAAAATGCTACGTTAGTGTTTTTCTTGAAAACTCTGTAATATATAATTCGTTATGCAGATACAGCCGCAGACACACACAGCATATAGGCATGCCGTAAACCATTTTAATCAACAGAGTCTGCTTGTGCGTCCTGTTCATATAGTGATGCAAATGCATTTTCTTACAAAAAAAAAGACCTTTGATTTAAACAGAGTTGCACAGGACCGGTCAGCTCACTCATGCAAGGAATCTCCCGCTGCGTGGCGTATTGAGGCAAGATGTATGATCAATCATTGGTCCATCGCGCCACCTTCTTGTGCCCACCCATTGCTCTGATGGGCCTTGTTTGCCCAATGAATAATCTGGCTCTGAGCCTGGGTGAAGTCCTGGGAGAGGGGGGGCCTAGGGCCTTCCCCTTTATCTTGCTCTGTGTATAGGCCTCATTTCTGACCTAACCTCTAGCTCGGTGCACAGGTCTCACTGCTATAGTTTACCTTTCAATCCTGCAGAAGTGTCAGGTGATATAAAAATCCTTTTGTTTACAACATTGAAGCAATAAAGTTAATAGCAGTGATGCTACACTGCATGCGCAGCATGAGTAGGGGGAGGTTCTGGTAGCAAAAGAGACTATGGGATGACTAGAGCAAAATAACAATGGCATACCTCCCAACGTGTGGAGGCATAAAACTGAAACTCTCAGCGCGGCAAAGCCGTGCGGTGCAGAAAAAGGGGTGTGGCCTAATGGAAAGGGGCATGGCTTCACGTGAATGATGCGATCGCGAGACACACCTCCTATTTCCATCACAGTGGGGCACGGCCAGCGCTCTGTGAGCTGCTGGCTATGCCCCCAGTCCCTCTGGCTCACTGGAATAGACGCTGTGCGCATGCGGCTAGTCACCGCTGCTCTGCTCTGAACTGAGCAGAGCAGGGAGTGATAGGGAGCCTCCCAACTGCCCCCTCCAGCGAAAATCGGGAAAACTGTCCCGCGAAAATCGGGACAGTTGCGAGGTATGCAATGGGGCAGGGAGGACTACATCTTAAGGCCTCCACATAAATATAGGCCACTCATCAGGAGAGCATGATGATAACCAGCTGCCTACACATAAATCATAAGAACTTCTATTTTCATCACAAATTTAAGCCATTTTTCTACTTTTGTGTGTTTTGAGAGACATTGTGGCTGATTGTACCCGCATGGCATTGCCACACCCACACAGTACTGGTCACAGCTTATGCACTTCTCACATTCACTTAATTTCCAGCCATAGGCCTATGTGACTCTTACTATGGCCCTGTTGGATATGCAAGGGCTGAATTTCCAAGGATCCAGAAAACAACATTTACCTTCTGGCAGCTTATCAGTCAGGGCCAGAACTAGACCTTGTGGTGCCCAGGGCAAAAAAATAGGGGTGTGGCTTCATGAAGAAGGGACGTGGCCAGTTATGCACCCTGTAGCTGTGCCGTCAGTAGTTGTGCCCCCAGTACTGTGCCCCCTGTAGCTGTGCCCACAGTAGTATTGCCCCCTGTAGGGTTGTGCCCCCATTAATGTGCCCCCTGTAGAGTTGTGCCCCCTAGTTGCGCTGCTTACAAAAAAAATTAATACAGTCCCCACTCCTGCTTCCCGATTGCTGCTGCCCTCTGTCTCCGGCCGCCTGCGCCGCTCCTCGGATCTATGGGAGAGACGTCATGACGTCTCTCCCATAGCACCGCATAGACACTAGAGGTCAATTATGACCTCTAGCGTCTATGTGCCGCTCCCACAATGCAGTGCGGTGCGCGATGACTTCATTGCGCACCGCACAGCACCGGACATCTACACAGCACCGGGCGGGCGGCACCAGTAGCGGATCTTGCCACGGCGGTGGCGCCCTCCGGACGGCGATCGCGCCCTCTGGAAGGCGGCACCCGGGGAAAAATCCTGCTTGCCCGTAGCAAGATCTGCTACTGGCTAATGGAAAAGATAACCCAATCATCTTTGTTAATGCCAACTTCTACAACAATGCACTGTAGAGAGCAAGGAATTACTCTTAATGGTTTCTGCTATTCATATAGCACAAAAATGTAAGAAAAAAAAAACCTTCAAGTCCTACTTATATAACGCCATCGGAGAATGGCATTATATGAGAAAAAAATCTTTATTTCTGTTGAAAACTGAAGAGACAGACGGATCTCAACCAATCAGTCACTGTAGGTGTCTAAAACTCCCTAGATTGTGAGCTCCTTGGTTCAGGGTCCTGTTCCCTCCTGTTCTCAAAACCCTCTTCTCTCACACTTCAATTACAGCTCCCATGTAGTGAATGTCTATACCTGCATCTCCTCCAGTGGCTGCCTGCTCCTAGTAGTATGAGGACTACTCCTTTGCTTCCTTACATCTCGGCTGTAGTGTGTACTGAGAATTGTGGTGCTAATTGTTACCTGTGCTCTATTTTAGTTTTTCAGTTAATGTTATGTTAAGTTCTGTGTACCCTATATTGTTCTAATGTGTGCCGTATGTATGGCGCTGCAAAACACTTGTGGCGCCTTATAAATAAAATGTAATAATAATAATTAAAAAAAATAACACTCTCCTCCTATCATTCTGCAATTACACTGCCAGTGTTTCGGGCAGTGTAACTGCTCTTTGTATAGCACTATCTGGGTACAATGTCAGGAACAGTAGTGGGCACCGGCTTGTTGCAGTGGCCCGAGAACCAGCAGGTGAAGGGGGTTTGGGATGCAGGGTGTTTGAGGTGGAAGGACAATAATATTTTGCTTCTGTGTTTCCTGACCCCTAAATTCATCTCTGCCCAATGGTACCATTTATTTAGAATGTTTACATACTTAATTGTTATTACATGTACATATTAGGAATGGAATCATCCTCTTGTGTAAAGCATATCTGTAATATTCTTTGATGTTTTACTAGCAATCATTACATGGAATCATTTGAAAAGTTGGTGTCTAAATCAATACATTACTGCATTAGCTATTTGCAGCTCACATTCCAAAAGCCGAAGTGTTGCATTTCCAAAGATGTATCACTCACCTTTTAAAAGTAACACAAAGCCCAATTGCTATTTAAGCAGTATGGCAGAAAATTATTTTTAATAAAGATTCATTTAAAAAGACCTCCAGACTTGTCACTTTTAACACATTTAATGGCTTCTAGATTTTGCATGCTATGTAAAAAAAACAGTAGAAGAATCAATGAATACAACTAAAATGAGGTCACCAACTCTGCTCTGGCAGACTGGCACATGGGTAATTATGTTTTTCCATTCATATGGTGATGTTTATTTGGAGAGTGAGTTCATCCTCATGAAGGGCCTATTAAAATCCATAAAAAAACGGAATATTGCAATACCGAATGTTAGGCACACAGATTAAGCATCTTCCATCCATCTACTCATAGGTTTGCTGCTGATGAAAAGCTCCACTGCTTGCTGGACTGCTGTAGCCCATTCATACTTATAGCCCTGGAGAGACAATTGTAGCCTTTATTATAGTAGATTAATCTGCCAATCAGGTTTAGAAATACTCATGACAGGATGACTAACTTATGCCACATTTAACTCATGCCAAAGAGTGTTCCAAAGAGTAGTTGTTAGTGCAGCAAATACATATTCTATAAAATAACAGTCATTATGGTATATGCAATGTAATAGAAACTGTGGTAAATTATTGATCTAAAACTATGTAGTAAAACTTGTCCTCACAGTAAATCTCCCTTGTCTATAAATTTGTATGTGGAATTCTCTGTTCTTAATTGGATTTACAAAGAATTCCATTGTGCGTAGACAAAACTTAAGTCAAATATTAGTTGTAATATGTTTATGAAACATTACAATTTGTATTTGCAAAGTTATTACATTTTTTTTTAATTGTAACTTCGCTACACTTTTTTGATCCTTTAATATTAGAACGTATCTTCTTTGCACACATACTGTATATTGAACTGTGCTAAAAAGATGACAATACACTAGGCCACAAAATGCTTAGCAGCTCTGCCCTTTACACGCATTATAAAAAGCTCAAGTGATTTTCATGTTTGTCAGATCTGACAGCCCTAGAAACATACAATACCGTGGGAATTGAATAGAAGAGAACATTTCTAAAAGTTATAAACAGTCCATGACAACGGTATTGTTGCTGAGATATAGCAGACAAAATATAATCTTATTAATACGACAGAGCATAATGCATGCTATAGCAGAGATTTTAATCTTTATATTGACATTACAGTTTACAAATACAGACCATGATATAATAAATACAAAAAAAATACTAAGGGGTAGATGTATCAAACAATGGAGAGAGATAAAGTACTAACCAGCTCATACCTGCCATTTTACAAGCTGTTTTTACAGGAGCAGATAGGTTGGTACTTTATCTATCTATCTACTTTATTTTTCTGAAAGCATTGATACATCTCCAACTAAAACTAATATATTTTAAAAGAATGAGAATGCCTAAGGTGAATTTTCAATTGAAACCTCTTTATCAGGATTACTGATACTTGACACATTAAAACAAATGGCTATAACATGAAATACTTTAAAAAAATAAGGTAATTAGATAAATCAGCTTTTAATGAGGCTTGTCACATAACTTTACTTCCATTACTTGCATCATTCTAATCATAAATATAAATGCAATAGTCCCAAAGAACTGTTACTGGAAGTGTAAAGAACCACATACTGTACATCAACAACACTCATGTGTAATTTCTATCTCTGTAACATAAAATTCTGTACCAATGACCTGATCGATCGCTGCAGTTCTTCGCAGCGCAGCGATCAGGTCAAAACTGCGCATGCGCCGCAGTGCGCCGGCGCATGGTTGACAGCCGACGGCTGTCGTTGCCTAGCGATTGCCTCTGCCTGATTGACAGGCAGAGGCGGTCTCTGGGTGGGAGGTGGCGGCACGGTGGCGTTTGGCCGCCATTTTGTGGGCGCGGTCCAGCCAATGCAGGCATGGCCGAACCGTGCGAGGGGCGGGCCGCAGCGGCTGAGTGATGTCACACGCAGCCACTAAGACCCAGGCAGCAATGAGTAGCCCACGACCAGCACGCAAAAGCTGCGCTGGTCGGGTGATACTCCTGAAGTGCAAAAGTATCGCCGCTGCGATGCTTTTGCACTTCTGCAACGGGGCAGGGACTGACATGCGGGGCGGGCTAGCCCTGTGCTGGGCGTCTCCCCGCATGTCTGTGTTCCTGATCCTAGCTGTGCTAAATTTAGCAAGTCAGAATCACTCCCCAAGTACCAAAGGACCTCTTGGTTATGTAGGAATAATAGTTTTAAATCCGAAAATAGGATTTTGGTTACCTACCAGTAAATCCTTTTCTCGTAGTCCGTAGAGCAGTGATTTTCAACCTTTTTTTACTCGCGGCACACCGAACAATATTTTAAAATTGCCAAGGCACACCATCAGTTCCCCACAGGAAAAACATAACACACACATTGGCCCTCACGGTAAAAAAAAATACAAATCCACACATACATTGGCCTACACAGAAAAAACAATCTCATTGCTCCCCTCATAAGTCCTATTGCTCCACACATAAATCAATCACATTTCTCCCCACATAAATCCTATTGCTCCCCACATTAATTATTCACATTGTTCCCTCCATAAATCCATAAATTCTTATTCTCTCCACATAAATCCTATTGAAATCCTATTGTTCCCCACAGGAGAAATAAAATAACAAATATTATTATCAGCTGTCCTCCTCCCTGTCCCTCAGGGGTGGGGGCTGTTCATAGTGGAGTTCTGCGAATACCGGGCAGGTGTGGATGTGGGTGGGCAAGGAAAGCTATGTATGCAGGCAGGAACTGGAATATGTGTATACAGGCGGGTGGGCTGGCTGGGTGGTGAGACGCGGCAGCTGTGACCAATGTTATCACATCGTTTTCAAGGCATAGGTCATGGCCGGAGCACAACTGATCCTCTAAGAAGAGCCTGGGCCAACAGTTCACTCTGAAGGTGCAGGAAGCTGCTCTGGCTCCGCGGCACACCTTGCAACTGGTCACGGCACACTAGTGTGCCACGTCACACTGGTTGAAAAAGCCTGCCGTAGAGGATGCTGGAGTCCACATTAGTACCATAGGGGTATAGACGGGCCCACCAGGAGCCATTGGCACTTTAAGAGTTTGAGAGTGAGGGCTGGCTCCTCCCTCTATGCCCCTCCTACCAGACTCAGTCTAGAAACTGTGCCTGAGGAGACGGACATCTTCGAGAGAAGGATTTAACACAGATAGTGGCGAGATTCATACCACCTCACACATACAAGGCACATCAAGCTAACTAGCTTGAAAAACTCAGCAACTGCTGAAACATTACTTACCAAGTAACAATGCAGTACATAACTAAACAAAGATGCACTGAACCAGATAACGGTTGCAGGAAAATGAAGCGCTGGGCGGGCGCCCAGCATCCTCTACGGACTACGAGAAAAGGATTTACCGGTAGGTAACCAAAATCCTATTTTCTCTTGCGTCCTAGAGCAGTGGTGGCCAACGCGTGGCTCTTGAGCCACATGTGGCTCTTTCTTTATTCAAATGTGGCTCCCAACACTCAAAGTCACGTGACCACAAGAGATATGTAAACCGCTGCACTCCAGCCAGACATGCAGCAGCACTACGTAAACTGAGAACTGAGGGAGCCAAATACACATGGGGGAGCTGACTGGAGTGACACATGGGGGAACTGAAGTGTATTATGTGAATCTGGCTTTTCAATATTTTATGTGGATCTGTCTTTTTCAATGTATTTTATACCAGGGGCGTGGCCTAACAGGCACAAGGTCACACCCCATTTTTGCAAGTGCGCCTTCGGCTCTAAGTTGGCTCTTTGATGTACCTAACAAGATTTCTTGGCTCTTTGTCTCTGACTGGTTGGCCACCCCTGTCGTAGAGGATGCTGGAGTGCACATTAGTACCATGGGGATGTACCAAAGCTCCCAGAACGTGAGGGAGAGATGCGGAGGCTCCTGCAGAACTGATTGACTGAACTTCAGATCATCAGAGGCCAAAGTATCGAACTTAGCAAACGTGATCGACCCAGACCAAGTTGCCGCTCGCCAAAGTTGTAACGCCGAGACACCCCAGGCAGCTTCCAAGGAAGACCCCACCTTACGAGTAGAGTGGGCCTTAAAAGATTTTGTACACGGCAATCCTGCCATAGAATACGCATGCTGGTTAGTGAAGCTAATCCAGCGAGATATAGTCTGCTTTGAAGCAGGACACCCAAATGTCTTGGGATCATACAGGACAAATAGAGAGTCCGATTTCCTATGACGAGCAGTCCTCTTCACATAGATTTTCAAAGCCCGTACAACATCCAAGGACTTTGATGAAATTGAGGAGTCAGTAGCCACTGGCACCTAAACAGGTTGGTTAATATGAAATGCCGACACAACCTTCGGAAGAAACTGCTGACGTGTTCTGAGCTCAGCTCTATCTTCGTGGAATATCAAGTAAGGGCATTTACAGGACAAAGCCCCCAATTCTGATACACGTCTAGCAGAAGCTAAGGCCAACAACGTGACAGCCTTCCATGTAAGAAATTTGACCTCAATCTCCTGTAGAAACTCAACCCAGTCCAATTGGAGAACCTGCAACACCACGTTAAGGTCCCAAGGCGCCGTAGGCAGTACAAAGGGAGATTGGATGTGCAGAACTCCCTTCAAAAAGGTCTGAACCTCAGGGAGGGCAGCCAATTGTTTCTGGAAGAAAATGGAGAGGGACGAAATCTGGACCTTCACAGATCCCAACCGCAGGCCCATATCCACACTTGCTTGCAGGAAGAGGAGAAAACGTCCCAGTTGAAACTCCACCGCAGGAAATTTCTTGGATTCACACCAAGAGACATATTTCTTCCAAATACGATGGTAATGTTTAGACGTTACCCCTTTCCTAGCCTGTATCAGGGTAGTAATGACCTTCTTCGGAATGCCCTTCCGAGCAAGTATCAGGCGCTCAAGTTCCATGCCGTCAAACGTAGCCGCGATAAGTCTTGATAAGCGAACGGCCCCTGCTGTAGCAGGTCCTCCCGAAGAGGAAGAGGCCTCGGCTCTTCCTGCAAGAGATTCAGAAGGTCCGCGTACCAAGCCCGCCTTAGCCAGTCTGGAGCAATGAGGATCGCTTGAACTCTTGTTCTCCTTACGAGCTTTAGAACTCTTGGAATGAGTGGAAGTGGTGGAAACACGTACACCGACTGGAACACCCACGGAGACCCCAGGGTGTCCACTGCCACTGCTTGTGGGTCTCTTGACCTGGAACAATAGCGTAGAAGGTTCTTGTTGAGATGAGAGGCCATCATGTCTATTTGGGGTAACCCCCAAAGGTCTGTTATTTCCTTGAACACCTCCAGATGGAGACCCTGCTCCCCTGGATAGAGATCGTGTCTGTTGAGGAAGTCTGCTTCCCAGTTGTCCACTCCCGGAATGAAGATTGCTGAGAGCGCCAATGCGTGTCTTTCTGCCCAGAGAATGATTATTGTTACCTCTGCCATTGCAGCTCTGCTCTTCGTTCCGCCCTGTCAGTTTATGTAAGCCACCATCGTTACATTGTCCAACTGTACTTGAATGACCAGATTTTTTAGAAGATGGGCTGCCTGAAGAAGACCATTGTAGATGGCTTTTAGTTCCAGGAGGTTGATCGGCAGGCCGGCCTCCAGACTTGACCACCTTCCTTGGAAGATTTCCCCCTGAGTGACTGTGCCCCAGCCCCGAAGGCTCGCATCCGTGGTTAGAAGGACCCAGTCCTGAATCCCGAACCTGCGGCACTCTAGAAGGTGAGGCAATTGGAGCCACCAGAGGAGTGAAATCCTGGTCTTTGGCGACTGACAAATTCTCTGGTGCATGTGGAGATGAGATCCTGAGCACTTGTCCAGGAGATCCAGCTGGAAGGCCCGAGCATGGAACCTCCCATACTGGAGAGCCTCGTAAGAGCACACCATCTTTCCCAAAAGGCGAATGCATTGATGAACCGACACCCGGGCTGGCTTCAGGACATCCCGGACCATTGTTTGTATCACCAACGCCTTTTCCTGTGGGAGAAACACCCTCTGCATTTCTGTGTCGAGGATCATCCCCAGAAAGGACAACCTCTGGGTTGGTTCCAAATGTGATTTTGGAAGGTTCAGAATCCAACCGTGGAGTCTGAGTAGTTGGGTTGTGAGAACAATGGACTGCAACAGCCTCTCCTTGAACGATGCCTTTATTAGCAAATCATCCAGATATGGAATGATGTTCACCCTTTGTTTGCGGAGGAGAACCATCATGTCTGCCATCACCTTGGTGAACACCCTTGGTGCTGTTGAGAGGCCGAATGGCAGGGCCTTGAACTGGAAATGACAGTCCAGTAATGCGAAACGGAGATAAGCCTGATGCGGCAGCCAAATCGGAATGTGGAGGTACGCATCCTTGATATCCAGGGATACCTTCCAAACCTGATATCACTGCCCGGAGAGACTCCATTTTGAACTTGAACTCCTTTAGAAAGGGGTTCAGTGATTTAGATTCAAAATGGGCCTGACTGAACCATCCAGTTTCGGTACCATGAAAAGGTTCGAATAGTAACCTATGGTTTGCAGATGAGGAGGAACTGGCACAATGACCTGTGCTTTCACCAACTTCTGGACAGCGTCTTGTAGGACAGTTCTGTCTGCCAGTAGAACTGGCAAGCCTGATTTGAAAAATCGGTGAGGAGGGAGATTTTGAAATTCCAGCCTGTAACCCTGGGACACAATATCTATCACCCAGGGATCCAGGCCGGACGATACCCAGACGTGACTGAACTTTCTGAGTCTCGCTCCCACTGGCCCCACCTCCAGGCCATGCGGTCCACCGTCATGCGAAGGACTTTGGCTTACCTGAAACAGGCTTTTGTTCCTGGGAACCTGTGACAGCAGGTTTCCTGGATTAAACTCGACCTCCCCTAAAGAAGGTATTGGACGGTTTGGCCTTTCTAGGCTTGTTAGGCTGAAAGGACTGTGATGCTGATGAAGAAAAGGATTTCTTCGGAGCAGGTGCAGCTGAGGGAAGAAACAGAAACTTACCCGCTGTAGCCATGGATATCCATGCATCCAAAGCTTCCCCAAAGAGAACTTGACCTGTGTAGAGTAGGGACTCCACGCTTTTTCTGGATTCCGCGTCGGCCGACCACTGGCGCAGCCACAGTCCCCGACGAGCTGAAACAGACATGGAATAGATTCCCGCAGCCATGGAACCCAGGTCATTCATGGATTCTACCATAAAACCTGCTGAATTGCGAATGTTACGCAAAAACAATTCTAAATCACCCTTATCCATTGTATCCAAATACTCAAGTAAGGTGCCTGACCACTTTACTATAGCTTTTGCAATCCATGCACTAGCAATAGTGGGACGTAATATGGCCCCCGAAGCAGTGTACATTGATTTAAGTGTATTATCAATTTTGCGATCAGCCGGCTCCTTTAAAGCGGTAGATCCCGGAACAGGCAAAACCACCTTTTTTGAGAGTCTGGACACAGATGCATCAACAATTGGCGGATTTTCACATTTATTTTCCTCAGGGAAAGGGAACGCCACCTGGTCCTTTTTAGGGATCTGGATGTCAGAATTGGTATCCGTGTCATCTTCAATAACATGAACAAGCGCACGTTTGTGGGGGTATATAGCGGAGCATCCTGAGGTACCAGAATCGGGCCATACTGCATAGAGTTCTGTAATACCTGGGTTGCAGATTCATTACTTGCAACCCTGTCTGAAATCTGAGAAATCCAATATTTGATAGAGGAAAACCACTCAGGTTCCCTTGCTGGAATTTGTGCTAAACCAGTGCTATCCTGATTACATGGAATGGGATCATCCTGGGAGGACATATCCTCCGCAGCATATGACACAGTGTCCCTGGACATAGCTAAAGGAGACCACCAAACACTCCACACACACACAGAGGAGGGCAGACAGAGTTTCCCCCCCAAGAATGGCAAGAGAGACACAGAGATTGGAGCCAACCCACACACAGCGCTTCTAACCAAAGGGAGACCGCTTTTCAGCGCTTAATAGGATACACAGTCGTATTGCAGCCTCCACCCCCTTCTACAACCTCCTGGTACCGTTTACAGATAGCCGGAGTTGCTGCGGAGGGTCCTGCTTCTCCTGATCAGCGCTGTGCAGGCAGGAAAATGGCACTGAACGCTGCTGGGTCCGCTCTGAAGAGAAGCTCCGGCCCTAAAATGACGCTGTCTTCCCGCTCTTCATAGGATTATACTGGCCTGAGGATTGAGTGCTGGCTGAGATCCGGGGACTCTGACAGGCCTTTGGACCAGTGTAGGGTGTAGCGCTGGCTCAGGGCGCCCCTCACAGCGCCGCACCATATACCGCTGAGCCTTCCGGAGCGCAGTTAATACTGCACTCCTACCCTGCTGCCGCCATCTTCACACCGATTCCCCGCTTGCTATGGGGGTCGGTGCCTCACTCGCCACCGATTCTTCAGCTCTGTAAGGGGGTGGCGGCATGCTGCTGGGGCAAGCGATCCCCTGCGGCGGGGAACGATCTGACCCCTCAGGAGCTCAGTGTCCAGTCAGTGGAGTAAGTGTCTCAGACCCCGCAGGGCGGACACTACTCCCCCCTTAGTCCCATGCTGCAGGGAGGCTGTTGCCAGCAGCCTCCCTGTAAAATAAAAAACTCTAAAATAACATTTTACTAGAAAAGCTCTGGAGAGCTCCCCAGCTGTGACCGGCTCCTCTGGGCACATTTTCTAAACTGAGTCTGCTAGGAGGGGCATAGAGGGAGGAGCCAGCCCACACTCTCAAACTCTTAAAGTGCCAATGGCTCCTGGTGGACCCGTCTATACCCCTATGGTACTAATGTGGACCCCAGCATCCTCTAGACCATATAAACCCCACTCAGCAACATTACAGGGTGTCAATGCACCCTGTGAAAGTCCTTCCCTTATCCATACTGCACCCTTTGAAAGTCCTGCCCTTAACCTATACTTACCTACAATCCCCAAAGCTATGAGACCCCCACAACCCCGGAAGAGTGGGTGGATTTACAGCATCCCACCCACCTTCCTAGTGAAGTGGGCAGGATGGGGGAGATAATGCCATGATTACCGAGTATGTATAGAGGAGGCGGGACTAAATTACGCAAATTGCCCTTCACACAGACCCAGCCTTCCCCTGAACTTGGCAGCGGAGGCTCCTCTCCGGTGCCAGGAGAACTTAAAACTCGGCAAGTAAGCACTAACCCCATGATGTCATGACTCTGGGAAGAAGTGCTCCACAGGCTGCAGGGTGCCTGCTCAGAGCATCCTTGGATGTTCCAAGCAGCTCTGCAGTAGCGTTAGGGGGCTACATGGCCCCTAACTCTCCTTCCCCATGACCTAAACCTGAACCTAACCCCCCTCTTCCCGCAGCCTAAACCTAACCCCCCCTCCCAGCCTAAACCTAACCCCCCCATGCCGCAGTCTAACCCTCCCCCCACAATTTAACCTAACCCCACCAGCACATGGCTTTCCAGATTTCCAGCATTTGCTCATTTGGGAATCCGGCGGTCGGGATTCCAGGGCCGGGCAGGTGACCCTTTTTCGGGATGCCGGTGTCAAGTAGGGTCTTCACCGGATCCCAATCTGACTGGACCAATATGCAAACACCAATATGGAAACTTAAGTTACTTATCAAACGCCAATGGTTATACTGTACATATTGTACATATTGTAAGGTCATTAGTGGGGCCCTCTTATCTACAGTATTTGGGCAGGATGTACCAAGCAACTGCTGTACATCCCACCACACATTGCATTGCTACTAATCGCATATTATGTACTAACATGTGATTAGTAACACAAAGGACAGCTCTCCCGTTAAGAGTTGTTCTTTGCGAACTAGGGTAGGAACTTCCGTGTGTCCCTCTGCTCATGTGCAGATGGCCGCTGGTGGGTGCTGGGAGGGATCCGATTGGACCTCTCTCACATCACAATGCGGAAAGAACCCCATAGGCTTCTATAGGGTAATGTCAGCAAATATCTAAACGTTATTAAAGAAATAAGTCTGGCACGAAACTTATGACATTTCAATTATTTTACTCATTTTCATTTGAACCAAGATATACGTAGGAAAACACAAGAGTACCTAGGGATGCTTGTTCATCACATCCTTAAAAAGATATTTGGGGGAATTTAAATCTACCCAGTCCTATGTCACCTATATGCCATTGTGTCAAACCCAGGAAATTAGAAAATGTTATGCTCTCATCAGTCGATTCACTTGACATACTACCAGAGCCGGCCATAGGCATAGGCAAACTAGGCAAATGCCTAGGGCATTTGGCATGCCTAGGGGCACAAGCAGCTTCTGCTGATTAAAATGATATGCAGCATGCCTATATTCTGTGTGTGACTGCGCCTGTATCTGCATATAGTGTATTACTGGAAAGCACTGTAATATAGCATTCCATATGCAGATACAGCCACAGTCGCACACAGAATATAGGCATGCCACATTTTATTTTAATCAGTAGAAGCTGCGTGTGCATACTAGTCACATAGTAATGCATATAATACGCATTTTCGTCATAAAAAGCATACAGTAGCTTCTCAGGAGCTTCCAGCTGACTCACGCCAGGCATCTCCTGCTGTATGGTATATTAAGGCACGATGTATGAGGACACATCTGCATCCAAGTATAGGTAGAGGTCACAGTGTTACCGGTCATGTGAGTGCTGTGTGCGGGTAGGTTGGTTGTGCAATAGTGTTCGGCATATGTGTATGGGGCATTTTGTGTGTCGGATATAAATGCATTAATAATGTGCGGCATATGTGTATAAGGACATTAATAATGTTTTTGAGGACATTAATAATGTGTGTCATATGTGTGAGGGCATTACTGTGTGGTATTATGTGTATAAAGGCATTACCATTGTGTGGCATTATGTGTATAAGGTGCTCTACTATGTGGCGTAACATAGAAAGAGCACTACTGTGTGGTCTAATGTGAATAAAGAGCAATGTGGTGTGGTGTAATGTGAATAAGGGGTAATGTAGTATGATGTAATGTGAATAAGGGGCACTACTGTGAGGAGTAACGTATATAAGGTAAAGTGGTACTACTGTGTGATGTAATGTGAATTAGGGACAGTATCGCATGATATAATGTGAATAAAGTTGCACTACTGAGTGGCGTAATTTGAATTGGGGGTACTTTTGGGTGGCCGTGCCCCTTCCCGGCATAAACACGCCCCTTTTTAGGCTGCAAAGTGAATGTGCACACTGTTCCTAGTTAAAATATAGGAGGTAGGAGCACCAAAATGAGAACTACTATGGGTGAGGGGTGATGGTGCTGGGAAAGGGATACATGGTCAGATGTGGAACTAGTGGCGGTGCTAGGGGACCCCAGCCAAAATCTTGCCTAGGGCATCAAATTGGCTAGGGCTGGCTCTGCATACTATAGAGTACTTCTAATTGCCTGATCTTTCTCCCTGTCCCCCTCTTCCCTCCCCTTCTTTTCCCTCTTTGACCCCTATACTTAATCCTTTGTCTTGTCTCGTCTTACATTTCCCCCATTTAAAGGTAGTTGTTATACTTGTTGCTGTTTATATATTATTCCTCAGATATCTGAATGGTGTACTGATAATAAGTATTTGCTTGCACTGGACTCTCCTTCTGGAATACAGTACTGATGATGCCAAGTGTTATTTTATTATGTATTTGTGATTTCAAAATGGATATTTATGTCTTCTGTATCTTGTGATGACTGCCTTATAAAAATACAATAAAATAAAGAATTACAAAAAAAAAAAAAGATATTTGGGGTGGGGATATACTGGACTACAACCCCTCATGATATTGCACTTTATTTCCAAGTTTAAGTTTGGAAGGCATTGTATGTAACATTCTGCTCTTCCCTTCTGTTTTCTTTATGGTTTGGTCCCAGATACAATAAGTTGGTGTCCATTCCATTCGTGATATTTGTACATGCATTTGAATTTGTTATATTTTGTCATTATTTCAGAGATACAGTAGAAGAAGCATTCCTCTGGTTTAAATAATACAGGTCTAAGGATTCTCTTTTCAGAAGATTTTGTGTGGTTGAATCAAACTCATTCAGCGCCTACAGTATATCTTATTATGATAACTTTGTATATTAGTTAAGTCACCCACTGTATTTTTACTTAAAGTGACTTTTTTGGGGTTGAGATAACTTTTTGGGGACTATTTATCAGGACTTGTTCCTCATAATTATAATTTCCTATTGCAGCTTATCGCAGCGATAAGAAATGATCTCCCAGATGTATTGTGAAACACACAGGACAGGGGCTCCTATACCTATCACTGTGATGTGGAAAAGTAAGCTGTGCGCTAATGCAGTTGATTTACTACCAGGTTTAGGGGCCAGCTGCACTACTGTGCATGCCGAGTGGCTTCAGATCCCACTTCCTGGAAACTTTTGTGGAATGCAACCTATAGGCTACAATGGTTAATTTAGATACCAAGTGGGGATGCTTTTGCAATTTAAAAGATCAGAGATATCTGCTGCCGGCCTCCATGTATTCAGATGTAGCCATGCTCATCTTAGTGCGACATGTTGCATCACGATATGCTGCGTGGCGTGCTAGGCTGTGACTATTCACAACCGGAAATGAATGTAGAGATTGCCAGCTGCGAATAGTCACAGCCTGGCACGCCATGCAGCAAGCCGTGTTGTAGAATGCTGCATCCCAGCAAAGAAGAACATGGCTACATCTGTAAATCCATGGGATCCTTATTAGTTTTCGGTATACTGTAAATAGTTTGATAAATATTGTATGCCCCTTAATAGTTACAGCAGAATGTTCAGCAAGTTATAACTATTAGGAAATATGGTAAGTGCACACAAATCAGAAGCTAATATCTTTCTGCATAAATGTTATGTTACATTTGATGTTCTGTAACACCTGCATTAAACAGCCTGTTGCTGTATGTAACAAAATCAACCGATGTCCTACAGATTTAAACAGAACATTTTGGAGGGTTAAAAGCTGGAAGTACGGATAGTGTAATGGTTAGCATTACTGCCTCACAGTACTGAGGTCATCGGTTTGATTCCCACCATGACCCTAACTGTGCGGAGTTGGTATATTCTCCCCGTACTTGCGTGGGTTTCCGCCGGGTACTCCGGTTTCCTCCCATAATCCAAAAATATTCTCATAGGTTAATTGGGTCCCAACAAAATTAACCTTAGTGTGAATGTGTGTGCATGTACATGTGATAGGGAATATAGATTGTAAGCTCCACTGGGGCAGGGACTGATGTGAATGGCCAAATATTCTCTGTAAAGTGCTGCGGAATTTGTGTGTGCTGTATAAATAACTGGTAGTAGTAGTAATAATAATACTACTACTAATAATAATAATAACATCTGGCTCACATCCAATCCACTGGTACCCTCTTTGGCCTCTTACTACTGATCAGTAGCTTGATATGTAGAAAGTAAATCTGTGTTTCCCTTTTTAAACATAATTTTTTCATATTTTTTTAATTATATTTCTATAAGTAGAAATCAACTTAAATCCTTTGATAACTTTCAGAGCTGTGTTTTCTTCAGAGCAAAAAAGCAGAATTACTTATTATATGCCAAATCGGATGTTAACGGTTAGCAACATATATATATACACTTAATAAGCAAACAATACAGTATCTACCGATACAATGGTGATGTTTATTTTTTAAGAAATACATCACCAATATTATAACTGATGATGGTATTTTATACCATTCCACATTTTTCAGTATCATACATGGGATGCAGTCAATATACCGGCTGTTGGGATCCCAGCGTTCAGGAGACTGACACCGAAATCCCGACAGCCGCTGATATGCCAGTGCCCGGAATCCTGACAGACGGGTGTGGTATGTTAGATAGACAAGACTTAGGTCGACAGTGTTTAGGTCAACCACTATTGGTCGACAGTAAGTAGGTCGATATGGTTTCTAGGTCGACGGGGACTCTAGGTCGACATGACAAAAGGTCAACATGAGTTTGTTTTTTTTGGTGTTGTTTTCTCCGTATAGTGACGGGGAACCCCAATTAGTGCACCATATTCCCTCGCATAACTTGCGAGCTTCTGGCAAGGTGCCTCGCTCCACTGCCGATGCGCTCGGCACAGGTTACCGTTCCCAATTGTAGTCCACGTGGATTGTAAAGTATGAAAAAGTTTTAAAAAAATGAAAAAAAAAAGTGAAAAACTCATGTCGACCTTTTGTCATGTCGACCTAGCAACCATGTCGATCTAGAGTCCTTGTCGACCAATAGTGGTCGACGTAGACATTGTTGACCTAAGTCTTGTCGACCCAGAGACCGGATCCCAGAGCAGGTACCTATGGAAACTAAATAATGCCCAGGATGTCTACTTATAATCACCATGCTGTGCACTTCCTGCACTTCAGGACCTGGGAAGTAGGTGCTACACAGTATACATTTTTGTAACCACTCCAATTTGTTTGTTTAGTTTATTAATAGCATAACTATAGGGAAAGTTTGTGCACTTAGAGAGCATCACACCTGGTGTAATAATTGTAGCAGTAGAATGAAGCACAACTTGGACAATATAAATGTAAACAGATATGACAGCATGTAGTGTATACAGTACTTTCGACAACTGCGTCCAACATAACACACAGAGACAGGTTACTGAGAGTGCACCATGCTGCCCCACACAGACTGTCCCATACTCTAACACCTAGAACTGTTACCAAGTGGCATCAGCCAAAGGTGGGCACTTACTGTTCATGCTGTCACTGCTGCCTAGCGGAGAGATGCTCGATGCTAAGCCCCCGTGTGCACGAGCCGCATTCAGCACCACCGACAGCTCTCCCGGTGCCACCACGCCCGGATCTGTTCTCTCCCAGGCTGTCTGCGGTAGCCCCTGTACCCAGCAATCTGGCTCCTTCTTGCACCTTTTCCTCTTCGGCTCTGCCGCCGGCTCCCGGCTCAGCTGCACCACTGTGTTCTTAGACCTGGTCAGGGCTGAAGTGACTGAGCCCATGGCAGGTAGGATTAGCCCAAAGTGTGAGGTACTGTAGCACTAATTTGTTAGTGATTAGTCCTTATCTGCAGTCGTTTCCAGCGCTTTATGACAACTTCACAGAACAGCAGAGATAATATTTCTTATATGAGCATTTCAGCTTTTGTAACATTTCTGGAGCTACAGTATTCGCTGTAAGTGATATTCATAAAAGAGAAAGTCATACAATTTCCAGCAGAAGTTTCTAATCCAGGGTTTAGAAATGTGGATTAGTGGGTGTATTCTATCCAGTAGTAATCATCATCATCATCATCATCACCATCATCACCACCATTATCGCTAGAAGAAGTACTGCTGATGTACCTGTTGTGCAAGTTTTGAAAGTATATCTGTTGCTGTATCAGGTTCAGAGTCTGCTTGTTGCTGCTCTTGCTGATGATGCAGACTTCCTCTGGGATGTAGTGAATGAATCCGACCACTCCTCCTGTCTGTCTCCTGTGTACACAGGGCTGCTTTACTCTGCTACCTGTACCACATGCTAAATTGAGCCACATGCACCGTAAGGGTGTTTGGTTTGTTTTTATTTCCTTCCTAATTGAAGAAAGTTTGCACAATAAAGATTGGAGCATTCTGGATGTTTGAGTTTCTTTTGATTTATTGGAGTTACATTTAGATTTGCCATACCTTTAATATTTACTCTAATTCAATTATAATGATTCAAGCATTTCTCACCTGCTGTAGTTCTTCCATGTATGATGTTTTCAGGGAGATTATCATGGTTAATTGGATTGACCCCAATGTTTGATCCAGTGGTTGATTATAATTTCCATTTTTTATTTTTCTACCCATTTTTTAACCTTTTTCTTTTGACCTACTGGAAATGCAGAGTGAATGAGAGATGCCAATATACTTCAGTAGACTCCGTTATTTTTAGTTATAATATATATTTACTAACAGGGCCAATGCATATAACCTGATGACATCACTAATACATATACTATAGGAATGTCTACATAATGCCATGTGCAATGTTTTAGAGCTAGGTACCTGTAGGGTTCCTTGTCCCATAATCCGAACTCCCAATTGTTACTGGCTGCAGGCCTCAAGTTTTACATGTGCTCAGTAGTGGTTTTAGGTGCGGGCTAGCAGGACGGCCTGGGGCACTTCGGCCTGCGGGCACAACAGTAGTCACCCAACCAGCACCATCTGATTTGATTGCGCCCACCTGCTGCCTGCATTGCACTGGATGCCTCCCGCTGCCTGCCCCCACTGGAAGTTTGAGAGATGGTCAGGATGAACTGGAAGTAGAGATGGTCAGGAGCTGGGGGACCCTACTGTTGTGGCCGGACCCAGAGAGCTGGTGAGTGACAGTAACACAGGCAGCGGGGTGGATGGCACGCACACACACTCACATTCTCTCTCTATAGATGGACTCTACCTGATGGAACGTGAGTAAGGGGCTCTACCTTGCGTAATGTGTATAAGAGGCTATACCTGGCGCAATGTGTATAATGGGCTTTACCTGGCGTAACGTGTGTAAGGGGCTCACGTACCGTGTATAAGAGGCTCTACCTGGTGCAGTGTGTGTAAGGGGCTCTACCTTGCTTAATGTGTATAAGAGGCTATACCTAGTGCAGTGTGTGTAAGAGGCTCTACCTGTTGTAACATGTAAAAAAGGCGTAATGTGTATAATGAGCTTTACCTGGCGTAATGTGTGTAAGGGGCTCTACCTAGTGCAGTGTGTGTAAGAGGCTCTACCTGGTGTAACATGTAAAAAAGGCGTAATGTGTATAAGGGGCTCTGCTGTTCTGTGGTATAATGCGGGCAAGGGGCTCTAACCTGACATAATGGGGCAGATGTACTAAGCCTGGAGAAGTGATAAAGCAGTGATAATTGGAAGGTGATAACACACCAGCCAATCACTACGGGTTTGAAAAATGTTAGGAGCTGATTGGCTGATTCGTAATCACCTTCCACTTATCACTTCTTTATCACTGCTTTATTACTTCTCCAGGCTTAATACATCTGCCTCTATGTGTATAAGGGGTACTGCTGTGTGTGGTGTAATGTGACTGACGGACACTACTGTGCAGTGTAATGTATATTGGTACTTACCCATGAAGCCGAGCCCCTAGATTTTTGATGCACGCCTTCCGCACACACTGTTCCTGATTTAAAATGGGGATGGGTACCAAAGGAAACATTCACCCTGGGCACCACACGGTCTAGAACCAGCTCTACAAATGCTCATTGCACCATCCAGGCCTGCTGCAACAAGTTCGTTAATGTTTTGGGGTTTTTTGTTGCCAGAAAAAACAATTCAACACTATAGAGAAAAGTCTAGAGATATGCGGCTGGCACTTTTTTCGTGTTTTGTGTTTTGGTTTTAGTTCTAATTCCACTTTCGTTTTTTGGTTTGGTTTTGCCAAAACCACCCTTTCATGTTTTGGTTTTGGCTTGGTTTTGACAAAACCACCCTTTCGTGTTTTGGTTTTGGATCTGGATGATTTTAAAAAAAAAAAAACATAAAAACGGCTAAAATCACAGAATTTGGGGGTAATTTTCATCCTACGGTATTATTAACCTCAATAACATTCATTTCCAGTCTATTCTGAACACCTCACACCTCACAATATTGTTTTTAGGCCAAAAGGTTGCACCGAGGTGGCTGTATGACTAAGCTAAACGACACAAGTGTGCAGCACAAACAACTGGCCCATCTAGGAGTGGCACTGCAGTGTCAGACAGGAGGGCAGATATAAAAAGGCCCCAAACAGCACATGATGCAAAAAAGAAAAAGAGGTGCACCGAGGCTGCTGTATGACTAAGCCAAGCGACACAAGAGTGCGGCACAAACACCTGGCCTATCTATGAGTGGCACTGCAGTGTCAGACAGGAGGGCGCGTTTCAAAAACTAGGCCCCAAAGAGCACCTCATGCAAAGATGTAGAAGAGGTGCAATGAGGTAGCTGTATGACTAAGCCAAGCGACATAAAACATTGGACCATCTAGGAGTGGCACTGCAGTGGCAGACAGGAGGGCAGATATAAAAAAAAAGTCCAGAAACAGCACATGATGCAAAGAAGAAAAAAAGGTGCACCAAGGTTGCTGTATGACTAAGCTAAGCGACACAACCACCTGGCCCATCTAGTAGTATCACGCAGTGGCTGAATGTTGAGAGTGGGCCGCAATTGTTCGGTCCACTGACAGCAACTCCAGCAAGCCCCTGTCATTTTTTAAAAATTCTGCAATTGGTGGACTTATACGGCAGTACCCCAAGACTAATACAGCAGTACCCCTGGACTCATACGGCAGTGTCAGACAGGATGGCACTTTTCAAAAACTAGGCCCCAAACAGCACCTCATGCAAAGATGTCGAAGAGGTGCAATGAGGTAGCTGTATGACTAAGCCAAGCGACACAAACAATTCCAACTGGAATTATACGTCCAAATCATTGGAATTATACATCCAAATCACTGGAATTAAATGGAAAAATCACTGGAATTATACGTCCAAATCACTGGAATTATACTGCAAAATCACTGTAATTATACATCCAAATCACTGGAATTATATTGCAAAATCACTGGAATTATACTGCAAAATCACTGGAATTATAAATCCAAATCACTGGAAGTAAATGGCAAAATCACTGGATTTATACGTCCAAATCACTGGAATTAAATAGCAAAATCACTGGAATTATACGTTCAAATCACTGGAATTAAATGGCAAAATCACTGGAATTATACGTTCAAATCACTGGAATTAAATGGCAAAATCACTGGAATTAAATGGCAAAATCACTGGAATTATACGTCCAAATCACTGGAATTAAATGGCAAAATCACTGGAATTATACGTCCAAATCACTGGAATTACATGGCGAAATCACTGGAATTATACGTCCAAATCACTGGAATTAAATGGCAAAATGGAGGTTGAGGGCTTCCATCATCATGTGAAGCTGAACCACTAGCCATGAACATAGGCCAGGGCCTTAGCCGTTCCTTGCCACTCTGTGTTGTAAATGGAATATTGGCAAGTTTACGTTTCTCCTCAGACGATTTAAATTACTTTTTTTGGGTCTTTTACTTTTTGGCTTTTTGGATTTTACATGCCCTCTACTATCACTTTGGGCATCGGCCTTGGCAGATGACGATGGCTTTTCATCATCTATGTCATGGCTAGTGGCAGCAGCTTCAGCACTAGGAGGAAGTGGTTCTTGATCTTTCCCTATTTTATCCTTCAAATTTTTGTTCTCCATTATTTTTCTGGAGTTATATAACACAATAGACGGCACAGGAATGACTGATGTCTGATGCACAGGACACTACCACTGGTCTGATGCAGGACAACACAGCAACACTGTAAGGGACTTGTTGTTATTATTATTATACGGCAGCAGTGGACATATGGCTGCAGAGTATACCACTGTGACTGCCTTGTCACTGGAATGACTGATGGCTGATGAGACAGGACACTACCACTGGTCTGATGCAGGACAACACAACAACACTGTAAGGGACTTGTTGTTATTATTATTATATGGCAGCAGTGGACATATGGCTGCAGAGTATACCACTGTGGCTGCCTTGTCACTTGAATGACTGATGGCTGATGCACAAGACACTATTACTAGTCTGATGCAGGACAACACAGCAACACTGTAAGGGACTTGTTGTTGTTGTTGTTATTATACGGCAGCAGTGGACATATGGCTGCAGAGTATACCACTGTGACTGCCTTGTCACTGGAATGACTGATGGCTGATGCACAGGACACTACCACTGGACTGATGCAGCACAATACACCACCACTGAACTGATGCAGCAAAACACAGCAGCAATGGACATATGGCAGCAAGAAGACACATCCACTGTGACTGCCTGGTCACTGGAATAACTGATGGCTGATGCACAGGAAACTACCACTGGACTGATGCAGCACAATACACCACCACTGAACTGATGCAGAACAACACAGCAGCAATGGACATATGGCAGCAAGAGGACACAACCACTGTGACTGCCTGGTCACTGGAATGACTGATGGCTGATGCACAAGACACTACCACTGGACTGATGATGCACAATACACCACCACTGAACTGATGCAGCACAATACAGCAGCACTGGACATATGGCAGCAAGAGGACCCAACCACTGTGACTGAACAAATACAGCACAAGACACGGACACTGAGAGAACAGAGACACGTCCTCTCTCTACACTCTCCAATGCCGGAGTGAAAATGGCGGGGACGCGCGGCTCCTTATATGGAATCCAAACCCTGCTAGAATCCGACAGCAGGATGATGACGTTTTGCCTCGTTCTGGTTTCTGAGTCAGGCGGGAAAACCTGAGCCTGACTCGGATCTGGGCTCGAATGGTGAAGTCCGGTACAGTTCGGTTCTCCGAGAACCGAACCCGCTCATCTCTAGAGAAAACAAACACAGAAACAATATAATTTACAAATAGGGAGTTTTAAATAGTTTAGCCTATGCTTACAGCACAGTGTATACAGTATATATATATCTATATATCTATATATGCATAAAGAATTGTTGGCTTATTCAGTGTGCTTTGGGATAGCATACAGCTTATCCTGAAAAAGTAAAAATGTCAAAAGAAACTACAACTACAGTATCATCATATTTACGAACCACTATTCTTAATATAAATGTTTGCAATGTTAGAGGACACACATTGGTATGCATGTGAATACATTTGCTCATTCTGTCTCAATTAAGAGATATTTTCAGTCAAATATAAAAAATTTTGCCAGCTAGTGTACAGCCATGGCCAAAAGTTTTGAGAATAACACAAATATCAATTATTACCAAGTTTGCTGCCTCAGTTTTTATGAAGGCAATTTGCATATACTCCAGAATGAGATGTAGTTACTATCCCGGTGGTCGGGATCCTGGCGGTCAGAATACCGAAGCCGGGATCACGACCGCCGAGAATGCCAACAGCTGCACAAAGGCTATTCCCACTCGTGGGCGTCCACGATACCCATAGAGTGGGGATATAATCTGTGGGCGCAGCGAGCCACCGCGCCCACAGCATGGCGAGCTCGCAAGGTGCTTTCTAGCATTCTTCCCGCTGCTAGCATTTTGGTGGCCAGGATCGCAGGGTCAGTATTCTGACCTCCGGGATCCCAACCGCCGGGATTCCATTACCAACCCTTTAGAATGTCATGAAGAGTGATCAGATGAATTGCAATTAATTGAAAAGTCCCTCTTTGTCATAACAATGAACTTAACACAAAGTTTCCACTGTATTTCAGCCCTGCCACAAAGGACCAGCTGACATCATGTCAGTGATTCTCTCATTAACACAGGTGAGAGTGTTGACAAGGACAAGGCTAGAGATCATTCTGTCATGCCTGAATTAGAATAACAAACTGGAAGCTTTAAAAGGAGGGTGGTGTTTGAAATCACTGTTATTCTTCTGTTAACAATGGTTACCTGAAAAGAAACACGTGCAGTCATCATTGTTTTACACAAAAAGGGCTTCACAGGCAAGGATATTGCTGCTAGTAAGATTGCACCTAAATCAACCATTTATTGGAACTTCAAGGAGAGAGGTTCAATAGTTGTGAAGAAGGCTTCAGTGCCCAATAACATCCAGCAAGTGCCAGGAACATTTCCTAAAGATGATTCAGCTGCTGGATCGGGGCACCACCAGTGCAGAGCTTGCTCAGGAATGGCAGCAGGCAGGTGTGAGTGCATCTGCACGCACAGAGAGGCGCAGACTTATGGATGATGGCCTGGTGTCAAGAAGGTGTCAAAGTCAGAAAAATATCACGCTACACACTGCCATATTTGCACCTCATGCGAGTGCCTGTTGCACGTTCATGAGCCCTGCCGTGCGTGCGCATACTCGCCGCTGCGGGCACCCGCAGGCGCGCGGTGTGCGCATTTACGGTAAAGTTTATGTGCGTCTAGCGGGCGACTCGTTCGTTACATATTTTAACTATATAATGTATTTTGTAGATCATGGTCCCCTTGATAGATTCTGAAAGTTTAGTTAAAATAGCATGTTCATGGACAAAGAGATCCCTCTTTGTTTGATACGAAGGGTCAGACATGGGTCATACAGTGGTGTTTAGTATCCATCGGAAGAGTATTTAATTAGCAATATTCCGGTGTTGGTTTGAAGCAGATTAATCGCTCGTGCGAATAGTTATGGACATAAGAAGTTTATGTCCATTTACTATTATTTGCACTTACTTATCCATGCGGCGGGAAACCCAGTTTCCCACCCACCTGAGCAGTTGGAAATGGTCTCAGCCCACCTGTATGAATCAACCTATGACCTTTTGTTATAATACGAAGACGAATTCCTGTGTCCAATGAACAATGAGATTGTAGGGACCATTGAATTGTATTGTGTGTGGGGCATAAATAGACAAGCCGACCATATCCAGCTCACTCTCTTCAACGGTTCTCATTGCTGATAATCGGGAGCTGGATATCGAGGCGCATGCGATCGTTCCCCTTGTGCGTAAGTTTTTCTCCGCAATCATATTGTCTTTATTGTTATTGTGAGCCATATCTCTCTCTCTCTCTCTCTCCTCCTCTTTCTCTCTCATTTTCCCTTAAACGTAATTGTATTGTATTGTATTTCCTGTGTAGTTATCTGGTTAGTTAGTCTATGTTATATTGTAGTGTATGACTTGTATTGTATTATCCTTTTGCAAGTATAACATTCATATAAGGCGTTAGACCCTAAGCCCGGTACTTGTGTATTTCTTATAGTGTTAAGTATTCTCAGAGCGCCGGTGACGCTCGAACAGCTTTTGAGTTAATAAGGTTACACTGTGTTGCATCTACACTCTATCATTTCACTAAGGTTTTCCTGTATAATACATTGTTCATGGTTTACATATAAAGGTTTAACATTGTGAGCGTCTGCGCCGCTGGTGATCTCCTCGTGGTCCCGAGCGTTCGCTACGCTATAGCGAAACATTACGTTAGTCGGCAGCCAATAGAGTGCCTGTCTGTGATCTCTTGGCCGTGAGCGAACGTGGTGCTTGAGCGTCTCGACTACGGCTAAGCGATCGTTACGCAACGTGCGTACCCTTACGGTATTCCATACGTCAATAGTGTACAGTGTTCTTAGACCTCTTAAAGGGTTTTAAGTAAGACAAATATTTAGCTTTGTCAATTGGCGGCTCGTCCGTCCTTCACATATCTGCACTAAGTAATTTCAGCAGACATTATCCATCAGCAAAGGGCGGGAGATCATATTCCTCGTAGTGCTTAGTAAAGGGTGCTGAGGGAATCCAGAACCGGAGGTAAGAATAACACGCTAGTGTCTTTTAAAACTGTTTATTTCTGTCTTGCGTACGCACACACGCATATCTGCATTTCTTTTATTCGTGTATTTTTATATATCACTCTCCTGTTTGCCATTTTATAATTGATAAACGTGCTAAGAGAGATTTGTCGCTATTTCATAGTTAAAGTGTAAAAGTAATACATTAAGGGATATAGGTGCAAAGCACGCACGCAGCTCTACCTAAAGATACAAGGAGAGATTGGTGTGGTGTTCGGTAGATGATCGAGGATCATCTACATTGATAAATGTGTAAATTGTGTTACGGTGGATATTTGCTTTGCGTACACGTGTCTCTAACAAAGGGTGAGACTCGCGTACGCAACTCAAAGGCCGACGCACGCAGCGTATATTACGTAACGGAGCGTCCGGATATGCCCACGTAACTCAAATCACACACTAGTGTTATTGTAACAGGCGAAAAGGTGGCAACGCGATAAATAGCACAAGTCTATTTTAGTGTCCGAAATTTAGACTAACAGATCCTTCTCCAAATTTACAACACATCTGGTCTAAAGGAAAGAAAATTTCTGCGCAGAAATCGAAATATAAACAAAAGTGTACATGTGATGAGTGAGTGTTTTGTATATATAAGTTTATACAATTTTTTGAGGTTGAACCACAAGAAGTCGAGTTCTCGCAGGGTACATGCATGTAAGTGACGTACATGGTGGCTAGGGAGGCATCCCTTGTTAAACATAGAATCTGAGCATTAGAGTATAGCAGACCAGGAGGTCACACTGTAGCACAGACCAGGAGGTCCAGAACAGACCAGGAGGTCCAGGTACAGCAGACAAGGAAGTCCGCTATAAATAGAGAAAAGAGCACAACCCAGGGGGTTGGTGCAGAACCCATATAGGCCATTAAAGCTCATGCTGAAGGAATTCGCAGCCGAAATTTTCGATTCCACTGGTCGCTCTGCACATAAGATTAGTTGCTTATTGTACCGCACGTAATTGTGTGCATTAGTTAAATCTGACCAGTACCGTTTGTGTACGAAACGGGTCATAAATACTATTTGTACATTCTGACGTGATTTGTTCGCTGGTCACTCAGGAATTGTCCAACAACCAATAGTTACTGGAAAGGGTCAATGCTCTGCGGAACACACTCACATGTTCCAGTAAATAAAGGTTCATAGGGGCCCTGGGTCGAGTACGCCAGCACTAGGGCAGTGTGTAGGTCGTATTGGTCGGCGTGGGCGAGTGAGTGGGGTACTCGGTAAACCGCCACCGTCAGCCTATCTTGAATGTTTTGGTTTTTGTAAGGGTTGGCTGAAGAAAGCAACGCCTACAGGTATGGGGGCCAATTGTTCAGGTAGGGGGCGATCAACCTCGGTTCGAGTTGATTCAGTGAACCGACCAGTCGGGTCGGCAAGGTACGTAATGTGTGAAAAATACGGTTCACACACAGAGGTTTTATGTGATGAATGGGAGAGAATGACGGTACATGACGGGGAGAAATTCCCAAGAGTAGGTAGCTTTAGCCCAGAAGTGTTACAAAATCTAAGGAGGAGTATATGTCTCATTAAATCAACAAAGAGACGAATCAAACATTATGATTATTTGCAGTTATGGCAACAGGAGGGTGAAATACAGAGAGGATTGGCTCAGGCGGCGGGATCTAACCCTATCAAGAAACTGATAGCCACGGCCCCGCCGCCACCATACATATCAGGAGAGAAATTGGTTGCGGAGAATGACGCATTAGGGTGTAACAAACAAACACTTAGCAACTGTGTAAATGTTAATAAGTTAACCAATGCAAGTATTAACCCGTGCAAGTTGTACCCTGTTTTGAACTTTCCCCAGGAGTGTGATCAAGAGGACGAATCGGCAACAATATCGGCGCTCTCTCTAGCAGCCACCATATCAGAAACTACAGTAGGCACGGCCCAACCCTTAAGATTAGTAACAAAGGCCCCTAGCGGAGGGACAGGTGAGGTCGTATCTACGGGTAAGTACGGCACCATACACTATGCTGAAACCATTTCACCACAGGCTGTAGAATCTACACAGAATGATGTTGCTAGACTTAATCCTGTTAGGGTGATAGCTGTTCCAAATGGGAAAACCGACACCACAGGAGTCACTCCCATTAGGAACATTGCCATGTATAGCCCATTTTCCCGAATGGAATTAAGAACCATAGTGTCTGAATTCCCTGACCCTAGGAAAGACCTAGTTGCTAGCCAGAAATACATCAGAGACCTAGGGAACACTTTAGAGCCCAATAACAAAGACTGGCAGGTATTGCTGAGGGCTTGTTTACCCTCCAATGTCGACTCGGCTCAATTTTTAGCTGACTGTGGATTGGATCAGGATGTACCTCTTACAGATGTGTACAACAAAGACAATGTAAATAGGATAAGTTTACAGTTAAAGGAGTATTTCCCAGCTGTAGTTAAATGGAACAAGATATTCTCCATTAAACAAAAGGAGTCAGAAACCGCTGCAGAGTATTTTCACAGGGCATTACTAGATATGGCAAAATACACAGGCATAGAGGACATTAAAACAAACATAAACCATCGAGAAGTAGCAGTGTCTGTACTAATGGATGGTTTAAAAGAGGCATTAAAGACAAGGGTACAGACCACGCAACCATGTTGGCGAGGTCTGTCGGTGGCTACTTTGAGAGAGGCAGCTATTGATCACGATCAGAATATCACCAGACACAGGGAATTACAAGGTGATAAGTTAATGGCCGTAAGTATACAGGCCCTGACCACAAGGCAGCCTTTGTATAAATCACCAAACCCTGTGGGTAAGTCAAATGTGGTAACCTGTTATTCTTGTCATAGAGAGGGACACTTTGCACGAGACTGTAAATCGAGAAACATACAAAAGTCTTATCAACCCCCTAGACAACGACACGACACACGACATTGGGAGCAGGGTCCACAGAAACGGAGTTATGAGCCACATGCAGGGGAAACAAAAAGATACCCCCCGAACAGAGACTGGCAAGCCTCTGGTAGTTCCCATTTAACCCCTTCACAAGTAGTTGCTGCCAGCGGGATTCAGGGAGGTCACCATACCCAATAGGGGTGTGGCCATACCTGTAGTCTGCAGCCAGTGAAATTGATTGCAAGTCTTGGAAGTGAACCCGAAATTGCAATTAATGTAGCTGGTAAATCATTAAACTTTCTTGTAGATACGGGGGCGGCCAAATCAGTGATAAATTCGACAGTGGGCATGAGAACCACTGGTAAGACAATTCCAGCCATGGGAGTAACGGGAGTAGTCCAGCATTACCCTGTTAGCAAACCAGCCGAGATTACAATAGGGCCTTTACATACCAAGCATTCCTTTTTGCTGGCTGCATCGGCACCGACTAATCTCCTGGGAAGAGACTTATTGTGTAAAATGGGGTGCGTCATTTATTGTACTCCTGAAGGTGTATTCTTGGACATACCTGAGAATCACGCACTGGAAGTGCGAGACATGTTAGACTCCCCATCAAAATTAATGACACATACCATTATGACAAATAAGATTCCATCCCAAATAGAAGAGATGACATCCCAGATACCAGAGTCACTTTGGACTAAAGATGGACAGGACACTGGATTAATGGCAAACGTAGCTCCGGTAGTTGTACAAGTAAAAGATGGTAGGATAGCTCCAAAAATCCCACAGTACCCTCTGAAGCCAGAGGTGGAGTTAGGAGTTTACCCAGTAATAGAGCGCTTGCTACAACAGGGCATTCTGGTAAGAACATCCAGCACTGCCAATAGTCCCATCTTCCCTGTGAAAAAGAGTGGGGGGAGGGGTTACAGGCTAGTGCAGGATCTAAGTGGGATTAACAAAATAGTTGAGAGTCAGTTCCCCGTAGTGCCAAATCCAGCTGTCATCCTTATGCAGATCCCTCCCACTGCGAAATTTTTCACTGTTATTGACCTCTGCTCCGCTTTCTTTTCGGTACCCCTACATCCTGACAGTCAATATTTGTTTGCATTTACATACAGAGGAGTCCAATACACATGGACTCGATTACCACAAGGTTTCATAGATAGTCCAAGTATATTTTCTCAGGCTTTGCATGATTGTTTACAGTCTTTCCAACCAGGGAGTGGATCAATATTGATACAGTACGTGGATGATTTACTACTGTGTTCAGATTCATTGGAAGCATCCCTGAGGGATACGAAACAGCTCCTGTTTCATCTTTCAGACACAGGACACAAGGTTTCCAAAGACAAGTTACAATTATGCCAAACTAAAGTAAAATATTTGGGACACTGTCTAACACAAGGACTGAGACACCTGACCGCTGATAGAATTCAAGCAATTAGAGACATGACTCTGCCTCAAACCCAGCAACAGATCAGAACGTTTTTAGGAATGTGTGGGTATTGCCATAACTGGATCCCAGGATTTTCCATTCTAGCATTACCTTTGCAGGAGATGGTTTCCTCAAACAAGCCTGATCGGATTTCGCACACAGACGAGTCCGAGATGGCATTTGAGAGACTTAAACAGTGCCTAACGCAGGCACCAGCATTAGGTATGCCAGACTATGGGAAACCCTTTGAGCTGTACGGAACAGAAAGTGCTGGTTGCGCGGCAGGCGTCCTAACCCAAAAGCACGGTGATGCCAGCAGGCCGGTAGCATACTACAGCGCTCAGCTAGATACGGTAGCGCGATCCCTCCCCACATGCTTGCGAAGCGTTGCTGCGATAGCATTGCTAGTAACGAAAAGCGAAGATGTAGTGCTAGGTCACAACCTCACAATTCATACACCACATGCAGTGTCAGCCTTGCTAAATTCTGCCCAAACCAGGCACGTCTCATCAGCGCGGTTTACAAGATGGGAATTGGCACTAATGGCCCCCGTAAACATCACCATAAGGAGATGCAGTGCATTAAATCCTGCAACATATCTCCCAGGTGTGCCTGGACAGGCACAAAGGGTGGAGGATGAGAGTGGTGGGGAAGGAGGATTTAATACAAAGGAGGACACACATGATTGTATGGAATATTTGACCCAAAATTTTACCGCAAGGCCTGACATCAGTGACAACCCACTGGAAGATGTAGATCTAACTTTCTTCACGGACGGTAGTTGTCACAGACAGTCAGACTCGGGAGACTTGTGTACTGGATACGCAGTCGTAGATGACCAAGGCACCATAGAAGCTGAACCGCTAGGCCCACCTCACTCAGCCCAGGTTGCTGAACTGGTCGCCCTAACCAGAGCATGTGAATTGGCTAAGGGCAAATCAGCCAATATCTACACCGATTCTAGATACGCATTCGGGGTAGTCCATGATTTCGGAGCCCTATGGCGCCTCAGAAACTTCATGACGGCAGCTGGTACACCGGTAGCGCATGCAGCTCACATCAAAAGGCTTCTAACAGCGATACAGGAACCAGACAGAGTGGCTGTTATCAAGTGTAAAGCACACACATATAGCCAGGACCCAGTATCACTTGGTAACAGCCGAGCAGACAAAGCTGCTAAGTTAGCAGCTGGTACCCCCAGACAGACAGACACCACACAATTGATGGTATTTAATACCATCAACACACAGAAGTTGTGTGAAATGCAAAATTTGTGTTTCACACAGGAAAAGGCAGTCTGGAAGGCAAAGGGATATGGCCAGGAGTCCTCAGGACTCTGGATGGATGGACAAGGTAAACCAGTGGCCCCCAGAGCATATCGTCCATGTTTAGCTGAGGCAGCACACGGGCTGACTCATCTGGGCAAGGAGGGAATGTGCAAGTTGGTAAGAGCATATTGGTGCGCCCCAGGATTTTCATCTCATGCGAGTAAAAGAGCAATGTCATGCCTTACCTGTTTGAGAAAGAATATCGGAAAGGCAATACCAACAGAACCATCTCATATCCCACCTACAGGCGGCCCTTTTCAGGTAATACAGATTGACTTTATTCAATTACCCCCTTGTCGAAATTTGAAATATGTACTTGTTTGTATAGATGTATTCTCAAATTGGGTCGAAGCATTTCCTGCGGCCACAAATACCGCTATGTTCACTGCTAAGAAAATTGTGCAGGAATTTGTATGTAGATATGGTATCCCTAGAATAATCGAAAGTGATAGGGGTACCCATTTTACAGGTGATGTCTTTCAAGGAATGTGTAAGTTGATGGGAATTGATAGCAAGCTGCACACTCCATACCGTCCACAGGCGAGTGCGAAGGTGGAAAGAGTGAACAGCACTATTAAAAATAAACTGAGCAAAGTTATGGCAGAGACAGGATTGACATGGCCAGAAGCTTTACCCATTGTACTATACAGCATCAGAACCACTCCCAGGTCCCCTCTTAATCTGTCTCCCTTTGAAATCTTGTTTGGTCGACAACCGCATGTTATGATTAACCCTCAGGATGATTTGAAGTGTAACAATGAAGTGACTGTAAAGTACCTGGTTAACATGAGTAAACAGCTAAGGAACCAAAATGATAATTTGAAGTTAGTGATTCCTGATTTACCAGATAGTAATTGTCATGACATTGAACCTGGGGATTATGTAATGATACGGAATTTTCTACGCTCAGGTTGCCTTATTGACAGATGGGAAGGATCATACCAAGTCTTATTGACTAGCACTACAGCATTGAAGGTTGCCGAGAGAGAGACTTGGGTTCATTCGTCCCACTGTAAGAAGGTTGCTGATCCAGAGAGGTCCCGTGATAAGGAACAGACGGTAGAGGAAGTTGTATCACTGGAGTGTCTGTTCCAGGAGGACTGAGGCGGCACCTGAGCATCAGAAAATCATAAGATCAAAAGCAGTTGTCGATCCCCTGTTCCCTTTTATTGTTTTTCTCCACTTCCCATCCCCTCTCCCTCAACTATTTTTTTCCCCCTTCTCATTCTTCTCCGTTTCCTCCTATAAGATGGACTTGCCCCAAGAGACTGTGATCCGGATTTTCCTGTTGACCATGATGTTGACCAGAGCAGTCTGTTCCGGCGAGAGTACCATGGAGGTCGAGAGAGGTTCTGGAATGGGTTCTGATGACAAAGATGGAGGCGTAGTTTTCCAAGAACAACTTAACCAACAAGTAAAGGCGAGTATCAGAAAACGATCCGATAGCATTGACAATAGAAGGAATTGTGAAGGATTGTTAGATGAAGAAAACTGTATCTGTAGGCTCTGTGACAATGTAGTTGAGGATGGGTGCATTAAGAAATGCCAATCCAGTTTTAATATCCACATGGACCGGCATCCATTGAGTGACTATCACTCCTTAGTGGGTAGTGTGTTAAATCAAACAGATTGTTGGGTATGCTCTCAAGTACCTCAAGGTCATAGCAAATCAGGACTAGTACCATTTCCTTTAACGGTAGGGGAGGTACTTGAGCTAAAGGGTGGGAGACCGGTGGACAGGAGGTTTAATATCTCCAGTCCTCCTAGTTTGAAGCTCCACCAATATCATGTGGATAGATCCCTAATATGTTTTAACATTACCAATCCCCGAAAGCCGGGAAATTGGGAAGTGTCATGGAGTAACCAAACCATGACCTTTTCATATAGAGCAGATAGAATGCCCACAGATACAGAGCTTATACGCCACATAGCCAGTAGAGAAAAATCTTTCCGATATAGGTATACCCTAGGAAGTAGGATTACGAGAGTTGGAGAAGTATCACCAGGATACTGTGCACATATCGTACAAACTGATACGTGTACTAGACAGATGGGAGAATTAGGGGTAGGAGATTTCACATGGAGGATGTGTAATATGGTTATGTCCTACTCCGTCCCATATGTTCTCCCCGATGATGCATATTTCATATGCGGGAGGAAGGCGTATAAGTGGCTTGCCCCAAACTCTGAAGGATTGTGTTATATTGGAAAGGTACTGCCTGAGGTAATGACTGTATCACATGCCAAAATGAAAGATATACACCGTGGTGCCCAAGCTCCTTATACTCACACCCATTACGAGCACGTAGTTAAAAGGCAACTGACAGAAAGGACAGAGCATTCGGCCTCTGACATGATCCATGAATCCACCGGGATCCAATTCCTAATCGCGCTAGATTTCACTCGCACCGCTAGAGGAGTGCTGAATTATAGATACATATCTGCGCTTGCAAATTTGTTAGACAATATCACAGAAATGTATGATGACACGTTTAGGTATACTGGAAGAGAGCTTCAAGCTTATAAAACAGAACTGGTTCAGCATAGAATGGTTCTTAATTATCTCACGGCAGTGACAGGTGGATATTGTGTCACACTGGCAATGCAGTACGGCGTGAAATGCTGCACATATATAACGAATAGTACAGAGGACCCGGTCGAGGTCATAGACCAAAAGATGGATGATATTCTCCAATTAAAGTGGGAATTTCGCAGGAGACACAATCTCACTCTTGCTGCTGTGGGTAATGAGCTGACTGGTTGGGTGTCATGGTTGAACCCGCGAAATTGGTTCTCTGGTTTAGGAGAATGGGCTCAAGGAGTCATAATGGATGTAGGGAAGTTTCTCCTATGTATCTTAGGTGTTGTCGTAACGATTGGCTTGATATTTAGATGCGGTCAGGCTTTAATGAAGTGCAAACGTAGTACCAGGGTAATGAGTCTAAGGAGTGAGGACATTGTAATTCCAATGGATTTGATTTATGACCCAACTGTAGAAACAATGATGTGATGAAAATGCGATTATACGGTCCGTTTCTTTCACCTGTTTTTCCGGTTTTTCCAAGGTAAAAAGACCCACTTTTGACGAGGAATTTGATGATCCTGTATACAGACAACTGATGGATTAAAGAAGAAGTTTTGACAACCTTATACACAGATATTTGATGAACTATGCCATAGACCCCCAGTTTCCCTAGAAATTCTAAAATTACGCTAGCCCAACACTTTTGTAAGTCTATGGACATTGACAAAGCTTTTTGCCCACACCTTTTGGCAAAAGCCCAAAGAAGACTGCATTCAACAGACACCGAACAAGACTTCAACCGACAAATGTTCATTAACCTGACATAGAATACCACCGCATTTACCATAAGTGTTCTTTATCTTCATCTCTACAACCTTCAGGTAATGACACACATAGTCGATAGGGAATACAGGCACAGATATCAGCAATCACATATTCTCCCATTCATGTATCATCAACTAAAATGTGCTCCCCCATTTTGTTGCCACCAAAATCCGAAAAGAGCTCGGTAAAGTTTGACAGCCCATCCACAGACCCGTACCGCGGGATAAGAAGGAATTCAAATGTATACTTTGCAATACCTCGTAGCTTGATTTAAAACACGTACGGCACGATGATACATGACCCCCCCAAACATGGATTCATACACACATGCTTCTGCTATCTCACTAGGTCATACCCTTTTCCTACCTTCTCCTCTCCTCCCCTACCCAACCATAGAAATGTATTTACACTTGACATATATTTTTCTCTTTTTGAAATGTTTTAGGAAGTGGCAGTTATTGTTGACTGCCAAAGGGTGGACTGTCAAAGTCAGAAAAATATCACGCTACACACTGCCATATTTGCACCTCATGCGAGTGCCTGTTGCACGTTCATGAGCCCTGCCGTGCGTGCGCATACTCGCCGCTGCGGGCACCCGCAGGCGCGCGGTGTGCGCATTTACGGTAAAGTTTATGTGCGTCTAGCGGGCGACTCGTTTGTTACATATTTTAACTATATAATGTATTTTGTAGATCATGGTCCCCTTGATAGATTCTGAAAGTTTAGTTAAAATAGCATGTTCATGGACAAAGAGATCCCTCTTTGTTTGATACGAAGGGTCAGACATGGGTCATACAGTGGTGTTTAGTATCCATCGGAAGAGTATTTAATTAGCAATATTCCGGTGTTGGTTTGAAGCAGATTAATCGCTCGTGCGAATAGTTATGGACATAAGAAGTTTATGTCCATTTACTATTATTTGCACTTACTTATCCATGCGGCGGGAAACCTAGTTTCCCACCCACCTGAGCAGTTGGAAATGGTCTCAGCCCACCTGTATGAATCAACCTATGACCTTTTGTTATAATACGAAGACGAATTCCTGTGTCCAATGAACAATGAGATTGTAGGGACCATTGAATTGTATTGTGTGTGGGGCATAAATAGACAAGCCGACCATATCCAGCTCACTCTCTTCAACGGTTCTCATTGCTGATAATCGGGAGCTGGATATCGAGGCGCATGCGATCGTTCCCCTTGTGCGTAAGTTTTTCTCCGCAATCATATTGTCTTTATTGTTATTGTGAGCCATATCTCTCTCTCTCTCTCTCCTCCTCTTTCTCTCTCATTTTCCCTTAAACGTAATTGTATTGTATTGTATTTCCTGTGTAGTTATCTGGTTAGTTAGTCTATGTTATATTGTAGTGTATGACTTGTATTGTATTATCCTTTTGCAAGTATAACATTCATATAAGGCGTTAGACCCTAAGCCCGGTATTTGTGTATTTCTTATAGTGTTAAGTATTCTCAGAGCGCCGGTGACGCTCGAACAGCTTTTGAGTTAATAAGGTTACACTGTGTTGCATCTACACTCTATCATTTCACTAAGGTTTTCCTGTATAATACATTGTTCATGGTTTACATATAAAGGTTTAACATTGTGAGCGTCTGCGCCGCTGGTGATCTCCTCGTGGTCCCGAGCGTTCGCTACGCTATAGCGAAACATTACGTTAGTCGGCAGCCAATAGAGTGCCTGTCTGTGATCTCTTGGCCGTGAGCGAACGTGGCGCTTGAGCGTCTCGACTACGGCTAAGCGATCGTTACGCAACGTGCGTACCCTTACGGTATTCCATACGTCAATAGCGTACAGTGTTCTTAGACCTCTTAAAGGGTTTTAAGTAAGACAAATATTTAGCTTTGTCAAAGGGCAGTAAAGAAGCAACTTTGTTAAGGACAGACTGATATTCTGCAAAAGGTACAGGGATTGGACTGCTGAGGACTAGGTAAAGTCATTTTCCCTGATGAATCCCCTTTCAGATTGTTTCGGGCATCTGGAAAAATGCTTGTCCAGAGAAGGAAAGGTGCACGCTACCATCATTCCTGTGTCTTGCCAACAGTAAAGCATCCAGAGACCATTCATGTGTGGGGTTGCTTCTCAGCCAAAGGAGTGGGCTCACAATTTTGCCTAAGAACACAGCCATGAATAAAGACTGGTACCAAAACATCCTCCAGAGCAACTTCTCCCAACAATCCAAGAACAATTTGGTGACTGTTTTGTTCATATGTGTCATGCCGCCGCCGCTGTACTTGCCTCTCCGGGGGCGCTGGATCTCCGGGCGGCCGTCCTCACTGGCGGTCTCCGGCACCCGGCGCTCCGTCCGGCGCTCGTAGTGTGAACGTCGCGGGTGCGCCCGGCGTTCACTGGGGGACAGGTGACGTCATCAAGTGCTTCCCCAATCAGACGCTGGCGGGAAGTTCAAATTCAGACGCCGGGCAGAGCTCCGGCGCCTGAGTATCATCTTTACTGCTTTTGTAGTTGTGATCACCAGAGCTCCCGTATCCTTGTGGCTTTCAGCGCTTCCAGACAAACCTCTGTGCCTCCGAGCACCTCCGTGCCTCCAAGTAAATCTGTGCCTCCGAGCACTTCAGCGCTTCCAGACGAACCTCCGTGCCTCCAAGCACCTCTGTGCCTCCGAGCACTTCCGTGCCTCCAAGTACCTCTGTGCCTCCGAGCACTTCAGCGCTTCCAGATGAACCTCTGTGCCTCCAAGCACCTCTGTGCCTCCGAGCACCTCCGTGCCTCCAAGTACCTCTGTGCCTCCAAGCACTTCAGCGCTTCCAGACGAACCTCCATGCCTCCAAGCACCTCTGTGCCTCCAAGCACATCTGTGCCTCCAAGCACCTCAGTGCCTCCGGGCACTTCTGCACCTACAAGCACCTCAGTGTCTCCAAGCACCTCAGTGCCTCCAGGCACTTCTGCACCTACAAGCACCTCAGTGCCTCCAAGCACCTCAGTGCCTCCAGGCACTTCTGCACCTATAAGCACCTCAGAACCTCCAAGCACCTCAGTGCCTCCAAGCACTTCTGCGCCTACAAGTACCTCAGTGCCTCCAAGCACATCAGTGCCTCCAAGCACCTCAGAGTCTCCAAACACCCAGTGCTCACAAGCGTAGTTGGTGTCCCCAGCATCCAGTACTTTCTCATTTATTCCTCAGCACCTTTTCAAGTTCTGTCTTTCAGGAGACCTCCAGCATCCACACGTACCTCCTGTCTGCCGACCAGATCCTGCATGAGGAAAACCTATATTCGGCCATCTCTGCTGCGGTCCAACTGCGGTTCCTCTTCCCGGTCACCGGAAGAAACCCCGAGTCCACAACACTCCCAAACCAGGTCAGTGATAGTATACTCAGGCCACATGGACCCGAGGGATCGGAACACAGAGTCGAGCGCCATCCAAAGTTTGGCTTCCCGAGTTCAGACTCAGGAGGCGACACAGGGCCAGGTGATGCAATATCTCCATGAATTGTCCGGCCGATTGGATCAAATTCAAGCATCCTTAGCTTCCGTAATTCCGGTTTCAGTTCCCGTAACTGCTCCAGTTGCCGTTTCCAGTAACGTCCAACCTCCGGCCGGTACCAGGTCACGCCTTCAGCTTCCTACTCCTTCCCGCTATAATGGGAATCCAAAGAATTGCCGTGGTTTTCTAAACCAGTGTGAGGTGCACTTCGAGCTTCTCTCTCATAATTTCCCTACGGATCGGTCTAAGGTGGCGTATATTATTTCCCTGCTCGAAGGGTCAGCGTTGGATTGGGTGTCTCCATTATGGGAACAATCTGATCCCGTGGTTTCCAACTACACCAATTTCATCACGTCCTTTCGAAGAATCTTCGACGAGCCTGGCAGAATGACCACTGCTTCTTCTGACTTGCTCCGTGTTCGTCAGGGCTCCCGCTCAGTGGGTCAGTACGTGGTTCATTTCCAGACCATTGCCTCTGAACTTCGCTGGAATAATGACGCCCTGAGGGCTGCCTTCTGGAACGGTCTCTCCGACCGGCTGAAAGATGAGTTGGTCACTGGGGATCTGCCGGATCCATTAGAAGAGTTGATCTCCCTCTGCGTCAAGGTGGATCTTCGGATGCAGGAGTGTGGAGGAGAACGTAGTCATTCAGATCGTTCCAGGTTCCAGCAGCCTCCTCCCAGGCCGGCGGCTGTGCCCAGTTCGGACGAACCCATGCAAATTAACCGGTCCCGACTGTCTCCGGAGGAATGACAGCGTCGTCGTGAGGGTAAACTTTGCCTTTACTGTGGAGCCGCAGATCATTTCCTCAAGTTTTGTAAATCCCTTCCGGGAAAAGGGCAGGCCTAGCTTGTTCCGGAGGAGTCAAGTTGGGGGTCACGACTAAATCTTCTCCGATTTTGGATTGTTTGCTTCCTGTGTCTTTAATTACCAAGTCAGTCTCCAAGTCGTGTGAGGCCCTGTTGGATTCCGGAGCTGCGGGGAACTTCGTTTCTTCTTCCTTTGTCCAAAGCATGGATTTCAAGGTACGGCCTATCGAGCGGCCTATTTCGTTGACGGCTATCAATGGTACTAGAATATCCAAGGGTCTCATAACGTGGCGCACGGAGCCAGTTAAGCTGCAGATCGGAGCTCTACATCAAGAATGTCTGGAATTTTTGGTGATTCCGGAAATGCATCATGATCTGGTCCTCGGAATGCCTTGGCTCAAAATTCATAATCCCCACATTGATTGGAAGTCTTCTCAAATTCTGTCTTGGAGTTCTTTTTGTCACGCTAACTGTCTCACTTCCGTTTGTCCGCTCCGTGTCTCTTCTAAGTCGGATGAAGAGCATATTCCGGAGGAGTATCAAGGGTTCAAGGATGTGTTTTCGGAACAGGCGGCTGACCAGTTACCACCTCATAGGCCTTGGGACTGCCCTATTGACCTTATCCCAGGGAAGATGCCGCCCCGTGGCCGCACATATCCTTTGTCACTTCTTGAGACTCAAGCTATGTCGGACTATATTAAGTCCAATCTGCTCAAGGGATTAATTCGCCCCTCTTCCTCCCCTGCTGGAGCAGGCTTCTTTTTCGTGAAGAAGAAGGACGGGGGGTTGAGACCATGTATCGACTACCGCGGCCTAAACGATATCACCATCAAGAATAAATACTCCTTGCCACTAATCACAGAGTTATTTGATAGGGTTCGTGGCGCCCGCGTTTTCTCCAAGCTCGATTTGAGGGGAGCCTATAATCTTATACGCATCCGAGAAGGGGATGAATGGAAGACCGCCTTCAATACCCGGGATGGGCATTACGAATACCTGGTGATGCCGTTTGGCCTTAGTAATGCTCCTGCCGTCTTCCAGGGATTCGTCAATTAAATCTTCCGAGACATGTTATACCGAAGTGTTGTGGTATATTTAGACGACATACTGATTTTTTCCAAAGATCTTGTTGAACACAGGACTCAAGTCAAAGAGGTGCTCCACCGTTTACGAAAGAATCGTCTCTATGCTAAGTTCTCCAAATGTACCTTCGAGGTAACATCAATTCCGTTTCTCGGTTATATCATCTCAGGGATGGAGCTTCGCATGGAACCGGAGAAGCTCTCTGCCATTCGTGACTGGACACAGCCTCTCTCTTTGAAAGCAATACAAAGATTCCTGGGCTTTGCGAATTACTACAGGAAATTCATTAGGGGTTTCTCCACCATTGTTGCGCCGATTACTGCCTTGATGAGAAAGGGCTCCAACCCGGGTTTGTGGCCTCCCGAAGCCATAGAGGCTTTTTCCCACTTGAAATCAGCTTTCATGTCCGCTCCAGTACTTCAACAACCAAATTTCAAGGAACCTTTCTTTCTAGAAGTTGACGCATCCTCGGTCGGAGTTGGGGCCGTTCTCTCTCAGTACTCCTCAGATAAGACATTACATCCGTGTGGCTTCCACTCTCGTAAATTCTCTCCGGCCGAACAAAATTATACTATTGGAGACCAGGAACTTTTGGCAATTAAATCTGCCTTGGAAGAGTGGAGATATCTCTCAGAAGGGGCCAAACATGTGATTACCATTTACACTGATCACAAAAATTTGTTGTATATCAAAACCGCACAGTGCTTGAATCTTCGCCAAGCTAGATGGGCACTCTTCTTCACTCGATTTTCTTTTGTTATCAAGTATCGGGCCGGGACTTTCAATACTAAAGCGGATGCGCTGTCCCGTTCACAAACTCCCACAGACGAAGATGATTCTTTCGAGCGGAGTTTAATTCTGAATCCAATCTCTGTCTCCGCTGCCTCAACTACTCCAGGTCCTCTCCCTGGAAGAATGTCCGTACCAGCTAAATTCCGGCCGAGAATACTACAGTGGGCCCATATCTCCAAGTTTTCCGGTCATCCCGGCGCCCAGAAGATGTACAAGTTTCTACAAAGATCTTACTGGTGGGACACCATGAGGAAGGATGTACAGGATTACGTTAGTTCCTGTCCACAGTGTACACAGCATAAATCTCCTCGCTTGCCTCCTGCGGGGTTGCTTCGTCCTCTACCTATTCCTATGAAACACTGGACTCACATTTCCATGGACTTCATTACTGACTTGCCCTGTTCCAAAGGTTGCAACACCATCTGGGTGATCGTCGACCGCTTTTCGAAGATGGCGCACTTCGTTCCATTGACGAGTCTGCCGACAGCTCCTAAATTAGCTCTATTATTCGTCCGAGAACATTTTCGGTTGCATGGGTTGCCTCAAGAAATAGTCTCTGATCGAGGTGTACAGTTCACCGCAAGGTTTTGGAAAGCTCTCTGCTCGGCCTTACAGATTAAACTTAAGTTTTCGTCCGCTTATCATCCCCAAACGAATGGACAAACGGAACGAGTCAATCAAGATCTAGAGACTTTCCTCCGCCTTTATCTCACCCCTTCACAGGACAACTGGGTGGAGTTGCTACCTTGGCCGGAGTTTGCCCATAACCATTCATTTCATTCCTCCACTGGTGAGTCTCCGTTCTTCGTCAACTATGGGTTCCACTCACGAGTTCCGGAATTACCAAGTCTTCCGACAGAAGAGGTTCCAGCTGTAACGTCCACGCTACTACACTTCAGACAAATTTGGAGTAAGATTAATGCTAGTCTTAAAAAGGTTTCTGTCCGATACCAGTTCTTTGCAGATAAGAAACGGCGAGTCGCTCCTCAATACAAGGTTGGAGATAGGGTATGGCTTTCCACACGTAATCTCCGGTTAAAGGTGCCCACTATGAAGTTCGCTCCAAGATTAATCGGTCCTTATCCTGTGCTACAAGTCCTGAATCCTGTGGTCTGTAAGTTGGGTTTGCCTTCTCACCTACGTATACCAAATGCCTTCCATGTTTCTCTTCTTCGTCCTCTCGTCCTTAATCGTTTTCATTCAAAGTCCTTTAGCCCCACCTCAGTGGAAGCTGAAACCGGAACAGACTTCGAGATCAAAACTATTCTGGACTCTCGTTACCTTCACAAGAATCTGCAATATCTGGTGGAATGGAAAGGGTATGGTCCTGAGGAGAAAAGTTGGATAAAGGCTTCTGAGGTCTCGGCTCCTCAACTAATCCGGATTTTCCATTCTAGACACCCTACGAAACCAGGAAAGTGTCCAGGGGCCACTCCTAGAGGAGGGGGTACTGTCATGCCGCCACAGCGGCTGCCGTACTTGCCTCTCCGGGGGCGCTGGATCTCCGGGCGGCCGTCCTCACTGGCGGTCTCCGGCACCCGGCGCTCCGTCCGGCGCTCGTAGTGTGAACGTCGCGGGTGCGCCCGGCGTTCACTGGGGGACAGGTGACGTCATCAAGTGCTTCCCCAATCAGACGCTGGCGGGAAGTTCAAATTCAGACGCCGGGCAGAGCTCCGGCGCCTGAGTATCATCTTTACTGCTTTTGTAGTTGTGATCACCAGAGCTCCCGTATCCCTGTGGCTTTCAGCGCTTCCAGACAAACCTCTGTGCCTCCGAGCACCTCCGTGCCTCCAAGTACCTCTGTGCCTCCGAGCACTTCAGCGCTTCCAGACGAACCTCCGTGCCTCCAAGCACATCTGTGCCTCTGAGCACCTCCGTGCCTCCAAGTACCTCTGTGCCTCCGAGCACTTCAGCGCTTCCAGATGAACCTCTGTGCCTCCAAGCACCTCTGTGCCTCCAAGCACCTCTGTGCCTCCGAGCACCTCCGTGCCTCCAAGTACCTCTGTCCCCGGCGTTCATTGGGGGACAGGTGACGTCATCAAGTGCTTCCCCAATCAGCGCCTCTCCGGGGGCGCTGGATCTCCGGGCGGCCGTCCTCACTGGCGGTCTCCGGCACCCGGCGCTCCGTCCGGCGCTCGTAGTGTGAACGTCGCGGGTGCGCCCGGCGTTCACTGGGGGACAGGTGACGTCATCAAGTGCTTCCCCAATCAGACGCTGGCGGGAAGTTTAAATTCAGACGCCGGGCAGAGCTCCGGCGCCTGAGTATCATCTTTACTGCTTTTGTAGTTGTGATCACCAGAGCTCCCGTATCCCTGTGGCTTTCAGCGCTTCCAGACGAACCTCTTTGCCTCCGAGCACCTCCGTGCCTCCAAGTACCTCCGTGCCTACAAGCACCTCAGTAGCTCCAAGCACCTCAGTGCCTCCGGGCACTTCTGCACCTACAAGCACCTTAGTGCCTCCAGGCACTTCTGCGCCTACAAGCACCTCAGTGCCTCCAGGCACTTCTGCACCTACAAGCACCTCAGTGCCTCCAAGCACCTCAGTGCCTCCAGGCACTTCTGCACCTATAAGCACCTCAGTGCCTCCAAGCACCTCAGTGCCTCCAAGCACTTCTGCGCATACAAGCACCTCAGTGCCTCCAAGCACCTCAGAGTCTCCAAATACCCAGTGCTCACAAGCGTAGTTGGTGTCCCCAGCATCCAGTACTTTCTCATTTATTCCTCAGCACCTTTTCAAGTTCTGTCTTTCAGGAGACCTCCAGCATCCACGTACCTCCTGTCTGCCGACCAGATCCTGCATGAGGAAAACCTATATTCGGCCATCTCTGCTGCGGTCCAGCTGCGGTTCCTCTTCCCGGTCACCCGAAGAAACCCCAAGTCCACAACACTCCCAAACCAGGTCAGTGATAATATGTTTGTAAATCCAGTCATCAGGACACAGAGACCTGTGAGTTCACTGCTGTGCTGCTTTATTCCATCACCAACTACAGAAACACTGCACACTGAACCACCCACTTCCCAGCATCCCCCTGGTCCTAGGGACCATCACTGAAGATTCAGGCTTACACATGTTAGTAAGGGAGTGTCTACAAATATTAAGCATTCTAATACACTAACATCACATCCTCTTTTCTTTAAAGATAAGCCCTGTACGCTTCAATACAACAATTAACAACGTCATATTAAGAACATCATCTAACACGTTTCAATGAGTCTCTCAGGTCTGCGTATTTCCCTTTTGGGTCTTTCATACACAATCTGTGTTTCATTGACCATGTTGGACCTTTCTAGAATCGTGGTTTGTTCACCATTATGAGGATCATCATACATGTCAGATGAAGGGTATTCTTCATTCATGTTGTCTTCGTTATGGTTAGGTTGAGATCTTAAATCCACCCGATTTCTTCTTACTTCCGTTCCATGCTCTGTACGTATAGTATAAGATCTTGGTGCTACTTGTGCTTGCACAATACCTTTCTGCACCCAAATACCTTTCTCGTGATCTCTGAGACGGACTTGGTCACCCGATTTTAGATCAGATAAGCGTTTTGTTCGTCTGTCATGGAACAGTTTCTGTTTCGCCTGTTGACGTCCCTTACTCAGTCTGACCAACGCTGAGTTATGTGTATTAAGCAGTTCATCATGTATCAGGAGAGTTGCTCTAATCCTCCTTCCCATCAGCATTTGTGCAGGAGAAAGTCCGTTCTGTAAAGGTGTACTGCGGTAGATTAAAAGACTTTTGTAGAAATCTTCTTTACCTTCTTGAGCTTTTTTCATGAGACTCTTTACAGTTTTTACTGAACTTTCCACCAACCCATTTGAGCGTGGATAGTGGGGACTTGACGTAGTATGAACAAATTCCAATTCATCAGCAAATTGTCTAAATTCAGCACTGGAAAACTGAGGACCATTGTCAGTGAACACTTCCATAGGAACACCATGCCTTGCAAAGATTGACTTCATGCAATTGATTACGGCTTTACTAGTAGTTGTATGTAGTGTCTTCACCTCAGGGTAGTTAGAGTAATAATCAGTCACAACAATGTATGTTTTCCCATTACAATCAAACAAATCTGCGCCAACTTTCTGGTACGGTCTCTCTGGCACTGCGTGAGGACTCAGTGGCTCGACATGTTGTTTCGGTCTATACGTAAGACATAATTCACATGTAGCTGTAGTCTGTGCTATGTCTTGGTTCAGTCTTGGCCAATACATAACTTCACGCGCTCTCCACTTACATTTTTCTTCTCCTAAGTGGCCTTCATGTATCTTGCACAGCATAGCTTCTCTTAGTCGTGCAGGTATGACAAACCTATTGCCTTTGTAAATAATACCATCGACAACTGTAAGGTCACTGCGGTATATCCAATAATCATGAATAGACAGCGGGCACGCATGTTTTTCTGCTGGCCAACCTTTCAGAATGATATCTTTCAACACTTTCATTGTGTCATCTGTCTCAGTTTCTTTCCTAATCTGTTCTTGTCTTGCAAGAGACACTGGTAGAGAAGCTACGATCAAATTAACATAGGCTTCTATCTCTTCATCCATCAGACGTTTGGAACCTTCACTTTTGTCCACAGCACGAGAAAGTGTATCAGCAATGTACATGTATTTACCGGGACAGTACAGCAAGTGTACATCATATTTCTGTAGTCTGATAAGCATTCGTTGAATTCTCATGGGACAGTCATGTAATGATTTAGTCATGATAGCTACCAATGGCTTTTGGTCAGTTTCCACTGTAAATGTTTGACCATACACAAACTGATGAAATCGTTGACATGCATATGTGATCGCTAGAAGTTCTTTTTCTATCTGAGCATACCTTGTTTCAGCACTTGTCAGTGCTCTTGATGCATAGATTACTGGTTGCCATGTATCCTCATGTTCTTGTAACAGCACTGAGCCTAGGTCAAATTGCGAAGCATCTGCTGAAATTCTTATTCTTTTCGCAGGATCAAAGAATTTTAGCACTGGTTGCTCTGTAATAATCTTTTTCAATTTTTGCCAACTTTCTTCTTGTTCATGTGACCACATCCACTCGTTATCTTTATCCAACAATCATCTAAGAGAGGCTGTTCATTCAGAGAGTTGAGAAATAAACTTTCCTAAGTAAGTAATCATTCCTAGGAATCTTCTGACGTCGTCTTTGTTGTTAGGACGTTCCATGTTCACTATGGCTGATATTTTCCTTGGGTCTGGTTTTACACCTTGATCCAACACCACGTCACCCATAAAAGTAAGTGTATTCACGCCAAATTCACATTTGTCCTTGTTTAGCTTTAGATTCACTTTCTTGACAAGTTCCATTACTTGTCTCAATCTAGAATCATGTACTTCCTTTGTAGATCCCCAGACAATAATGTCATCCATCATTGTTTTAACACCTGGAATATGTTAAAAAATCATGTGTATCTTTTTGTGATATACTTCTGGAGCAGACAATATTCCATATGGTAGTCGAAGAAATCTGTATCGACCTTCTGGTGTATTAAATGTACAAAGCTTTGAGCTGGCCTCATCTAGCTTCGTTTGCCAGAATCCTGAAGATGCGTCCAATTTACTGAACCATTTTGCTCCCGCAAATTGCGACATGATTTCATCTCTGGTTGGTAATTTGAAATGTTCTCATTTAATAGCTTTGTTTATATCTCTGGGGTCTAGACATATTCTGAGTTGTCCATTTTTCTTTTCATCAATTACTAAGGAGCTTACCCATTCAGTAGGCTCATCAACTTTCTGTATCACATCCAAGGCTTCCATGCGATTTAACTCTTGTTTCAGTTTTTCTCTCAGCGCAAACGGCACTTTTCTACAGGGGTGTATCACTGAAGAAACTTGCGTGTCTATATTTATTTTATGCTCTCCAGGCATACAACCTATACCTTCAAACAAGTCTCTGTATTCTGTAAACATCGATTTGCAGTCATCTTCTACTTGTGATGTCACCATAAAAACTTTCTTTAGCAAGCTTAGTTTCTCACAGGAACTTAATCCTAGAATCGGTTGCACATTTTTATCCACAATCAGTAGAGATGTTTTAAACTATTGTCCCTTATATTTCAGTGTCACTAAGCATGTACCTTTCACAGGAATTTCCTCCCCAGTGTACCCTGTAACTTTCACTTTGGCTGGATGAATTTTAGGTTTTACGCTAAAAGTCTTATAGTCTTGAAATTATATTAAATTCACCTGCGCGCCAGTATCAAGCTTAAAGGGAATGACAATCTCATTCACAGTTAAAGGGACAATCCATTCTTTCTTATCTGCACTGCAAAGTTCAATGCAATCCACAAAGAATTCCTCTGTTTGTTTAACAGCATGCAATGTGGTTGTTTCACTTTTAATTTTACAGCATTTGGCAAAGTGATTAAGTCTACCACATTTCATGCAGGTTTTACCATAAGCCGGGCACATTTTAGGATTGTGAGCATTTCCACATCTACTACACATTTCCTTATTAGACTGTGGCTTAGACTGCTTCATTCTTGAGAATGGAGATTTGCTTAGCTCTGTGTTCTGCACTACATGGACAGCAGCATCAACTTCCTTGTGTAACTTTTTGGCTTGAAATCTAGTTATTTCTGCAGATCTACACATAGTCACTGCCTTGTCTAGTGTTAGGTCTTGCTCTCTCAGCAGTCTCTCTCTGAGTCCATTATCAGGTATTCCACAGACAATACGATCTCTAATCAGTGAATCTTTTAAATCACCAAACTCACAGGTTTTACTGAATGATTGCAGCTCTGTAACATACTGATCAAATCCATCTACAGATTTCTGATCACATGTGAAAAACTTATATCTTTCATATGTCACATTTTTCCTTGGCACAAAGTAATCTTCAAACTTTTGCATTATAGAAGATAGCACCATATTCTGCCCCTCAGCAAACTGAAAACTATTATAAATGTCCAGCACATCCTCTCCTATCACATGGAGGAAAATGGATGCCTTCGTTTTGTCAGCCTCTGTATCAGCTTCACATGCAGCAAGATAGATATTAAACCTTTGCTTAAATCTTTTCCAGTTTTTAGACAAGTTACCAGACATCAGCATGCCGGTTGGAGGAGCCAGTTTATCCATGGTTACTCACTGTTTGAAGAGAGGGGCACACGGCAGGTTTTGCAGACACTGAGTATCACAGCCTTACAGACTGCTGCAGGATTCTTTCACACTCTGAGAGCACTAGCTCTCACTGCCGTGTGCCGCCTGTCAGTCAGTACAGGAGCACACAGCCGATCAGGAGAGTGCCACAACGTGGCGCTCCCTGATTGGCTGAAGAAACCCACTTAGACAGAAGTCAGAGTGGGTTTCTGGCATTCGGGGAAAGGGGACCCATGTGCAAACATGGGTCCCCTTTCAGTGCGTGGCTCGGCTCTCCGTTTTTTTATTTTAATCAAGTACGTGGATTACAAATGGATGCTACGAGGAGCCTGGGACCCTGGAGCTGGTGAGTATAATTTATTCAACAGGTACCCCTTGGATTCTACTGGAGAAGAGGACCGACCTGCGTGGGGCCATAGGTAAGTATGTTTGTATGTTTGTGTGGATGTATGTAATAAATCTTTACTTTCAAGGTGTGTGTTTCAAGGTGTGTGTGTCTTGTCTTTTTTTGGGTATTTTTTTAGTAGTAGTACTACAGGTACCAGCGAGCCCGTTTTTCCGCCGCATGCTGGTACTTGTGGTTCTCCAAGTACCAGCATGCGGGGGAGGCTTGCTGGGCCTTGTAGTACTGCTACTAAAAACAATATCTTTTCATTTTCACAAAAGGCTATCAGCCCCCCATCCACAGCCAATTGGATGGGGGGGACAGCCTCGGGCTTCACCCCTGGCCCTTGGGTGGCTGGGGGGGGGGACCCCTTGATTGAAGGGGTCCCCACTCCCCCAGGGTACCCCGGCCAGGGGTGACTAGTTGGATATTTGATGCCACGGCCGCAGGGCACTATATAAAAGTGACCCCCGGCTGTGGCATTATCTGTCCAGCTAGTGGAGCCCGGTGCTGGTTTTAAAAATACGGGGGACCCCTACTCTTTTTGTCCCCCGTATTTTTGGAACCAGGACCAGGACCAGAGCCCGATGCTGGTTGCTTAAATATGGGGGAACCCCTGTCATTTTTTTCCCCATATTTCTGCAACCAGGGTCGGCTCAAAGAGCCCGAGGCTGGTTATGCTTAGGAGGGGGGACCCCACGCATTTTTTTTCTCCGTTTTACAGTGTTTATTTAAAAAAAAAAATTAAACCCAGCACGGATCACACAGATCCGGCCGAGATTCATTTTGAAAAAGTCGGCAGTGTTTTGCTAATCACTGCCGTAAAAAAGGTAAAAAAAACACGAATTACATCGACATCGGAACAAATGAAAAATCCGAATACAACAGCTTAGTAAATTAGTCGTAATAAATTCAAAAAGTTGCAGTTTTACACTTTCGATGTCATTCATGATTGAACTTTGACCTTTTTCCGAAAATTACGAATGTTAGTAAATATACCCCATACTGTATGAAATACTTGTAATTTTGCTTCAGTATACCATAGTAACATCTGACAAAAAGGTCTAAACACTGAAGCAGCAAACTTAGGGGGTCTTTCCGAGTTGATCTTTCCTGCCATTGTTCGCATCGCAGCGATAAGGCTAAAAATCATAATTTCTACGCATGCGTATGCACCGCAATGCGCGCGCACGACATACAGGTATAAAGTCCTTTGTGGTTTTGCACAGGTTCTAGCGAAGCTTTCAGTCGCACGGCACAACGCAAGAAGATTGACAGGAAGGGGGCGTTTCTTGGTGTCAACTGACCGTTTTCAGGGAGTGTTTGGAAAAACACAGGCATGCTGGGGAAAACGCCGGCGTGGCTGGGCAAATGCTGGGCGGGTGTGTGACGTCAAAAGCCAACCCTCCAACATTAGAATCAACGCACACGAAGAGTAAGTCCAGGGCTGGTCTTATTTTGCACAAAATGTTTTTGCAGGCGCTCTGCTGATCTGGCGTTCGCACTTCTGCAAAGTGAAAATACACTCCCCGATAGGGGGCAACAATGCATTTGCACGGCTGCTAAAAACTGCTAGCGAGCGATCAACTCGGAATGACCCCCTTTGTGAAAACCAATACTTGTTTCATTCTCAGAACTTTTGGCCATGGCTGTATCTTCTCGGTCATTTTCCATTGGTTAAAAGTCCTGCGACATTATACTAAATCTGCATTACCTCTATTTGTGTACAATCTCTGCTTTTCCCAACTCCTTTAAATACCCTATCTCACAAGGTTTAATTTTGGTTTGTGGAATTTGCATGTAGTTGTGTACATCGTTGTGTCTATCTTGCAGCTTTACATTTCACCACACATACCCATCCAAGTCAACAAAACACGTTTCAGTAAATGCAACTCAATTTTAACTGAAATAGGTAATGCAAAGGGCCAGAGCCGGCCCTAACCAATATGATGCCCTAGGCAAGATTTTGGCTGGTGCCCCCTAGCACCGCCGCTAGTTCTGCAGGAGATGCCTGGCATGAGTCAGCTGGCAGCTCTGCTAACGTCGGGCACCTTTTGTTTATGAAAATGCATCATATTATTTGCATTATTATGTGGCTAGGATTCACAAGCAGCTTCTGTTGATTAAAATGATATGCAGCATGCCTATATTCTGTGTGCGACTGCAGCTGTATCTGCATACGAAATGCTACATTACAGTGATTTCCAGGAATACACTGCAACGTAGCATTTTGTATGCAGATACAGCCACAGTCACACACAGAATATAGGCATGGCGCATATCATTTTAATTAGCAGAAGCTGCTGGTGCCCCTAAGCATACCAAATGCCCTAGGCATTTGTCTAGTTTGCATATGCCTAAGGCCGGCTCTGCAAAGGGCCTAATTCTGAGTTGATCGCAGCAGCAATTTTGTTAGCAGTTGGGCAAAACCATGGGGGGGTAATTCCAAGTTGATCACAGCAGGAATTTTGTTAGCAGTTGGGCAAAACCATGGGGGGTCATTCCAAGTTGTTCGCTCGGTAAAAATCTTCGCATCGCAGCGATTTTCCGCTTAATGCGCATGCGCAATGTCCGCACTGCGACTGCGCCAAGTAAATTTGCTATGCAGTTAGGATTTTTACTCACGGCTTTTTCATCGTTCTGGCGATCGTAATGTGATTGACAGGAAATGGGTGTTACTGGGCGGAAACAGGCCGTTTTATGGGCGTGTGGGAAAAAACGCTACCGTTTCCGGAAAAAACGCAGGAGTGGCTGGAGAAACGGGGGAGTGTCTGGGCGAACGCTGGGTGTGTTTGTGACGTCAAACCAGGAACGACAAGCAGTGAAATGATCGCAGATGCCAAGTCTGAAGCTACTCAGAAACTGCTACGAGGTATGTAATCGCAATATTGCGAATACATCGTTCGCAATTTTAAGATGCTAAGATTCACTCCCAGTAGGCGGCGGCGTAGCATGAGCAAATCTGCTAAAATCCGCTTGCGAGCGAACAACTCGGAATGACCCCCCATGTGCAATGCAGGGGAGGCAGATATAACATGTGCAGAGAGAGTTAGATTTGGGTGGGGTGTATTCAAACTGAAATCTAAATTGCAGTGTAAAAATAAAGTAGCCAGTATTTACCCAGCACAGAAACAATATAACCCACCCAAATCTAACTCTCTCTGCACATGTTATATCTGCCCCCCTGCAGTACACATGGTTTTGCCCAATTGCTAACAAACTTGCTGCTGCGATCAACTCAGAATTACCCCCAATGGGGGTCATTCCGAGTTGTTCGCTCGCTAGCTGCTATTAGCAGCATTGCACATGCTAGGCTGCCGCCCTCTGGGAGTGTATCTTTGCTTAGCAGAATTGCGAACGAAAAGAGTAGCAGAATTGCGAATAAATAATTCTTAGCAGTTTCTGAGTAGCTCGAGACTTACTCCTACACTGCGATCAGTTCAGCCTGTTTCGTTCCTGGTTTGATGTCACAAACACGCCCTGCGTTCGGCCAGCCACTCCCCCGTTTCTCCAGACACTCCTGCATTTTATCCTTGCACGCCTGCGTTTTTCCGCACACTCCCAGAAAACGGTCAGTTTCCGCCCAGAAACACCCACTTCCTGTCAATCACACTCCGATCACTTCAACGATGAAAATTCTTCGTTCGGACGTGAGTAAATCTACTAAGTTTTGTGCTAAATTACTTAGCGCATGCGCACTGCATACCATGCGCATGCGCATTTTTGCCTTAATCGCTCCGTTGCGAAAATCGGCAACGAGCGAACGACTCAGAATGACCCCCCATATGCAGTAATACAATATTTTTCTCAAAAGAATTTGAAGGTTTGTGGAAACAGATCAGACTGATGTAGAAGGATAACACTCCCTGCTTAATCTAAATTTGTGATATTTTGATCAAACAGTTCTGTCAGATATTCCCATGGATGTCAAATGAGTCTGCAATCCAGTGGCGTGCGGTGAGGTCAGTGGCTGGTGAGGCACTACAGCCATAATGTCCGCCAAATCCTGCCGATGACCCCTATCGCCGCCGAGCCAATGCCCGCTATTGCCTCTGAGCCAATGCCCACTGCCACCGCCAATGGCTTACAAACTCGCCCACCATCAACTGACCCAGCCCTCCGCCACTGATTTGCATCTCAGTCCGATGCCGCCAATGCCCGCTGCCTGCCTGCTCATCATACTTGTGATATATTGTACATTTTTATAGAAAAAAATAATAATAATTAGTGTTTGGGACAGGGAAGGGAGTGGGAGGAGGACATGGATGCAATTTTGTTGTCCAGGGCTTCCATTAACTTAATGGAGAAGAGTCTGAATGGGTTAAAAAATGTAAAAAAAAAAAATGCGTGAGGTCCCCCCTACTAAGTATAACCAGCCTCGGGCTCTTTGAGCCAGTCCTGGTTGTTTAAATACTGGGGAAAAAATTGGACAGGGGTTCCCCGTATTTAGACAATTAGCACCAGGCTCTTAGTCTGGTCCTGGTTCCAAAAATGCGGGGGACAAAATATGTAGGGGTCCCCCGTATTTTTAAAACCAGCACCGGTCTCCACTAGCCAGGGACATAATGCCACAGCCGGGGGACATATTTATGTAGGTCCCTGCGGCCGTGGCATTACCCCCCCCAACTAGTCACCCCTGGCCGGGGTTCCGTGGAGGAGTGGGGACCCCTTAAATCAAGGGGTCCCCCCCTCCAGGCACCCAGGGCCAGAGGTGAAGCTCGAGGCTGTCCCCAGCACCCCTGGGCGGTGGGTGCCGGGCTGATAGCCATAAGTGTGTAAAAAAAAGAATGTTGTTTCTTGTTGTGGAACTAAAAGGCCCAGCAAGCCTCCCCCTCTTGCTGGTACTTGGAGAACCTCAATTAACCAGCATGCGGGGAAATATCGGGCCCGCTGGTACCTGTAGTTCTACAACAACAAAAATACCCAAATAAAAACACAACATACACACACACACCGTGAAAGTTAAAATTTATTAAAACACACTTACACACTCACACATACTTACCTACATCCCACGCTGAGAATCACGTCCACTTGTCCAGTAGAATCCAATAGGGGTACCTGTACAAATGGGAGAGAGATTACTTACCTACATCCCACGCCGGTCACGTCCACTTGTCCAGTAGAATCCAATAGGGGTACCTGTGAAAATGAAAATTATACTTACAAACGAAGTAATCCACAGGAAGAGAGAGAGAGAGAGAGAGAGAGAGAGAAAGAGAGAAATGAATGAATATTATGCACTCCCTGACGCGGGAAGACGTTAGCACAGACAGGGGAACAGGGCTGTTTCTAGCCAATTTGGCTCCCAGTGCGAGATTTAAAAATGTGCCCCCCCATAACATAAAAAAATGTCCCCCGTCCCCCACCTAGATAAAAAAAAAAAACTTGCGCGTGCACCCGGCAAGGGTGTGTGGCTTCATCTAAATGGGTGTGGCCTCATTTAAATTGGCATGGCCTCGTCTGAAAAGACTACCTCACAATCCAGTTTTTGACCCTGCTCCAACAGATCACGACCACCACAGGGAAAAAAAATTCTACCATATTAAGCCCGACACAGTAATGCCCCCTGCACTGTATTATGCCACACACCGCAATGCCCTTGATACATTAAATCCCCACACTACGGCAGGCAAGAGTCCCCATTTCACACATTACGGCAGGTGTCACCATTTTACACATTGAGAGAAAGAGAGAGAGAGAGAATACTTGCTGAGGCAATTACCGCTCTTCGGCCCGCCTCACCAGTCGCTCCTCGCGCCGGCCTTTCCCTCTTCCTAACTTGGATCCCCCTCTGTACTCTGCTTGGGGGGGGGGGGAGTTTCGCGGAGTGACGGGGCTGCGTCGTGACGTAACGACGCAAACGCATCATTCCGTGAAACTCCGCCCCCCGAGCGGGTTACTCGGGGAGAAATAGGAGGGGGAAGCAGGGAGCCACAGTTAGTGCCGTGGCGGGCGCCCAGTGCGGTTGCACCCAAGAAACGGCCCTGCAGGGGAGAGTGCAGCTGTTGGCTGGGAGGACGGAGCAGGCGCCGGAGGAGGAACGAGGGGGGGAGATTCCTACCCGGCCACCGCACACAGGCGCCGCGCCGGAGGAGGAACTCAGTCTCAGGCACACAGGCGCCGCCACTTCCGCTTCCAGCGCCGCATGTGGGTGATTGGACACAGGGCCGGTTCTAGACCTTGTGGCGCCCAGTGCGTGGCTTCTTCATAGGGAAGGGGATTGGCCACAGTTATCTCCTTGTACTTGTGCCCCCGTGTAGCTGTACCCCCAGTAGCTGTGCCCCCAGTAGTTGTGACCCCTGTAGCTTTGCCCCCAGTAGCAGTGCCCCCAGTAGCTTTGCCCCCTGTAGTTGTGACCCCTGTAGCTGTGCCACCTGTAGCAGTGCCCCCAGTAGTTGTGACCCCTGTAGCTGTGCCCCCAGTTGCTGTGCCCCTTGTAGCTGTGCCCCAGTTGCTGTGCCCCTTGTAGCTGTGCCCCCAGTTGCTATGCCCCTTGTAGCAGTACCCCCAGTTGCTGTGCCCCCTAGCTGTGCCCCTTGTAGCTGTGCCCCCAGTTGATGTGCCCCTTGTAGCTGTGCCCCCAGTTGCTGTGCCCCTTGTAGCAGTGCCCCCAGTTGCTGTGCCCCTTGTAGCTGTGCCCCCAGTTGCTGTGCCCCTTGTAGCAGTGCCCCAGCTGCTGTGCCCCTTGTTGCTGTGCCCCTTGTAGCTGTGCCCCTTGTAGCAGTGTCCCCAGTTGCTGTGCACCCTAGCTGTGCCGGTACCCCCGTAGCACCGTAAACACACACACATTTAATTAAAAAAAAAATACACAGACAATACTTATGTCTCCTGCAGCGCTGTCATCCGTCTCTGGCTGCCAGCTCCTCTCTACCATGGGAGAGACGTCATGATGTCTCTCCCATAGTAGCGCCGCTCAGACACTAGGGGTCAATTATGACCTCTAGTGTCAGTCAGCGGCGCCGGCTGCAGCGGGCGCCCACATAGCCCACAGCACCTGCTGCAGCCGGGAAGGGGGCTCGCTAGTGATTGGACAGTGGATCCAGCACTGGATCCGCTGGGCCAATCACATCTGGGGGAATGACAGGGGCGTGCATTCATTGGGGCTGAATGCACGCCCCTGTCATTGAGGCATCAGTAAAGGTGCCTCTTCCCCATTCTTTTTCAATGGGCTTTCACAGCCCATTGCTGCGCTCCGCCCCCTGCCCGCTCCCCGCTGCCCGGACTTTAACGTTAGCAGCGGGAGGCACCTCTCCCGCTGCCTCCCAGCCTCACACGCAGCCACTGTAACAGGGGGGAAATTATTAAAATAATAAAGAAGATATTTCTAACAGACTGTGTTATAAATATCTTCTTTTTATTATTTTAATCATTATGACAGGGGAGGAGGTGCTCATCTCTAGTATTGTGAAGGAAAGCTCTTCCGATAAGAGCTATCCTTCGCAATGCTCTCCTGTCCCTGGACTTCTGGGGTTAAAGCATTTCTAAATGTCTGTGCATGTGCATAAGGATGCCGTGGCTGTGGGGGCATCCTGAAAGGGATCCCATTATATCCCTCACACAGAGCAGTGCAGAAATAAGCCCATAGGTTTCTATAGGGTAACAGCTGGCGTTACCCTCCACGTCAGAGCCCTAGTGATGGGGCTTTAGTACTTTGGAAATGCTGTAAAAAAAAAAAAAAAAAAAATGGGTTTGTACTCCATTTCTGATTTAGTACTTCCCGCCCTCTGGCTGATTTTATTTATATGGGACAAACCAATAATGGATGCTAATAATAGAGTAGCTCCCTGAATCTGACCTACCAGATGCCGGTCAGCTGTGGTTTAGATAAAATATAGCAAGATGGGCTCTGTAAAGCACAAAGTGCCTATTAATAAAAGCTATTCAGCTCCATAAATAATGCAGAAACAGCAATTTCCACATTATTCAATTAAAATTGGTAGTTGCCAGTGTCAAACACAGGAAATATCGCAGATATCTCCTACATCTGAAACACAAATTGCAGCTTAATTCCTTTCCCATACAATGTATGGGGTTGTTGCAGTAGTGCAATTTATCTAGTTCCAAGAAGCTTGTCTGCACAAACTAATGCAGCTTACTGTACAGTGGCCCTCATTCCGAGTTGTTCGCTCGGTATTTTTCATCGCATCGCAGTGAAAATCCGCTTAGTACGCATGCGCAATGTTCGCACTGCGACTGCGCCAAGTAACTTTACTATGAAGATAGTATTTTTACTCACGGCTTTTTCTTCGCTCCGGCGATCGTAATGTGATTGACAGGAAATGGGTGTTACTGGGCGGAAACACGGCGTTTCAGGGGCGTGTGGCTGAAAACGCTACCGTTTCCGGAAAAAACGCAGGAGTGGCCGGGGAAACGGTGGGAGTGCCTGGGCGAACGCTGGGTGTGTTTGTGACGTCAACCAGGAACGACAAGCACTGAACTGATCGCACAGGCAGAGTAAGTCTGGAGCTACTCTGAAACTGCTAAGTAGTTAGTAATCGCAATATTGCGAATACATCGGTCGCAATTTTAAGAAGCTAAGATACACTCCCAGTAGGCGGCGGCTTAGCGTGTGTAACTCTGCTAAATTCGCCTTGCGACCGATCAACTCGGAATGAGGGCCCGTATTTCTAATGAGCATCTCGGCCGAGTAGGATCTGACTATCCCTCCCCTGTAGGCTGTAGTTGAATGCAATGTCACTGCAACTAGTTTTATTTGCACATGCATAGAAATATGGCCATGCATGTGTCAGGGGCAAACGCAGGATTTTTGGAGGGAGTTTCCACATGTTTGATTTTAGAGTGATTGTTGCCAGACCATGAAGGATGCATAATTAGCATGTAAGAAGATTTTAGCCCGCCCCAAACAAAGCGCAGTTTATTTAATACAGTTCAGACATATGCAGGCACAATGATCATGGCAAGCCACTTACCAGATTCTCTCTCTGGATCAATGATTGAGATCCACAGACACACACACAGCAGACAACTGCATATGCCCAGTGACAGCACAGGTAGGAAAATCTGCTGTCACTGGTCATGTCCAATTTATGGAAGCAGCCCTAATGGAGGCGGGGTCTGTTGTGGAGGTGGGGTCTGTTGAGGAGCAGGATTCCTATCATAGAGTCTGATTCTGAGTTGGACCAATTTGCAGCTTTCCTTGCGTCTTTTGTTGCTCTTGCATCTGTGACTTTATGCTTATGATGCTACAATGCAGTTCCCTAGTGTACATCCATGTATCCAAATATGCAAGGACTGAGATGTCCACTTTCAGTGTCTACAGATGCTGCAATCACGCTTGCAGCACTCCCACACTATGTTACATATGCGTCTGATTAGCCAACCCCCTGTAACCACACATGCCCAACACATTTCTAATAAACTTCTTGGTGCATGTGTCTGACTGCAACCCTGTTAAAACATAATCGTGGTGCATGCATGTGTGGTGCAATTGAGATGCAAGCACAGATGAAAAACATTGCACAAGAAAAAATAAAACACATTTGCCCCCACAGAAAAAAAATCACACTCATTGGTCCCCACAGAAAACAATAAATTGTCCCCCACAGGGAAAAGAATTTGAAATGTATAAAAAAAATATAGCTTTTGGCATTACAATTTGTTTCAAATTTCCACTGCTGTATGAAAGGTTTAGTGACACCAAGAGGTTTTATAATTTTTGGCTGTAACATCTATATATTCATTTATTTATTTATTAACATTTATGTAGTGCTAGCAGCCTAGCACATTCCTTTGCACTTTCTTTCAAAATCCGGCAGGGACGAATTGGGAACTGAAAGTGGCCTTGGAAAAATTTGTATGACAACAAACAAAACATTGGCCCACATCGGCCCACCGGGAATCTTCCCTGTGAACCCTATGGCCAATCCACCCTTGGAAGTAAAGTGCTAGCATTAGCTATCGTTTTAATTGAATTATTACCTGAGTGTTCTCCCTTGTACATAGCCAGCCACAAATCATCTATTTCTGCGATAAGAACAGTAATATTTGGAGCTGCCTGACTTTCTTCACAAACATCAGTAGTAATAATAATAATATTATTTACAAATACCATGTCACTGACCCCATATCAGCACAGAGTATCTGCTGATGTGCAGTTGTCATTGTGCACAGGTATGAGAAATATTACAATGTAGCATGTAGGCATGGATTTATGAAGACTGGAGAAAAGTCCAGTAAAAACTTTGCTATGGGACTTCTAGTTACATGCCTTCTCATACCTAGGAATGTGAAAACAAATCTTATGAAACACCCAACATATGGAGAACAAAATAAAAAGTTATTTTCTGTCCATGGGTGTAGCTTTAGTGGATGTAGGTGGTGTCATTGGTAGAGACTTATGCAGGGCCGGTGCAAGGTTTCTCAGCACCCTAGGCAAATCTTCAGCGCCCCCCCCCTTACTCCAATACCCAGCTTCCCGGGGAGAGTGAGGGATGTTCTCCCCTCTCCCCCACCCCCTAACCCACTCCTCCTGCAGCCTAACCCTAATCTCCCCCCTTGGTACCTAACCTCCCACCCCTGCTGCTTGAACCTAACCCTCTCTGTCCCGCAGCCTAACCCTAACTCCCCCCCCCCCCCCCCCCTTGCAGCCTAACCCTAACCATCCCTGTCTGGTGCCTAGATCTAACCCCCCTCTCACGGTCCTAAAGCTAAGGTGGCGCGTACACTTACGGTCGGCATGACGGTTGTCAGGATTCTGGTGCAGGTCTCCTAACCCTTTCGGAGTTCAGTCGTCGGTATTCTGAAGGGTGTCGGGATTCCAGCATCGGTATTTCGACTGCTGGAATCCTGACAGCCGGCATTGTGAACACATCCCATATATAGCCTGTGTGCCAGCCCAGCTGCTACTTACCCGGGAGTGAGGGGTGTGTACTGCTGCTGCGTAATGTAAGTGGAAGCTATGGGAGGACTATAGTCACGTGCTGCATTAGTTATACAATCGCCCTGCTGTCTGTGTGTGAGGCGATGCACCGCCATACATTGTGCACAGGAGGAGATGCCAATAGGCAACCTCCAGGGAAGGGATTTAGGGTAACAGAACATGTGGCTGTAATGTATAGCAGCCACCACTCAACCACTGTTTTTATGTTCCAGATTACAACAGCGCCTTAGTTTTATCCAATAGGTAAAATTGTGGTATTATTAGGGAACGCAGCAATGCCCAGGAGCCAGCGGAGGGAGCAGATCTTCTCCCCGGTTAACGGGGCAGGGAAGCGAACGACACAGGGACAGGCCCCAGACACAGAGAGTCAGAGAGAGAGTGACCGTTTCAGGGACAGAGAGGGAGAGACAGTGCCGGGGAGAGAGAGAAACAATGTCAGTGAAAGAGTGACAGTTTCAGGCAGAGAGAGTGAGACAGTGTCAGAGAGAGACAGTGTGGGTGATGGAGAGACAGTGTGAGAGAGAGAGAGAGAGAAACAGAGAGGAGGAAGAGATAGAGACACTGGGCCTGATTCAGACCTGATCGTAGATGTGATAAATTTAGCACAGCTACAATCAGGCACACTGACATGCGGGGGGACGCCCAGCACAGGGCTAGTCAGTCCCTACCCCGTCGCTCAAGTACAAAAGCATTGCACAGCGGCGATGCTTTTGTACATAGGAGTAGCTCCCTACCTGCGCAGCTCCTGTGTGCTGGCAGGGAGCTACTCATTGCTGTAAGGGTCGCAGCGGCTGTGTGTAACGTCACGCAGCCACCGCGGCCCGCCCCCTGCATGGTCCGGGCACGCCTGTGCTGCCCAGACCGCACCCCCTAAACTGCGGGCAAATGCCGCCAGCCCACCCCCTCCCACCCAATGACTGCCTCTGCCTGTCAATCAGGCAGAGGCGATCGCAGGACTGAGATGGCTGTCGGCTGCCTGGCATGCGGTGCCGGCGCGGATGCGCAGTTCAGACCTGATCGCCTGCTGTGCGTAAACGCACAGCATCGATCAGGTCTGAATTAAGCCCAGTGTCAGGGAGAGGCAGAGAGAGAGGGAGGGCCAGCAGGAGAAACAATACACTACCTGAGTACAGCACAGCGCGGATGACCATCAACCATCACTGATTCTGAATCATCGATGGTTTATCCTCAATGTCGAATACTTTTGCCATCGACGGCGGAGAACCAGATGGGTTTCCGCCATTGATGGTGGGCATGAGGCTGATGGTAATGCACAGTATGGTATACACAGTATAATGCACACATATACCATACAGTATATAGTACAGTGTGTGATATGTATACACCACATTATACACATATAATACACACACTACATATAGTATAATGCACAGATACAGTTCGCTGGGATATATTATATATATATATATATATATATATATATATATTAGTGATGTGCACCGGAAATTTTTCGGGTTTTTTGTTTTGGTTTTGGATTCGGTTCCGAGGCCGTGTTTTGGATTCGGACGCGTTTTGGCAAAACCTCCCTGAAAATTTTTTGTCGGATTCGGGTGTGTTTTGGATTCGGGTGTTTTTTTTACAAAAAACCCTCAAAAACAGCTTAAATCATAGAATTTGGGGGTCATTTTGATCCCATAGTATTATTAACCTCAATAACCATAATTTCCGCTCATTTTCAGTCTATTCTGAACACCTCACACCTCACAATATTACTTTTAGTCCTAAAATTTGCACCGAGGTCGCTGGATGACTAAGCTAAGCGACCCAAGTGGCCGACACAAACACCTGGCCCATCTAGGAGTGGCACTGCAGTGTCAGACAGGATGGCACTTCAAAAAATAGTCCCCAAACAGCACATGATGCAAAGAAAAAAAGAGGCGCAATGAGGTAGCTGTGTGACTAAGCTAAGCGACCCAAGTGGCCGACACAAACACCTGGCCCATCTAGGAGTGGCACTGCAGTGTCAGACAGGAAGGAAGATTTAAAAAATAGTCCCCAAACAGCACATGATGCAAAGAAAAAAAGGGGTGCACCAAGGTCGCTGGATGGCTAAGCTAAGCGACACAAGTGGCCGACACAAACTCCTGGCCCATCTAGGAGTGGCACTGCAGTGTCAGGCAGGATGGCACTTCAAAAAAATAGTCCCCAAACAGCACATGATGCAAAGAAAAATGAAAGAAAAAAGAGGTGCAAGATGGAATTGTCCTTGGGCCCTCCCACCCACCCTTATGTTGTATAAACAGGACATGCACACTTTAACGAACCCATCATTTCAGCGACAGGGTCTGCCACACGACTGTGACTGAAATGACTGGTTGGTTTGGGCCCCCACCAAAAAAGAAGCAATCAATCTCTCCTTCGACAAACTGGCTCTACAGAGGCAAGATGTCCACCTCCTCCTCATCGTCCGATTCCTCACCCCTTTCACTGTGTACATCCCCCTCCTCACAGATTATTAATTCGTCCCCAATGGAATCCACCATCTCAGGTCCCTGTGTACTTTCTGGAGGCAATTGCTGGTGAATGTCTCCACGGAGGAATTGATTATAAATCATTTTGATGGACATCATCTTCTCCACATTTTCTGGAAGTAACCTCGTACGCCGATTGCTGACAAGGTGAGCGGCTGCATTAAACACTCTTTTGGAGTACACACTGGAGGGGGGGCAACTTAGGTAAAATAAAGCCAGTTTGAGCAAGGGCCTCCAAATTGCCTCTTTTTCCTGCCAGTATATGTACGGACTGTCTGACGTGCCTACTTGGATGCGGTCACTCATATAATCCTCCACCATTCTTTCAATGGTGAGAGAATCATATGCAGTGACAGTAGACGACATGTCAGTAATCGTTGGCAGGTCCTTCAGTCCGGACCAGATGTCAGCACTCACTCCAGACTGCCCTGCATCACCGCCAGCGGGTGGGCTCGGAATTCTTAGCCTTTTCTTCACAGGCCCAGTTGCGGGAGAATGTGAAGGAGGAGCTGTTGACGGGTCACTTTCCGCTTGACTTGACAATTTTCTCACCAGCAGGTCTTTGAACCTCTGCAGACTTGTGTCTGCCGGAAAGAGAGATACAACGTAGGTTTTAAATCTAGGATCGAGCACGGTGGCCAAAATGTAGTGCTCTAATTTCAACAGATTGACCACCCGTGAATCCTGGTTAAACGGATTAAGGGCTCCATCCACAAGTCCCACATGCCTAGCAGAATCGCTCTGTTTTAGCTCCTCCTTCAATGTCTCCAGCTTTTTCTGCAAAAGCCTGATGAGGGGAATGACCTGACTCAGGCTGGCAGTGTCTGAACTGACTTCACGTGTGGCAAGTTCAAAGGGTTGCAGAACCTTGCACAACGTTGAAATCATTCTCCACTGCGCTTGAGTCAGGTGCATTCCCCCTCCTTTGCCTATATCGTAGGCAGATGTATAGGGTTGAATGGCCTTTTGCTGCTCCTCCATCCTCTGAAGCATATAGAGGGTTGAATTCCACCTCGTTACCACCTCTTGATTCAGATGATGGCAGGGCAGGTTTAGGACTGTTTGCTGGTGCTCCAGTCTTCGGCACGCGGTGGCTGAATGCCGAAAGTGGCCCGCAATTCTTCGGGCCACCGACAGCATCTCTTGCATGCCCCTGTCGTTTTTTAAATAATTCTGCACCACCAAATTCAATGTATGTGCAAAACATGGGACGTGCTGGAATTTGCCCACATGTAATGCACGCACAATATTGGTGGCGTTGTCCTATGTCACAAATCCCCAGGAGAGTCCAATTGGGGTAAGCCATTCTGCGATGATGTTCCTCAGTTTCCGTAAGAGGTTGTCAGCTGTGTGCCTCTTATGGAAAGCGGTGATACAATGCGTAGCCTGCCTAGGAACGAGTTGGCGTTTGCGAGATGCTGCTACTGGTACCGCCGCTGCTGTTCTTGCTGCGGGAGGCAACACATCTACCCAGTGGGCTGTCACAGTCATATAGTCCTGAGTCTGCCCTGCTCCACTTGTCCACATGTCCGTGGTTAAGTGGACATTGGGTACAACTGCATTTTTTAGGACACTGGTGACTCTTTTTCTGACGTCTGTGTACATTTTCGGTATTGCCTGCCTAGAGAAATGGAACCAAGATGGTATTTGGTACCGGGGACACAGTACCTCAATCAAGTCTCTAGTTCCCTGTGAATTAACGGTGGATACCGGAAACACGTTTCTCACCACCCAGGCTGCCAAGGCCTGAGTTATCCGCTTTGCAGCAGGATGACTACTGTGATATTTCATCTTCCTCGCAAAGGACTGTTGGACAGTCAATTGCTTACTGGAAGTAGTACAAGTGGTCTTCCGACTTCCCCTCTGGGATGATGATCAACTCCCAGCAGCAACAACAGCAGCGCCAGCGCAGTAGGCGTTACACTCAAGGATGCATCAGAGGAATCCCAGGCAGAAGAGGACTCGTCAGACTTGACAGTGACATGGCCTGCAGGACTATTGGCTTTCCTGTCTAAGGAGGAAATTGACACTGAGGGAGTTGGTGGTGTGGTTTGCAGGAGCTTGGTTACAAGAGGAAGGGATTTCGTGGTCAGTGGACTGCTTCCGCTGTCATCCAAAGTTTTTGAACTTGTCACTGACTTCTGATGAATGCAGTCCAGGTGACGTATAAGGGAGGATGTTCCTAGGTGGTTAACGTCCTTACCCCTACTTATTACAGCTTGACAAAGGCAACACACGGCTTGACACCAGTTGTCCGCATTTCTGTTGAAATAATTCCACACCGAAGAGGTGATTTTTTTTGTATTTTGACCAGGCATGTCAATGGCCATATTCGTCCCAAGGACAACAGGTGTCTCCCCGGGTGCCTGACTTAAACAAACCACCTCACCATCAGAATCCTCCTTGTCAATTTCCTCCCCGGCGCCAGCAACACCCATATCCTCATCCTGGTGTACTTCAACAGTGACATCTTCAATTTGACTATCAGGAACTGGACTGCGGGTGCTCCTTCCAGCACTTGCAGGGGACGTGCAAATGGTGGAAGGAGCAACCTCTTCCCGTCCAGTGTTGGGAAGGTCAGGCATCGCAACCGACACAATTGGACTCTCCTTGGGGATTTGTGATTTAGAAGAACGCACAGTTCTTTGCTGTGCTTTTGCCATCTTAACTCTTTTAAGTTTTCTAGCAGGAGGATGAGTGCTTCCATCCTCAGGTGAAGCTGAACCACTAGACTTGAACATAGGCCAGGGCCTCAGCCGTTCCTTGCCACTCCGTGTCGTAAATGGCACATTGGCAAGTTTACGCTTCTCCTCAGACGATTTTGATTTAGATTTTTGGGTCATTTTACTGAGCTTTATTTTTTTGGATTTTACATGCTCTCTACTATGACATTGGGCATCGGCCTTGGCAGACGACGTTGATGGCATTTCATCGTCTCGGCCATGACTAGTGGCAGCAGCTTCAGCACGAGGTGGAAGTGGATCTTGATCTTTCCCTATTTTACCCTCCACATTTTTGTTCTCCATTTTTTAATGTGTGGAATTATATGCCAGTAATATATCAATAGCAATGGCCTACTACTATATATACTGCGCACAACTGAAATGCACCACATGTATGGATGGATAGTATACTTGACGACACAGAGGTAGATAGAGCAGTGGCCTACTGTACCGTACTGCTATATAGTATATACTGGTGGTCAGCAAACTGTGCAAAACTGAAATGCACCACAGGTATGGATGGATAGTATACTTGACGACACAGAGGTAGGTAGAGCAGTGGCCTACTGTACCGTACTGTTATATAGTATATACTGGTGGTCAGCAAACCGTGCAAAACTGAAATGCACCACAGGTATGGATGGGTAGTATACTTGACGACACAGAGGTAGGTAGAGCAGTGGCCTACTGTACCGTACTGCTATATAGTATATACTGGTGGTCAGAAAACTGTGCAAAACTGAAATGCACCACAGGTATGGATGGATAGTATACTTGACGACACAGAGGTAGGTAGAGCAGTGGCCTACTGTACCGTACTGCTATATATTATATACTGGTGGACAGCAAACTGTGCAAAACTGAAATGCACCACAGGTATGGATGGATAGTATACTTGACGACACAGAGGTAGGTAGAGCAGTGGCCTTCTGTACCGTACTGCTATATAGTATATACTGGTGGTCAGCAAACCGTGCAAAACTGAAATGCACCACAGGTATGGATGGATAGTATACTTGACGACACAGAGGTAGGTAGAGCAGTGGCCTTCTGTACCGTAATGCTATATAGTATATACTGGTGGTCAGCAAACTGTGCAAAACTGAAATGCACCACAGGTATGGATGGATAGTATACCTGACGACACAGAGGTAGGTAGAGCAGTGGACTACTGTACCGTACTGCTATATATATAGTTATACTGGTGGTCAGCAAAATTCTGCACTGTCCTCCTACTATATACTACAATGAAGCACAGATATGGAGCGTTTTTCAGGCAGAGAACGTATAATACTGGTGGTCACTGGTCACTGGTCAGCAAAACTCTGCACTGTCCTCCTACTATATAATACTGCTGGTCCCCAGTCCCCACAATAAAGCAGTGTGAGCACAGATATATGCAGCACACTGAGCACAGATATGGAGCGTTTTTCAGGCAGAGAACGTATAATACTGGTGGTCACTGGTCATCAAAACTCTGCACTGTCCTCCTACTATATAATACTGCTGGTCCCCAGTCCCCACAATAAAGCAATTAGCACACTGAGCACAGATATTTGCAGCACACTGAGCACAGTCAGATATGGAGCGTTTTTCAGGCAGAGAACGTAGATATTTGCACTTGCAGCACACTGAGCACAGATATTTGCAGCACAATTTGCAGCCCACTGAACATAGAAACTGAGAGGATGCCATCCACGTCCTCTCACGATCATCTCCAATGCACGAGTGAAAAATGGCGGCGACGCGTGGCTCCTTATATAGAATACGAATCTCGCGAGAATCCGACCGCGGGATGATGACGTTCGGGCACACTCGGGTTAACCGAGCAAGGCGGGAGGATCCGAGTTGCTCGGACCCGTGAAAAAAAAGGTGACGTTCGGGCGGGTTCGGATCCGAACCCGCTCATCACTAATATATATATATATATACAATTTGTGCAGTGTCCGGCTCTCACTTAATGCTGTATTTCTGCGCCGGGTGCCCGCATACAGGGAAAAGTAGATATACAAATGGTAATATGCAGCACTCCTGGCGTCTTGAGAAATCACACTTATCCAGCACGTTCGTATGGCAACGTTTCAGTGCCGTTTATTGTGGCACTTTCGTCAGGTTTAACAAAAGAACAAAGACAATCACTTACCTATATACCCCTAGACACCAGTGTGAAAGCGCTGCTCCGTTGGCGGGACCGATTCCCGGGCGGGTGGCGCGTAACGTGTGACGACATCAGCCGATGCGTCATCACAGTGCTCCCCATCACCATAGCTACCAGAGTAAAACAGCAGATCATAGCGTATATTAGAAAAATACCAGTATACATAGCACAGTCACTGTACAATAAATGGTCACCATCTGCATGACATTACTATATATGGCACAATAACAAACATACTGCCTAATGTTAAATTAGCGTATTATTTAAATGCTATCGATATTCCATTGAAAAAAGATAAACAATCACAATGGGGGATTTTAACTACTAATATACTAGCATATTACATAGTGTAATGTTAACCACAAGGTGCTACGCAATATGATCAGATACCCCACAATGCACACTGCCAGTTTATAAGAAACAATTTAACCCCAAGTGCTCATTTAGCCCCTTGGGGTGCAGTGTACCCAACTGATGGATCCAACGTGTCTCCAATCGTAATAATCTAAGACCTCGATTCCCACCCCTCATGGATTGGGGGACGTGATCTATCATACGGTACCTCAGAGATACCAAAGGATGTCTAGCCGTTAGGAAATGTCTAGCGACCGGTTGGTCACTATGACCAGTGGTAATAGCCGACTTAATGGCCGATCTGTGGGCTGCCATACGTTCCTTGAACATCCGTTCGGTCTTACCCACGTATGACAGCCCACAGGGGCACACAAGCTGGTAAATCACGTATCTGGATGAACATGTAAGGCGGAATTTAATGGAAATGGATCTACCAGTGAGGGGATGTTGAAATTGGTCACCAGGGATAAGGAATTGACATGTAGTGCAGGTGCACCTGATGCATCCCTTTCTGCTGCTGAGGAGAGTGGTAGTGTCGCGGGGATTGGTAATATCAGCCTTCACCAGTATATCTCGTAGGTTTCGGTTTCTAGAGTAACAACACATAATTCTAGTATCCTGCAAGGGGAGATCCGTATCTGACTGCACTACTGACCACAGTTTTTTTACCTTCTGTTGGATAGCTCGGCTTTGGTAGCTGTAACGATTGACCCATGGTAAGAACTTGTCTGATCTAGTTCTATTACTAGATATCAGTAATTGCTGGCGGTCCTTACTAAGCGCCTTAGCTTTCGCTGCATGTAGGTCTTGCCTCGGATATCCCCTAGCTGCAAATTTATCTAGCATGATGTTCATTTGGGATTCCGCTAATGTGATATCAGATGTAATACGTCTGATACGGATAAACTGGGAGTACGGGAGCCCCCGTTTTAGCGGTCCAGGATGACAGCTCTCAAAGTGCAACAGATTATTTCTATCTGTAGGTTTTGTGTACAGGGAGGTGGTAATCTGACCCTCATTGATTTTAATCTCTACATCTAGGAAATTAATTAATTGGTTGCTGATGTTATATGTAAGTTTAACCGCATGGTTCTTGCTATTATGTTGCTCAATCGTTGCTATGAATGCCTCCTCTGTACCTCGCCAAAAGATTAGTAAATCATCAATAAAGCGGTAATATAATACAATATTATCACTGATCACTGGGTCACTGAAAAATATGTCCTCCTCAATCTCGAACATATACATGTTGCTGTACGATGGGGCCACACTGGACCCCATCGCACAACCCCTCAATTGCAGATAAAATTTTCCATCATATAGGAAAAAATTTTTTGTAAGAACCATTTCCAACAACCCCATACAAAACTCCAATTGAGGACCATTATATAAACTGCTATTCATCAAGAAATTTTTAGTTGCCGCAATACCCTCGCTATGAGGTATAATAGTGTAGAGACTCTGAACGTCTACACTACAAAGCAGTATTGGTTCTGTAAAAGCTGATAATTGGTCAATTTTTCTAAGCAACGTACTGGTATCTAATAGATATCTAGGATGATTCTGTATGCTGGGTTGGAATAATGCGTCAAGATACACAGAGATAGGTTGGAACAGGGACTGTCTCGCTGAGATGATTGGACGGCCTGGTGGCCTTACCAATGACTTATGGATTTTAGGGGTTGTATACAGTAATGGCACCATAGGGTGGCTCGGAGTTAAAGCTTTACACAACTCATCATTGATAACACCCTGCTCAACTGCAGCATTAAGAAAATCATTAAGCTCATGTGTATAGGTAGATGTAGGATCTCTTGGCAATAAAAGATAAGTCTCACTATCACAAAGCTGCATGTCAATCTCTGCTTTATAGTCATCGATGTTTTGTATGACCAGAGCACCTCCTTTATCCGCTGGCCTAAAGATAAGGTCTTTGTTGTTTGCGAGATCATTTAATGCTTGGATTTCCATTTTAGTAAGGTTGTAGCGACACTTTATCGGCGAGTCCACCAAGTTGTCAGTCTCTTGTTCGAGTAGTCTCATGAATGTTTTGATAGATGCATTCATGGACTGTGGTTCAAACGTGGATCTCGGTTGAAGCTTTTGCACCTGTATAGGGATCGGATGAGGACTGCCCATTGGGCTTCTAGTAGGTGGTTTTTTAGCAAAATATTCCTTAAGTTTCAACTGCCGTTGTAGTTTGTATTTCTCTATTTTCCATTGCAATGGATTAATACGGCTAGTCGGGACAAATGACAGTCCTTTAGCAAGAACTCTCTTCTCGGTGTCATTGAGTTCATACTCTGAGAGATTAATTATTTGGGTTTGGGATTCTTTGGCGGTCTCCCCACTCGCCTTTTTTCTTTGCCATTGATGGCCACGTCTGGTGTAGGGTCGCCGACGTCGCGTCTGGTGTCTCTTGTTGCCTGTGCTAAAGGGCCATCATTGCCCCGATGCTGTTGCATATTATCAGAATCACTGGTGCTAGGCGTGTGATCATTGGAAGATTCCATGTCTCTAGTGTTCTCAGCTTGCGTCTAAAAAATGGTTTCCTCCCATCCCGTCTACTGGGATTTTCGTTCCACCGGTACACGTTGTTGTTTTCATAATCCATATCGACTTTCATCTTTTTTTCTTGTTTAAATTTAATTAGATCCCGTTTATACAATTGCATCTGGGTATTTAATTTTTCATACCAATTGGTATTTGGGTCTGTTTCCAGATTAGATTTATAGACTGTCTCCACTGCTGCTATTTTCTCCTTGAGAGTGTTCATTTCCTTGGTGGACTGCTCTATAATGAGTAGCATTAGATCTAGTGAGCATTTGTTCATTATGCCTACCCATTTACGACAGAATGTAGGGTCGTTACGCCCTATGGTGGGCGAGTTCCGCATGCGAAGCCCCCTCGGTATCTTTTTGGAGCGATAATACTCACTAAGGGATAGGCAGTGGTAGTAATAATCTGTTTCTTTTCTTCTCCATTTCAGTAGATTCCGATATACTTGTTCTAATGAAGATGCCTCCTCCTGTTCACCAATCACTTCATTGTACAGGATACCTTCCGCCTCAGCTTCTGAGTATCCATGAAGTTCTCCCACTGGGTAGACCATATGGGTATAGCCACTGGCAGCTTGATGTGCAGATGATTCCATGGAGATTCTGTCTGTTCCGGTAGCCATCCCTAAAATTGGTATTAAAATCAAAATTGCTGTGTGCACAGCATCAAAATCCGGCTGTAGAGATCCTCTGCAGCCAACTCCGCAGCAGCAGAGAAAAAACACTGACGTATGGGGGTAATTTGCAATGGAGCCTTGACTAGAGCAACACACATGTGCAGGATGTGTTGCCCAAATATACAATTTGTGCAGTGTCCGGCTCTCACTTAATGCTGTATTTCTGCGCCGGGTGCCCGCATACAGGGAAAAGTAGATATACAAATGGTAATATGCAGCACTCCTGGCGTCTTGAGAAATCACACTTATCCAGCACGTTCGTATGGCAACGTTTCAGTGCCGTTTATTGTGGCACTTTCGTCAGGTTTAACAAAAGAACAAAGACAATCACTTACCTATATACCCCTAGACACCAGTGTGAAAGCGCTGCTCCGTTGGCGGGACCGATTCCCGGGCGGGTGGCGCGTAACGTGTGACGACATATATAGTAATGTCATGCAGATGGTGACCATTTATTGTACAGTGACTGTGCTATGTATACTGGTATTTTTCTAATATACGCTATGATCTGCTGTTTTACTCTGGTAGCTATGGTGATGGGGAGCACTGTGATGACGCATCGGCTGATGTCGTCACACGTTACGCGCCACCCGCCCGGGAATCGGTCCCGCCAACGGAGCAGCGCTTTCACACTGGTGTCTAGGGGTATATAGGTAAGTGATTGTCTTTGTTCTTTTGTTAAACCTGACGAAAGTGCCACAATAAACGGCACTGAAACGTTGCCATACGAACGTGCTGGATAAGTGTGATTTCTCAAGACGCCAGGAGTGCTGCATATTACCATTTGTATATCTACTTTTCCCTGTATGCGGGCACCCGGCGCAGAAATACAGCATTAAGTGAGAGCCGGACACTGCACAAATTGTATATTTGGGCAACACATCCTGCACATGTGTGTTGCTCTAGTCAAGGCTCCATTGCAAATTACCCCCATACGTCAGTGTTTTTTCTCTGCTGCTGCGGAGTTGGCTGCAGAGGATCTCTACAGCCGGATTTTGATGCTGTGCACACAGCAATTTTGATTTTAATACCAATTTTAGGGATGGCTACCGGAACAGACAGAATCTCCATGGAATCATCTGCACATCAAGCTGCCAGTGGCTATACCCATATGGTCTACCCAGTGGGAGAACTTCATGGATACTCAGAAGCTGAGGCGGAAGGTATCCTGTACAATGAAGTGATTGGTGAACAGGAGGAGGCATCTTCATTAGAACAAGTATATCGGAATCTACTCAAATGGAGAAGAAAAGAAACAGATTATTACTACCACTGCCTATCCCTTAGTGAGTATTATCGCTCCAAAAAGATACCGAGGGGGCTTCGCATGCGGAACTCGCCCACCATAGGGCGTAACGACCCTACATTCTGTCGTAAATGGGTAGGCATAATGAACAAATGCTCACTAGATCTAATGCTACTCATTATAGAGCAGTCCACCAAGGAAATGAACACTCTCAAGGAGAAAATAGCAGCAGTGGAGACAGTCTATAAATCTAATCTGGAAACAGACCCAAATACCAATTGGTATGAAAAATTAAATACCCAGATGCAATTGTATAAACGGGATCTAATTAAATTTAAACAAGAAAAAAAGATGAAAGTCGATATGGATTATGAAAACAACAACGTGTACCGGTGGAACGAAAATCCCAGTAGACGGGATGGGAGGAAACCATTTTTTAGACGCAAGCTGAGAACAACTAGAGACATGGAATCTTCCAATGATCACACGCCTAGCACCAGTGATTCTGATAATATGCAACAGCATCGGGGCAATGATGGCCCTTTAGCACAGGCAACAAGAGACACCAGACGCGACGTCGGCGACCCTACACCAGACGTGGCCATCAATGGCAAAGAAAAAAGGCGAGTGGGGAGACCGCCAAAGAATCCCAAACCCAAATAATTAATCTCTCAGAGTATGAACTCAATGACACCGAGAAGAGAGTTCTTGCTAAAGGACTGTCATTTGTCCCGACTAGCCGTATTAATCCATTGCAATGGAAAATAGAGAAATACAAACTACAACGGCAGTTGAAACTTAAGGAATATTTTGCTAAAAAACCACCTACTATAAGCCCAATGGGCAGTCCTCATCCGATCCCTATACAGGTGCAAAAGCTTCAACCGAGATCCACGTTTGAACCACAGTCCATGAATGCATCTATCAAAACATTCATGAGACTACTCGAACAAGAGACTGACAACTTGGTGGACTCGCCGATAAAGTGTCGCTACAACCTTACTAAAATGGAAATCCAAGCATTAAATGATCTCGCAAACAACAAAGACCTTATCTTTAGGCCAGCGGATAAAGGAGGTGCTCTGGTCATACAAAACATCGATGACTATAAAGCAGAGATTGACATGCAGCTTTGTGATAGTGAGACTTATCTTTTATTGCCAAGAGATCCTACATCTACCTATACACATGAGCTTAATGATTTTCTTAATGCTGCAGTTGAGCAGGGTATTATCAATGATGAGTTGTGTAAAGCTTTAACTCCGAGCCACCCTATGGTGCCATTACTGTATACAACCCCTAAAATCCATAAGTCATTGGTAAGGCCACCAGGCCGTCCAATCATCTCAGCGAGACAGTCCCTGTTCCAACCTATCTCTGTGTATCTTGACGCATTATTCCAACCCAGCATACAGAATCATCCTAGATATCTATTAGATACCAGTACGTTGCTTAGAAAAATTGACCAATTATCAGCTTTTACAGAACCAATACTGCTTTGTAGTGTAGACGTTCAGAGTCTCTACACTATTATACCTCATAGCGAGGGTATTGCGGCAACTAAAAATTTCTTGATGAATAGCAGTTTATATAATGGTCCTCAATTGGAGTTTTGTATGGGGTTGTTGGAAATGGTTCTTACAAAAAAATTTTTCCTATATGATGGAAAATTTTATCTGCAATTGAGGGGTTGTGCGATGGGGTCCAGTGTGGCCCCATCGTACAGCAACATGTATATGTTCGAGATTGAGGAGGACATATTTTTCAGTGACCCAGTGATCAGTGATAATATTGTATTATATTACCGCTTTATTGATGATTTACTAATCTTTTGGCGAGGTACAGAGGAGGCATTCATAGCAACGATTGAGCAACATAATAGCAAGAACCATGCGGTTAAACTTACATATAACATCAGCAACCAATTAATTAATTTCCTTGATGTAGAGATTAAAATCAATGAGGGTCAGATTACCACCTCCCTGTACACAAAACCTACAGATAGAAATAATCTGTTGCACTTTGAGAGCTGTCATCCTGGACCGCTAAAACGGGGGCTCCCGTACTCCCAGTTTATCCGTATCAGACGTATTACATCTGATATCACATTAGCGGAATCCCAAATGAACATCATGCTAGATAAATTTGCAGCTAGGGGATATCCGAGGCAAGACCTACATGCAGCGAAAGCTAAGGCGCTTAGTAAGGACCGCCAGCAATTACTGATATCTAGTAATAGAACTAGATCAGACAAGTTCTTACCATGGGTCAATCGTTACAGCTACCAAAGCCGAGCTATCCAACAGAAGGTAAAAAAACTGTGGTCAGTAGTGCAGTCAGATACGGATCTCCCCTTGCAGGATACTAGAATTATGTGTTGTTACTCTAGAAACCGAAACCTACGAGATATACTGGTGAAGGCTGATATTACCAATCCCCGCGACACTACCACTCTCCTCAGCAGCAGAAAGGGATGCATCAGGTGCACCTGCACTACATGTCAATTCCTTATCCCTGGTGACCAATTTCAACATCCCCTCACTGGTAGATCCATTTCCATTAAATTCCGCCTTACATGTTCATCCAGATACGTGATTTACCAGCTTGTGTGCCCCTGTGGGCTGTCATACGTGGGTAAGACCGAACGGATGTTCAAGGAACGTATGGCAGCCCACAGATCGGCCATTAAGTCGGCTATTACCACTGGTCATAGTGACCAACCGGTCGCTAGACATTTCCTAACGGCTAGACATCCTTTGGTATCTCTGAGGTACCGTATGATAGATCACGTCCCCCAATCCATGAGGGGTGGGAATCGAGGTCTTAGATTATTACGATTGGAGACACGTTGGATCCATCAGTTGGGTACACTGCACCCCAAGGGGCTAAATGAGCACTTGGGGTTAAATTGTTTCTTATAAACTGGCAGTGTGCATTGTGGAGTATCTGATCATATTGCGTAGCACCTTGTGGTTAACATTACACTATGTAATATGCTAGTATATTAGTAGTTAAAATCCCCCATTGTGATTGTTTATCTTTTTTCAATGGAATATCGATAGCATTTAAATAATACGCTAATTTAACATTAGGCAGTATGTTTGTTATTGTGCCATATATAGTAATGTCATGCAGATGGTGACCATTTATTGTACAGTGACTGTGCTATGTATACTGGTATTTTTCTAATATACGCTATGATCTGCTGTTTTACTCTGGTAGCTATGGTGATGGGGAGCACTGTGATGACGCATCGGCTGATGTCGTCACACGTTACGCGCCACCCGCCCGGGAATCGGTCCCGCCAACGGAGCAGCGCTTTCACACTGGTGTCTAGGGGTATATAGGTAAGTGATTGTCTTTGTTCTTTTGTTAAACCTGACGAAAGTGCCACAATAAACGGCACTGAAACGTTGCCATACGAACGTGCTGGATAAGTGTGATTTCTCAAGACGCCAGGAGTGCTGCATATTACCATTTGTATATATATATATATATATATTTATATATATGCACCCCGTATAAACCACATAATACCTGCAGTATAAAACACAGCAGGACACATGGTGTAATCACACTGCATAGGATAGTACAGTATAAGAGACTCACAGCTGTGAAGGCTTCCGAGCTGCACAAGTCTATGATGGGGGCGGGACTTCACGTCATTAGGCCCCGCCCCCCTATATACCCGCGAATCGGGAGCCAGTCAGGGCAGAGCAGGCCGGGCCAGACTTGGTCCCCCCCTCTCTCCTGCTACATCCTCCGTGCTGCTGCTGCTGCAGCGTTACACACAGCTTGCTTGCACTGCAGCATCCTGAGCTCCAGCTCCTCCAGAAAAAAAAATATGACATCGGGTGAGCACTGCAGGCGCCTTACATCCCTTGCTGTGCAGATCCTGTAACATCATTTTTTTTTTTTTGCTTCACTCACTGCCGCCCTCAAAATGCCGGCGCCCAAAGGCAGTTGCCTAAAGCTGCCTAATGGTGGCGCCGGCCCTGGGCTTATGGGGTCCCGGCAGGGGCATTTCTAGAGAAGAGGAGGCCCGTCTGGGCCCCCTCCTCTCTAGCCGGCAGTGCAGAGACTCTGGGCACTAGGGTCCCCAGGGGACCCTAGCCCTGTCCTAGAGTCTAGGGTGCATGCGCAGGTCTCCGGAAAAATGGCACGGTGGCCATTTTCCCAGTGAGTTTCCTACTGTGCATGCGCAAAACACCGGGAAAATGGCGCTGCACCATTTTCCCAGTAATTTCTGCAGCACTGCTACTGCGCTGTGTGACTAAGGAGGGTAAATATTAAACATAATGGGTGCAGGGTGTGCGGTGTGAGCCCCCCTAGACCTGGAGTGCCTGTTTGCACCACACACGCTGCACCTATTATAAATACGCCAGTGGGTCCCGGTCTCAGCTCCTATAATTTAGTTGTCTACTAAGTTCCTGAAATTACCTGCTACTGTACGCAATTGATTAATGCCCCAAAGTAGTTATTGCTCAGTAAGTCTTACTTGTGGATGACAATACACTGGTACTTTTCAGAGCTTGGTTATGTATTGTGTTTTACTCACAAGTGGTTCCACATAAGTAGCAGTGAGAAACCTTATTTAAAAATCCATGTAGCCATGGGGATCGTTGTGCCTTATTATAACCAATGCAGGTAAATGGCACTGGTGATGGGGCGTGGCCTGGCTGGCAAACGAGGAAGCTTCTTTGCTTATGAGCTCCAGCTTCTGCTTCTGCAAAACCCCTTTACAGCACCCTTTTTTTTATTTTGTCCCCCTGGCTTTTAGTCCCCATCTCCTCACCTTGTGCCCGTGTTTCTGTGGAGTGAGTCGCAGAGTCGGGAGGCAGCCCTCGCTGTCTCTGCGGACTGCGGCCCTCCTTCTCTTGTGCAGCCGGGGCCTGGAGTTTGGAGAAGCTCTGGGACGGTGGACGGAGCTGTGTGCGGGTGGTCGAGTCCTCTCCCCCCGCTTGATCGCTGGCCGGACCCCGCTTTCTCACCCCTCCGTGTGGTCTGGGCTCCCGTCTGGCGGCTATGCTCGGCGGCTGTTGCGCCTTCCGGCTCTCTGGGAGAGAGCAGCCTGCGGTGGCGGCCATCTTCTCCACGCACGCATCAGCACGGACGGCGCTTGGAGATCAGTGTATCCTCAGGGGCTCCTACCTGTGTTCCCCTCTCTTTCTCCCCCCCCCCCCCCGGTCTCAATGTGATTGCATGTTTACTGCTGGAATTCTCCTCCTGCAATATAGCCTACATCAATAATAGCATCCCTGCTTAAATTGGGCTATAGTGCATGGTCTGCCTCATACTCTCCCCTGCTGCTATATTTTCCCTGGCTCCAAAAAGTGGGTCCACCTGATGCCAGCCATCCACTGTGTTATACAACACCTCAACACCCCCCACCTCACCCTGTTTGTGCTACACTACTTTCCGCTGGGAAATTATATATAAATTCTCATTCCTGGGAAGACGCTGCTGGTCGGGTCCCCCAGCTGAAGGGGAATTCCTTATTTCCTCATCCTTTATCATCTATTTCTGCGGACTTAAGCACCTCATCAAGTTATATAGCACACAGTGGTGATTTCATTATGTGCCTGCACTCTCGCCTCTATGTAACATATATGGCGTAATGCCCTACACTCAGCGGCAGGGCCCTGACTTACTCAGATTTCTGCTTTCTGATCTTCCTGACTTACTGGGAATTCCTGAGGAATTATCATCCCTAGAGATTGAACGAGCCCACCACCTGGGTCCACCGGGGGACTCTAATCAAGCCCGTCCTCGCCCAGTAATATTTCGCTGTTTAAATTTCAGACATAAGGAACTGATTTGGTCCGCAGCTAGATCCAAAGGTGCACTGACATGGGATGGTCAAAGACTATTTCTCTTTCAAGACTATTCGGCAGAGGTGTCCAGGTCTCGAAGGAAATGTCAGTTGTATGCTCCCAACTGGTGCAGTCGGGTACCAAGTTTGCATTGCTTTACCCCGCACGGCTGCGCATCTTCTTACCTCAAGGTCCTAAGGACTTCACGAACGTGGATGATGCCAAGGCATTCCTCCAACGTGAGGCAGAGCCCACGGAATCTTCTACAATGGACCAAAATGAGTGAGACTGTAGACGGTCTGATTGTTTCGACTTCTTACCTCGACAATCCAAATTATGATATTCTGTGATACAGGCTGTTTTATGGTTATTATGTTTCATACGCTAATGTTTCCTGTCTCCTTGATATCTGATAGTTCAGGATAGAGTCTCCGTACTATGTTTTACTGTTTAGTATTGGTCAATCTTTAATAGGTTTATGCCCCCTCTTGATAATGTTTTTGGTTGTTTAGGTCTTCATTATGGTTTGAGGAGGGCGACATTATACTGTTTATTTCCGTGTTTCTTGCTTCTTTTGCAGGGGAGTGTTTGCGGTTGCCGCAATTCTATGTAATATGGTTGTGAACCCATTGTTTCGCAACCATCTTGTTAATTTCATGTTTTTCTATGTTCTCTGCTTTGTCTATCACTCCTTTCTCCCCTCTCCTATTCTCTCTACCCCTTTCCTTCTAGGGAGCAGGAGGAATATCCCCACTGGCATTCTACTGTTGGTACTTGTGACTATACCTATCAAATGTTCTATTTTGATGCTTTATACTGTAAATATGGATTTTCAATTTGTGTGACGCTACTATCACTCCTCTTTTTTGATTATGGAACGTGCGGGGCATACATTCCCCTGTTAAGCGTAGGCGGATACTCACTTACATGAATAAAGTGAAGGCTGACATTATCCTGTTACAGAAGACACATTTGACTCCTGAAGAACACTTAAAGCTTTCAATGCTTCGTCAGAAGCTGGTTGCTTCATCTTCTTACACATCAAAGGCGAGAGGGGTAGTTATCCTCATCCGTAAAGGGATCTCCTTTGAGATACATAGCCAAAACATTGACACGCAAGGTAGATTTATCATATTAGACATCACTTTAGAGGGCTCTAGGTACATTCTATGAAATGTTTATGCCCCTACTATTTATGACAAATCGTTCTATGTAAAACTTACTAACTTGCTTAGACCCTATACCGATACTCCTATTATTCTAGGTGGTGACCTAAATCTAGTCTCGTCCGTGGTGCTAGATAGGAAGGCAGCTTCTTCCCGCAAATATAGCCTTCTGAAGACCAACCTGACATACCTGTCCACCCAGCTTGGCCTTGTTGACATTTGGAGACTCCACAATCCTGTAGAACTCGAGTACACATATTACTCTGCCACTTTCAACTCATTTTCTCGCTTAGACTATTTTTTTGTTTCTGATGTTTTGTCAGACAAAATCACAGATACTAGTATAGAACCAATACTAATTTCAGATCATGCACCTATCTCTGTCACGCTCCAAACTAAGTATGTACTGGGCTCCTCCTCTCAATGGAGGTTCCCTGCCCGCCTGGCTGGATCTCAACACTTCCAGGACGTGTTGCTTGCCGCCTGGGATTCCTATTGCCTCAATAACTCCGTACATGAATCGAACCCGGCTCTGTTTTGGCAGACTGCCAAGGCGGTGCTGAGGGGAGATATTATTGCGTTTGTCGCTAAGTTAAAGAAAGAAATGAACACCACCTATCGTGCTGCCCAATCTAATCTCACTTCCTCCTTTCAAGATTTCAAAGCATCCCTTACGATGGATAGGAAAACTGCATACACCAAGGCTAAACAACACTTTGGTCAAGTCCTAACACAAATTTCTAATAAGGTTTTGGGGGCAGGTAAGCATAATATATTTCGCTTTGGCAATAAATCTGGGAAATTATTGTCTAGTCTTCTTAGGGCGGACTCTGGTCCGCATCATATAGCAGCTTTGAAGGATGGAGAGGGGAAATGTCATTTTCAGGGAAACAAGATCTCTGATATTTTTCATAACTTTTATAAAAATCTGTACTCCCAAGACCCGATTGACACTGCGGCTAAACATGTTTTTTGTAGGGGAATGGAGTTGCCCCAACTTAGTCACGAACATTCGGTATCCCTTACAGCCCCCATCACCGAGCAGGAAGTCCTAGATACCATTCATTCTCTTAAAAACCTTAAATCTCCAGGCCCCGACGGTTTGTCTGCAGAGTTCTACAAGATTCTTGAGACAAAAGTTAGTGGCCCCTTAGCATCTTTGTACAATTCCATTTATTCCCTTCACAGGGTCCCACAATATTTTAATTCGGCCTCAATTAGAGTACTGCCCAAACCGGGGCGAAACTCGCTATTGCCTTCCTCGTATAGACCTATTGCGTTACTTAACGTCGATTACAAGATCTTCACTAAACTTTTATCGGATAGGATAAAAAATATGCTCCCGAACCTCATTCATGAAGACCAAACTGGTTTTATATGGGGAAGGCATTCGGTGACAAATATTAGTAAGATTCTCGCTGTTATGCAGGCGTTGGAGTCCTCTCAGGCTGGTGGTCCTGCCTTCCTATTATCATTGGATGCCGAGAAGGCCTTTGATTTGGTTACGTGGGACCACCTGATCGAGACTCTCCGGAGGTTTGGCTTCCCACCTACATTTGTTTCCACGCTGCAGGCTCTCTATCACGAACCCCTCACTCAAATTTTCACTAATCAGTTCCTGTCTGCTCCTTTCTTCACCCAAAGAGGTACTAGGCAGGGCTGCCCACTTTCACCCCTCCTGTTTGCATTGGCTCTGGAACCCCTAGCTATTGCGCTTAGACGCCTTCACACCTTTTCTGGTGTTGAGGTGGGGGATGTGCAAATGAAGTTGAGTTTGTTCGCAGACGACATGCTCTTGTTTGTGCGTGACCCCCTGACTTCCATTCCGGCCATATTTGATATCATTACTAAATTCGGATCTTTTGCAGGGTACAGAGTAAATGCCAGCAAATCTGATTTGCTCCCCATAGGCCCCCAATCGGCTTCGGTAGACCTTACGAATCTCATACCTTGTCTCAAACTCAACACGGCTTCATTAAAATATCTAGGAATAAATATCCCCACACATACCTCTCAAATCTATTCTTATAATTACACGCCAATCATCCAGAAGATGAGGCGTCAATTGGAGAATTGGATTGATCTTCCCCTCTCCATCCTAGGCAGGACCATAGTGGTGAAATCAGTGACTTTTCCAAAATTATCATATTTGCTCCAGATGCTGCCTGTGACAATATCTAGATCAGATGCTTTGGTTTGTTCCAGAATATTTTCCAAATTTATTTGGAAGAATGGAAGACCGCGCATGCCCAGGTCTCGCACGTTCCTTCCTAAATAAAAGGGAGGACTCAGTGTCCCTAATGTCCAATGGTTTGCCAGAGCAGCCCTATTCCGCTACGCTTCGGATTGGCTCCTCAACCAAACGTCTTATGTTAACCTCCCCCTAGAGGAAGCACTTTTTTCCCCATACTCTCCGGCTGCCCTTCTGCACACCTGCCTGAGAGATGTCCTGAAAGAAATTAGACTTAATGTTTTATTTCATGACACATATAAGGCCTGGGTATTGATTCATAAAAATCTGAAGACTGATCCACATGTCACTCCTTACATCCCTATCTGGGGAAACCCTAATTTCCTTCCATCACTGCACAACAAAATGTTCTACACATGGAAATTGCAGGGTATTTCTGCAATTATGGATGTTTTTGATCCCGGCGGACAAATTCTCTCTTTTTCCCAACTGCAAGACAAATTCTCTCTGCCGCAGAAACAATTCTTCATGTACCTTCAACGTAGGCACTATGTTACCGCTCTTAAGGGTCCTGTGTGTCTGTTCCCCTCTTCTCATATAATACTGCATGTCCTAGTTCTTTGCCGCTCTCGCCCATTCAAAATTAAATACAGGTTGAGTATCCCATATCCAAATATTCCGAAATACGGACTTTTTTGAGTGAGAGTGAGATAGTGAAACCTTTGTTTTTTGATGGCTCAATGTACACAAACTTTGTTTAATACACAAAGTTATTAAAAATATTGTATTAAAGTACCTTCAGGCTGTGTGTATAAGGTGTATATGAAACATAAATGAATTGTGTGAATGTAGACACACTTTGTTTAATGCACAAAGTTATAAAAAATATTGGCTAAAATTACCTTCAGGCTGTGTGTATAAGGTGTATATGCAACATAAATGCATTCTGTGCTTAGATTTAGGTCCCATCACCATGATATCTCATTATGGTATACAATTATTCCAAAATACGGAAAAATCCCATATCCAAAATACCTCTGGTCCCAAGCATTTTGGATAAGGGATACTCAAACTGTACTTATATGCTGATTTAATTGATGCTAATACTCCTTCATGGCTTCCCCTTTCATTAGCTTGGAGGAGGGAAGTTCCAGATTTCCCAGACATCACGCACATATTAAGTAATACGAAATGAGTTCTTATATATTAAAGCTATATAATGAGTGTAAGGTGAAATCAGTGAGATTGCGAATTGGTCCTGCAACGTAGCATGCACTCCGGCTCCAGACTGTCAGTGATTGAGTCTGATGCCACTTTGCGGGCAGGGAGGGGCGGCAATGCTGGATTTTACATTGTTGTAACACTATGTTTTAAACTTTGTCAAGTATTTTATTTACAGCATAATAGTCCAAGCATAATAATATTTACTGCTAAATTAAATGCATTATAACAACTTCTAGTTATTGCTGAGCAAGTGACTGAATGCTGGATAATGTTAGCCTTATCCCAGTTTGAAAATGAATTTGTCTATCTTATGGACTTTAGAGCAATACTGCTCTGTTTTTTTTTTCTTTCAACCTACTGTATTTTCAGGTTATTGTAAAAGTGTATCAATGTTAAATAGTGTTTAATGAGGAAGTAACCCTATCTGCTTCAGTATAGTCCGGATTCACTAGCGCAAACAGGAAGGGGGGGTTCTGAGTACCCAGAAACCACCTCTGATGAACCAAATGTATTTTTTCTGAACCGCTCCGAATACCAAGGATCCGAGTTAACCCAAGCCGGCTCGGATGTTCCTGCCAGACTCGTATCCCATGTTCAGGCCAAACGTCATCCTCCTGGCATTGGATTCTCACAGGACTTGGATTCTAGATAAGGTGCCGTGGACTGGACCCGGCCCCATTTCACTGTGATACATGCTGTTGTTTGCTGCACTGTACTCTGCTGTATTGGCTGTGCTGAGACTCCAGACTCACAAGTGGCTGTGGATATATAAAAAAGTATAGTGTATACCAGCGCTGGCTGTATTAGAAAAATCACATTTAAATTAAAAAGTTAAATTATTCACAGGACGGTAGGTATTAAAAAGTATATCATAAATTTAATACATACAATCAATAAAAAAGAACAATTAAAATATTGTCACAGTGCTAATTAGCGATGTAAAATCGTTGGAAAAATGACACCTTCATTTGACTCCTATTAATAGCAATATCATACCCTGGTTAGGACATTCTCTGGAAACACGTCCACATGGGATTGTCACAGGTGATTTGATGTGCAACCGAATGATTCCTATTAGTTCCCCAGCTTTATCCAGGCAATGGGCAGTAGTAATAGGGAATGGCTCCGGTTCCTCTGTAAAGGCAGAATTTTAAATATGGGGGAGGGGGGGGGGCATTTTTTTAATGCTCGCACTAGGAGCCAAATTGTCTAGAAACAGCTCTGCCTATTCATATGGACTCCATAATAACCCATGGGGAAACATAAAGATAAATACAAAATAGTGCAGATGATCCTTAACATAAAACTTTTAATAGCAGATGTACACTTACAAAACGTGTTAGGAATAACACAGTATGAAAGAATCCCACAGTGGCAGACAGCAAGGGCCAATAATGCTGTGCTGTCACTGCTGTGCGGTGCGCGATGATGTAATCGCGCACCGCACAGCATTGTGGGACTGGCACATAGATGCTAGGGGTCATAATTGACCTCTAGTGTCTATGCTGTGCTATGGGAGAGACGTCATGATGTCTCTCCCATAGATCCGAGGAGCAGCGTCGGCGGCCGGAGACGGAGGTCAGCAGCGGTCGGGAATCAGGAGTGGGGATGGTGAGTATTAATTAATTAATTTTTATTTTATTTTTTGTAAGCGGCACAACTCTACTGGGGGCACAAACAGGGTCACAGCTCTAGTGGGGGCAATACTACTGGGGGCACAAACGGAGGCACAACTCTACTGGGGCTCAAACGGGGGCACAACTCTACTGGGGGCACAAACGGGAGCACAACTTTACAGGGGGCATAACTGACCACGCCTCTTTATGAAGCCATGCCCCAATTTTCGCCCGGGATGCCACAAGGGCTAGAACCGGCCCATAGCTATTATGGAGTTCTTATGAAAAGGGACACAAATCTGTTTGGGATCCAGATGATCAATCCATTTTGGCTATAAACATGTGCCTGAGAAGTTTAGCTTCATCTGCAACTGTTTTGGTTATTTAATTATTAAGGCTACTTCAGTCAAACAATATAAGATATATTGTTGGGTATTTTTATAATTTTATTTTCTGTGTGATTCATTTCACCTGTACGGTTTAATATGGTAATCCTTCGATTTGGTTTGTGTATTTCACTCTATTCACACTATGGGCCTAATTCAAGTTGGATCGCAAACATCTGGATTTTTGCGTTCACCCCGCAAGGCCCGTCCTGCACAGGCGCCCGCATTTACTGTGACACTGCCGGTCAGACCGCATACTCATACACGTATTGTGCGACACTGTTGGTGAAATTAAACTGCAGTGCTTGATTATTATTTCGTACTCATACACATATTTTTGCGACACTGTTGGCGAAATTAAACCGCGTTGTTTGATTACTATTTCTGACTCATACTTGTATTGTGCGACACTGAAGGTTGTACATTTTTTGTACAAATTGTAGTGTGTGCTGTACCTCACTTAATTCATGTTTGTGGATAGATACGGAGGATGAACAATTGAGAAGAGAGCAGGAAGCACATACTAGTGGTGCAGGTGCTGCCACCAGTCGTGACAATACAAGTCCGTCAACGTCATCTACTAAGGCCAATGCCAAGGGGCATAGAGGGCTTAAGTCAGTGCATGTAAAATCATTTAACTTTACAGTGGTAAAGAAAAAAATATGAAAAGGAAAGTTAGCTCCAGGGGCAGTAAGACTAACTGTGCATTCAGAATCAAAACCAATAGAAATTCTTGAGGAACGTTTAGGGATGTCCACATTAGCTATGCGTGAGTCTGACATTTCTCACACTGTCCATATAGAGAAGCTTCTTTTACCTCATTCCACCATTTCTGCACCATCTGCAAATGTGGGGAGCTGTACAAGTAAAGATGGTGATGATGAGGAGGAAATAATAGAAATTAAAGATTAATTTGTGTGTGGAAGTGGAACAGGATGAGGGGGATATCTGTGTACTACTACTATCTGACACCGAGGATGTTGATAATGTTTGTCTAAGTCAGCCATTGTGATTCCTGGGCAGAAGACCAAAAAAGCCACCTCTTGGGTGTGGCATTATTTTCCCCCCAATCCTGACAATGTTTGTGAAAGCATCTCCTCCATTTATGAGGCCAAAGCTAGTAGCGGAAGGAACGTTAGCCATCTAAGCACCTCCTCAATGTTATGTCATTTGCGGTGAAGACATGAAATTTATTTTATAAGATTATAATGTAATTAACACCTTCATCATCAACATCCTCATTACTTATCTGAGTTAGTCTTTCTAAAAAATTGTTTTGTGGGGACCCAAACAAACCAATCATTTCAGCACAAGTGACAGTCCTTGTCGCTAAAATGATTGGTGTGTTAAACTGTGCATGTCCTGTTTAATATATGCAACACAAGGGCCATTCTGTTTCCTAGATGTGCTATGTTGGAAGTTTAAGTGCCACTGCTGTCGCTTAGCTTAGTCATCCAGCTACCTTGGTGCAACCTTTTGGCCTAAACTAGATGAAAACAATATTGTGAGCTGTGAGGTGGTCAAAATTGACTGGAAATGAGTGGAAATTAATGTTGTTGAGGTTAATAATACTGTACAGGGCCGCCATCAAGGGGGTGCTGGGGGTATAATTGTCCCGGGCCCGGCCACTCTGACAAAGAGGAGAGGGCCCGGGCCGCTTATACCGCCGATATTTCCACTGCTGTGCAATGGGCCCCCGTTCGTCCTCGGCCCGCCTGCGCGTCAGTACAGCAGACACTCAGTACTCCGTATTGAATACTATTGAATATGTCCCTCCCAGCCATTTTGGGGGTTACATTTTCAATAGTATTCCATACGGAATACTGAGTGTCTGCTGCACGTGGCGGACGACGGGCATCAAGAGCTGCGGGCATGAACGGGGCCCATAGATAGCAGTAGCTCTTGAAGAGGGGGCCAGGTAGGGGGATCCTGGCCCTGATGACGAGCAGAACCCCTGACAGGTACAGGTGCATAATATGTTATCATGGCTATGTGTACAGGAATTACATATACCGTATATACTCGAGTATAAGCCGACTTTTTCAGCACCTTTTTTTGTGCTGAAAAAGCCTCTTCGGCTTATATACGAGTGAGTATTTAGGAGGGACATGGGAGGGCACAGCGCGCGGCTCTCCTGTGTCCCTCCGGCGGCAGTGGCGTGTGTGTGTTAAAGGAGGGACACGGAGGGCACAGCGCGCGGCTCTCCTGTGTCCCTCCTGTGTCTCCGGCGGCAGCGGCGTGTGTGTTAAAGGAAGTGCCGGAAACCGGCACTTCCTTTAACACACACACGCCGCTGCCGCCGGAGACGCAGGAGGGACACAGGAGAGCCGCGCGCTGTGCTCTCCGTGTCCCTCCTTCAGAAGACAGCGCGGGAGCGACGGGACAGCGCGGGAGCGACGGAGGGTAAGTAACAAACTGGCACTGTGGGGCATATCTGGCACATCTGGCACTGTGGGGTATATCTGGCACATCTGGCACTGTGGGGCATATCTGGCAGCATGAGGGCATATTTGGCACTGTGGGGCATATCTGGCACATCTGGCACTGTGGGGCATATCTGGCACATCTGGCACTGTGGGGCATATCTGGCAGCATGAGGGCATATCTGGCACTGTGGGGCATATCTGGCAGCATGAGGGCATATCTGGCACTGTGGGGCATATCTGGCACATCTGGCATTGTGGGGCATATCTGTCAGCATGAGGGCATATCTGGCACTGTGGGGCATATCTGGCAGCATGAGGGCATATCTGGCACTGTGGGGCATATCTGGCACTGTGGGGCATATCTGGCATTGTGGGGCATATCTGGCAGCATGAGGGCATATCTGGCACTGTGGGGCATATCTGGCAGCATGAGGGCATATCTGGCACTGTGGGGCATATCTGGCACATCTGGCATTGTGGGGCATATCTGGCAGCATGAGGGCATATCTGGCACTGTGGGGGCATATCTGGCAGTATGAGGGCATATCTGGCACTATGAGGGCTGTGTACGGCTAGAGCTGCATTTTCCACCCTAGGCTTATACTCGAGTCAATAAGTTTTCCCAGGTTTTTGTGGTAAAATTAGGTGCCTCGGCTTATATTCGGGTCGACTTATACTCGAGTATATACGGTATATATATATATATATATTTCTTTATTTTTTTTATTTTTTTTGGTGGTGGTGGTGGGGAGGGGGCGGCCTGGGGGAGCTGCCTGTTATATCAGTCCCGGGCCACACAAATACTGATGGCAGCCCTGATACTGTAGGAACAAAAACACCCCCGCATTCTGTGATTTTACTGATTTTGTGAATTTTTGAAAAAGAGAAACCAAAAAATCTAATTCAGTTCCAAAACCAGTCACGGTAGTTTGGTAAATCCAAAACTAGACAACGAATCAGAGTAAAATCCAAATCTAAATTCAGCAAAGATGTTCCGGCGCATATCTCTAATATTCATATAGTGTAGTAACATTAACCAATAAGTGGTGCAGGTTATTAAAAGTTAACCCAAATATTTAACCCTAGTTAATTTAAAAAAATCTGCCTTAAAAAATACGCTCTTTGTAGAGGCAATTAAATTTTCTTTTTCTCACAGTTTGATGTACAGTACAGTATGAACAGAACATAACAATATTTATTTTGCGTATATACTGTTTATGCTACAAATATAAATTATGTTTGAGTTTCCACTGTTTCACATTGTAAATTATGAACTGCATGAAAAAAAAAAATAGTGGAGCAGGTGTTATTTTTAACATCAACATCAAAAAGGGTGCTTGCTAAGATAAAATGTAAAGTTGCCACGCTGAAGCTTTGTAGTTGCTCCCCGTTTTATTTTAACAGACAGTTGGCTTTTATCACCCACGGCAGACTTTGGCACAGTTCACTTATCTGACACCTGACATAATGCTTTGTTATGGCTTCAAACAGGTCAGTTATTAATACATTAGAGGAAACCATTCAATGAAATTTTAATCAAATCATTTGAACTATATAATAATTTGTGTGCTGTTATGAGACCTATCTCAACATTGTACTAATTGTAGCTTTGTGAAAATGTTAAAAGACTGCCTTATTGTTACTAATAAGATGCTTTCAATTTGTTAAGTTCCAATGTGGTGAGTACCGTAATTACTTCAAAATGACAGGAATTGAAAAATTATTTTCTGAATATACAAACTATGGTGGAAATGTAATGAACCGTGTTTTGTCCATATCTACAATATTCTGTGAAACTTGTAGCATGGTTTAAATGATCAATGTATTCAAAGGGAAAACCATGTTGGTTATGCTTTTAATAAAAATAGCCGCTTTAACTCCTGCTGCAAAAAAAAATCCTGAAAATTTGTAATTTGGACAAATCACGGTTCATTATGTTTTCCTCTGCAAGTTTGGTGTATGTAATCCTATAATGCTGCCCATACACTTGTGCGATGCCCCGCGACGCGACATTGCACTAGCAGTTCAGGTGCGATGAAAAGTGATTACCATGCGATCATGCGATAGATCGCATGGTAATCACGTGATGGGCACGTCACTGCCGCAGTACGATATATCTCATGTGGTTTTAAAACCACATGTGATCGCACTGCGATGTGAGAGATATTAAGTGCAGCACATTATATCTTGAGACGCGATATTCGAGCGGCGTGCCCGCGCATCGCGTCTCAAGGTACCTAAAATGTGCATACAATCCTTCGATTTCTCTCACAGATGTGGTCGAAATCGAAGGATAGCGCCAATTATCTCATAAGTGTATGGGCACCATAACTGTTTAATTAGAACTTATCCTGTGCAAAAAAAAAATACAGTACATCATGGGCGCCACAACCTTTTTGGATATAATTTAATTTTGGCGCCCCTTTATTGCTGAATGTGGCCCCCTCAGGGGATGCTGGATTTACCTACCGCATTAGCTCTCTCTCTCTCTCTCTCTCTCTCTCTCTCTCATTCTCTGTGTATATATATATATATATATATATATATACATATATATATATATATATATATATATATACACTACAGTACACACACATATGCACATATGTAAAAAACGGCATAGAGGACACTATGGGGAATGCAGATAAGTGTATTAGAAGAAAAATTCAACATTAAGGGGCCCATTTACTGTTTATTGAGGTTTAGACTCGATAAATAGAATTTGTTATTGCTGCTATTCAGGCAATAAGAAATTAATTTTCCCCAAGATGTATTAAAAATCACATCCAGGGACAGGCGCTCTAATAGGAGCCCATCCCAGCAGTGTGTACAGTGATCAGGGATAACTTTGCTGTATGCTGTGGGCCTCCTGCACATGTGCAGTGATTAGACAGCGCTTGCACCCAGGGGTGAACTGGGATGAAAAACCAGCCCGGGAAATTTATGGAAGCAGCTCTAATGGGGGTGGGGGAGGCGGGATCACTCTTCATAGGGCCTGATTGTACGCAATTGCAGCTTTCCTTGTGTCTTTTGCGCAGTTGTGTCTGACCAGGGGCGGATTGGGAACTAAAAGTGGCCCTGTAAAATTTTGTAGAAGTGACCCAACATGGGGGCCGATTAAGACCTGATCGCTAGGCTGCGTTTTCTCACAGCCTGCGATCAGATCTGAACTGCGCATGCGTATGCACCGCAATGCGCAGGCGTGACGGACTGCAGCAACGGGCATTGCCGATCAGTGACGAGTTGGTGAGAAATTTCCGAACGCATGGGGGATCGCAAGGAGATTGACAGGAAGAGAGCACTTGTGGGTGGCAAATGACTGTTTTCTGGCAGTGTTTGGAAAAACGCAGGGGTGTCCATTTTAGCAGGGAGGGTTCCTGACGTCAGTTCCGGTCCCGGACAGGCTGACATGATCACAGCGGCTGAGTAAGTCCTGGGCTGTGCAGAGACTGCACAAAATCTGTTTGTGCAGTTCTGCTACACATGCGATCGCACACTTGTTTATCGCCCGTAGGTGGCGGCTATCCTATTGCAGGGCTGCGATTAGGTCTGAATTACCCCCATGGGCAGCACAAGAGGTTTAACATACACTGTAGCCATGGCAGAATCACAGGATGGCAGAGTCGGTGTACAACAGAGTGAATGGGGGCAATGCAGTGTACTGACTGCAATGTGCTGCCTGTCATGTGGGGGATAGGGCTACGTGACAACACACAAAACAGTTGTGTCCCCTATAGTTGTGCCCCCAGTAGTTGTGCCCCTTGTAGCTGTGCCTCCAGTACCTGTGCCCCCCAGTAGTTCTGCCCCCTAGTAGTGCTGCTTACAAACACAAAAACCAAAACCACACAATACTCACCAGCCCCGTTCCTGCTTCCCGACCGCTTCTGCCGCTGCTGCTCCCTGCATAATAGGCATTTACTAATAGGCATAACTTCAAATATTCAACTGTTGTCTTATATACAAGGGAAACACATCCTTACTGCCATCAGCCTATACTAGAGCACCCTCTCCCTCACACATGCCATCTTCGTCTGAATGCCGTGATGCCCGCCTGTGAATAAATTGTCCGTATATGGTAGTTCCAGCGAGTTTTGCAGTACACATCTATGGGTGCAAGCGGTGGCAACGGAACAGGGGGGCGGGGGCGAGGGGGCAACATGCCCCCCCCAAAAAATATGAGAGTGATGCAGGCGCTTGGGAGGGGGTGCACTTATCCCCAGATCCTTGCGGTGACTTCTCCTTTAAAAATTGTGCTCTGAGCTGCCGCACCGCGCTATACCCATGATCTCCTGTCTAGCCGGCTCTTCACAGATGCATTACTGAGAGGAGGCGGAGATATCGCAGCATGCTCAGTATGGCCACACTTCCTTCCAGTAATGCATCTGTGAAGAGCTGGCTAGACAGGAGGTCATGGGTGTAGCATGCTGCGGTAGCACAGAGCATATTTTTTAAAGGAGAAGTCACCGCGGGGACCCGGGGGTAAGCGCTATCCCGCACATTCTGGTGCCCCTGGGTGCAAGATAAAACTTGCATTGCCAGCGGAAGCAATGTGCCATTCTGGAATGGCACATTACTTCCATCACATTGAGAATTCCCTCCGACCCCCCATTTGATATTCTCTGTGAATAACTTGAACACTAAGGACCTCATTTAGGGGGAAATATATCAAACCATAGAGGTAAAGTGATTAAGTTGCCCATAGCAACCAAGCAGCTTCTGTCATTTTGTAAGTCCTGTATCCTCTGCTCACAGGTATTGTGTGGGACCAAATAGCCTCTGCTCACAGGCATTGTGTGGAATAGTCTCTGCTCACAGGCATTGTGTGGAATAGTCTCTGCTCACAGGCATTGTGTGGTATAGTCTCTGCTCACAGGCATTGTGTGGAATAGTATCTGCTCACAGGCATTGTGTGGAATAGTCTCTGGTCACAGGCATTGTGTGGAATAGTCTCTGCTCACAGGCATTGTGTGGAATAGTATCTGCTCACAGGCATTGTGTGGAATAGTATCTGCTCACAGGCATTGTGTGGAATAGTCTCTGGTCACAGGCATTGTGTGGAATAGTCTCTGCTCACAGGCATTGTGTGGAATAGTATCTGCTCACAGGCATTGTGTGGAATAGTCTCTGCTCACAGGCATTGTGTGGAATAGTCTCTGCTCACAGGCATTGTGTGGAATAGTCTCTGCTCACAGGCATTGTCTGGAATAGTCTCTGGTCACAGGCATTGTCTGGAATAGTCTCTGCTCACATGCATTGTGTGGAATAGTCACTGCTCACAGGCATTGTGTGGAATAGTCTCTGCTCACAGGCATTGTGTGGAATAGTATCTGCTCACAGGCATTGTGTGGAATAGTCTCTGCTCACAGGCATTGTGTGGAATAGTCTCTGCTCACAGGCATTGTGTGGAATAGTCTCTGCTCACAGGCATTGTCTGGAATAGTCTCTGGTCACAGGCATTGTCTGGAATAGCCTCTGCTCACAGGCATTGTGTGGAATAGTCACTGCTCACAGGCATTGTGTGGAATAGTCTCTGCTCACAGGCATTGTGTGGAATAGTCTCTGCTCACAGGCATTGTGTGGAATAGTCTCTGCTCACAGGCATTGTGTGGAATAGTCTCTGCTCACAGGCATTGTGTGGAATAGTCTCTGTTCACAGGCATTGTGTGGGATACAAACACTGATGATTTTTTTCTCTCTCTCAGCTGATCTGTCAATGGTGCCTCCACCCAAGTCTGTAATGTTTACCTATTTCTTGAAGTAGACTTCGGGAACACTTCAGCAGGTAAGCATAAATCTCCACACTCTTTTCCTTATAACCACATATTTAATTTGGTCTATAAACTTTAACATAAATTATAGTAGTGCACACACAAAGTCAGGATGTGTTTGTAGGAAATATACGCCCCCTGCATGCATCTGCAATGCAAGAGCTGCATCCGAAGACTTCGTATCATATCGGATCACCATCGCGACTATTGGCCGCAGCACTTGGCCAGTCTGGGTAAGCTGAAGCTTACTCAGACTGACTGCCGAAACCAGTCACATGGGTCCAGGGAGTCTGCGTCTAATGGCGCAGACCCTGGGCTCGGCAGTCATATGCATAGGCAGCAATGGTGCAACCCCCAGGACACTGTTTGTTTTTGCACCAGGTTTGAGCTGGGGGTAGATGGATCTTATTTTATACTATTAATAGAAAACGTGACACGCTCATTCAAATTCAGTTTCATTTTAGTGGATACAACACATTGTAAAATGATGCTTCAAACATACAAAATCTTGTCATATGTACTAAAGTCAATCCTGATGACATCTTCTTCCTGAACTGAAAACTGGCTATAAAATCTGGAAAGTGTAGCTGAATGAAATGGTTGCTTGAAGAGTGGTAAGAGGGTGGACTTTTCATGTGACAATTGTGCTTTCTCTACATACCTAGGAGCTCTTCTAGTTTGTGGAGCTTTCCCAAGAGTGGCGCGTAGGGTGCACCCTGATGTGCGCTGGGCACAATAAATAGCTTTAGCAGTATAAAACTACCTTTTTTTTGTGCTGCAAAACAAGTGTGCTTGTAAATGAAGTCTAAGGCTCGCATCCCTTCGTTCAAAGATAACTGTTTAGAAACCATTGTAATATTCATTTAGGAGCTGATTCTGAGTTACAGTAGTTACCTGGGACAAACTATCTTGCAATGCAAGGGGTACATATACATTTATTTTGTATGGCATGCAAGGTAAAAACTGGCTGCTTTTGCATGTAGCCAACAAATACTGGACAGCTTTAATTCTACACTGCCATTTAAATATGAGATTGGACACACATCTCAAATATAAATATCTGCACATTTTAATTGCCCCATCTACAGTGCATCATGAATTTGCCAATCTGCACAGTTACTTGATGTTTTTCACTGTGGTCGCTCCCTTAATTCACAAACAATTTATTTCATCTAAAAATTCTGGATGTTTTATGATGTTTACCTGTTTGTCTAGTTGAACGAATAAAAGCTCAAATTACTTTTTAACATGTCAATTGTTGGCGTGTGGCCTCGTCGTTTATTATATTGTGTCATGGTGATCATAGGTCTACCTTTGTAATTCAACTATAACATCCTTGATTCTCATCTTTCCTCTCAGGAGAGACCATACACCCAGAGTGTTTCCATGTGAAGCATCTGGCTCCTCTAGGAGAAAGAAACCAATGTGAAATATATTTTCTCTCTTTAACAGTACAAACTCCAGTCACCATGCATGCAGTACCTTGTGTATACTCCTACCTTCCATATAAAGCTGTTTGATTTAAGTAATGATGTACATACAATTTCAGTAGTAACATTTAGTAAGTAGTACAGTATCGCACTCCACTTTCAACACCCCCTCGCTACAAGCTTCTCCATGTTACACAAACATTCAAATAAAGCTTTCTTGTATCGACCTGAAAAGAAAACAGGGTTAGACACATAAGAAGACATCAACATATCATGTAGCTTTGATCCATTCTTAACAGACACATCAGCAAGAATCCCCCAACTTACAGTATGGACCACTACCACAGTCTGTTGACTCAGGATTGCTGTCACTCATGATTCTGTATGTCTTCCTCGGTTCCGGTATGAATGGTCGACCATGTTATGGTCGACAGTCATTAGGTCGACCACTATTGGTCGACATTGACATGGTCGACATGGACACATGGTCGACACATGAAAATGGTCGACATATGAAAAGGTCGACATGAGTTTTTTAAACTTTTTTTGGTGTCGTTTTTTGCGTAAAGTGACTGGGAACCCCAATTAGTGCACCGCTTCGCTCGCCATGCTTCGGGCATGGTGCCTTCGCTCCGCTACTGCTTCGCTCGGCACACTTTACCGTTCCAATCGTAGTCCATGTGGATCGTAAAATATGGAAAAGTTCCCCAAAAGAAAAAAAAGTTAAAAAACTCATGTCGACCTTTCATGTGTCGACCTTTCATGTGTCGACCATTTTCATGTGTCGACCATGTGTCCATGTCGACCATGTCAATGTCGACCAATAGTGGTCGACCTAATGACTGTCGACCATAACATGGTCGACCATGTGAACGGATACCGTCTTCCTCACTTGTTGTAACCTTTAAATCTTGCAAAGTCCCTTTGCCTTGGACTTCCACTCACACAAGTCAGATTTTGACTTTGACTTCTGGATGTCTTGAGGCTCACTGAATGCGATATTTGCACATTCTGAATCATAGGGGGTCATTCCGAGTTGTTCGCTCGCTAGCAGTTTTTAGCAGCCGTGCAAACACTATGCCGCCTCCCACTGGGAGGGTATTTTAGCTTAGCAGAAGTGCGAACGAAAGGATCGCAGAGTGGCTACAAAATAATGTTGTGCAGTTTCAGAGTAGCTTCAGACCTACTCAGCGCTTGCGATCACTTCAGACTATTCAGTTCCTGTTTTGACGTCACGAACACGCCCTGCGTTCGTCCAGCCACGCCTGCGTTTTTCCTGGCACGCCTGCGTTTTTCCGAACACTCCCTGAAAACGGTGGAGTTGACACCCAGAAATGCCCACTTCATGTCAATCACTCTGCGGCCAGCAGTGCAACTGAAATGCTTCGCTAGACCTTGTGTGAAACTGCATCGTTCGTTGTAATAGTACAATGCGCGTGCGCATTGCGCCGCATACGCATGCGCAGAAGTGCCAATTTTTTGCATGATCGCTGCGCAGCGAACGAAAGCAGCTAGCGATCAACTTGGAATGATCCCCATAGACTCTTAGGTGAACTTCCACACTGGTAGCCTCTGGTAGGCATATTCAGCAGCAGATTTATATATATATATATATATATATATATATAGTCAACGAAATGGTGTACAGGTGCGCTGGTCAATGTTCAGTTTTCACTTATAAAATGGAAAAGAATCCTCAAAGTCGTCACAGCTCTGGGATATAGCACTGATTTTCTAGCCTTTCAAAAAAGCGCTGCACCCCTCCTGTAGAAACTCCGGACTCCTGGGGTGAGATACTCTAGATACAGAAACAAAAGGAGGGGGCACACATAGTGCAAATCACTTTTATTTAAAACAGGTAAAATCCCTTTAACAGAGGATCCACATTAACACATAGGATGACTGTGACATAGAACCCACATTAAATGAATGAGGCCTCCTGACGAAGCTACATGCGAAACTAGTAGACGCATGGCCTGCTAGACGTACCCATCTCCAAGCTGACCACTGGACTGTGCCTTCTGCCTGTGTTGGTGTCCCGACGAGCCATGGCATTGTCCCGTAAATCGCTGGCGCGGTGTGAGGTCCCGGTTCCCAGTGCAGCACAGCTCTTACCAGCAGGTAGAGATTGGAGCATTTACTTTGTATACATCATGTGGTAACCAGTCCACATGGGTGAGAACCTCGGTACAAGTCTCATTCATTTAATGTGGATTCTATGTCACAGTGATCCTATGTGTTAATGTGGATCCTCTATTAAAGGGATTTTACCTGTTTTAAATAAAAGTGATTTGCACTATGTGTGCCCCCTCCTTTAGTTTCTGTATCTAGAATATATATATATATATATATATATATACACACACACACACACACACACACACACACGGAAAGGAAGAAGCGGCACTCGGCGTCTTAAACAGGTAAACGGTGTATTCAACACATCTAGAAGACCGACGTGTATTTGTATAAGCATTTATCTCAAGAGGGCACCGGTGCTTATTTGTGGATAGTAGTGGGAGTGCCGATCCGTTCCTGCAGCTGTATATATATATATATATATATATATAGAACATGGAAGCAGCCCGGCACTCCGTTGTCCCCGTGGGGGTATTGCTCCGGTGCCCTCCTAGGGGTATGGCAACCCCAATATGCACAACGAGAGAGGGACGGCGGCACTCAGAGACTTTCACTTTCAAAGGTATTGGAGCAAAGGGTGCATTTATTGGTCAACGTTTCGGGGGACGGACCCCCTTCTTCAGGACACTGCAAACTAGTGATTGTGCAACAAAAAACAACTTAAATACCTTACCTGTACCGTGAACCTACGTCCGCCTCCACGTCCCAGCTGTCCGGTGTACGGAGCCCGCGCTTCCGGCAGCGTGTGGCATGCAGTTTCCGGAAGTCGCGTCATCCCGCGCCTCGGACCTCCCAGTGACGTGGCTGCCGACAAAGGAAAGACGGTAACCATGGAGATGCGACGCAGCGTCGCAACGCTGCGCTGCCTCACAAAACATATGTGACATGTAGTACTGAATTAAAACCTACCAAAACTACTGTGAATAAATACATGACAAAATGCATTAAAAACAAGTCTAATACCATACAATAGATAAAAAATGAATATTAGCATGAACAAACAATGCTAGTGTATAAGTGGAAATGTGTAGAATTGCACAAGATAATAACTGCTAATAACCCAGCGGGGTCCAAATGGGACCATGTTGGGTCCTGTCACATCAGGACTATTCGGACCAGAAATCAATAAATTAATATATAATATATAATATAGAAAATAGTCTCGACATCATTAAACATCTAACATTAAATGTATGACAGGTATAATACCCATCTAATCCCTGAAGCCCAACTGTCTGTACAAATCTTTGAAACTACGAATGCCTCAACTGGATTACTGAGAACAGGACTTCAACTGAGTGCATGCTTACATACGTCAACCCTAACTAGAGGAAACACTGTAGATTGAGCTGTTCATTGAGGCCTCTGGGGTAGATGGTATCTAATTTAAAGATCCATCGGGCCTCTAATTGTAATAATTGGGCCGCTCTGTCCCCTCCTCGGACAGAGGCCGGGACATGGTCCACTATCTTGTACCTAACCGTGGCCAGGCTATGCCGCATATGGACAAAATGGCGTGCGACTGGTTGGTCGCTTTTGCCAGTATTGAGGGCAGCCCTAATAGCCGACCTGTGTAAGGCCATGCGTTCCTTAAAAAGGCATTGTGTCTTACCGACGTAGTATAGACTGCAAGGGCAGACCAACACAATACACTACATGTGTAGAGCTACAGGTCAGCGGCCATCGAATATGGATTTTTCTCCCTGTATGCGGGTGCTGAATAAAATCTCCCGTAAGCATATAGCTACAGGTAGTGCAGCCTAAACATTTGAAGCAGCCGGGCTTTCGGCTCAGAAAATGTTTGGCTGCCGTGGCTGATTTAAATCCCGAAATGTCATTTTTGACCACTAGGTCCTTAATGTTGGCACTGCGAGTGTAGCATGGCATAATTCTAGAATGTTTCAAGGATGGTAGACCCGGGTCAGACTTAATGATGGGCCACATCTGTTTGACCCTCTTATTAGTCCTAGAGCTGTTGGTGTTGAATTCATTGACCCAAGTTATTCTGTCAGTGTTAGCCTTGGGGTTTTCCCCTTTTAAAGCCTCTCTCCTACTGAGGGCCATGACCTTTTTACGTGCCTGTTTTAAAATGTCATTAGGATAACCCCTCTGGCGGAATTTCTCAGACATCAGGTCTAGCTGTTGTTCAAGGTCCCCAGGGTCGCTGGTGATTCTGCGGACCCTGAGGAACTGAGAAAACGGCAAGCCTCTGACCAAAGATCTAGGGTGAAAGCTGTCGTAACGAAGCAGGGAATTTCGATCGGTAGGTTTACTATACAGTGATGTATGGATCGTACCGTCCTGCACTGTGATTTTGATATCCAAAAAGCAAATTTCTGTGGCATGTGAAGTGAGTGTGAATTTGACCGGACTGGTTGATCCATTGTGTTCCTCAATTAAAGTGTAAAATACCTGAGGGTCATGTGTCCAGAACAAAAATAAATCATCTATATATCGAAAATATAAAGAAATATGATCAGCAATGGACGTCTGTTCAAAAAACAGGCCACGTTCTATTTCCCACATGTAGGCATTAGCCAGTGATGGAGCCACTGCCGACCCCATTGCACATCCTTTCTTCTGTATGAAGAACCGGCCATTAAACAAAAAATAGTTATGTGTAAGTGTAAACTCTAATAACGTGATGTAAAATGATGCTTCAAACATACAAAATCTTGTCATATGTACTAAAGTCAATCCTGATGACATCTTCTTCCTGAACTGAAAACTGGCTATAAAATCTGGAAAGTGTAGCTGAATGAAATGGTTGCTTGAAGAGTGGTAAGAGGGTGGACTTTTCATGTGACAATTGTGCTTTCTCTACATACCTAGGAGCTCTTCTAGTTTGTGGAGCTTTCCCAAGAGTGGAGCGTAGGGTGCACCCTGATGTGCGCTGGGCACAATAAATAGCTTTAGCAGTATAAAACTACCTTTTTTTTGTGCTGCAAAACAAGTGTGCTTGTAAATGAAGTCTAAGGCTCGCATCCCTTCGTTCAAAGATAACTGTTTAGAAACCATTGTAATATTCATTTAGGAGCTGATTCTGAGTTACAGTAGTTACCTGGGACAAACTATCTTGCAATGCAAGGGGTACATATACATTTATTTTGTATGGCATGCAAGGTAAAAACTGGCTGCTTTTGCATGTAGCCAACAAATACTGGACAGCTTTAATTCTACACTGCCATTTAAATATGAGATTGGACACACATCTCAAATATAAATATCTGCACATTTTAATTGCCCCATCTACAGTGCATCATGAATTTGCCAATCTGCACAGTCACTTGATGTTTTTCACTGTGGTCGCTCCCTTAATTCACAAACAATTTATTTCATCTAAAAATTCTGGATGTTTTATGATGTTTACCTGTTTGTCTAGTTGAACGAATAAAAGCTCAAATTACTTTTTAACATGTCAATTGTTGGCGTGTGGCCTCGTCGTTTATTATATTGTGTCATGGTGATCATAGGTCTACCTTTGTAATTCAACTATAACATCCTTGATTCTCATCTTTCCTCTCAGGAGAGAGCATACACCCAGAGTGTTTCCATGTGAAGCATCTGGCTCCTCTAGGAGAAAGAAACCAATGTGAAATATATTTTCTCTCTTTAACAGTACAAACTCCAGTCACCATGCATGCAGTACCTTGTGTATACTCCTACCTTCCATATAAAGCTGTTTGATTTAAGTAATGATGTACATACAATTTCAGTAGTAACATTTAGTAAGTAGTACAGTATCGCACTCCACTTTCAACACCCCCTCGCTACAAGCTTCTCCATGTTACACAAACATTCAAATAAAGCTTTCTTGTATCGACCTGAAAAGAAAACAGGGTTAGACACATAAGAAGACATCAACATATCATGTAGCTTTGATCCATTCTTAACAGACACATCAGCAAGAATCCCCCAACTTACAGTATGGACCACTACCACAGTCTGTTGACTCAGGATTGCTGTCACTCATGATTCTGTATGTCTTCCTCGGTTCCGGTATGAATGGTCGACCATGTTATGGTCGACAGTCATTAGGGCGACCACTATTGGTCGACATTGACATGGTCGACATGGACACATGGTCGACACATGAAAATGGTCGACATATGAAAAGGTCGACATGAGTTTTTTTAACTTTTTTTGGTGTCGTTTTTTGCGTAAAGTGACTGGGAACCCCAATTAGTGCACCGCTTTGCTCGCCATGCTTCGGGCATGGTGCCTTCGCTCCGCTACTGCTTCGCTCGGCACACTTTACCGTTCCAATCGTAGTCCATGTGGATCGTAAAATATGGAAAAGTTCCCCAAAAGAAAAAAAAGTTAAAAAACTCATGTCGACCTTTTCATGTGTCGACCTTTCATGTGTCGACCATTTTCATGTGTCGACCATGTGTCCATGTCGACCATGTCAATGTCGACCAATAGTGGTCGACCTAATGACTGTCGACCATAACATGGTCGACCATGTGAACGGATACCGTCTTCCTCACTTGTTGTAACCTTTAAATCTTGCAAAGTCCCTTTGCCTTGGACTTCCACTCACACAAGTCAGATTTTGACTTTGACTTCTGGATGTCTTGAGGCTCACTGAATGCGATATTTGCACATTCTGAATCATAGGGGGTCATTCCGAGTTGTTCGCTCGCTAGCAGTTTTTAGCAGCCGTGCAAACACTATGCCGCCTCCCACTGGGAGGGTATTTTAGCTTAGCAGAAGTGCGAACGAAAGGATCGCAGAGTGGCTACAAAATAATGTTGTGCAGTTTCAGAGTAGCTTCAGACCTACTCAGCGCTTGCGATCACTTCAGACTATTCAGTTCCTGTTTTGACGTCACGAACACGCCCTGCGTTCGTCCAGCCACGCCTGCGTTTTTCCTGGCACGCCTGCGTTTTTCCGAACACTCCCTGAAAACGGTGGAGTTGACACCCAGAAATGCCCACTTCATGTCAATCACTCTGCGGCCAGCAGTGCAACTGAAATGCTTCGCTAGACCTTGTGTGAAACTGCATCGTTCGTTGTAATAGTACAATGCGCGTGCGCATTGCGCCGCATACGCATGCGCAGAAGTGCCAATTTTTTGCCTGATCGCTGCGCAGCGAACGAAAGCAGCTAGCGATCAACTTGGAATGATCCCCATAGACTCTTAGGTGAACTTCCACACTGGTAGCCTCTGGTAGGCATATTCAGCAGCAGATTTATATATATATATATATATATATATATATATATATATATAGTCAACGAAATGGTGTACAGGTGCGCTGGTCAATGTTCAGTTTTCACTTATAAAATGGAAAAGAATCCTCAAAGTCGTCACAGCTCTGGGATATAGCACTGATTTTCTAGCCTTTCAAAAAAGCGCTGCACCCCTCCTGTAGAAACTCCGGACTCCTGGGGTGAGATACTCTAGATACAGAAACAAAAGGAGGGGGCACACATAGTGCAAATCACTTTTATTTAAAACAGGTAAAATCCCTTTAACAGAGGATCCACATTAACACATAGGATGACTGTGACATAGAACCCACATTAAATGAATGAGGCCTCCTGACGAAGCTACATGCGAAACTAGTAGACGCATGGCCTGCTAGACGTACCCATCTCCAAGCTGACCACTGGACTGTGCCTTCTGCCTGTGTTGGTGTCCCGACGAGCCATGGCATTGTCCCGTAAATCGCTGGCGCGGTTTGAGGTCCCGGTTCCCAGTGCAGCACAGCTCTTACCAGCAGGTAGAGATTGGAGCATTTACTTTGTATACATCATGTGGTAACCAGTCCACATGGGTGAGAACCTCGGTACAAGTCTCATTCATTTAATGTGGATTCTATGTCACAGTGATCCTATGTGTTAATGTGGATCCTCTATTAAAGGGATTTTACCTGTTTTAAATAAAAGTGATTTGCACTATGTGTGCCCCCTCCTTTAGTTTCTGTATCTAGAATATATATATATATATATATATATATATATATATACACACACACACACACACACACGGAAAGGAAGAAGCGGCACTCGGCGTCTTAAACAGGTAAACGGTGTATTCAACACATCTAGAAGACCGACGTGTATTTGTATAAGCATTTATCTCAAGAGGGCACCGGTGCTTATTTGTGGATAGTGGTGGGAGTACCGATCCGTTCCTGCAGCTGTATATATATATATATATATATATATATATAGAACATGGAAGCAGCCCGGCACTCCGTTGTCCCCGTGGGGGTATTGCTCCGGTGCCCTCCTAGGGGTATGGCAACCCCAATATGCACAACGAGAGAGGGACGGCGGCACTCAGAGACTTTCACTTTCAAAGGTATTGGAGCAAAGGGTGCATTTATTGGTCAACGTTTCGGGGGACGGACCCCCTTCTTCAGGACACTGCAAACTAGTGATTGTGCAACAAAAAACAACTTAAATACCTTACCTGTACCGTGAACCTACGTCCGCCTCCACGTCCCAGCTGTCCGGTGTACGGAGCCCGCGCTTCCGGCAGCGTGTGGCATGCAGTTTCCGGAAGTCGCGTCATCCCGCGCCTCGGACCTCCCAGTGACGTGGCTGCCGACAAAGGAAAGACGGTAACCATGGAGATGCGACGCAGTGTCGCAACGCTGCGCTGCCTCACAAAACATATGTGACATGTAGTACTGAATTAAAACCTACCAAAACTACTGTGAATAAATACATGACAAAATGCATTAAAAACAAGTGTAATACCATACAATAGATAAAAAATGAATATTAGCATGAACAAACAATGCTAGTGTATAAGTGGAAATGTGTAGAATTGCACAAGATAATAACTGCTAATAACCCAGCGGGGTCCAAATGGGACCATGTTGGGTCCTGTCACATCAGGACTATTCGGACCAGAAATCAATAAATTAATATATAATATATAATATATAATATAGAAAATAGTCTCGACATCATTAAACATCTAACATTAAATGTATGACAGGTATAATACCCATCTAATCCCTGAAGCCCAACTGTCTGTACAAATCTTTGAAACTACGAATGCCTCAACTGGATTACTGAGAACAGGACGTCAACTGAATGCATGCTTACATACGTCAACCCTAACTAGAGGAAACACTGTAGATTGAGCTGTTCATTGAGGCCTCTGGGGTAGATGGTATCTAATTTAAAGATCCATCGGGCCTCTAATTGTAATAATTGGGCCGCTCTGTCCCCTCCTCGGACAGAGGCCGGGACATGGTCCACTATCTTGTACCTAACCGTGGCCAGGCTATGCCGCATATGGACAAAATGGCGTGCGACTGGTTGGTCGCTTTTGCCAGTATTGAGGGCAGCCCTAATAGCCGACCTGTGTAAGGCCATGCGTTCCTTAAAAAGGCATTGTGTCTTACCGACGTAGTATAGACTGCAAGGGCAGACCAACACATACACTACATGTGTAGAGCTACAGGTCAGCGGCCATCGAATATGGATTTTTCTCCCTGTATGGGGGTGCTGAATAAAATCTCCCGTAAGCATATAGCTACAGGTAGTGCAGCCTAAACATTTGAAGCAGCCGGGCTTTCGGCTCAGAAAATGTTTGGCTGCCGTGGCTGATTTAAATCCCGAAATGTCATTTTTGACCACTAGGTCCTTAATGTTGGCACTGCGAGTGTAGCATGGCATAATTCTAGAATGTTTCAAGGATGGTAGACCCGGGTCAGACTTAATGATGGGCCACATCTGTTTGGCCCTCTTATTAGTCCTAGAGCTGTTGGTGTTGAATTCATTGACCCAAGTTATTCTGTCAGTGTTAGCCTTGGGGTTTTCCCCTTTTAAAGCCTCTCTCCTACTGAGGGCCATGACCTTTTTACGTGCCTGTTTTAAAATGTCATTAGGATAACCCCTCTGGCGGAATTTCTCAGACATCAGGTCTAGCTGTTGTTCAAGGTCCCCAGGGTCGCTGGTGATTCTGCGGACCCTGAGGAACTGAGAAAACGGCAAGCCTCTGACCAAAGATCTAGGGTGAAAGCTGTCGTAACGAAGCAGGGAATTTCGATCGGTAGGTTTACTATACAGTGATGTATGGATCGTACCGTCCTGCACTGTGATTTTGATATCCAAAAAGCAAATTTCTGTGGCATGTGAAGTGAGTGTGAATTTGACCGGACTGGTTGATCCATTGTGTTCCTCAATTAAAGTGTAAAATACCTGAGGGTCATGTGTCCAGAACAAAAATAAATCATCTATATATCGAAAATATAAAGAAATATGATCAGCAATGGACGTCTGTTCAAAAAACAGGCCACGTTCTATTTCCCACATGTAGGCATTAGCCAGTGATGGAGCCACTGCCGACCCCATTGCACATCCTTTCTTCTGTATGAAGAACCGGCCATTAAACAAAAAAATAGTTATGTGTAAGTGTAAACTCTAATAACGTGATGAAAAAATCTATGTCAGGCCCGGTGTACAGTGGGTTGTTGGTGATGAGGTGTCTTACTGCCGTGAGGCCAGCTTGGTGCGGAATGCAAGTGTATAAGCTGGTGACGTCCAACGTATGCAATGTGGTGTCTGGATCAACCGGCCCAAATTCAACCAACTTCCTCAAAAGCATGTTGGAATCCTTCAGGTGGGTGAAAGTGGCCTGGATGCAAGGCTGTAGATATGCATCCAGAAAAATAGCCAACGCCTCACACAATGAACCCCTGGCGGAAATGATGGGCCGGCCAGGGGGGTGTTGGGCGTTTTTATGTAGTTCAGCTTTGTCTGAAGGGCTTATTTCTCTAGGAATATTTAATAAGTTATGTTGCAGGTTTCCAGTCACCCCTATATTTTACGCCATCCCTAAACTACATAAAAACGCCCAACACCCCCCTGGCCGGCCCATCATTTCCGCCAGGGGTTCATTGTGTGAGGCGTTGGCTATTTTTCTGGATGCATATCTACAGCCTTGCATCCAGGCCACTTTCACCCACCTGAAGGATTCCAACATGCTTTTGAGGAAGTTGGTTGAATTTGGGCCGGTTGATCCAGACACCACATTACATACGTTGGACGTCACCAGCTTATACACTTGCATTCCGCACCAAGCTGGCCTCACGGCAGTAAGACACCTCATCACCAACAACCCACTGTACACCGGGCCTGACATAGATTTTTTCATCACGTTATTAGAGTTTACACTTACACATAACTATTTTTTGTTTAATGGCCGGTTCTTCATACAGAAGAAAGGATGTGCAATGGGGTCGGCAGTGGCTCCATCACTGGCTAATGCCTACATGTGGGAAATAGAACGTGGCCTGTTTTTTGAACAGACGTCCATTGCTGATCATATTTCTTTATATTTTCGATATATAGATGATTTATTTTTGTTCTGGACACATGACCCTCAGGTATTTTACACTTTAATTGAGGAACACAATGGATCAACCAGTCCGGTCAAATTCACACTCACTTCACATGCCACAGAAATTTGCTTTTTGGATATCAAAATCACAGTGCAGGACGGTGCGATCCATACATCACTGTATAGTAAACCTACCGATCGAAATTCCCTGCTTCGTTACGACAGCTTTCACCCTAGATCTTTGGTCAGAGGCTTGCCGTTTTCTCAGTTCCTCAGGGTCCGCAGAATCACCAGCGACCCTGGGGACCTTGAACAACAGCTAGACCAGATGTCTGAGAAATTCCGCCAGAGGGGTTATCCTAATGACATTTTAAAACAGGCACGTAAAAAGGTCATGGCCCTCAGTAGGAGAGAGGCTTTAAAAGGGGAAAACCCCAAGGCTAACACTGACAGAATAACTTGGGTCAATGAATTCAACACCAACAGCTCTAGGACTAATAAGAGGGTCAAACAGATGTGGCCCATCATTAAGTCTGACCCGGGTCTACCATCCTTGAAACATTCTAGAATTATGCCATGCTACACTCGCAGTGCCAACATTAAGGACCTAGTGGTCAAAAATGACATTTCGGGATTTAAATCAGCCACGGCAGCCAAACATTTTCTGAGCCGAAAGCCCGGCTGCTTCAAATGTTTAGGCTGCACTACCTGTAGCTATATGCTTACGGGAGATTTTATTCAGCACCCCCATACAGGGAGAAAAATCCATATTCGATGGCCGCTGACCTGTAGCTCTACACATGTAGTGTATGTGTTGGTCTGCCCTTGCAGTCTATACTACGTCGGTAAGACACAATGCCTTTTTAAGGAACGCATGGCCTTACACAGGTCGGCTATTAGGGCTGCCCTCAATACTGGCAAAAGCGACCAACCAGTCGCACGCCATTTTGTCCAGATGCGGCATAGCCTGGCCACGGTTAGGTACAAGATAGTGGACCATGTCCCGGCCTCTGTCCGAGGAGGGGACAGAGCGGCCCAATTATTACAATTAGAGGCCCGATGGATCTTTAAATTAGATACCATCTACCCCAGAGGCCTCAATGAACAGCTCAATCTACAGTGTTTCCTCTAGTTAGGGTTGACGTATGTAAGCATGCACTCAGTTGACGTCCTGTTCTCAGTAATCCAGTTGAGGCATTCGTAGTTTCAAAGATTTGTACAGACAGTTGGGCTTCAGGGATTAGATGGGTATTATACCTGTCATACATTTAATGTTAGATGTTTAATGATGTCGAGACTATTTTCTATATTATATATTATATATTATATATTAATTTATTGATTTCTGGTCCGAATAGTCCTGATGTGACAGGACCCAACATGGTCCCATTTGGACCCCGCTGGGTTATTAGCAGTTATTATCTTGTGCAATTCTACACATTTCCACTTATACACTAGCATTGTTTGTTCATGCTAATATTCATTTTTTATCTATTGTATGGTATTACACTTGTTTTTAATGCATTTTGTCATGTATTTATTCACAGTAGTTTTGGTAGGTTTTAATTCAGTACTACATGTCACATATGTTTTGTGAGGCAGCGCAGCGTTGCGACGCTGCGTCGCATCTCCATGGTTACCGTCTTTCCTTTGTCGGCAGCCACGTCACTGGGAGGTCCGAGGCGCGGGATGACGCGACTTCCGGAAACTGCATGCCACACGCTGCCGGAAGCGCGGGCTCCGTACACCGGACAGCTGGGACGTGGAGGCGGACGTAGGTTCACGGTACAGGTAAGGTATTTAAGTTGTTTTTTGTTGCACAATCACTAGTTTGCAGTGTCCTGAAGAAGGGGGTCCGTCCCCCGAAACGTTGACCAATAAATGCACCCTTTGCTCCAATACCTTTGAAAGTGAAAGTCTCTGAGTGCCGCCGTCCCTCTCTCGTTGTGCATATTGGGGTTGCCATACCCCTAGGAGGGCACCGGAGCAATACCCCCACGGGGACAACGGAGTGCCAGGCTGCTTCCATGTTCTACATATAGTGGATCCCAGGTTTGCACCAGTGGCTCCATCACAGCCAAGGCAGCTGTGCATTTTTACCCAGTTCAAGTCAAGCAGGATTACAGCTTTCTCCTTACACTGGGGATTTTTTGCACCTTTTTGTGTTATTTTTCACAGTAAGCATTTGCACTTTTTGCACTGTCACTTTTGTGCACTACCGTGGGCTTTTGCACAGCCTTACAGGGAATACCTGTCTACAACATTGGACACAGTCGACACCATGTCGGCTGCCGACACGGACGCAGGAGACGCCATGTCTTACATCTTACAATGTGATACATATGACACGCTGAGCTTCTCAGATATAGAAGCGGATCACATTTTGATAAAGGAATCAGCGTTTGATGAGAACACAGGCACCTCGAATGAGGAGTTATACCGTGAACTTTATAAATTAAAGAAACGAGAAATAGACTTCATGTTTCATGGCCGCACACTATCGGACTATTTTAGAAATAAGCAAATCCCCAGGGGGTTTCGAGTGCAGAACTCCCCCACCATTGGACGGCACAATCCCTCTTTCTGCAAAAGATGGATTGCAGTCCTCAATAAGTGTGCGATGGATCTAATGTTACTGGTCATCGAGGAGTCTACCAGAGAGGTCACCTGCACACGGGATAAATTGAAAGCATTTGAGGAACAACACATGCATACCCTCACCGGAGATAAGACCATAAATTGGCCTGATAAGCTATCAACCCAGATAGAAGCGTATCGCACCGAGTTAATCAAGTTTAAAAAGGATAAATTAAAGAAAGTGCAGGCTGATTACGAGCAACACCGTGTTTACACGTGGTTATCCAACACCTCAGCGTCCTCTGGACAACACAGAGATAGAGGATTCCGGAGACAACGCATCCAGTATTCACAACGTAGCACGTCCTCTAGTTAGGGTTGACGTATGTAAGCATGCACTCAGTTGACGTCCTGTTCTCAGTAATCCAGTTGAGGCATTCGTAGTTTCAAAGATTTGTACAGACAGTTGGGCTTCAGGGATTAGATGGGTATTATACCTGTCATACATTTAATGTTAGATGTTTAATGATGTCGAGACTATTTTCTATATTATATATTATATATTAATTTATTGATTTCTGGTCCGAATAGTCCTGATGTGACAGGACCCAACATGGTCCCATTTGGACCCCGCTGGGTTATTAGCAGTTATTATCTTGTGCAATTCTACACATTTCCACTTATACACTAGCATTGTTTGTTCATGCTAATATTCATTTTTTATCTATTGTATGGTATTACACTTGTTTTTAATGCATTTTGTCATGTATTTATTCACAGTAGTTTTGGTAGGTTTTAATTCAGTACTACATGTCACATATGTTTTGTGAGGCAGCGCAGCGTTGCGACGCTGCGTCGCATCTCCATGGTTACCGTCTTTCCTTTGTCGGCAGCCACGTCACTGGGAGGTCCGAGGCGCGGGATGACGCGACTTCCGGAAACTGCATGCCACACGCTGCCGGAAGCGTGGGCTCCGTACACCGGACAGCTGGGACGTGGAGGCGGACGTAGGTTCACGGTACAGGTAAGGTATTTAAGTTGTTTTTTGTTGCACAATCACTAGTTTGCAGTGTCCTGAAGAAGGGGGTCCGTCCCCCGAAACGTTGACCAATAAATGCACCCTTTGCTCCAATACCTTTGAAAGTGAAAGTCTCTGAGTGCCGCCGTCCCTCTCTCGTTGTATATATATATATATATATATATATATATATATATATATATAATGTGTGAAGAGAAAGAACAAACCGCGCCAATATGCGATTGCCAATCAGCACTAGTAGTTAGACCAATACAACAATAGGTAAAATAAATAAATAATTATATACCTATAAAGTCTCCCTTGGAGGACACTCTCTTCAGTATAATAGGGCGTCTGCTACACCTTAAAAAATAAGCATTGGTAAAGTGCTTTATGGGTAATGTAAATAGGAAAGTGGATAAGGTGTTTCTAAGCGACCAATGGTGTCACATAAAATTAGGGAGACCAAAAATATATTAAAATATTTTTACAATTTATTGTCCCACTCACATATCACCCCTTGATGAAGTCCAGATAGGACAAAACGCGTTGGGTGTTACCAGACTTAACCCATCCTCTCAAGTTAAGCAGTTTTATGGTTCTTTTTTATCTTGTTTTACCGTCATTTTATGCAGTTTATGGTCCCCATATTTTATATTTTATGGATGAATTTTCTGTATTTTTAGCCAGCTCCAAAGATTTTATAATAGTAATTTATCTGTGGTTCTGGTACTATACTTGTTTTTCTACTGGTGTGTTTTGTAATAAATTGTAAAAATATTTTAATATATTTTTGGTCTCCCTAATTTTATGTGACACCATTGGTCGCTTAGAAACACCTTATCCACTTTTATATATATATATATATATATATATATATAATTTAACAAATGATGGGGGTAAGACAATGGGCAACAAATTGTGGTCCAGTAGTTGGTAGTAGGGTGAGGATGGGGTTGCTTTGGTGGTCTCGAGGCATCCGGACTGTCATTTGAAATAAAGAGGGCAGTGATGTGATGAAGGGGGCGGGGGACAGCAGCCAATAATGTGCCTAGTAGCGACCTGACCCCTAAATTCAGCCCTAGGCATATTCAAAAATTGTCGGCTAATTACTGTGCGGCCGTAATTAACCTTTTTTCTCTCAGACTTTTCCTGGCAGCTCCTGTAGCTGCAAGAAAAAGTACTACCTTGTGGATTTGCATGTATATCCCCACTAATTGGATCGGGTCAGCATGCTAATTGAATATGCCCCATACTTGTTCTGCGTAGAAACTTTTAGCTTGTTATGACCTGCGCTGTTTCTTTGAATATGATATCTCGAGAATTAGCAAGCTTTTTGGCACTTGGATTCCATAATCTGTAACCTTTGCATTGATGGCAGTATCCTAGCATGATGCATTTCACTGACTTTTAATCCAGCTTGTGTCTTCTTTCTTTTGGAACAGTATGTGTACATATGGGTATGTAGGCCATACTTATAAAAGTACTGAGATGTTTTACTCTCTCAGAACAGTTTTTGAGATAAACGGCTGTGGATACAGCATCTATTCAAAACTGTTCGTCTAGGCCTGCATCCCTCACCATACATCTTGCTTCCTTTACCAGTGTATGGTTTGCTTGATCACTTACACAGGTTTGTTCAGGAGTACAGGCAATGGTCAGTTGATGCTCTATTGCATATTTTCTCAAAAATAATTCCACCTCTGTTTAGAGATTCTCCACCATTATCAGATCTGAAGGTCTTGAGCCTGTGACCAGTTTGATTTTCTACAAGTCTCTTGTAGTCTACAATTGTCTTTGCTGCTTCACATTTTTCTCTCATGAAGTACATGTGTGTAATTCTTATGAAGTCATTTATGAATGTCATGAAGTATCTGTATCCACTTACTAACTCTACTTTCATTGGACTATACACATCAAGTGGTTCTGTAGCTCGGCTTAGTGACTAGGGTAATGACTTTGTTTGCTTACAATGCAGCTCTAGCATATGGACTTATCTGTGTTAGGGGGACATTTACTAAGCAGTGATAAGAACAGAGAAGTGAGCCAGTGGAGAAGAGGCCCCATCAACCAATCAGCAGCTCAGTATAATTTTAAAGTATGCAAATTATAGATGTTACGTCAGTGCTGATTGGTTGCCATGGGCAACTTCTCCACTGGCTCACTTCTCCGCTCTTATCACTGCTTAGTAAATGTCCCCCTAAGTCACTGACATCTTTTGACCATCCCTTGCTGTAGCTTTTGAACACTGTCATATCCAAGGTGACCAAATCTTCTGTGACAGTTCCATTGAATGAGAATCAGTTGTCATCATCGCGTAACTGGACTGTGTATCAAGAACATATAATTCCTGACATCTTGTGTCTGTAGTTGTGACTATCCCTTTTTTGTTTTGCACAGTAAACTTTTCTTTAGAAATGTGATCTTTGTGGCCTAGCTGATATAGGATTATTATTATTACAGGTTGAGTCTCCCTTATCCAAAATGCTTGGGACCAGAGGTATTTTGGATATGGGATTTTTCCGTATTTTGGAATAATTGCATACCATAATGAGATATCATGGTGATGGGACCTAAATCTAAGCACAGAATGCATTTATGGTTCATATACACCTTATACACACAGCCTGAAGGTAATTTTAGCCAATATTTTATATAACTTTGTGCAGTAAACAAAGTGTGTCTACATTCACACAATTCATTTATGTTACATATACACCTTATACACACAGCCTGAAGGTCATTTAATACAATATTTTTAATAACTTTGTGTAATAAACAAAGTTTGTGTACATTGAGCCATCAAAAAACAAAGGTTTCACTATTTCACTCTCACTCAAAAAAGTCCGTATTTCGGAATATTCCGTATTTCGGAATATTTGGATATGGGATACTCAACCTGTAGTATTATTATTATTATTATTATTAGAATTTATTTACCTCCAATCACATGGGTTCTGCAGCGCTTAACAAAGTACATAAACAAATGTGCAAAACAAGAAAAGAGCAACTTGCAGTACAAGACAATGCAGGAAAGTTACATGGTATATAAACATTGCTGCATCAATGTTCATGACACTGGAAAAAGCATCAAGGAGGCAGAAACCAGGGGTTAGGTGCCATTGTAGGAAGTATGGACTAGATGATAGACTAAGTAATAAAAGTAAAAGCATATGAGGGGAGAGGGCCCTACCCATGAGAGCTTACATTCTAAAGCTACAGGATTTGTTCCCATTTCTGGTATGTAAAGAACATCCTGGATCTCTGTGAATCTTGTCCCTGTTGCAAATCTCAAGTGGGCTTCAATTTTGTAGCTGTAAGGACATTTTGTTAATGTGGTGAACAATTTTGCATTGCAGCTAAAATGCCTTGTTGCGTCTGAATCGATATACCAGCAATATTTTCTGCAGCTATTTCTTGCTTTGCATAAGATTCACTTTCTTTTGCTTGCATTCAAATGCTTTGTGACCTATCTTGTTACAATTGTAGCACTTGAACTTGAATTATCTGAATTTTTAACTTTTTGTATGCAATACAGCAGCCTCAGCATTTATCTCAAAGGACGCACCTTCTTGGAACTGTAGTAGGACGTTAAACTCAGATATCAACTTCTGTACTATTGTTGTAATGATCTCTTCATCATCTATTTGCACTCCAGTAGATGTTAATTGCTGAGAAAGACATAATTTCAATGTAATCTTAAGTGTATTCTTCTCATGAGACCTCCATCCTGGTATGCTGTCTTCAGTGCTGTCTACATGTCTTTAGCTGACATCTTCCAGTACATTATGGGATGCTAATACCAAGCAGGAGTCTCAAACTTCAAGTGCACATTAGATATACAAGTATAGAGGAAAGGGGGCTGGCTGTAAAGGGCAAAAGTATATTATCGTTTCACTTCAGGGGTTCCTCAGACAGGCATCAAGCACTTTTGCACTTTGAGAGGCCTACATCTCCAAGCCTTTTGGATATATGACCGATTCAATCCTTACATTACAGTCATTGTGCATACTTGTTTCAAGCCATTTGGAGGCTTTGCTGAACATCTACTTCATTGCTAAAACATTTTGCTAAAGATTGCTATGAATATTCTGTTACTTTTGGTAATTTCTCCACTTCGGGACTTGATGCTGTGTTTGGATGGTAATGTCTTCTGACTATTGTATGCAAAAAAGTCCTAACATTTCCATGGCCTTTTTGGATGAATGACATTTTCATGGTCTCACTGACCAAAGATAGAAAACTGATCCCATCTGAGACAATCTTGAAATGTCCCACCCACTTGATTCTTTTATGCAATTTAATTTTTCAGTTGACTCATTATATTTAACATGTATTGTTTATCTTTTTTTTCATGTTATTACGCAGTTTAAATCAGTTTTGAATTATTACCAGCTTTCTCCCAAGTTGCCTCTACCCCTAGAAAAGCCCATACATGCTCTATTAGGCACTCATTCAGACTTCCATCTTTCAAATGTGCCCTTGAAAATCATCTTCTCATTTAATCCTACTACCTATCATCCTAACTATCCAACCTCTAGAATACTCAACTTTGCCCACCTTTACCTCTGTGTGTCCACCTGAAGCCCTGTAGAATGTAAGCTCATGTGAGCAGAGTCCTCGCTCCCTCTGTGGTCTTTCTGTAACTACAGTATGTAGTCTGTGGATTACTTTTGTAAAGTTGTGAACCTGTTGCACCATACAAAAATAATACATTTTAAAAACAAATGAATAGCAAACTGTGAATTTAAATGCTGAACTTCAAAGACAGTAATGTTTGCAATTCATAAAAAAGTAAATTATTTGATGAATTACTTAAAACAAAAATATTTCAAAACAGTGATCTTACTGCAAATGGCAAAACCTCAGACGTGAAGAGCAAACGGAAAAAGGCGAATGCGAGGTGCAAATTTTAAACCACAAATTCAAACTGTAGTCAGTGATTATACCATGAACAGGTTTATGGTCATCAAACTGCTAACGTGAAAAATCAACAACAAACAAAAAATAACTTGAGTAATAACACTATCAGAGCTACAGTATACTGCACACCCACTGTGCATACATAAACTACTGGCAGCAGATACATACTGTATATTGAACATGCTTTTTGTTATGTCTAGAACAAGAACAAATACGTGGAGCAGCATATCGGGAATGTTATATATGACACTTCTAATTCTGTTTTGCCTTCATTTGGCTAATTAAGGCACTGTTTTAGGATGCTCTCATTATCTACGAATGCCCTTTGACATAGTTATGTAGTGGAATAAAAAACAGAATATGAGGATCTCAGGGGATGAGGAAAGACAGAAGCCAGAGGAGACACTTTATAGAGAAGGCTGCCAGTATCAGGCTTATACAAGTAAATCCATCTGGGTGCTAAGTGCAATGGAACATCGTTCAGGATACAATGGAAAACAAATTCAATTAGCTCCTTCATGTGATCTGGTGCCAATGAAATGAGTGACAGTATGATGGTTTCAAATGAATTTACTCAATAAATATGTTTGAGAAGCTTAAGGCCACAATAATGATAATGATAACAAATGCTTAGGAGAAAATCATAAATAATCTAACTGTACGTACAAAATAAAAAATATCATTATGCACAGGACTACGGTCGCTATAGAGGGGATAATCTTTTGCCAGCTGTAGATACAAATGCTTTGCGAAGCCACTAAGGAGTTATCTGATCATATAAAAAGATGTAGGTTGTAAACTACTCCTATCACTACATATACATAACTGTTTTTGAATATATTTCATTAAGCATATACAATGGCGTAAGTTTGTTCTAGCTGCCTGGAGGCAAGACAGATATTGGTGCCCTCCCCCTGATATGTATGTATGTATGTATGTATGTATGTATGTATGTGTGTGTGTGTGTGTGTGTGTGTGTGTGTGTGTGTGTGTGTGTGTGTGTGTTACTGTATATGGAGTGTTCTGAATTTTTTTTATACCTTTATATTTTAAATCACACATTTCTCTTATGTCCTAGAGGATGCTGGGGTCCATTTTAGTACCATGGGTTATAGACGGCTCCGCGGGAGCCTTTGGCACTTTAAGACTTTTCAACAGTGTGAACTGGCTCCTCCCTCTATGCCCCTCCTCCAGACCTCAGTTTAGAAAATGTGCCCAGGAGACTGGATGCACATTAGTGGAGCTCTATAGAGCTTTGCTGGAAAAGACTTTGCTAGGTTTTTTATTTTACAGGGAAGCTGCTGGCAACAGCTTCCCTGCTTCGTGGGACTTAGGGGGGGGAAGTAGGAACCAACTTCTCAATTAATTAATGGTTCTGCTTCCGCTGACAGGACACCATTAGCTCCTGAAGGGTACTGAACACAGCCCAGGCCTGGCCAGCGTTCACTCCCACAGCACTGCCGCCACCCCCTAACAGAGCCAGAAGTCAGAAGGCTGGTGAGTATATTACCGGAGTCCTGCAGAGAGGGGATCCTCCGGTCATCGTTGGCGGCATACAGGTATGTACACGCGCACGCTGCGCGCCATGTCTCTCAGCACAAGGGTGCAGAGCGCTGGGGAAGGGGGGGGGGGCGCTCTGAGGGCATGTTTTAAAACCTTACTATCACTTGCAAACAAGGTACATACATGTACAGCCGCTGATGTGCCATCACCAGCCAGTATAAATATTACATTGCTGAGGCTGAAGGGCGGGGCTTCTCCTCAGACTTGCCAGAACACTCACTGGGTGCCATTTTCTCCTGCAGAACCTCCAGTGTGAAGCTCCTGTACGCTGTTTCTCCTCATGACAACGCTGATACAAGTACAGGGTGTTATAAAGGTGCAGAGAGTGTTCATTATAATTAGGTCTGTGGGCCTATTATTGGTATATGCGCTGTAAGTGGGTAATATTTCCACAATTCACAATAAGTCGCAGTGTGTGGACTGGCAAATCCCTCTGTGTCTCTCTGACAAACTTTAGTGTGGGTCTGTCCCCAATAGCTCCCCTGTGTGATAGGGGTGTGTGTGTGTGTGTGTGTGTGTGTGTGTGTGTGTGTGTGTGTGTGTGTGTGTGTGTTTGTGTGTTCGTGTGTGTACAAGTGTGTAACATGTCAGACATTGGGGAGGGTTCTTCCCAGGAAGAACCCATTTTAGATGCACAAGAGGATAATGTGGTGACCCTTCCCTCTCAGAAGGAGCCGGAGTGGGTGAGAATGTTGCAAAAGAATATGTCAATGCTTGCAAAGAAATTCTCTGAGTCTGAACAACAGACTGAATATTGGAGGCAGTCTGTGGAGGATGCACTGTTTACTGACCCCTTCATATCATCCACCCGGGTCCCATCCAGTTCCCAGAAAAGGTCTCTGGCCCAGATAATGCAAGGGGACACAGACACAGATTCCGACTCTGACGTCGACACTGGGGATTTGAGAGGGGTAGAGCCCAAATTAGCCAAAAGCATACAATGTATGATAGTTACTATAAAGGAAGGGTTGGAGTTTCCTGAAACAACACTGGTCCCAGAGGAAAAGGATTATTTGAAATTAAATAAAAAGCAAGTTGTGACTTTTCCTCCTTCAAATGATTTGAATGCGTTCTTTGAAGAATCCTGGGCTAACCCTGAGGAGAAATGTACCCTTCCCAGAAGGATACGTGTAGCATACCCTTTCCCTGAGGAAGACAGGCACAAATGGGAGACACCCCCAATGATAAACACCTCAGTTTCTTGGCTGTCTAAGAAAATAGTTTTGCCTGCCCCTGGTTCAGCCTCCGTAAATGATCCAGCTGACCGTAAATTAGAAACAACCCTAAAATCCATATATACGGCTAACGGAATGGTGCTCAGGCCCGCCATTGCTTGTGAGTGGGTAGGTAACGCTGTGGAAAAATGGTCTGACAACTTCCTTGTTAACATAGACACAGTTGACAGGGATGAAATAGTCCTAACTCTCGGCCATATCAAAGATGCTGCAGGTTACTTGTTAGTTGAAGCTATGAAGGATATTGGGTTGCTGAGTTCAAGATCCTCCGCTATGGCGATTTTATGTGGATCCGCCAATGGAATGCTGATGCAGAATAAAAAAAAGTTAAAATATATATATATATATATGTTCCAATGGGACCTACAGGACAAGTGGTCCGGATCGCACCTACACATGCACCGGAGGATAATCCTGTCAACAAAAGCCAGTATTTCACTCTTGTGGTGGCTTCTCACCTCCTGGAGGGACGCAGCTTCGGGATTCAGACTTGGATCCTGGTGACCACAGATGCAAGCCTCCGAGGTTGGGGAGCAGTCACGCAAGGGGAAAGCTTCCAAGGATGGTGGTCAAGTCAAGAAGTACTCCTTCATATAAATATTCTGGAATTGAGAGCTGTGTACAACAGCCTTCATCAAGCGGCACACCTTCTTCAAGGTCGTCCCATACAGATCCAGTCAGACAATGTAACGGCAGTAGCTTACATAAACCGCCAGGGTGGAACTAAAAGCAGAGCGGCAATGGCAGAGGTGACAAAGATACTCCTCTGGGCAGAAAGACCAGCAGACATGATCTCCATCCAGGAGAATGGGGCCTCCACCCAGAAGTCATTGCAGAGGTAGCAGATCGTTGGAGCAGTCCTCAAGTAGATATTATGGCATCACGTCTCAACAAGAAGCTTCAGAAATATTGTTCCAGGTCGAGAGACCCACAAGCAATAGCAGTGGATGCACTGGTGACCCAGTGGGTGTTTCAGTCGGTGTATCTGTTCCCTCCACTTCCACTAATACCAAACGTTCTCAAGATCATCAGAAGAACATGGGTTCGAGCAATTCTCTTTGCTCCAGACTGGCCAAGGAGGGCTTGGTATCCAGATCTTCAGGAGTTATTACTGGAAGATCCTCAGCCTCTTCCTCTTCGCGAGGACCTGCTTCAGCAGGGGCCATTTGTTTATCAAGACTTACCGTGGGTGCGCTTGACGGCATGGCTGTTGAGCGCCAAATCCTAGCCCGTAAGGGTATTCCCAATGAAGTCATTCCCACACTTATTCAGGCCAGGAAAGGGGTAACGTCCAAACATAACCATCGTATTTGGAGAAAATATGTATCTTGGTGTGAATCCAAGAAGTCTCCTGCAGTGGAGTTTAAATTAGGACTTCTTCTACTATTTCTACAGGCGGGTGTAGATGCTGGCTTGAGATTAGGGTCTATCAAGGTCCAAATTTTCGGCCTTGTCCATTTTCTTTCAGAAACAGTTGGCTTCCCTTCCTGAGGTCCAGACGTTTGTGAAGGGGGTTCTGCGCATCCAACCTCCCTTTGTGCCTCCTGCGGCGTCATGGGATCTTAATGTGGTGTTGCAGGTCCTTAAATCGGACTGGTTTGAGTCTCTAAAAGAGGTAGAGTTGAAGTTTCTCACTTGGAAAGTGGTCATGCTGTTGGCCTTGGCCTCAGGCAGACGAGTGTCTGAATTAGGGGTTCTGTCACACAAAAGTCCTTGTTTGATTTTTCATGAAGATAGAGCTGAACTGCGGACGCGTCAGCATTTTCTTCCAAAGGTTGTGTCTTATTTCCATATCAATCAACCTGTGGTCGTGCCAGTGGCTTCTGACACCTCAGCCGTTTCAAAGTCCTTGGATGTCGTCAGAGTGTTGAGGACTTAGGTTGCAAGAACAGCTCGGATAAGGAAAACAGAATCTTTGTTTGTCCTCTATGACCCCAACAAGATTGGGGGTCCTGCTTCTAAGCAGACTATTGCGCGCTGGATCAGAGGTACCATTCAGCACGCTCATTCCACGGCAGGATTGCCATTACCGAGTTCGGTAAAGGCCCACTCTACAAGGAAAGTGGGTTCTTCCTGGGCGGCTGCCCGGGGTGTCTCGGCATTGCAAATTTGCCGAGCAGCTACTTGGTCAGGGGCAAACACGTTTGCTAATTTTTACAGGTTTGACACCTTGGCTGCTGACGACCTTCAGTTTGGTCAGTCAGTTCTGCAGGAACATTATCACTTTCCCGCCCATACTGGGAGCTTTGGTACATCCCCATGGTACTAAAATGGACCCCAGCATCCTCTAGGACGTAAGAGGAAATAGGATTTTAATTACCTACCAGTAAATCCTTTTCTTGCAGTCCTTAGAGGATGCTGGGCGCCCGCCCTGTGCTAATTTTTCCTGCAAATTACGTTTTGTCTTTTTACACAGGTTCTCATGTGTTAAGATGTTTTACAGCAGTTGCTATTACGTTATGCATGCATGTTAGCATGGGTTATGTTAAAGGCCATGTTAGGCAACATGTTTTTGGTATGGTGTAAGCTGCTGTGAATCTCGCCACTAGTTTAATGTAAATTCTTCTCTCGAAGTTGTCCGTCCCCTCGGGCACAGTTCCTATACTGAGGTCTGGAGGAGGGGCATAGAGGGAGGAGCCAGTTCACACTGTTGAAAAGTCTTAAAGTGCGGAAGGCTCCTGCGGAACCGTCAATACCCCATGGTACTAAAAGGGACCCCAGCATCCTCTACGGACTACGAGAAAATAATTTACCGGTAGGTAATTAAAATCCTATTTTCTAGCAGTCATACACAGGAGTAGAACCTATGACCTGTTACACTGAAGGCAGACACCTTACTGATAAGGTGTGTACACATGGTGTAATAGTTCTTTAAATTTTGATTGTATAGTCAAAATCGTAAAAAAATATAGGGCCTAATTCAGACCTGATCGTATAAGCAAATTTGTTAGCAGATAGGCAAAACCATGGGGGTCATTCCAACCCGTTTGCGCTCTGCAGTTTGTCGCAGCGGTGCGAACAGGTCAGAACTGCGCATGCGTGGCGGTCGCATTGCGCATGCGCATCATTGCCCATCGCCGGGCAGCGATGCCGCCAGTGGAAAAAGCGATCGCAGCAGCGATCAAAAGAAGACTGACAGGCGGGAGGCGTTCCGGAGTGTCAACTCACCGTTTTCTAGGCGTGATGAGGCGAACGCAGGCGTGTCCAGGCATTTGGAGGGCGGATTTCGGGACCTTCGTCGCTACATCCGTCGCACAGGGTAAGTAAGTCTGAACCTGGTCTTGTTTTGCAGGAAACTTTTTTAGCATAGCATGGCTGCACAAGCATTCGCAGCCCTGCTATGCAAAAATACACTTCCCCATAGGCAGCGTCTAGTTGATCGCACGAGCAGCAAAAAGTTGCTACGTGCGATCAACTCGGAATGACCCCCCATGTGCACTGCAGGAGGAGGAGATATAATATGTGCAGAAAGAGTTAGATTTGGGTGCGGTGTGTTCAAACTGAAATCTAAATTGCAGTGTTAAAATAAAGCAGACAGTATTTACCCTGCACAAAAACAATATAACCCTCCCAAATCTAACTCTCTCTGCACATGTTATATCTGCCCACCCTGCAGTGCACATGGGCCCTTATTCTGAGGTGATCGCACACTGCAACTTTTTGCTGCCCGTGCGATCAACTAGACGCCGCCTATGGGGGACTGTATTTTTGCATAGCAAGGCTGCGATCGCTTGTGCAGCCCGGCTATGCCAAAAAAGTTTTGTGCAGAACTAGACTAGGGTAAGACTTACTTACCCAGTGCGATCACTTCAGTGTTGCAGGTCCCGGAATTGACGTCACACATCCGCCCTCCAAACGCCCCGACATGCCTGCGTTCGGATCTCCACACCATGAAAACGGTGAGTTGACGCCCGGATCCGCCTTCCTCCTGTCAATATTCTTGCAGTTGCCGCTGCGATCGCTTTCTTCATTGGAGGAGTCTCTGCCCGGCGACAGCCATCGCCAGGCAACCACACGCTGTGCATGCGCAGTTCCGACCCGAACGCACGGCTGCGAAGAAACCAGTGACCCACCAGTGTTTTACATGTTCCTTCACATGAGAAGAAACAGTGAAATGTCTCCTCCCAAGGGTAGGAGCACAGATATCCTGGCCAATACACATTGAGAGATCTTACAGTGTATGGGCACAATATCTGCACGGTTACAGGCCAGGGGTGGATTGGCCATAGGGCTCACCAGGAAGATTCCCATGTCTGTGGGGCCTGTGTGTTGTCATGCGGCCCCACCCCCCACATGACAGGCAGCCCACCGCACTCAGTACACTGCATTGTCCCCATTTATTCTGTATTCCATCTCTGCAGTACAGCAACTCTGCCATCCAGTGATGCTGTCATGGCTTGTATAACATGGTATGTTGTACCTCATGTGCTGCCCATATCAGGCCACGTCTACAAAATTTTACAGTGCCACACCCTGTTCCCAATCCGCCCCTAGTCTGCAGCAAAAGTCACAAGGTAGACCCAAATTGCGTACAGGCCCTATGAGGAGGGATTCCACCCCTTCAACAGACCCCACCCCCTTATCAGACCGCACCCCCATTAGGGGGTGCTTCCATACATTTCCCGGGCTGGTTTTCCATCCCAATCCTCCTAGTTACAGGCTGCCAGATAAAATTGATAAAGCCTATTCTTTACCTTATAACATTCACTATATATTTGTACCAGACTCAGTACGCAATTGGCGTATGAAGTACCGTAATGGTACGCTTATAGCGTAGCAGACGCTGTGCCCACGAGAACACGAGCGGCGCAGACGCTCACAGAATGACACTCAGTAAACCTTGCTAGCAACACACTGAAAGGATCTGCTTATGGTGTAAACCTTATTACTGTAATAATAACACAATGCAACGCTGATTAACCCTTATCATATGAAAGCTGTTGGAGCGATTAAGACGCTCAGAAACCCTATATAATAACTAGTAAAACACACACTCCTTGCTAAGGTTCCAAAACCTTTACTTACGATAATTTGTATGAAAAAGGGGAAAACAGTTAACAGCTTATACACTACAAGACTAACATTAATACCTAAACAGAATATCTAGACATGAATATACAATAGCGGCATAATCATAAACAATAACAGTGAGAGAGAGAGAGAGAGAGAGAGAGAGAGTGTATGGCAAATACAGACAGAGAATAAGGTGGTCACAGAGAAACTTACACACGTGGGAATGACTTCGCCGGCGCAACCTGGACCAGGGCTCTAGCCTTCAGTGTGAAAACCTTGCAGAGTCTTGTGTCACCAAGCCTATTGCAAGCTATATTTATTTACTAACTCAAGACATACTACAATAGATACTGCGTGCTCTCTTTCCATTGGTTAGGGGGTGGGACATGTACTGCACCTGGGATCATTGGTTAGTTCAAGAAGTGGGCGATGGCTAGGACTTGTTAGTATTCTAAATTCCTCTTTGTCTGATTATATTGAGGAAAGCTATTGTTTTGGATCTTCCAAACAAACTCTGTCTCTGGGCTTTGTTTACCCCACCTTCAGTTGAGACAATTGACTACTCAGCACTCATTATTCTGGAGAGAAACCTGGTTCTATTCATAAACAAAGGTGTAAGCCCTCTTCATAGAATCTCAAAGCTTAGTGTAAATAAGGCTATTGTATTCAGTCTGTGGGAAAGAAATGACTGAATTCCATTCACCTACCCTGCACTTTTGTGTAATTTATTCGGAATGCAATTAATCTTATTTTCTACTTCTGTGCATAACCATGAGCAGGAACTATGGGAATCCCTCCCAACTATCATAGGCACAACACCCCTTCAATACCCCACAGCTGGACACCAAACACTACCCTCCAACCTTTGTCTGAGCCCTCCCAGCATGCAAAGAGGAATCTCTCTGTCCAAGAAGTTTTAAACTTACCATACTTGCTGACATTGTTAAGGGGAATATTAACTATAAAACGCATTATATTGGTTAAATATGTAGCGATTGAGTCGCTCGCTAGTCGCACACAAACACCACCGTAAATACCCATCTCCATGCGCAGGCGACGTCAGAGCGTCCCTTACGCAACCTGGGGGGATGCGTATGCACGGGGGAGTCCATGCACGAGCAGCGGGCACGTGCATTGGGGTTAATACAAGGCATATGAATCATGATATTCTTCGACTCTGACAGTCCAGCCTTTGGCAGTCAACAATAACTGCCACTATCTAAATAATCCAAACAGAAAAATATATGTCATCATGTAAATACCTTTTTATGATTGGGTAAAGGGAGGAGAGGAGAAGGTGGGAAATGTATGACCTAGTGAGATAGTAAAAGCATGTGTGTATGAATCCATGTCTGAGGGGTCATGTATCATCGTGCCGTACGTGTTCTAAATCAAGCTTCGAGGTATTGCGAAGTATACATTTGAATCCTTCTTATCCCGTATTAAGGGTCTGTGGATGGGCTGTCAAACTCTACCGAGCTCTTTTCGGCTTTTGGCTGCAACAAATGGGGTGCACATTAGTTGATGATACATGAAGGGGGGAGTATGTGGATGCTAGTATGTGAAAATGACCTGATGTCTATGTGGGATACTACCTGGGGGTTGTAGAGATGAAAATAAGAAACAATCGTTATAAATGCAGTCATAAAACTATGTGAGTTTTAATAGACAGTCGCCGATTGGGGCCTTGTTGATGTCTTGTCTTGATGTACATGTTGTCTGATGTCTCTCGGTGCTTTTGCTGTAAGTGGCGAGCAAAAGCTGTTCCAGTGTCCATAAAATTACAGTCTCTAAAGTTTTGGGTTTTCCGTAGATAGTTAAAGTCACTAAAAGTATTGGGTGTCTGTGACACAGTTCATCAAAGGTCTGTATAGAAGAGGTTGTCAAATTCTTCTTCCAAGCGGATGTCTTTGTACCTTGGAGGAAAACAAAGGAGAAACGGGTGAAAGAAACCGACCGTGGAATCACATTTTCATCACAACATTGTCTCTATCGTTGGGTCATAAATTAAACCAATTGGGATTACAGTGTCCTCGCTCCTCAGACTCATCACTCTAGTACTCCGTTTACACTTCATTAAAATCCGAACGCATCTAAATATCAAACTGACCAATATGACGACTCCCAGAATACACAAGAGAAATTTCCCTACATCCATAATAATTCCTTGGGCCCATTCTCCTAAACCAGAGAACCAATTTTGTGGGTTCAACCATGACACCCAACCGGTCAGCTCATTACCCACAGCAGCAAGTGTGAGATTGTGTCTCCTTCGGAACTCCCACTTTAATTGTAAAATGTCATCCATCTTTTGGTCTATGACCTCGACTGGGTCCTCCGTGCTGTTTGTAATATACGTGCAGCACTTTATTCCATACTGAGTTGCTAGGGTAACACAATACCCGCCTGTCACTGCTGTAAGATAATTGAGAATCATCCTATGCTGAACCAGCTCTGTTTTGTAGGCTTGTAACTCTCTCCCAGTATACCTGAACGTGTCGTCATACATTTCGGTGATATTGTCTAACAAGTTTGCTAGCGCAGATATATACCTATAATTTATCACTCCTCTGGCGGTACGAGTGATGTCTAACTCGAGTAGGACTTGAATCCCGGTGGATTCATGGATCAAATCAGAGGCTGGATGCTCTGTCCTCTCTATCAGGTGCCGTTTAACGACGTGCTCGTAATGAGTGTGAGTATAAGGAGCTTGGGCACCGCGGTGAATGTCTTTCATTTTGATATGGGATACAGTCATTACTTCAGGCAGTACTTTTCCAATGTAACACAATCCCTCTGAGTTTGGGGCAAGCCACTTATACGCCTTTCTCCCGCATATGAAATATGCATCATCGGGGAGAACATATGGGACGGAGTATGGCATAACCATGTTACAAACTTTCCATGTGAAATCTCCTAACCCTAATTCTCCCATCTGTCTAGTACACGTATCTGGTTGTACGATATGTGCACAGTATCCTGGTGATACTTCTCCAACTCGCATGGTCCTACTTCCTAGAGTGTACCTATACCGGAAATATCTTCCACTGTTGGCTATCTGGCGTATAAGTTCTGTGTCTATGGGCATTCTGTCGGCTCTGTGTGAAAAGGTCATGGTTTGATTACTCCATGACACTTCCCAATTTCCCGGCTTTTGGGGATTGGAAATGTTAAAGCATACTAAGGACTTATCCACATGATATTGGTGGAGCTTCAAACTAGGAGGACTAGAGATATTAAATCTCTTGTCCACCGGCCTCCCACCACTTAGCTCAAGTACCTCTCCTATATTTAAAGGGAATGGTACTAGTCCTGATTTGCTATGACCTTGAGGTACTTGAGAGCATACCCAACAGTCTGTCTGGTTTAACACTTTACCCACTAAGGAGTGATAGTCACTCAATGGATGCCGGTCCATGTGGATATTAAAACTGGACTGACATTTCTTGATGCACCCATCCTTAACTATATTGTCACAATGCCTACAGATGCAGTTTTCTTCAGCTAACAATCCTTCACAATTCCTTCTATTGTCAATGCTACCAGATCGTTTTCGGATACTCGCCTTTACTCGGTGATTGTGTTGCTCTTGGAAATCTACGCCTCCATCCTGGTCATCCGAACCCATTCCAGATCCTTTCTCGACCTCCATGGTACTCTCACCGAAACAGACTGCTCTGGTCAACAACAGGGTCAACAGGAAAATCCAGATCACAGTCTCTTGGGGCAAGTCCATCTTAGAGGAGGAAAAGGAGAAAAATAAGAAGGGGGTACAAAAAAAATAATTTGAGGGGAAAGAAAAATGTTACGATGCTTTTGTCCTCTAGTCTTGTTGTTCTTCTTGCTCTGTTGTCATCTCAAAGGTGCTGTCTCTCAGTCTTCCAAACGAACATTCTGGTGATACAATGTTCCTTCCAAATCTGCGATCTTTCTGTAAGGAGCAAAAATCTTGCATTACCATTTGTCTAACTGATGTGTGACATACCATCTGTAAAGCATGAGAACATGAGAGAGAAGAGAGAAAAAAAAAAAACGAGAGAGAGAGAACAATTCATATATATGTTACATAAAACAACAAACAAAAAAAAACATTGTCAGATCTTCCGTTCACCATCAGGCTGTCACACCAACACATCCATTGGTATCTTTGCGCAGTCTCCCCCACCAGTATTTCCACACTTCACCCTTTTGTGCCTGGCCAGGACACACTGATGTCGGTAGGTCACACTGGGGTTAGGCAGACTTCTGCAAAGACCAAGTAGCTATGTGATGTTTGAGTTCTGCCGATGAACGTCAGAGATGGGGAAAAAGAAACATTTACAGATAAATTACAAAGTTTACCCGGCCGTTCCTGTGTCTACAAGGAACTGACCTCCCAATATCATTAACTGTAACCTCAGGTTTACTACCCGTCCTAATGATCAACTTTCCTGACTGCATATTACAGGTGCGGCCCAAACTTCTTCCTAGGTGATTCCTGATTACAATTTTGTGTATCATGACTTTGCTCATGTTTTTGTCTAGGGGGTTGATATGACTTTTGTATATTTCTTGATCTACAATCTCTTGCAAAATGTCCCTCTTTGTGACAGTGATAACAAACTATCACATTTGAATTTCTCACAGGGGTTTGGGGCTTAAGCTGGTGTGGCTTCGTTGTCAGGGCTTGTCTACTGATTGTCATTTGCTTACTGCCCTGTGACTCCAGGTGTCTTTTGATGTTCCATTCATGGTTAATAGCAGACTCTCTTAAAACCGCCACCGAGATACCTCTCCAGTTAGGTAGAGAGGTTTGTACCCTTGTTCTCAACACTTCCTGTAAACCATCCATTAATACCTTAACCGCTATATCTCTATGCTGTGCATTTCTCTCAATGTCCGTGATCCCAGTGTCTCTAGCCATTACTTGCAGTGCTCGATTGAAATAATTAGAAGTACTTTCTCCTCCTCTTTGTCTTATGGAGAAGATTTTGTTCCACTCGACAACGGCTGGGAAATATACTCCTAACTGTCGGTTGATCTGCTTAATACATTCCTGATTGTGTTCCTCCGTACGAGGTACCTCTGTGTCTAATTTACAATCAGTAATAAATTTTGCAGGGTCAACACTGGAGGGCAAACATGCCCTCAGCACTGTCCGCCAACCTTTGTTGGTGGGTTCGGCGGAGTTTCCTAGTTCTTTAATAAACCTCTGACATGCAACTAGTTCTTTCCTAGGATCAGGGAATTCAGACATAATTGCTCTCAATTCTGTCCGGGACCAGGGACGGCGCATTGCACTGTCCCTGGCTTGAATGATTCCCTGAGTGTCAGTCTTCCCATTGGGGACTGTGATCACCCTGACAGGATTAAATTTAACCACATCATCTTGTGTTGGTTCTACAATATGAGGTACATTTGTTTGTGCGTGATATATAACACCGTACGTACCTGTGGACACGACCTCACCTGACCCTCCGTTAGGGGGTTTGACTACTGCCTTTACCGATTTGGTCGCGTCCACCTGGATGTCTTGTATGATGGCTGCTGGAAAAGGTGCCGAGATCGTGCTGGGCTCACTTTCTTGCTTGTAATCCTGAGGGAAGTTTAACATGGGGTGCAACTTGCACGGGTTAACAGTTGTACATTTAACAGTTTTACTTTTATCATTGTTACATTTGTTACAATTATTCTTATCATCAATAATACAGTTGCTAAGTGCACAATTACCATATACCAGTGTGCCATTCTCTGTAACCACTTTCTCTCTTGTTGCCATATTTTTCTAACCAAAGTGAGAGTCAGCTGTGTAAGCTAATCCTCCTTGTATTTCACTTTCCCGTTGCCATAACTGTAAACAATCATAATGTCGGATCCGCCTCTTCGCGGACTTAATTAGACATATCCTTTTCTTTAAATTTTGTAACACCTTGGGACTAAAACTGCCTACCCGTGGGAACTTTTCCCCGTCATGCACAGTCATTCTTTCCCATTCATTGAAAACCTTTGTGTGTGATTCATCTCGGACCTCCTGGTCTGTATCACACGTTATATACCTTGCCGACCTTATGGGCCGGTTTACTAAATCAACCTGAACCAGGGTTGATCGTCCCTTACCTGAACAACTGGCCCCCATCTTTGCAGGTGTTGCTTTCACTACCTCTGACCTTCAAATCAGGGTCTTCAGCGAACCCTTATAAAAACCAAGTTGCCCGGGGTAAACAGACGGTGAAAGTTCGACCGAGTGCTTTCACCCACTCTTCGCCCACGTTGGCCAGTACTTCAATCACTGACTCAGAGCTGCTGTACCCAACCTAGGGCCCCTATAAACCTTTATTTACTGGGGCGTGTGGGAGTAGGTTACCCGTCCCCAGCAAGTATCGGTTGTTAGAGAATTCCTGAGTGACCAGCGAACCTCCCTTAAAATAATTTTTTTTTACACAAATCACGTTAGAATGTACAAATAGCGTTTATGACCCCTCTAATACGCAAACGGTACTGGGTCAAGTTACAAACTAATGCACACAATTACATGCGGTACAATCGTACTGCACATAAGCAACTAATCTTATGTGTGGAACGACCAACGGAATCGAAAATTATGGCTGCAAATTCCTTCAGCCAGAGCTTGATGGCCTATATGGGTATTGCACCAACCCTCCTGGGGTTGTGCTTCTTGACTCTATCTATAGCGGACTTCCTAGTCCGCTGTACCTAGACCTCCTGGTCTGTCTCTCTGGACCTCCTGGTCCGTGACCTCCTGGTCTGCTATACTCTAATGCTCTTATTTCAATACTAACAAGGGATGCCTCCCAAGCCATCACGCGCGGTCACTTTCACGGATGTACCTCTACGAGAACTCGATTTCTAGGTTCCAACCAAAATGAGAAACTTATATATATATATGCACACACTCTTTCACCTCATATACTCTTTACTTTCGTTTCTGTACAGAAATCCCTTTCATTCAGTATCGCAGTCTAGTCCCAGAGGAGTTGCAACTACAGAAGGATTTTAAATTTTGGACACTGAGATTAACTTGCGCTATTATCGCGTTGCTTCCGTATCGTCTACTAAAACAATACTATCGTGTGATTTGTATTACGTGGGCGTACCCATACGCTCCGTTGCGTAATATACGCTACGTGTGTAAGCCCTTGCGTCGCGTACGCTTGTCCCGCCCTTTGTTAGGGACATGTGTACACAGGCCAGACACGTCCACAGTAGCACAAGTAACACGTTTCTATCAATGCAAATGATATTTAACTGTAATCATTTACCGAGCACCACACAGCCCTCCCTTGTATCTTAGGCAGAGCCGTGTGCGTGTTTTACAAATTACTCCCTTACGTATTAATTTTACTTTTAACTACCAATAGCAACAAATCTTTCTCAGCACGTTATGATAAATGGCAAACAGGAAAGTGAGATATGTGAAAATACACAGATGAAAATGCAATTCTAAATTAATCTAATAACATACATTAATGTAAACACACACATATAATATTACATATATGTACTAATCACTATTACATCTATGAGACCTTATTCAGTGCTTCTAATTTGCATATGAATGTGCTTTTAACTATCTGTGAAGGCGATTTCTTTCACTGCTGGGAGAAAAAAAAAACAGTTGAGAAGTATCACCAGTTACACAGGTTAATTTGCATCTCAATGGCCCATCTCACAAGTAGCAGAGTTAAAACAGACTCTTGAAGGGAGAAAGATAAAAAAAAACACAACTTTGTTTTATTTCTGTGTGTCGTTCTTACATCAAATATTAATTTTACTATTAACTTACATTAAACCCTATCTGAACTATTTATGATTGATTATGATATGGATTAAATAAATGCATTGAAAACTCATTAAATGGTGATTTCTTTTTGACAATGGATGGCTGATTATTCCCGAGTCAACTGAAAATCAGCCATTCAGAAAAAAAATTTTTTGACCTTCCCAAAATGGCCGCTGCTCCTCCCCCTTCCACATCCATGAGGCTTACACAAAATGGAGGACAGACCATGCGGCTTCTTTTGTCACAAGGAAAATCATCATTCAAGCCCCTGAAGTTATTTTTTTTAAGCCTGGGTTAAAAATAAAACTATCAAGTTATGCAGAGCGATTAAAAATACTTTTAAACCTATTTAAACAGACAAGCAATCCAATCTGCGTGTGCAGTTGGCACCAAATAGAAATTAAAACCAGATTTAAAAAGACAATAGCTTAATGTTCTTACCTTCTTCGGATTTCACCAGCATCCCTACAAACCAAGAGAATCAGACGCAGACGCACATCCGATCAGCACTACAAGATACCATCTTTCGGCCCTTTGGTGATCGATAAAGTCTGCGCGTTTTCGCCTGACTGCGGATATGAGGTGGACCGGACTTGCCCCCAATTGATAAAGCCTATTCTTTACCTTATAACATTCACTATATATTTGTGCCAGACTCAGTACGCAATTGGCGTATGAAGTACCGTAATGGTACGCTTATAGCGTAGCAGACGCTGTGCCCACGAGAACACGAGCGGCGCAGACGCTCACAGAATGACACTCAGTAAACCTTGCTAGCAACACACTGAAAGGATATGCTTATGCTGTAAACCTTATTACTGTAATATTAACACAATGCAACGCTGATTAACCCTTATCATATGAAAGCTGTTGGAGCGATTAAGACGCTCAGAAACCCTATATAATAACTAGTAAAACACACACTCCTTGCTAAGGTTCCAAAACCTTTACTTACGATAATTTGTATGAAAAAGGGGAAAACAGTTAACAGCTTATACACTACAAGACTAACATTAATACCTAAACAGAATATCTAGACATGAATATACAATAGCAGCATAATCATAAACAATAACAGTGAGAGAGAGAGAGAGAGAGAGAGAGAGAGTGTATGGCAAATACAGACAGAGAATAAGGTGGTCACAGAGAAACTTACACACGTGGGAATGACTTCGCCGGCGCAACCTGGACCAGGGCTCTAGCCTTCAGTGTGAATACCTTGCAGAGTCTTGTGTCACCAAGCCTATTGCAAGCTATATTTATTTACTAACTCAAGACATATTACAATAGATACTGCGTGCTCTCTTTCCATTGGTTAGGGGGTGGGACATGTACTGCACCTGGGATCATTGGTTAGTTCAAGAAGTGGGCGATGGCTAGGACTTGTTAGTATTCTAAATTCCTCTTTGTCTGATTATATAGAGGAAAGCTATTGTTTTGGATCTTCCAAACAAACTCTGTCTCTGGGCTTTGTTTACCCCACCTTCAGTTGAGACAATTGACTACTCAGCACTCATTATTCTGGAGAGAAACCTGGTTCTATTCATAAACAAAGGTGTAAGCCCTCTTCATAGAATCTCAAAGCTTAGTGTAAATAAGGCTATTGTATTCAGTCTGTGGGAAAGAAATGACTGAATTCCATTCACCTACCCTGCACTTATGTGTAATTTATTCGGAATGCAATTAATCTTATTTTCTACTTCTGTGCATAACCATGAGCAGGAACTATGCGAATCCCTCCCAACTATCATAGGCACAACACCCCTTCAATACCCCACAGCTGGACACCAAACACTACCCTCCAACTTTTGTCTGAGCCCTCCCAGCATGCAAAGAGGAATCTCTCTGTCCAAGAAGTTTTAAACTTACCATACTTGCTGACATTGTTAAGGGGAATATTAACTATAAAACGCATTATATTGGTTAAATATGTAGCGATTGAGTCGCTCGCTAGTCGCACACAAACACCGCCGTAAATACCCATCTCCATGCGCAGGCGACGTCAGAGCGTCCCTTACGCAACCTGGGGGGATGCGTACGCACGGGGGAGTCCGTGCACGAGCAGCGGGCACGTGCATTGGGGTTAATACAAGGCATATGAATCATGATATTCTTCGACTCTGACAAAATCTAACAGTGGTCTAACAGGCATTTGAAATGCACGTGTATTCCCAGCATTAGACATTATACAGAGAACCACCTGATTAATTATGTCCCTTTCATGGCAGAGTGGGCTGTGTTTGGCCTTATCCTACTACTTCTAAGGTTAGTAAAGGGAAAGGCAACTACTTCTATTAGTGCAACGTGTAGAACATAAAAACAGCGCTAATAAAGAATCTAAAAAACAGGTGTTTCCTTGAAATAAATTACATACGTTTTAATATTAATCAACATATATATAAAAGAGAAAACTCTCACAGATATGAACCATAAAAATATAGAGCCTCTATAGCCAGTCTCTGACCACCGACATTTTAATGTGAATATGCACACCTCTTGGTATTAATAATGTCCCTGTGACCGGTCACAATATCAACAGGATCCTTAGTTTTAAATATGCAGATGTATCCAATCTTGTGGTATAGTTACCAAAATTGCAGTGGATTGGCCGGGTATCCCACCTAGCGAGGGTCCAGAGGCTGTCTCCGATCCGACGCAGATGTTTTTGGTGGTTTTCCCTCTGTTAATTTTCCACGTCCATAGATTGAAAATGTCCAAGATGGTATTAACTGCAATGGTATCCTGAAGGTGGCTTTAGGGTGTCTGGGTCAGGGCAGGTTCCCTTACGCGTTTCGCTGGCGTTTGGCAGCTTTATCAAAGGTCAGCATTAGACATTATACAGAGAACCACCTGATTAATTATGTCCCTTTCATGGCAGAGTGGGCTGTGTTTGGCCTTAGCCTACTACTTCTAAGGTTAGTAAAGGGAAAGGCAACTACTTCTATTAGTGCAGCTGCTTTCAAAGCAATATTACAGCAATGGATATCATCGAGATGTGGTCAAAATCAGATCTCGACGGTCAAAAATTAAGGTTAGGTGTTATGGTTATGGTTAGGCTGCAGAGGGAGGGGGCAGTTAAGTTTAGGCTGCGGGGGCGGTGGTTAGGTTTTGGCTGTGGGGTGGGTGTTAGGGCTAGACTGCAGGAGGGGTGGGTTAGGGGTATTGTGATAATACCATGTTCATTCGGGATTCTGAATTCTGATATCCACGCTGTCTATTGACATGAGATGCCAAATTCACCAATGTCTAAATAAAATTTCATGAAACTTAACGCGTATATTAGGCAACTGCCTGCCTATTTATCATTACCTGTTTCTTGCTCAAGACAATGAGTTGCAAGGGGTGACTTTGGGGGGTGGGGGAGTAGAGAGATATTTTGTGTTTATTCCTGTTTCTTACTGTCTTGTTTTTATGTATTGTCATTCTGTAACATCACTGTTTGATGTATTGATTACTATTCTATTTTTTTGATGACACAATGGAATGTTTTGACAGTCAGGGCCAGTGCTAGGGTGTTCAGTGCCTCCCTGTGAACTATAAATTTGCACTCACCGACAAATATATCCACTTAACATGGCTTTTCGGTGCAAAGGTAACAGAAAAAGTGCTGACATGACAGACAGAAATTACTTCAGGCATCCCTCTGCCAGGGTTACCTGTTTATTCCCAGGATTGGTCAAGGATTCTCCCTGGAGAGTACATTCTTTAGCTCTCCCCAGGAGGAGAGAGCCTCAGAAGACTTAGGAGAGGGCAGCCCAGTGTAGTGCCAAAACCGATCTGGGGCAAATCCTCAATGAGGGGAAAAGAGGATCTTCAGTTCCCCTTTGTCGAAGCTCAGAGAGACCCCTTGAATCTCCGACCAACAAAGCCAAACGGCCCCTTACTCTACAGGCTTCCTTCCACCCCTTTCTGCCCAGGTTTAGCCGAAGCATCCCCCTGAGGATTGGACTCTTTGGCTCTTCCTAAAAGGAAGCCTCAGAAGACTAGGGGAGAGAGAGTGACCCATAAGGTTCTCCCCAAAACCCCCACACAAATATTATGCCTTGGCAAAAAATACAAAAAAGGTGAGGTGAAAGGTGCATAAAAATACATGTAAGATTAGAATGAATAAAAAATCCCCAAACACAAATGACCCTTGCCCTAGCCAAAAGGCCAGAGTAAAGGAAAAATAAAGCACAGTTCTAAAGTGCCTTACTAGTGCATAGATGGCTCGCAACAGCAGTGCATGATCATGCACCCCAGGCTCAAGGGGCACCAGAGGCACATAGCACCTCAGTCATCAGGCCACTGGCCTTTTGGCCAGAGGATCCAGTGACAACCCATCGCCTAATGTTGGCACCTTTAAACCCACCAGCATACATGAGAATCTACGCATGACCTTAGTCAGAATGTCCAGGTAAGCCCATAAGTCTTTTTCCTGAAGCCGAAGTTGCATGATTTCAAACATCCAGTGCAGTGCAAAAACCCTGCTGGGGAAATGGGACTTTGGACCATACCAGAAGGAGAAGGGTCCCACTACTTCCCATCCCTTCACAGCCAAAAGGCACAGTGAAAATTAGATTCTTCATGCCCTCCCCACCCCCTTGCCAAAGCTCAGAGGAACCCCTTGAATCACCGACCCCCAGAGCTAAAGGACCCCATAGGGGGCTAGGATCTTTAGGCTTTCCTCCGCCATGGCTCAGGGTTGCCCCTTACTCCCTAGAGTTGGCCGAAGCCTTTCCCTGGAGAATGAAATCTTCAGCTCTCCCCAAAAGGAGAGAGCCTCAGAAAAATAGGGTAGAGTGCTGCTCATAAGGATTTTACCCAAAGCCCCACAAACGTGGGTGAAGGGTGCAGAAAACTGAAAAATAGAAATAAATAAGCCCCAGTCAGAAAGCTGATGGAAATAAAAAAAAAAAAATATCTTTGCCCCAGCCAGAAGGCCAGGCTAAAGGAAAAATGATGCAGCCTAAAAAATAAAGTGCAGTGCTAAAGTGCCTCAGTAGTGCCTCGGTGGCTCCCAACACCAGTGCTTGTTCACATGTTCAGGCACCCCTGGTTTAGTAGTAGGGAATACAATTTGCTGTGCATTATGAAAGTATTATTGTTATTATTATTATTATTATTATTATTATTATTATTATAATATGCATTCATGTTATAGATAGTAAATACACATAGTAGTAATTGACTGAAAGAACATTTATTAAAATGGAAACAATATCAGATAATTTAACAGAAATTAAATAGCAATAGGTCCTACTACAGTATTACTTCAGTGTGTGTGTTTCCATGGTTACATGTACAAGTACAGATATTATGGATATTTTTTTACCCATTTCTCCCCATTTTGGCCCTTTCATATCAATATTCAAAAAAAGTTACAATTGTATCAGAAAAAGGAAGGATACTGTGACTCTCCTAATTATACATAAGCAAAATGTCATATCCTGATACTCTACACTTGTCCTATCTTTTACACCCACCAAAATAGCTACCAGAATTAAGGCATATCCCTTCCTTCAATAATGACAGGCAGTAAATTGAAAATAAATGATGCCCAATTTATTGCACTATTGTGTTCTTTTTGAGTTTCAGAATGAGACACCCCATGTGAAAAGCGGACTGTGTATGTGAGATACAAGGGTTGAAATTCCCTGATCTTTCTTTATCTGTACTTTTCCTTTAAGAGTTTTATCAGTGGCGCCACAAGTGGCCACATCGTGGTTTTATATTGTCACATTTAGGAGTCTGGTGAAGGCTCTGTTCGTGACCACACGGGCTGCCAGTGCCAGATTGAAAATATCATATTATATACACCTCGTATTTACCTTGCCAACACACAGCACACTATGTATATCTGTCATTAAGGGCGGGATGTATTAACATACATCACCGCCCCTCGCCACACATTGCAGCAATGCTAGTCGCATATGTACTAACATATGCGATTACCATTGCAATGTGGTGACGGATGCCCCCTGTGAAGTGGTGTCTCCATCACCTCCCTGGGGTCCCCATCTCCTCCCAGCACGGCATGCAGGCAGCAGGCTGTCTCGGGCGCCTCCTCCCTGCAGCCGGAAAGACCTCCGGCTGTGTTGCTAGGGGGAGGAGGAGTTTAGCTTCCGGGACCAGGGCTGTCTGGATGGAGGTATGCCGGGGAGAGGGGGGGGGGGGGGTCGACGTCAGCGGTGGGATATGGGTATAGGGTATCACCATCAAAAGATGGCGATACCCTCAGGGGCGGCAAAGCGGCCAGGGGTTAGTACATATGAAAACGTGGTAAAACCCCCGAAAACGGGGGTTTTACCGCATTTTCCCTTTAGTACATCTCACCCTAATTGTGCAATGTTACACAGTTCTGTGCTCTCTGTTTTAAGGTGGCAATAGTTTAAGAGGCAAAACAAGGTTGGCTTGCCTTTTAAAATATTGCCACAGCAAAGATCACTGAAATGGGGTCATAACCTATTACATATAGCCCTTTTTGCACCATTGTTTGCATTAGCAAAGCAGTCCACTCTTTAGCCAAAGGAGAGAATAATATGACCATTGGCTTGGTTTTTTACGTTTCTTTCTTTATTTTTTTATATTTTACATTTGGGTAATTACCTGAGCTGGGAAGGTAAAGACAGACCATCTCTATTTCTGCTCTAGAATGTCTTCTACTGACAGATAATCCCTGGTATTTGTATACCTGTTTCTTCTTCTGGCAAACCATCTACCCCTAATTCTCCATTATCTTCAGTAATATAAATAATTCAAGGAGTCTACATTCTACTTGTGCCGGGCCTTTACCGCCCAGGAATTCAGTACTGGTGTTCAAATTCCCTCTATTCTGCATATCTAATCATGTTTCCTGTAAGTTTTCATAACATAGGGCTCTTGTTGCCTCCCACTGTGTTCAAATAAATCAGTTAACTGCAGTGTTATCACTGAGCCTGATTCAGAGGTGGAAACTTTTACCGAACAACTGCATATAAATTCTAAGGGGAGAACTAGATGGTTGAGGAAGCCCAGTTAACGCCACCTCTCCTGCCAACTGGATTACCTCCACCCACTCCTACCAACAAGATTTTACACGTGCTGCTCCCTATCTATGAAATTCTCTACCTCTCTCCATCTGATTCTCCATCTCTCTGTACAAACTACTTCTTCACCAAACCCAGCCAACTCTCCTCCTAACCCGCTTGTCTACGCTCACTGTCACAACGATTTGATGATGAGGATCCGCCGAATGGGCATTCGCCGAGGAAGTAGATGCCACAGCAGGGGGGAACTGAGGCAGTTGGATGTAGTTCCTTCCCATATAACTTGGAGCTCAAAGTCTAGAGAACTAAGGGAGTTTTATTTAGTGAACGTGACTGAAGGGCACCGGTGGATTACTAGATTGGTGTAGCTGAAGAGCATTGAAGAATGCCGCTGAAGGATGAGTGCTGAATAATCGGGACTGAAGAACACATGGGAATGCTATTGAGGAATAAATGCTGAATAGACGTGACTGAAGAACACTGAAGAATACTGCCGAAGAATGGATGCTGACTAGTAGTGACTTAAGAACTCTGAAGAGTGCTGCAGAAGAATGAATGCTGAGTAGATGTGACTGAAGAACACCGAAGAATACTGTTAAACAATCAATGCTGGATAGTCGTGACTGAACAACACTGAAGAATACGGCTAAAGAATGGATGCTGAGTAATTGTGACTGAGGAACACTAAAGAATACAGCTGAAGAATGGATGCTGAGTAGTCGTGACTGAAGAATACTGCAGAAGAATGGATGCTGAGTAGTCATGACTAAAGAGCACTGCAGATGACCAGAAAGCCCCTCTACAGTTATGGGGTGCACAGGGATGCCGCCCTGAGTGCAGACAACTGCGGACTGCGGAACAGAGGAACCTCTGGTGGGGCTGCAGAGAGAGGTAACAGGACAACCAGAAGAGCGCTACAGGCATGGCCGGACTGGCCATCTGGCACATGCCAGAAGGGCAGATGTGCCAAACCGGTCACTCAGAGAGCCGGGAGGGCCGCGCACAGTGCAGCCTCCCGCTCTCTGGTTCCATAGTCTCCATGGAAATGGGGGCGTGCCGTGAGTCCACGCCCCCAGACTCGCGGCATGCCCTCGCAACCATCACCATGGTAATGGGGGGGCGTGCCACGAGTCCACGCCCCATATGTCACGTGACACACACACACCCCCGTGGTGCGCGCGCGCTCACAATTGCCAGGGCCGAATTAAAGCCACGGTCCGTCCCTGGCTACAGGAAACCTTTGGAGCATGAAAAATAACCACAGGGAATCCCTGAGGCGCTCAGAGCTGGAGCTTCTGCACTGGGCAGTAACTTGAAGCACTGACCGCGTTAGCAGCTCGGCTGGCCCCTTTTGTAAGAGGAACCTGCTTGGGCATTCCACAGTGCCCAACCTTTGGATATAGTGAATTGGTCTATAACATGGCAGCCCCCAGCGCTGCAGACACACAAGTGCACGCCTGTACAGTCACCTGGACTCCTGTCTCCCATGCCCAGAATCTGCACCAGTCACCTTAGCCAGCCTCGTCACGCCTCTCCACGGCCGTGCAGCACCCTGTCTTCGGAGGTAAGCTCCCGATTCCTGATACTCACTGTCTACACCTTCTGTGTCACCCCGGTCTGTTAGCCCTTCACTTTTTAGATTATAAGTTCACAAAAGCAGTGCCTTCTCCCCTCATGTGCCTTTCCTTCTCTTAATTACACTTTCTTATACTCCCATTGATGGCACCAAACCCCTGATTTTCCGTACTTGTACTAGATTGTCTTGAACTGCTGTTTTGCTCATTTGTTTATGTACTCTGTAATTGAAGCTGCAGTTCCCTTGTGGCGCCATATAAATAAAGGATAATATGCTGATGCTGAAGATAGCTATAGAACAGGGAGGCAGGTAGCTTAAAAGTTGGCTGGTTATGTCCACAGGGTATCCTCATCATAGAGATATATCCAATAGACACAACCCCATAAGTACACCAGGGGCATTCACCCTACCAATCTAGTAGTCCCTGAAAAAGTCAGGATTATTCCTGTGTGGAGAACCAATGTCAATGAAAGGATCAACGGGAGAAGGCTGGAAGGCAAGCCATACCTTTCTTGCCTGTAAGAATAATGGGATATCCACAGAGGCCAAGAGAAACTGGAAGATGCAGGCATATGACAAAGGCCCAAATGAGAAATCTATGCCTCTTGAAGCAGTCCGTTGCATCAAATAGAAACCAATTTCTAAGGTGTGCCAGCTGAGCTGCTAGATAGTAATCAGGCAGTGCCACATGCCCCATAACCCCTTTTTTCTGAGTTATATACATCATCTTAAAAGCTGTATGGGCTCTTTTATCATCACACATTAATGAAGATATGTACATACAGTATTTTATTTGATGAAAGACATGGGCAAATCAAATTACTGGGGATTGTTGAAGCACATACAGGAATTTAGGTTGAATTATCATTTTTACAAGGTTAACCCTTCCCATAACAAACATACAGCATTTTTTCCACACATTAAACTTGGGTTTAAGAAAGTCAATCTGAGGTTTTATATTCAATTGAAAATAATCCACCATTCTAAGGGAAATGACAACCCCTAAACAGTGAAGGGAGATTGCAGGCAATCCGAAAGTCACTCTGAAGGGGAAAATTACTGCACTTGTCTCAGTTGATTCTAATACCAGGAAAGGAGCTGAATAGATTAACTTCAGACAAGAGGCGAGGCATAGTATAAATAGTAGCATATTGGTCAAATAAAAAGATATATTCTCCACTCAAGATGTCTTCTTTACTCCACTGAAGACTACAACACTTGGGACAGACTCATCAGCTCATATAACACATGCTAGGGGTTTAACTGGCACTGCGAGTAGGAGAGGCGAAAGTGGGCAACCTTGCTGAGTGTCCCTAGCTACAGAATAGAACTCCATGACAAACCCATTAACACAATTTTTGCTACTGACTTAGAGTATAATAATTGAATCCACCTCAGGAAAGTAAGCCCTCACTGAAGTGAGTCAGCACCTTGCAGAGGTACAACCATTTCAACAGAATCAAAACATCTATGCTGCATCCATGGAATTAATAACTGCATCAGGAATAGTAGGATAGTATACATGAAGATGTAAATACAAGTGCCATAGATTTATAGAGGTGGATTTTCCAGGCATAAATCGAGTTTCATCTGGATGTATAAACCCAGCTATAACCTTATTAAGCCTGGTAGCCAAAAGTTTAGCAAGAAACTACATTTTGGTAGAGAAAAGGTAAATAGGATGATAAATATCAGTGTGAATAGGGTCCTTCCACGGCTTAGGGAGCATAATCATAAGGGCCTCAGATATAGATGGTGCGGAAGATCGACATTCAAACAAACATTACTTAAACAGCTCAATCGGAACACCATCTACACAAGGTGATTTAGAATTGGGCAATGATTTGATTGCCTCAGCCAATTCATAATCGGTAATGGAGAGTCAAAGAAGGTCACAGTATCTGCTGTAAATTGTAAGATAGTTACCCCATCTAAACGCACGGAAAGGGCAAAGTGGAATTGCTGGACATGAGTGGGATAAGCGCTATGAGAGTGGGTGTAGAACACGTCCATGATTTCATGTGCCATGTAATGTGTTCCATAATTTCAGAACCAGTTTGTAGGCTAGAGGCTGATTTGGCTAAATAATCAAGATACCTACTATTTTTATCACATATACTCACACAGTGCTAAGCTAGGCACTGGATTTTAAATCAATCACCCTCTGTATAGCAGTGATCTATGTTAGTAAAGTTGTTTGCATTAGATTCCCGAGGGTTTCTCAGTGAACTTCATATAACAAATGGAATCACATTTACAGTAGAACCCCCTTGGTTCATAGAAATAAAGGTATCTTAGCAGCGGGATCTCTCCTCTACACATCCTCCATGCAACATAGATATCCTCCCTTGATTAGTGCTGAGGTGTAAACTCTGCTAATTGTAATACATTCAAAAAGAGCATGCATGATTGAGAATGGAGGTAGGTATTAAAACAAAGAATATTTATTTGAGAACATCACAATACCCACAATAGGCAATTACCAGAGGTAGGTGAGAACTGTCTGGCGGCAGTTCTTAAAAGCATAGGGGTTATATTTCCACGGCAACCGCAGCAGCTTCCCCACCGTCCGTCTGGTGTTCCGCACTGGATCTCCCTATCTTTCTTTCAGATGAAGCCAATGCGTTTCTACCCTTTACATCGGGTCTTTCTTTATCAAGGCATCCGGCAGAATGACATCCCTTACCTCTGTCCACCTTTTTAAATAAACCGCTACCAATAGCCGTGCGGCAGGCGCAGGTGGCTCTTATACATTAATCAACTACAACTCCCATGAGCCTTTTCCGTGCCTCGCCGTCACGTCCTCTTCACTTCCACACTCCATCAGTTCCCCTTCTCTCCTGCGTCTGTGTCCATAGTAACCCAACCGGACGTCTCCTCCGTCATATCCTGTATCCATAGCAACTGGTTTGTATTCCCATTTTTATGATTCCTCCTCCATGATATTAATAGGTGTCCACATATTAGTTTATTAGTAAATCCCGTTATCATGATATTTCCAGGTGTGAACACCGTAAAAAACATAAAAGGAGCATATTAATACATGCAGTGCATGGAATACATACCAGGAGTGATGTAACATACTAAGTTATATAAAGTGCTTGGATAGGAAAAGTGCTTATCAATAAAGTGCAGCATGTATGATGTTAAAATAGACAAAGGAAACACAAGGATAAAAAAAAAAATAACAAAAACCACTTAAATCTCAAAATCGAGGTTTAGCCCTCCTGGTTTAAGGTGCCCAATTCATATATATGTCTCATCTCTGCCTTTGCTAATTGGGTTGGAAGATCCCTCTGTCTCCAATGACCCCTGACCCACTGTATTCCTAAAAATCTCTTAATTGCGGATGGACATTTCTTATGAACTGTACGAAAATGGTCCGATAAAGCATGCGTTGCCAGACCATTTTTTTTTTTTTTTTTGGTGGGGGGTCTGGCAACGCATGCTTTATCGGACCATTTTCGTACAGTTCATAACAAATGTCCATCCGCAATTAAGAGATTTTTAGGAATACAGTGGGTCAGGGGTCATTGGAGACAGTGTGATCTTCCAACCCAATTAGCAAAAGCAGAGATGAGACATATATATGAATTGTGTCGAAGTCAAAAATATTACATACACAGCACATGTAAACTCCAATCAGATGAGTCGCTGTGCGTGCGAATAAACGCAGCATGCACAGCGATATATGGTAGCATAAGCATTCACACAGATAAGCCACAAAGATATATTCAACACATATTTCATACCACACATAAATTAAACATGTCAAGCACCAGACATTATAATGTATTAAATTATATAATAAGAGTATAACATCATGTATATGTATTAATGGAACACAACAAGATAAACATGTCATGCTTGGTGTCAAAATAATCAGGGGAATGAGTGTGTTGGTTTGATAACTGTGGTTAGATTGTAGCACATTACAATGAGTAGTTATGATTGAATTAATGAATATGAAGCCACAATTCAAATGAGAACAAAAAAACATTCCAAAGAAAGCATATGGGCAGGATCCCAGTGGCCAACCCCTATGATGTCATCATAAAATTGGACGTTGCTTGCATATGAACTGCCCAATAACACATCATGAATGAGAAAGTTCCCTCCCCTGGACCAATAACAGAAGACTCAGTCCCAGACACGTACTCCCCCAAAATACACAGTATATAGGTGATTCCAGTCACACAAGAAGCTCTGTTTGCTGTTTTTCTGCTGCTGGTAGTTGCTGTTTGTTGGTGTTGAGGCAGATTCAAAGATGGAGCGGAATGTGCATTGAGCAAATAGGGTGAAGTATGCTGGCTGTAACTGTAATGGATTATTTTGTAACTATCTGCTTCTTGTGTAATTGTAACATTATAACTGAATGATATATACTGTACATGTGATATATTGTATACATATCCTTTTAATATCAAATATATACATCACTGAGCGTTGGGACTCAGACAATGTGTGCGAGTGCTTATTTTCTCTTAAGGGATGTAGTGGTTGCGACGTACAGCGCACTTTTATCATATATAGTAATAAGATGTTTTTTGAAGTACAAATCGGGATAAAAAGTAACCAATTGTAAGGTACCGGCGCTAAAATAGTGGATATCTTATTACATAAAGTGTTATTCAGCAGCTGACTAAAAGCAACTTGCCAAGTTGCAACAAATGGAAACTTTTAAAGAAAGAATACTCTGCGCTTGAAAACACTGTATCAAACAAAAATGTGCAGTCTGTCATAGGGAGAGATTGACTCAGTGAGACTTGAGTATAAATAAATCAATTTATATAATATCTCTTAAGAACAACATATATGACCCACATTCAACATGCAATTAATAGCAATTAGCTCGTTCTCACACTCAAGCTGTAATTGATAAGGTATTAAATGATATGCAGCATTCAATAAAAACTAATTAATATAAGCTCTTTCAGATGGTGATAATAAAAGTCTGAACAGTGGCGTCCCAGTGTGTTGGTGTATATATATCCCGCAATGAATAATCACAGTCTTATTTTTCGCAACAGAAGAAAGGTGCAAACTGTAATAGTTACCCACGTGCTGGTTCCTGTAATAAAGTGCAGTCAGGGTCCTTTAAGATGGTAAAATACACGTGGTGCAGAAATATATCATTACATCACTGTTTGAGTGGCATCAGATGTCTGCCGCTTTCTTGGCAAATGATACACGTCTCTGCAGATTCAATGAGCGCTGGTCTCTGGCGGTGAGTGTGGCCGCCGCAAAATTTTCTCCTGATTACGGCTGTTAGACCTCACAGCGGAGGTCAGACGGAACTCACCCGGCCAGTGGTAGAGAGATCGTGCGGCAATGAACTGCGGCTGTGACGGGCCGTGAGCTTTATTGGTTTTAGCGGGTAACACTAAATGAAGAGCTGAGTAACAGAGAGTGGGCGTCAACGCATTTCGTCTCCTAGCAACCGGAGACTTCCGGTGCTTGTATAATTTGTGATTTATTTGTGACAAAGGAGCTAGCTGCATGGTGTCCACCATTTTGTCCATGCACATGGCTTGGAAAAGAGGGAGGAGCAGTGGCCATATTAGGTAAGGCCACTCTCTATCCACCTAGCTAACAGCTGACTTTCAGTGTGTTTAAAGCAATCAGTTTCCTTTGTCACAAATAAACAATATATATGTACAAATTCAACACCATTTAAAAGCTACCAATGAATTTAACAAACCCATGCCATAGTCAATTACAAATAGTTTCAATTGGGCCTAGTGAGAGTTAATAGTGAGATGAATACTTGATGTAAGAATTACACACAGATATAAAAAGTTATTTTTTTCTTCTTTCCCAGGATTTGTTAACTCTCTGTTTGCTACAAGATAGGCATTGAAATGTTAATTAACCTGTTCAACCACTTTGGTAAAACAAGCATATGAACCTCTGTTGATATGCAAATTAGAGACTTTGAAGGAACTGCATTCATTCAGTATGTGTGTACTGTGTGGGGGTTCTATGAGAGTCAAGTGGTGTATGTATATTATATATATTACATATATTATTATATAAAATGTGTATATTTATATCAGCGTATGTTCTGCAAGATAGCTATCCAATCTGGATCATAGCATTTAACTTGTAGTTAAAAGTCATTATAGATCTGCATAGAATCGGATAAGTTTATTTGTTATACGTTTTGTATATTTGTTTAATTGGGTGAATTGTAAAACACACACAAAACGCAGTTCCGGCCTAAAAGTTTAGGTAAGCACTCAAAGGAGGAGTACCCTTGTGGGCGACTTCCAGCGGTGTGAGGAACAAAAGTGTATATTGTGTAGTGAGCAGTAGAATTTTGCTTACGTTGATCGTGATAAGTGTGGAATATTCAGCTGTGAACGCACAGTGTACATGTGGTACGGTAAAAGTACGTGAGACAAGCGTACGGAAATGTGCACGTGGCGCGAGAACGCGCAAGGTTGCGTGAAGTAGCGAGCGCAAGTTTTACCACACAATACAAATAAATTTAAAGGCGGGATAAAAGACATTTATACAATAGCAAGTAACTATCCGATTTTAAAAGCAGATTACTATAATATTTTGTTTAAAGTGTACTACCTCTGAGACAAGCTATCAATCAAAGGGAGTGATATTTTTCTGTACAGAAAACCTTGTGTACCAGTGTGAGTTGAAAGTAGGTGTGGATGTATTGAACCCCCGGAAAGTATTGAGGCACGTAGTGTGTGTTTTAAAACATGTGGAGGAGCGTGATAGATTGTGAAGTATTGATTAAAGGTTTTAGTGTTACGCTCCGGCTGTGTAGCGCAGCTTGTGAATTCGACTCATGTGATCGTAGGGCGTATAGATAAAAAGTATCTATAAGCCGTGCGATTGGACCGCACATCTGTGTGCGCAACGTGATACCATTTGCGTTCTTTATCCGCAATTGCGTCATCATATGCGCTGTGTGGAGCATACGCAGACGTGATTGGTGTAAAGTAGAAGGAATTTTTGTTGACTCTTTCTCAGGAAATATTCCTGGTGGAACTCCATAGGAAGGCTTGGTGACGTTTCCCAGGTGGAATTCCTGTGGAAACAAACCACAAAGATCAGGCTGATTTAACCTCCACTGAAAAAGGTGGCGTATTTATTTATTGCTGTTAATACGTCAATAATTACAGTGCAGAGGGGCCTGGTAGGGATCCTCACTGGGTACGCGGTGGTCACTATTGGAGTGAGTCGTGGTACTGCCAGCAGAGAAGGAGTTGGTGAGAGAACTCAGAGGACTTTCACAGTTTGCTCGTATTGTTCATTTGGGGATTGTGTCAAAAGTCCATGATGGTAGCCAAGTGTACAAGCGAGAAATGTTCGGCAGTCAGTGTTCAGGCTGGAGAGCTGAGGGCAAGAGGGTCCACTCAGTTGATAATGTGTGCAAAGTATGGTTCACACGAAGAGGCTTTTTGTGATAAATGGGTGCGAATGACAGTGGAAGATAGGGCATCATTTCCTAGAGTTGGTGGTTTTGATCCTGAGGTATTGCAGGAATGTTTAACCAAAGTCATATAAGACAAGAACGAAAAAAATAATAACTGTTTGAACTTGTAGCAACAATAAATAAAAAATAAATAAATAAAAAAAAGAAGAGAAAGCAAGTACACCACCATATGTGGATGTGGAAGCAATTACAGCCAGCATACAAACTATAGAAAATATGAAAAATATGAAAAATATGAATGTAACCTATATATGTACTAATGAATGTCAAAGTTTTATTTAGGAGGAGAAGGTAACCTGACTGGTTTCAGCCATTTCTCATGCACTCAGAGGAGTATCCAACCGGTAAAAGAGGAGCAGTAGCCTGCAGGGGAAGTGGCTGAGACCAGTGGAACTGGTAAGTATGGAGTCATTCAAGTACATATATAGTAAAACCCAAAAATAAAATAAAAAAAATCAAGAAAGTAACTTCATAAATGGAGAATATCCTGTCCACACATTAGTATTTACCAGTAGGAAAGCAGACAGAGATAGGGTAACCCCTGGGTATTTCTTTTAATTACCACAGTATTCATTTCTAGTAATGCCCTAGTCTAGATAAGCTCGGAAATGTTTGTTGGACCATGTACAGACCCTTAATACGGGATGAGAAGGATTGAATGAATACTTCACATGACCTAGAAGCTGCTTGTTTTTTTTGTTTTTTTGCAGAACTAGAAAATTCTCCGTCAGGATAAGATCACTGGTAAACACTAATTCGGCAAATGGGAGGAACGAGAGAAGTGCAACATTACCCTTTGACAAAACCTGCTAAAGAAATGATTGGGCCTCTATGATGCTAAACCCTTTCCTTTTTTTCCCCAGCAGCAGTGACCCCTGACTAACTTAATCGACAGAGATTTTGTTATGTAAATTGAAATGTTAAATACATATATTGTACTCCCGCTCAGCAAGTACAAGGTATGTTAGATACCCTCAAAGACTAATGTTGCATTCCACTGTTCTAGAATCATGTTTATCACAGGTAGAGGAAATTATCTCAAAGATACCGGGTTCCCTATGAACTTAGGATGGACAGGACACTGGATTGATGGCTGAGGTAGTCCCAGTAATGACACAGCAAGCACAAGCTTTAAGGGGGGTAGACTAAGTAGTTAATCAATTCCCCGTAGTGCCCAATCCAGTTGTCATTTTAATAAAATCCTCTCCACCTCTACAAACTTATCTGTCACCAACCTCTATTCTGTTTTTCTTCACAGTTTCCTCTTCATCTTTTGCGTTCACAAGGGGGGTATAAAACATGGAACCGATTTTCCCAAGGTTTCGAGGGACAGCCTGAGTATTTTCTCCCAAGCCCTACATGACTGTTTACAGTCCTACAGCCTGAGAATGGGTCAGTGCTGATACAATATGATACAATATGTTGATGACTTGTTGTGCATTGATTAATTTGAGTCGTCCCTGGCAGATACAAAACAGTTTCTGTTTCGTCTCTTCCAGACAGGACACAAGGTCTCAAGGGATAAACTACAGTTGTGTAGGACAAGGGTCAAATACCTGGGACGTAGCACATGATTTGACAGTTCATACACCACACGCCGTATTGGTCCTTCAAGGTTCTGCCCCAACCCGGTATGTCTCATCAGCACGACGGCACCAGTATATTACTGCAGTTTGTCAGGCACAAAGGGTGGAGGATCAGAATACTGGTGAAGGGAAATTTTGTATAGACACTGATATGCATGATGGTATGGAATATCTGAATCAGACCTTTACTACTAGACCAGACATAAGTGACAGCCCGTTGGTGAACGCAGACCTGATATTTTCTTCTTCTTTTTCTCCTCTAGAGATGTTTTTTTTCTTTTCTCTTACATCCTAGAGGATGCTGGGGACTCCAAAAGGAGCATGAGGTATAGACGGATCCGCAGGAGCTTGGGCACACTATAAAGACTTAAACTGGGTGTGAACTGGCTCCTCCCTCTATGCCCCTCCTCCAGACCTCAGTTAGACTTTGTGCCCAGCAGTGATGGGACACACACTAGGGGAGCTCTCCTGAGTTTCTCTAAAAGACTTTATGTTAGGTTTTTTATTTTCAGGCAGACCTGCTGGCGACAGGCTCCCTGCAGCGTGGGAGTGAGGGGAGAGAAGCAGGACCTACTTCTTCTTAGCTTAAGGGCTCTGCTTCTCGGCTACTGGACACCATTAGCTCCAGAGGGTTCGATTACTTGGTGCGCCTAGCTGCCTGTTCCCGGAGCCACGCCGTCACCCCCCTCACAGAAGCCAGAAGAAAGAAGCCGGGTGAGTATGTGAAGAACAGAAGACTTTAGTGACGGCAGAAGACTTCAGTAACGGAGGTAACAGCAGCGGTAACGCTGCGCTCCATGCTCCCACACACCAACGTCTCTGGCAGGGTGCAGGGTGCTGGGGGGGAGCGCCCTGGGCGGCATGTTGCTGAGGTTTGGATCTCTGGCGTTGGGACATATTTAGGTGTACGGACACCGGGTATGTTCACCCCGCCAGTGTGCCGCGAAACGGAGGGAGCAGCAGCGGTAGCGCTGCGCTCCCTGCTCCCGCACACCATCGCCTCTTGCAGGGTGCAGGGCACTGGGGGGGGAGCACCTTGGGTGGCTTATACTGACTTAGATCGCTGGCGGGGGAACATATTTCGTTGGCCGGACACCGGGTATGTCACCCCGCCAGGGTGCCGCAGCGATCGCGCTGCGCGCCTTTTGCTCCCACACACCACCGGCTTCCAAGGGTGCAGGGCGCAGGGGGGGGGCGCCCTGGGCAGTGATTTTATTTATGTGTATATATATTGGGTTATGCCCTGTATATAGGTTCCCCCAGCTCAATATATATATGCTTTTTGAGCGGGCTTAAGCACGCTGAGAAGGGGCAGAGCTTAGCCCTCACAGCGGAGTCAGCGCCATTTTCCTCAGGTCCCCGCCAAGGCTTGCTGTATAGTAAGAAGGAGGGGGGGCACAGTGTTTTTTAATGCTATATGGAGTCATATAGCATTATGTTTTATAAGGGGCACATAATCTTTGTTGTGATACGTAAATTCAGTGTTTCCCAGTTTGTTTACCCACTATCTGTTAGTCAACATATGTGAGGGCTTTGTCACAAGCTGCTGTGGGGATAGCTGTCTGCTTCGCCGGCGCATGACGGTACTTGATCCGGAAGATTAAGTATTAGCAGGTGTGCTTAAAAAAGTAAACACGCTAGGGGAGACACAGTTGTTTGTGGGTGCCCTGTCGGCATCAACGGTATTTACTGGGTAAAAAAATTAACAGGCTGTTATTGCCTTGTACCTATATATATATTTATAGATATATGTGGGAGGAGTCTTATTGAAAGTGTATATGTATGCTTCCCTCAGACCCCTCGGGGTTCCAAGATTGTTATTTTTTACCCGTTTACTATTCCCTGCTGTCGACATAGACTAAGTTTCTGTCGACCATAACGTTCCTGGTAGATCCACATCCGGGGAATGTCAGTACATGGTCATACACATTCAGAACACATTACTGTCACTAGGGACCTGACAGGTCTGGACAATCCACTTGCGTATAGGTCATAGGCGTGCGCAGCACATTTTATTAGGGGGTGCACCGTTGGAGGGGTGTGTCTAGCACCGCCTTTTGGGCATGTCTAGCACCATCTATTGACGGTCAACGCAATATAAAATATCCACCCTTGTACCAATCCTAATAAAGCAGATACATTGTCAGATGTTGTGGTGTGCACCAAACAAACACCCCTGATGGCACTCACTGCAATTCCACTGCTCCTCCTCAGCCTGGTCTGGCTCCCCCTCTCTTTCCCCTGCAAGCTGCAGCAGCTTACTTACAAGTCAGTCACTCACTGACAGTCGCAGACTAGTACTGCTGCTGCTGGAAAAACGAGTGACGTGTCAATGCTTCTGCCGACCGCCTGCCAGTATTGAATTTGTCTTCCTAAGAGGAACGCTGGCTGCATGCTGCTCCTCATCAGTGGCTGGCGTTGTCATAGCATAGGAGAGAGGAGGGCATGTGGCGGGTGGGTGTGCAAGCAGCATGATGTCATCACATCACATCACGCTGTTTTTGTACATGGAGGTGGAGCCGGGAGTTTGAAAGCCGGTGGCATTGGCACCCTTGATTAACCCAGGCGTCCGGTCAGTAATGCAGTCCTGACAGCGCATCAGGCATGTGAGATCAGGGTGCCAGACATTAGGGGGTGCCTGTGCGCACCAGGCACCCTCCCTGCGCACACCTATGGTATAGGTTATATATGTATATATATGCATGGTTAGGATATGTGTGTTTTATTGTGTATTACATTTATGTATATCCATGAATGCTGAAATAATGGTATTCTTCTCATGTGCTGGTCGCTCTGTTGATTAAGCTCTAGATTGGCCGTGATGAGTTGGTTTTCGATCCTCTCATGGAGTCCGAATATTATTCTCTTTCCAACGCGGAGAGAACATTGTGGCAGTCAATTCCTGCTCGACGCAGAGCCGGTCGCAAAGGATCATACACAGGAAGCTAAGTGATATTTTATTTCTATACTACTTTGCACTGCATGAACATGGGGGAGTGTTCTGTTCGGACAGGCATCCGATAGAATTACCTTACAGAGTGTGGGTAAGGTTGCTTATGTTGATTATATTCTATAACATTGCAGCAGGTTGCCGCGTGACGGCAGAAGGTGTGGCCGGGGAAAACTGCTGAGGTTGTTTCCGAGAGATACTGGGATGCCTCAGTTCAGTCAATCTCGGCGGATACCACTGGTAAGTCTAGCTTGTGAGTTAGACTCCTTCGCAACGGTTGGGGACGCATTCTTTGGTGGGATGCAGTGGTTTTAATCGTTTGATACTGTTCTTTTTTCCTTTTCTGTGCAGACAGTGGAAGCTGAAAAGGTAAGAGTTCTGCAGCCCTGTTTGGTCCGCAGAACCGGATCTCTGTTGCTGTTTTTTAACACGTCCGCCACAGGTCACTGAGTCTATCTGGCTGGATACCACTCTGGTGGGGACTCGTCTACTAATTTTCCGTTAGTCCGAGAATTGACTAGGACCTGTGACTTGAGTGTATAATCCGAAGGGGGACATTCTGAGTTACAAATGTTACCCCTCACTGTTTTTCTATTAAATCTTACAGTTTCCCTTCTGGAAGGAGAGGTAGTACGTGACACCGTACAGAGGTGCGTCAGGTTCAGGGAATTGTTCTGCTGTTCAAAAAAAAAAAAAAAGACTAAGAAGTTTCAATGAGTGGTTCTCCGCATTCGGACTACCTGCGTAGATATCCAGGATTGTCTTTGCCATTTCATAGGAGTAACGGCGGTATGATGGTTCTCTTTCAACAGTAAGAGCCATTCTTATTCTGTTCTGGGACACTCTCCAGATTAAGGCGAGATCAAGAAACGAGTGGTGCCTATCGTTGTTTCTCTCTGACTGTTCTTTCAACAGTGGGAATGACTGTTGTTCCCAACGACGCAGAGTTCGGAGGTGGGTGTCAGAGTGGATACTGACCGGTTGGGGTTCCATGTTTTTTCCTGTGGAAAGAGATCTGAGGATCCAGAGTCGGATCAGATTTGCAACAGTGTAAACCCATCGATACGTTCCGTTGATGATGAAGATGGTTACAGCCTACGAGGCCATTGAGTGAGCGGGTCAAATGCCAGTGTGGTTTTGGCGGAACCAGTTGGACATGTGGTCCGGGTCTCACCTGCACATGCACCGGAAAATAATCCTATTGTCCAGGACCAGGATATCTCTCCTGGGGTGGCTGCACAGTTCTCACCTCCTAGAGGGATGAAGGTTCGGGATCCAGGATTAGATCCTGGTGTCCATGGATGCAGGTCTCCAAGGCTGGGGAGTAGTCTTTCCACGGGAAGAATTTCTAGGGGAAAAGGTCAAGCCGGGAAGCTTGTCCGCAATAAGCTTTCTTGAATTAAGAGCTATTTATGTCGAACATCTTCTTCGCGATCTGCCCGTCTTAATTCTGTAGGACGACTTAACAGCAGTGGCATAAGTGAGCCGCTAGGGCGGAACGAGGAGCAAAACGACAATGGCAGAAGCCACAGAAGTTTTCCGCTGGGCGGAAAGGCATGTAAGCGCTCTATTAGCGGTCTTTGTTCCAGGTGTAGACAACGGAGAAATAGACTTCCTCAGAAGACACGATCTCCAACCAGGAGAGTGGGGTCTTCATCAAGAAGTTTTCACAGAAGTGACAAGTCTTTGGGGAAATTCTCAATTAGACATGATGGCGTCTCGCCTCAACAAGAAACTTCAGGGATATTGTTCCAGGTCAAGGAACACTCAAGCTATAGCAGTGGACACCCTTGTGACACCTTGGGAGTTTCAGTCGGTCTATGTAATCCCTCCACTTTCACTCTTTCCAAAGGTGATAAACGTAAGAAGAACAAAAGGTTCAGGCGATCCTCATTGTTCCGGTCTAGCCAATGAGGGCTTGGTATCCAGATCTTCAAGACTTTCTCATAGAAGATCCCTGGCCTCTTCATCTACGAGGGGACCTGTTACAGCAAGGACCAGGCGTGTATCAAGACTTACCGCGGCTGCGTTTGATGGCATGACGGTTGAACGCCATATCCTAGCCCGTAAGGGTATTTCCGGTGAAGTCATTCCAACATTGCTTCAGGCTAGGAAAGGAGTTACGGTGAAGCTTTACCAACGTATTTGGAGGAAGTATGTGTCTTGGTGTAAATCAAAGAAGGCGCCTACGGAAAAATTTCACTTATCAAATTTTCTTTCAAAAAGATTTGGCCACCTTTCCAGAAGTTCAGACTTTCATGAAAGGAGTGCTGCACATCCAACCTCCATTTGTGCCACAGTGGCACCATGTTTCTTATGTCACACTGGTTGGAACCTTTACGAGAGGTTGAGTTAAAGTTTCTCACTTGGAGAGTGGTCATGCTATTGGTCTTGGCGTCCGCAAGGCGGGTGTACGAATTAGCGGCTTGGTCTCACAGGAGCCCCTATTTGATCTTCCATGTGGATAGAGTGGAATTGAGAACTCGGAAACAATTTCTGCCAAAAGTGGTTTCTGCGTTTCACAGGAACCAGCCTATTGTGGTGCCTGGGGCTACTTAAGCCTTGGATGACTCGAAGTCTCTCGATTTAGTCAGAGCTTTGAATATTTGTGTCGCCAGAACGGCTCGGATTGGGGAAGCAGAGGCTCTGTTTATCCTGTATGCTCCCAACATAATTGGGGCCCCTGCTTCTAAGCAGACTGTTACAAGCTGGATCTGTGATAGGATTCGGCATGTTCATTCTACTGCTGAATTGTCGTTACCGAAGTCGGTGAAGGCCCATTTTACCAGGAAGGTGGACTCTTCTTGGGCGGATGCCCGAGGAGACTCGGCGGTTCAACTTTGCCGAGCAGCTACTTGGTCGGGTTCAAACACTTTGCTAAGTTCTACAAGTTTGATACCCTGGTTGATGAGGACCTCATGTTTGCTCAATCGGTGCTGCAGAGTCGTCCGCACTCTCCCGCCCCGGTCTGGAGCTTTGGTATAAACCCCATGGTCCTTTTGGAGTCCCCAGCATCCTCTAGGACGTAAGAGAAAATAGGATTTTAGTACCTACCGGTAAATCCTTTTCTCCTAGTCCATTGAGGATGCTGGGCGCCCGTCCCAGTGCGTACTGTATCTGCAGTTATTGGTTATGGTTGCACTTTGTGGTGTTTCCTTTCTGTCAGGTTGTCGCTGACGTTGTTCATGCCGTTGCATGCGGTTTCTTATTATTGGTTGTGTTGACACACAGGTTGTGTTGCATATTCTCTCAGTATATGGCTGTATGTTTTTTCATACCGTGGGCTGGTATTCTGTTGAAGGCCATGTCTTGTGGTATGTTTGTGGTGTGAGCTGGTATAACACTCACTGTGTTTAAATTATTAATTATTTTCTCGAAATGTCCATCTCTCCTGGGCACAGTTTCTAACTGAGGTCTGGAGGAGGGGCATAGAGGGAAGAGCCAGTTCACACCCAGTTTAAGTCTTTATAGTGTGCCCAAGCTCCTGCGGATCCATCTATACCCCATGGTCCTTTTGGAGTCCCCAGCATCCTCTACGGACTAGGAGAAAAGGATTTACCGGTAGGTACTAAAATCCTATTTTTTTTTTGAGTGATGCTCATGGTACTCTACATTGCAAACACACTACAATTAAATTGAGATGCAAATTTGTGTTCCCTACAAGAAAAGGAGGTCTGGAAGGCGAAGTGTTATGGTCAGGAGTCCTCAGGACTCTGGAGAGATGGACAAGGTAAGCCAGAATCCCCCAGGACGTATCTCCCAGGCCTAGCTGAGGTGGCACATGGTCTGACTCACCTAGGGTAAGGAAGGTATGTGCAAATTGGTAAGAGCTTCTGGCGTGCACCAGGGTTCTCTTCTCAGGCAAGCAGGAAAGCAATGACGTCTTACTTGCATGAGGAAGAACATTTGATAAGGTAGTACTGACAGAGCCATCCTATATCCCTCCTGCAGACGGACCTTTACAGGTAATACAAATCAACTTCGTACAGTTAACACCCTGTAGGAATTAGAAAAATTTATTGGTGTGCACTGATGTTTTCTCAAACTGGGTAGAGGCATTTCCTGCCGCCACAAATACTGCTGTGTTTACCGCAAAGAAAATTGTGCAGAAATTTGTGTGTAGATATGGTATCCTTAGGAGTAGGAGCAAAGTGATAGCTTGAAACTGGACTATTGTGGTCATAGACACTGCCACTAGTGTTACGTAGCATCGGAACCACTCCCAGATCCCCACTTAATGAATCACCCTCTTTGAAAATTTTTTTTTTTTTTTTTTTGGAAGACAACCTCATGTCACGATCGATCCGCACCATGATCATAAATACACCAATGAGGTGACAGTACAGTACCTTATTGAGACGAGCCAGCATTTGAGAACTTGACAAAAAATTTGAAACTGTTGATTCCTGATATGCTAACTACTAACTGTCTTGATTGTGAACCAAGAGACTGTTTGATTGTTCTTACGCTCAGGTTGCCTAATAGACAGGTGGGAAGGACCATACCAAGTTTTATTGACAGCACGATCCCAGTGAAAGTAGCCGAGAGAGAGACTTGGGTCCACGATTCCCATTGCAGGAAAGTTGGTAGTCCGGAAGGAACTCGTAAAGGGAGTGAGATCACAGAAGTATCACCCGAGAGTCTGTTCCGTGAAGACTGAGAGGCAGCACTGTTTAACACTACCTGAGCGTACTAAAGGATTACAGAAAGACCAGTCATTATAATGGATTTGCTATGGACAAGATTTGTTTTGTTCTTTCTTTTTCCCGTTGATAAACTTTTTTTTTCAGGACATTCTATTTTTGTGAGGTCTCATGAGGAGTCGAGTGTGGGACTGGAACTGGTTCTGGAGAAAGGAGTGATGTCTTTATAGGATCCCAGGATCAGCCTATCACTTTGTTAAAGCCAGCGAAAATCAAAGGTCTAGTAGTTACGGAGTTCGGAGGTAACGCGATAGGCTATTGTCTGAGGAATACTGTATTTTGTAGTTATTGTGATCCTATAATTGAAGATGAGTGCATCCAGAGGTGTAAGTCTAGCAATAAGGCAGCATGTGACAGACATCTCTTGAGTGATTACCACTCACTAGTGGGTAAGGTCTTAAACCAAACGGAATGTTGGATGTGCTCACAGGTACCTCTAAGACAAAATAATGCAGGACTAGTGCCACCTTCTTTAGAGTTAGCTGAGGTACTTGAATTACATGAAAAGAGGGGGAGGGGGGGAGAACCGGTGGTCAAGGGACATAATAGAACTAGACCCCCTATTCTTAAGATCCACCAGTACCATAGATAAATCCCTGGTATGTTTAAATCTCACCAATTTCAGGAAAACAGGAAATTTTGAGGTAATCAGGAACAATCAGACAATGGCTATTCACACATAGCAGATAAAGAGCTCCTTAATATATGTGGAAGAAAGCTCTCCCCGAACTCCGAAGGTTTATGTTATCTAGAAAGGTCACTACTAATAACCCTTGTTCAATGATGAAACAGACGTAGCATACGATCCAGAAATGGAAACAATGTTCAGGGAGTGATAGGAATATATACCATGAAAATTTTATATGTCTCTTTCATGATCTGTTTGTGTTTTCTCCCTCTACCCAGCAAAACCTCTACTGAATCCGAACATCAGTGTACAAAGATGTAGGTGCATGTATGTGTGCAACGTTCATTCAAATCAGATATCATAGGCCATAGCACTGTCCCAGCATACTATATAGGTTGAATGTCATCCCACACCTAACCAGTGGTCCCGTGACCGCCGAGTGCATATAGGAGGATGTCCCATCCTCCTCCCTGTCTTCCCCAAAAATAGTCAAATGTCTGATTTGCAAAATGAATACATACGTGTTTCTAGGTCACCGATTATGTGTTTGAAATATTTTTTGTGTGATTATGTTTAGTGTGACAGTTATTGTATACTGTCAAAGGGTGAACTGTCGAAGTCAAAAATATTACATACACAGCACATGTAAAATCCAATCAGATGAGTCGCTGTGCGTGCGAATACACACAGCGTGCACAGCGATATATGGCAGCATACGCATTCACACAGACAAGCCACAAAGATAAATTCAACACATTTCATACCACACATAAATTAAACATGTCAAGCACCAGACATTATAATGTATTAAATTATATAATAGAGTATAACATCATGTATATGTATTAATGGAACCGAACAAGATAAACATGTCATGCTTTGTGTCAAAATAATCAGGGGAATGAGTGTGTTGGCTTGATATCTGTGGTTAGATTGTAGCACATTGCAATGAGTAGTTATGATTGAATGTATGAATATGAAGCCACAATTCAAATAAGAACAAAGAACATTCCAAAGAAAGCATGTGGGCAGGATCCCAGTGGCCAACCCCTATGATGTCATCATCTAATTGGATGTTGCTTACATATGAACTGCCCAATAACACATCATGAATGAGAAAGTTCCCTCCCCTGGACCAATAACAGAAGACTCAGTCCCAGACACGTACTCCCCCAAAATACACAGTATATAGGTGATTCCAGTCACACAAGAAGCTCTCTTTGCTGTTTTTCTGCTGCTGGTAGTTGCTGTTTGTTGGTGTTGAGGCAGATTCAGAGATGGAGCGGAATGTGCATTGAGCAAATAGGGTGAAGTATGCTGGCTGTAACTGTAATGGATTCTTTTGTAACTATCTGCTTCTTGTGTAATTGTAACATTATAACTAAATGATATATACTGTACATGTGATATATTGTATACATATCCTTGTAATATCAAATATATACATCACTGAGCGTTGGAACTCAGACAATGTGTGCGAGTGCTTGTTTTCTCTTAAGGGATGTAGTGTTTACGACGTACAGCGCACTTTTATCGTATATGGTAATAAGATGTGCCTTGTGTCCACAGCATATATTAACACTGGCATAATAAATATTTATTAGAAATAATTTGAACTTAACAATTGGGCACCTTAAAACCAGGAGGGCCAAACCTCGATTTTGAGATTAAGTGGTTTTTGTGATTTTTTATCCTTGTGTTTCCTTTATCTTTTTTTTAACATCATACATGCTGCACTTTATTGATAAGCACTTTTCCTATCCAAGCACTTTACATAACTTAGTATTTTACATCACTCCTGGTATGTATTCCATGCACTGCATGTATTAATATGCTCCTTTTATGTTTTTTATGGTGTTCACACCTGGAAATATCATGATACCGGGACTTACTAATAAACTATTATGTGGACACCTATTAATATCATGGAGGAGGAATCATAAAAACGGGAATACAAACCAGTTGCTATGGATACAGGAGATGACGGAGGAGACGTCCGGTCGGGTTACTATGGACACGGACGCGGGAGAGAAGGGGAAATGACGGAGTGCGGAAGTGAAGAGGACGTGACGGCGAGGTGCGGAAAAGGCTCACGGGACTTGTAGTTGATTAATGTATAGGAGCCACCTGCGCCCGACGCACGGCTATTGGTAGCGGTTTATTTACAAAGGTGGACGGAGGGAAGGGATGTCATTCTGCCGGATGCCTTGATAAAGACCCGATGTAAAGGGTAGAAACGCGTTGGGTTCATCTGAAAGAAAGACAGGGAGATCCAGTGCGGAAGATCAGATGGACGGTGGGGAAGCTGCTGCGGTTGCCGTGGACATATAACCCCTATGCTTTTAAGAACTGCCGCAAGACAGTTCTCACCTACCTCTGGTAATTGCCTATTGTTGGACTCTCTGTGTGGATACCTACATGCTGCAATGTTTGTTTCATTGTGTGTGATATGTGATTTTACATTACATATTTAAACTGTCCTTCACTATATTTACTTTATCTTTTTCCTTGCTGGATATTATTCCATTGAAAACTATTTGTGAAAGGACCGTAGATCGAAGTTGGTCCATGACCCAACCACCTATTTGATGCGCTTGTTTGTATGTATTGTCACAATTTTTTCTGCAATTATTTGAGCCTTTCTTGGTGGAGGTGTTCTGGAGAGTTACCTCTGAGTGACTTATACACACTATTGAGCTTCTAATCTAGTGCGCAATGAAGACAGGTTCTATACCCTGCTTTTTCCATCACAAAACCAAACACGGGTTCTTCATTAATGTTGGGTATTGTGATATTTTAAAATAAATGTTCTTTGTGTTAATACCTACCTCTGTTCTCAATCCAGGAAGACTACCCGAAAAATTGGGAGTCTCCAGCAGATTCCGAGAGGGTAGGTAAGTTTGAATAGTTGAAATAGTAGAGCAAATTAAGAAATTCACTAAACTGAGCTGCAATGTCAGACCTGCATCCTAGAAGTTTTTTTCTTCCACATCCTGCCCACTTCCTAGTGAAGTGGGCGGGATGTGGAGAATAATGCTGAGCATACTCTGTGGGGAGGAGCCAATATGACACATATCTATAACAATTGCTCAATTTGGCCCTGCCCCCTCTACATATAAGCATAATTTGCGTAATTTTCTCAATAGAGCACATGGCCAAATAATGCAAATCTTCTGGCCCTGCCCCCATAAACAGCCAAGTACATCTCTTCACCAGGATTCTTCCTGAGAGCAGATAATCAAAGTGGGCTAGTGTGCAATTACTATGCCTCTAGACGTGACTTAAAGGAATCCAACACCACACGGATGGACGCAGTCTCAGTATGAAGAGAAAAGTAACCTTTACATGCTGTTACCACTCCATATCCAGCACCCATTCCGGATAAGCAATGATGGGTTGAAACTTCAAAAGGATTCCCCATTATCATGAAACAAATCAAGCTTTAGCACTAAAAGGGAATGGTCTGAAGTACCTCTTGGATTATATTCTATACTCTGTATAGCAGGAATTAGCAAGCGGGAGACCAGGGTCAATTCTGTAGAAAGACTAATACATGGAGGAGAATTAAGAGAATTGTTGGATGCCAGCATGCCTAAGCCTCCAGATGAACCTAGCCAAAGAAGCCTGTCTGGATGAAGGAGAGGCCAACTCCAGTATACTGAAACTCCCCACCTGTAAGCAGATCTTGTCACAACTGAGGGCCTGAGCTGACGGGAGGCAGCCTCAGTTGTAGGGGCGGAGATGTACCGGAACCTGGGAGGTTGTATCAGACCCCTGGACATGTAAGTAACATGAATAATAACTGCCCGAAGGCGTGACCACGACAACTTGGATAAAAGTCAATGATGTTTATTATGACAACTCCGCAACACAGCAGCAGTAAAAGAAAACGTAAAAGTCAGCAAAGAATAAATACAGTTCCTGGGTACTACAGGATGGCAGGAGCCACAGGGCACTGGTAGTGTGAGATAGTTCTTATGATCTTCTAGATGGAAAGTCCTTACCAGGCCCGACTGTAGCAATGGAGATAACCCAGGATTGTGCCAGCTGGTGTTCCAGGAAAAGCTGGGTTGCTGAAGATAAAACAGCTGCTGTGGATACTGGCTGGAACCAGACTGTTGTTAGCACGGAGTGGATACTGGCTGGAACCAGTTAAATAATAAATGAACTTGGGAGCGATGAAATATGAACTGAAATGTAGAACTTGAGAGCGGAGAAATAATAATACCGGTGGAGAGTGGTAAAGTGTAGAAAGGACACCGGCCCTTTAAGGGAAGCTGTACTCTGCTGGAAGCTGAGCTGGAAGCAGGTAATGTTGTAGCTGGAAACAGATGAATCCACAATGGATTGGAGAGTCAGGCTACACCGCAGGTGGAATGCTGGTGCGGGTCTCTATGGTGGAAGTCTTGAGACAGGAGCTGGAACCTGGAAGACAATCACAGGAGAGAGACAAACAGGAACTAGGTTTGACAACCAAAGCACTGACGCCTTCCTTGCTCAGGCACAGTGTATTTATACCTGCAGCAAGGAAGGGATTGGCTAGGCAATTATGCAGATTATCAATACTGAGAACAGATTGGTGGAAATGATCAGCTGACAGAATCCAAGATGGCTGCGCCCATGCAGACACTTGGAGGGAAGTTTGGTTTGTAATCCATGTGGTAATGAAAACAGTAATGGCGGCGCCGGCCACCGGAGACAGGAGGCGCCAGGCTGACAGATGCACATCCAACCACGCGGACACAGCGGAGGCCGCGGCTGACGTAATCGCCACTCAGACACTCTGCATGCAGAAGTTCAGGGACGGCGGCGGAGGCCGCGGGAGACGCCATGCCAGGTGTAATATGGCGTTTACTGTGACAGCGTCCCAGAGTGACAGGAGAGGATACAGGAATGTACACATCAGGATAACAGATGGGATCCGGTCCTGGAGCGCTGAGCCAGCCTTAGGAGGCATCTGATGGGTAAGAAATGGCGTCCAGATACCCGGATCGTGACAGATCTCAGCTAACGAGGAGTGACCACAGTATGATATGCGGAGCAGCATAGTAGGCCAGTAAACAAAGAGCTCAGTGAACGTGGCTCTACAAGGGGCTGCACCTCCCCCTTCATGATTCACACAGTCCAGGGTAGTTAAGGCACTAAAGGAGAGGTCCATCTGAGCAGGATGAGTGTTCAGTATAGTTCAGGCCAGATAGCATGAGGAAGAAGCTCCTACACCAGGGGTGAGACTGTGGCAGGGCATGCTGGGATGTATAGATCAGTAGCAGCAGTAGGGCCACTTATTGCCCTGCCGCCTGTCATACACCATGCCCCTTTTAGGCCATGCCCCCTGCCACCTTCCCCCAACACACCAAATTCTTTAACTTTAGTAAAATAACACATTTGATTAGACAGCTCTAACATAAAGCTCAATTTTACTTATAACACTCATTAAATACTATAACTAGGAAAAGTTTTAGCCAATGTCGCCCATAGCACCGAGGTCATCAAGATACATGATGGTCTATTCATGAAGAAGTGAAAAGAGTGGAGAAGGGAGCCTGTGGAGAAGTTGCCCATGGCAATCAATCAGCTGCTCCATACAGTTGTATAGTATGAAAATTATAAATGTTACTTCAATGCTGATTGGTTGCCATGGGCAACTTCTCCACTGGCTCAGTTCTCCACACTGCTTCATAAATAGACCCCATGGTATTTAACTATTTAAGTGAACTATTGGTTCAATCAGTGTTGAACACAAATCTAATTGTGGAGCACATCTTGCGAATTTCTATTCTGTATATACTCCAGAACCAAGCGTACAACTAGTAGCAATACAGACTTGGAAGCAAACCAGATGCATCTCCACTTGCAACTGAATGCGTATAACTGGGCTGTAATGGTGGTTCTCATGACAGCAATGTTCAGTAAGGACATGTCGATCGAACTGCAGGCTATGCAGAATTGTGTGTAAATATTCCTGTTTTAAGATGGATCTTCTGCACCAAGAGCGCACTATGAAACCAGGTGTATGGATAGGTTCTGCTCAGCCACAGAGATGTGTACAAATCTGCATACAGGGATTTGGCTCCATTAACGTAACACAGGAAGAATTACGTCTGACTTGCGTTCAACTCTACATCAGTCCTTAATGTTTATGCACATCCACAATGACCAAGAGAAAAATATTCTTGTGTAATTATTATTATTATTTTATGTTTGTAAATAATTCAGGTATTGTTGGGCCAGCGGTTAAGCTGACTATCCAAGTCCCTTTGCGTTTAATTTCTTTTTTATCTCATAAAAGAGGAGATGAGCATATTTGAGTCATTCCAATGAGACTGGAAGACTCATCCCTCTATGATCCCCTGAGATCATTGCCATAGCAAGAAGCTTTTTTTAGACACTCGTCTGACAAAGAACACTGCAATTATGTGGATTTAAACGAGATGTATTGTGCTTCAGATCTCGCTGTGTCATGAACCCCTCATGGGAATCATGACAGTGTGGAGAATACCAGGATGTGTCATTAAAGAGATAATGGTAGTAGCATTTGTAAATACAAGGAGAAAAAAATCTAAATAGGATATTTTGAAATGTTTACACTCTCTGTTAACATAGCACTTGAACATAGGAAATAAAGGTGTTATGTGGCAATAGAGTAAGGAACTATGGGGGTAATTCCAAGTTGATCGCAGCAGGAATTTTTTTTAGCAGTTGGGCAAAACCATGTGCACTGCAGGGGAGGCAGATATAACATGTGCAGAGAGAGTTAGATTTGGGTGGGGTGTGTTCAATCTGCAATCTAATTTGCAGTGTAAAAATAAAGCAGCCAGTATTTACCCTGCACAGAACCAAAATAAACCCACCCAAATCTAACTCTTTCTGCACATGTTATATCTGCCCCCTGCAGTGCACATGGTTTTGCCCAATTGCTAAAAAAAATCCTGCTGCGATCAACTTGGAATTACCCCCTGTGTGACCAGGGGACAAATTTGTAATAAAAAAAATCTCATAATTTTTTTTTTGTTTTGTTTTTTAAGATCCTGCATAGTGATTACTGAATCTGACCATACAGCAAAGTAGCCAAAAGAATAGGAGGAGCCCCTGGTTAGAATTCCATATTTAGCTCCTTGTGGGGGAGATGTATCAAATCTTGGAAATGGATAAATTGGAGAGAGGTAAAGTACCAATCAGCTACTGTCATTTTTCAAACACATCCTGTAACATGACGGTTAGCATACCTCCCAACTGTCCCGATTAAGTCGGGACAGTCCCGTTTTTCACGGTCTGTCCCACTGTCCCACCTGCGGGTCGCAGTGTACCGCGGGTGGGGGGGCAGTTGGGAGATCCCCCCCCTGTCACTCGCTGCTCTGAGCAGAGCAGCGGTGAATAGATGCTGTGCGCATGCGCACAGCGTCTATTCACGGCAGAGAGGGAGAGGGGGCATGACCAGCAGCTCTCACAGCGCTGTTCATGCCCCCATAATGATGAAAATGGGGGCGTGGCTTGCGATCGAGGCACTTGCCACGAGACCACGCCCCCTTTCTGTTAGGTCACGCCCCCTAATATCGGGCGTGCGATAGTGTCCCTCCTCGGATGAGAGAAAAGTTGGGAGGTATGCGGTTAGGAGCTGCTTGGCGAAGAAAGACATGTCAGGAACAGCACAGAAATCTGGCCTACAGAAGCCACAACCCCAGTGCTCAGCCTCATATCAGCAGTGAGTAAAGGCCCGTACACACTGGTCGATATATCGGCCATTCTTTTGAATGGGGGGGGTGTGTGTGTGTGTGTGTGTGTGTGTGTGTGTGTGTGTGTGTGTGTGTGTGTGTGTGGCTATGGGGCAGTATGTGTGTGTATGAGAGTCTACGGGGTTAGTGTGTGTTTGTGTGTGAGTTTATGGGGGTATTGTGTGTGGCTAGGGCTATTAATTGATTAACCACGAGAAAAGATACTCATATGGAAGCTTTCAACAAGCACACATTTAAAGTTGCGAATAATCAGCTGGATATTTTATTGGATGTCTGTTTTATCGTGTATATGATTTTCTAATCAAAAGGTGAGGCATTGCGCTCTTTATTATATGGTGGTCCCTGCGTTGCTATCTGTACTATCTGGTGATCACTGCATTGCTTCTGTTTTATAGGTTGGTCACTGCATTGCTCTCTGCATTATCTGGCGGTCACTGCATTGTTATTGTATCATATGACAGTCACTGTATTGCTCACTGTATTATCTGGCTGTCACTGCATTGTTTCTGTATTATATGGTGGTCACTGCATTGTTTCTGTATTATATGACGATAATTGTGTTGCTCTTTGTATTATGTGGTGATCATTGCGTTGCTCTATATTTTATATGATGGTCACTATGTTGTCTCTGTATTATATGGTCGTCACTGTGTTTCTCACTGTATTATATGGTAATCATTGCAATGCTCTCTATATTATATGGTGATCAGTATGTTGCTCTCTGTATTATATGGTGGTCACGACGTAGTCTTTGTATTATATGGAGGTCTCTGCATTGCTCACTGTTGTATAAAGTGGGCATTGCAATGCTCCATGCATTATATGGCAGTCACAGCAACACTCTCTATATAATATGGCAGGCACTGCAATGATCTCTGATATGCCCCTTAAATCTGCTGGCCACATCTCTTCAGCTTTGCACCCCCTTCCTTCAGTGGGCCCCTAATGCCCCAGTCCTACACTGGTTTGGTACTTTATCTTTTTCCAAGCTTTGATACATCTCACCTGTGACTTTGGCTAAATCTTTTGGAGTTGATGCAGTGTTCACCTCCAGTTGGATGTAATTGCACCTGCATCGTGTGCAACTACAAATGTAGCCACGCTCATCATTGCTGTAGTTTTGCTGCACACTGTACAGGTCTTAGTCACGGCATAACTATAGCACAGGTTGACATAGTATAGCATGGTAAGGCGTACTAAGGTGCAAGAATAGCCACAGCATACAATACACAGTTTTACCATTGGGGCTGCAATTGCTCCACTAAAAACTACAGTGCTCAAAACAATAGCAGCGGATGAATTTTTAATGCATACAGTAATACCGGTATCCGGACTCCAGGTCGACAACAAAAAGGTCGACACACCTTAGGTCGACGCCAATTGGTCGACACACCTTAGGTCGACATGGACAAAAGGTCGACAGGAAAAAGGTCGACATGGAAAAAGGTCGACATGAGTTTTTCACAAATTTTTTTTATTTTTTTGGAACCTTTTTATACTTAACGATCCACGTGGACTACGATTGGAACGGTAATCTGTGCCGAGCGAAGCGGTAGTGGAGCGAAGGCACCATGCCCGAAGCATGGCGAGTGAAGCGAGCCATGCGAGGGGACGCGGTGCACTAATTTGGGATCCCGGTCACTCTACGAAGAAAACGACACCAAAAAAACATAAAAAACTCATGTCGACCTTTTTCCATGTCGACCTTGTTCCTGTCGACCTTTTGTCCATGTCGACCTAAGGTATGTCGACCAATTGGCGTCGACCTAAGGTGTGTCGACCTTTTTGCTGTCGACCCCGAGTCCCAGACCCAGTAATACTATAGTATACAACAGCAAGTCCCGTCAAACGGGTCAGTCACTTAGTGTAAAGCTTTTCAGTGTATAGTATAATTTCGTCAGATGGCACTGACACACCGATACCATGCCTTACAAATGAACGGTGGGCTTTAGGGGTGCTGTAGAAAATATTCATTTAGTGGCAGGACCCAAAAAATACTGCTTCATGTGAGATTGCGTCTCTTTACACAAGCAGTAGCTTATAAGCAATTACTGCTTATACTGTATATGAGGCTTGGACGCTTGCAAACCCAATTGCAAGGGACCTCGCTTAATCCAACCAAAGTCAGCATGAGTCCTTTCATTATATAGAAGATGGAATGTTCTGTTGCCAAGCGGTAGCTTGTCTGCCTGCTATGCCCATGGTCTCGTGTTTGATTCCCAGAACTGGTAAGTGAATGGTTTTTTGTTTTTTTCTTTACACATTTAGGACCCCTAGATTAACTAGAAAAGTGAACACAGAAAAAGAGTAGCTTGCATTATTAACTGAAGGTGCGTTGCCGATGCACACAGTGGAAAGCATAGTACTTATTGGGACACACTGCTAACAGGAAGAAAAGAGAGACTATGGGGTATATTTAATAAATTGCTGGCTTTTAGTAGTGGAGATGTTGCAGACAGCAGTGGTTGGGTGAATGGCTGCTGCATTTATGAGTGTAGCGTCCATTCTCCGCACAGACGGAGGCTGGGGACAGCCCAGCAGCAGCTTCCAGAAAGTTGGGCTTGCCCCCAGTGTGACATGCAGGTGCCCAGGAATCCTGCTCTATGGATTTCCTGGCGCTTGGAGATTATGCCAGACTTAAAGACACTGCACCACTGTGGATATCCCCGGATCGGCACTACAGTGTAAACAGAGTAAATCCTAGATTCAACCGGGATTGGAACCATGTTCCAAATCCCTGGTCGGATCTGGGATTTTAGCGTAAAAAGGGTATTAAAGATGTCCTCCCTGTCTGTGAAATGAGAAGTCTCACAGGGGGTGGGTAGGTTAGCAATAGTATGAATTCTGAGGCCTTTCCCCAACCAAAGCCGGCGTGAGTCCTTCAATTACAGAACATAGAAGAGGGAGTATTCTGTGGCTAAACGGTAGCTTTTCTGCCTGCCATGCCCGGGTTTGATTCCCAGAAATGGTGAGTGAATATTTTTCCCACTGCCTGAGTTGTCATTTGCCCAAAACAACTGAAAAAATAAATTAAAAAACATAATAAAAAAAAATCTTTTGTTTGTGAAATCTGTGTGCGCTGTACCCCACTGCGAATTTATTAATGTAAACCTAAGCATTGTTACTCCCTGCTGCGTGAATTGACCTTTGCAGAAAAAAACAAAATAAAAATCTTGAATAAAAAAAATGAAAACATAAAAAGAGAGAGTTATTTGCGTCACTGCCGCAGCGAAAGGTCCGAGAACAAGGCACAATACCTCTATACCAAAGTCGCCACGCTATCAATCCTTCAACATCAGCAGTGACATACTGTAGTGATGCCACTGATTGCATTATTTTTTTTTCTTATTTTTGATGTGTACGGTAGTTGCTCAGCTGTGCTGATACTGGTACTGTGAGCGATCATGAGTGCCCCAGCCATATACTAAATAAACAGTATATTGTGTTTAAAGATGCACACTTAGCTCATTATAGAAGCAGTTATTTTTATCGGAGAGATCAAGAGTATAGGACAAACCTTTAGACCTAGGGTTAAAATGGATAAAAACCAACGCGTTTCGGAAAAAATCCTTCCTCAGGGCATATTGTGGGACCTATCCAGTCGGCCTTTTAAACCCAACTGAGCTACCCTCCCACATTTTCAAACCAATCAGACAATACTGATACAAATATCCATCATAGACATAATTCTGATGCTTGAGAGGGTAGCTCAGTTGGGTCTTGATCTCTCCGATTTGGGACCGAGGCATTAAGTGCCAAGAAATTATTTTTTTTAGAGGGGGAAACTTTCCCCATCGGTTCCAAGGGGAGTATAGAGGGAAAAATCCAGACGGCCTTGCTGGGGTATATATTTTTTAATGTTTTAACTGTATGTGAATATTTTATTTTTAAAACCTCATTACTTACAATTGTGGACGTATGGTACCTATCCGTGTATATGGAAATTGAGTACTTGGGATTGGAGGAAAGAGGTTCATCTCCATTGCCTATCCAGCGAAGGTGACAGCAAAAGAAACCTTTCAAGGAACATAGGGACATATCCCAAGGTGAGCGTCATAATAAGGGAGAGGGTGCCTTCAAACTGAGATGGTGTGATATATGAAGATTTTAAAGAAACCTTTCAGAGCATATGGAGCTCATATATGAGGTGAGCGTCTTTAAAGAGGGGTTATAGAGAAAGAAGATTACTGGAAATAGTGTGAAAAGATACCTTTATGTGTGTACCATCATTTGAAAGGAGGTCAGTCTGAAGGTGCGAACTGCACAGAGAATATTGAATATCTGAAATTGAAGATTATCCTGTGAAAACTGGAAAGAGGAGGAAAAATTCCTTCCCTTTTTTTTAGGATTAGAAGCGCTTGTGTACTACCCTATTGTTTGTAACATATATGTATTTTGGAGGTGGTGTTTCCAAAGGGTTTTAGTGCAAAGCTGCTATAAGGGCGCGAGGTACTACTCTCTTTTTCTTTTTTGAGAAATAACTTTGGTGGTCATTCCGAGTTGTTCGCTATTTTTTTCGTTCGCACAACATATTTGCAAAGTTGCGATTATGTTGTAAATTTGCGAACATCCGCCGCCAACATAAAATTGCTATTTCGTACGCAGTACTACACAAAGTAGGCGTATGCCAAATTACAACGCATTAATGCGAATCCATCGCATACGCACAAACCTCATCGTTAAAAACCGATCTCATCGTAGATTTACACATTCCTCTTAAATGTGATAAGGTTTTTGCGAACAAACACACAGCAATGGGTTTTTTTCCCCTAATTTAGATGACACCTTACAATTCAAACTCAACAAGCGTCCCTCAATTAAAAATTCAATTAGTGTAATGATTGATTGTGTGCATGACCAATTAAGTCTGCAAAGAATACCTCAAGAACACTTTGTAGGCATAATTGGACATTACCATGTATGTTTTTAAAGAAGTGCAAGAGATGTGTAAACTGTGCCTGACATAAATGTAAATAGCATAAATTTGTGTGGATGTTTAGTGTGTGAATGTATGTGTTTACATGTTTATTGAAAAAATAAGCTACTAACTAACCTAATTTGTATGTAATAAATAAGACTAATACTCGTAATTTGTTTGTGTTTTTTTTGTAAGGTAACAAATTTTTGCTTTGCAATATGCTGTAATTTTTTTGCATTAAAAACATCACAAGCGCTTAACGGAGAAAATTTATTTTTTATTTTGTAAACATATATATATGTATTTGTTTATGTTTTTTAATAACTGAAATAAAATAAACAATTTTTTTAAATAAAATTTTGTACGTTTTGGACTTCGGCCAACATGGGTTCCAAATGACCCTTGATCCGGCCAACGATGCCTGCCAGGCTTGTGGGATCTCCAACTGCACCATCTGAAATGCAGAGTAAAAATGCAATTTAAAACATAACTCACATTACCTATTACACCACAATTCCACAAAGCACACTTTCATATCAAAGGATATACATCATGGATGTATAAATGACAAAACAGTAGCATACCAACACACAAGCATACTCAGCAATGTTTGTCATTGCTAAATTACAATGTGTAAAAGTCTACCACACCATGATGTACATTTACTAAGATGGGAGTTATATTTAAGATGGGACGTTGCCCATAGCAACCAATCACATTCAACTTCTATTCTAGAAGGTGGTAAATAACTGAAAAGTTGTTAGTGTTTGGTTGCTATGAGCAACATCCAATCTTGAATCACACTCCCAAATTAGTACATGTAACCCCATACTGGCCTTCATTCACATCTGGAGTGAAGCAGACTTGTGTTTTGTGCTGTTTGGCCTGCATCATCACACTGCATATCAACATCTTCAGAAGGACAACATATCCTAGCATGCCCACACTCCCTGAAAGCCTGCCTTACTACCTAAGGACAAACAGATTTCTAATATTTTAACATTCATTTTGTGAATGTCACTTACACAACACAAATCATTGTTTCCTTAGCCTGGATAACAAAGTGAAGCCTGCAAGATCAATGTGCAAATATTAGGAGTACCCAGGCACAAATGTAAAACACCAACAACTTACTAAACTCCACCCAGGTCTAAGTGTTTCATTGACAACCTACCACATATCCACCCTCTTGGCCTGGCAACCCTGTCCACCTAATGATTGTCGACCTACAGTCAACAGCCTAAACATTGCACACATATACACTAGAGGAGATGAGCGGGTTCGGTTTCTCTGAATCCGAACCCGCACGAACTTCATGTTTTTTTTCACGGGTCCGAGCGACTCGGATCTTCCCGCCTTGCTCGGTTAACCCGAGCGCGCCCGAACGTCATCATGACGCTGTCGGATTCTCGCGAGACTCGGATTCTATATAAGGAGCCGCGCGTCGCCGCCATTTTCACACGTGCATTGAGATTGATAGGGAGAGGACGTGGCTGGCGTCCTCTCCATTTAGATTATAAGAGAGAGAGATTTACTGGAGTTTAGGACTAGGAGGAGTACTGTAGAAGTGTAGAGAGTGCAGAGAGTTTACTAGTGAGTGACCACCAGACAGTGCAGTTTATTTAATATATCCGTTCTCTGCCTGAAAAAAGCGATACACACAGTGACTCAGTCACATACCATATCTGTGTGCACTGCTCAGGCTCAGCCCAGTGTGCTGCATCATCTATATATATTATATATCTGTCTGACTGCTCAGCTCACACAGCTTATAATTGTGGGGGAGACTGGGGAGCACTGCAGTGCCAGTTATAGGTTATAGCAGGAGCCAGGAGTACATAATATTATATAGTGAGTGACCACCAGACAGTGCAGTTTATTTAATATATCCGTTCTCTGCCTGAAAAAAGCGATACACACAGTGACTCAGTCACATACCATATCTGTGTGCACTGCTCAGGCTCAGCCCAGTGTGCTGCATCATCTATATATATTATATATCTGTCTGACTGCTCAGCTCACACAGCTTATAATTGTGGGGGAGACTGGGGAGCACTGCAGTGCCAGTTATAGGTTATAGCAGGAGCCAGGAGTACATAATATTATATTAAAATTAAACAGTGCACACTTTTGCTGCAGGAGTGCCACTGCCAGTGTGACTGACCAGTGACCTGACCACACTGACCACCAGTATAGTTAGTAGTATACTTATATTGTGATTGCCTGAAAAAGTTAAACACTCGTCGTGTGACTTCACTTGTGTGTTGTTGTTTTTTTTATTCTATAAAAATAAAACTCATTCTGCTGACAGACAGTGTCCAGCAGGTCCGTCATTATATAATATATAATATATACCTGTCCGGCTGCAGTAGTGATATATATATATTTTTTATATCATTTATCATCCAGTCGCAGCAGACACAGTACGGTAGTTCACGGCTGTGGCTACCTCTGTGTCTGCACTCGGCAGGCAGTCCGTCCATAATTGTATACCACCTAACCGTGGTTTTTTTTTCTTCTTTATACATACATACTACTACGACATCTCTTTATCAACCAGTCTATATTAGCAGCAGACACAGTACAGTACGGTAGTTCACGGCTGTGGCTACCTCTGTGTCTGCACTCGGCAGGCAGTCCGTCCATAATTGTATACCACCTAACCGTGGTTTTTTTTTCTTTCTTCTTTATACATACATAGTTACATAGACATCTCTTTATCAACCAGTCTATATTAGCAGCAGACACAGTACAGTACGGTAGTTCACGGCTGTGGCTACCTCTGTGTCTGCACTCGGCAGGCAGTCCGTCCATAATTGTATACCACCTAACCGTGGTTTTTTTTTCTTTCTTCTTTATACATACATAGTTACATAGACATCTCTTTATCAACCAGTCTACTGTCAAAGTCAAAAATATTACATAGAGAGACCATATAAACTGCACACATATAAGTCGCTATACTTGCAAATATGCGCAGCGAGCACAGCAATATATGGAAACACACGCATTTGCTCGGACATGGCACAGAGATGGATTCGGCACTTGTTTCATACAGTACATGGTTATAATAATGAACAGCACCAGACATCATGGAGATTTAGAATTGGCTAATGAATTAATGTCATGGATGTGTATCATTCGAACCGAACCAGATAAACACATCATGTTTGGTATTGAAGCAAGCAGAATCAGGTGTGGGTTAGTTTGAGGCCTGTTGTGTTGTTGTGGGACATTGCAGCGGATAGATATGATTATATGTATAAAAGCTAAGATCATATTGTTAGAACAATATGATGCTCAAGACAACCTTTTACTAAGTTTTCAGGGCTGAACCTGATTAGCATATACAAAGAGAATGGTGACTCAATACAAAGGAGAAAGAAAGACCCCTCCCCCAGGTACTGGTCAAACAGGAAGGTAGTGGTCAGGTGTGGCCTCAGAGAACAGATGTAATGTAGCTACACTCACAGACACACACACAGCTACCTGGCACCAAGCAGCATGGCGGCTGAATCCCCAGGACATCTTCCAAACTAAAGGCTAAGTATATAATCACATGGCTATAGAAGGAAATATAGACATATTGCTTTCTGGTTTAAATAGGATATTGTAACTTGGCTGTGATGATTGTTGGGTGTTAGTGTTGGTGCCCTGTGGAATCTGTGATGGTAGCTGGGATCTTGTTAATCATAAATACCACCATGCAGTACTTTTGAATATGTGCTGGTAGCAATGGCAGGCTGATACTTGTGAGTACCTGGTGGTCTGGTCTTGTGATAACTCATATGCTCTGGTTATTGAGATACTGAAGTTGTTTGGGATGTGAAATTATGAGATGGTTCTAGGAAGTTGGATTACATTGTGAAAGGTGTTTTAGATGGTTTGGAATTGTAAAATCAGAACATATGCATTGTTTTGAGGCTTGGACATTTTGGAAGAAAATGGAGTCTTGTGTTTTCTGCTATGTGATTGTGGTTTAGTATAGAGTGCCATGTGTTTGGACCTGCAAATCTAAAATGGCTGCTGCTGGATGTCTTCCCCTCCCCCTTTCAGCCATGTGGTGTGGTCTTTGGAATCAAGTGGAGGTTTCTCAAAATGGAGTCTAGCTTCCATCCCATGCTGTATTCAGCATTGACTAACTGCGCAGCGATTGTCTCTCACGTGTAGTTTTATCAGCAACCATGTTGTCTCTTATTTAATGTTATCATGAGCCATTTCTCTCTATCTCTCTCTTCTTCTCTTCCCCTTCCATTTTCCCATAAATAGTAATTGTATTGTATTGTATTTCTTGTGTAGTTATCTGGTTAGGTAGTCTCTGTTATATTGTAGTGTATCATTTGTACTGTTATCCCCTTTTACAAGTATATTAGATATAATACAGTTAATAGGCTTTGGAACCTAAACCAGTATCTGTGTATTTTCTATAGTGTTAAGTGTTCACTTGAGCGTCGGTGACGCTCAAGCAGCTTTGTAGTTAGTCAGGTTACACAAGGTTGCACTTACACCCTGTACTCACATTAAGGTATTCAGAGTATTTCATTGGTATAAGGTTTTATCATAAAGGTATAGTGTTGTGAGCGTCTGCATCGCTGGTGACCTCCTCGTGGTCTCGAGCGTATGCTACGCTACAGCGAATCATTCCCCTAGACATAACCAATAACGTGTCCTGTGATCACTGGGCCGTGAGCGAACGTGACGCTTGAGCGTCTCGCCTACGGCTGAGCGATCGTTACGCAACTAGCGTACCATTACGGTACTTCTTAAGTAAACAGCGTACAGTGTTCTTAGCTTCATAAAGGGTTGTTATAAGGCAAAGGAATTTAGCATTGTCACTATATTAGCAGCAGACACAGTACAGTACGGTAGTTCACGGCTGTGGCTACCTCTGTGTCTGCACTCGGCAGGCAGTCCATAATTGTATACTAGTATCCATCTCCATTGTTTACCTGAGGTGCCTTTTAGTTGTGCCTATTAAAATATGGAGAACAAAAATGTTGAGGTTCCAAAATTAGGGAAAGATCAAGATCCACTTCCACCTCGTGCTGAAGCTGCTGCCACTAGTCATGGCCGAGACGATGAAATGCCAGCAACGTCGTCTGCCAAGGCCGATGCCCAATGTCATAGTACAGAGCATGTCAAATCCAAAACACCAAATATCAGAAAAAAAAGGACTCCAAAACCTAAAATAAAATTGTCGGAGGAGAAGCGTAAACTTGCCAATATGCCATTTACGACACGGAGTGGCAAGGAACGGCTGAGGCCCTGGCCTATGTTCATGGCTAGTGGTTCAGCTTCACATGAGGATGGAAGCACTCAGCCTCTCGCTAGAAAAATGAAAAGACTCAAGCTGGCAAAAGCAGCACAGCAAAGAACTGTGCATTCTTCGAAATCCCAAATCCACAAGGAGAGTCCAATTGTGTCGGTTGCGATGCCTGACCTTCCCAACACTGGACGTGAAGAGCATGCGCCTTCCACCATTTGCACGCCCCCTGCAAGTGCTGGAAGGAGCACCCGCAGTCCAGTTCCTGATAGTCAGATTGAAGATGTCAGTGTTGAAGTACACCAGGATGAGGAGGATATGGGTGTTGCTGGCGCTGGGGAGGAAATTGACCAGGAGGATTCTGATGGGGAGGTGGTTTGTTTAAGTCAGGCACCCGGGGAGACACCTGTTGTCCGTGGGAGGAATATGGCCGTTGACATGCCAGGTGAAAATACCAAAAAAATCAGCTCTTCGGTGTGGAGGTATTTCACCAGAAATGCGGACAACAGGTGTCAAGCCGTGTGTTCCCTTTGTCAAGCTGTAATAAGTAGGGGTAAGGACGTTAACCACCTCGGAACATCCTCCCTTATACGTCACCTGCAGCGCATTCATAATAAGTCAGTGACAAGTTCAAAAACTTTGGGTGACAGCGGAAGCAGTCCACTGACCAGTAAATCCCTTCCTCTTGTAACCAAGCTCACGCAAACCACCCCACCAACTCCCTCAGTGTCAATTTCCTCCTTCCCCAGGAATGCCAATAGTCCTGCAGGCCATGTCACTGGCAATTCTGACGATTCCTCTCCTGCCTGGGATTCCTCCGATGCATCCTTGCGTGTAACGCCTACTGCTGCTGGCGCTGCTGTTGTTGCTGCTGGGAGTCGATGGTCATCCCAGAGGGGAAGTCGTAAGCCCACTTGTACTACTTCCAGTAAGCAATTGACTGTTCAACAGTCCTTTGCGAGGAAGATGAAATATCACAGCAGTCATCCTGCTGCAAAGCGGATAACTGAGGCCTTGACAACTATGTTGGTGTTAGACGTGCGTCCGGTATCCGCCGTTAGTTCACAGGGAACTAGACAATTTATTGAGGCAGTGTGCCCCCGTTACCAAATACCATCTAGGTTCCACTTCTCTAGGCAGGCGATACCGAGAATGTACACGGACGTCAGAAAAAGACTCACCAGTGTCCTAAAAAATGCAGTTGTACCCAATGTCCACTTAACCACGGACATGTGGACAAGTGGAGCAGGGCAGGGTCAGGACTATATGACTGTGACAGCCCACTGGGTAGATGTATGGACTCCCGCCGCAAGAACAGCAGCGGCGGCACCAGTAGCAGCATCTCGCAAACGCCAACTCTTTCCTAGGCAGGCTACGCTTTGTATCACCGCTTTCCAGAATACGCACACAGCTGAAAACCTCTTACGGCAACTGAGGAAGATCATCGCGGAATGGCTTACCCCAATTGGACTCTCCTGTGGATTTGTGGCATCGGACAACGCCAGCAATATTGTGTGTGCATTAAATATGGGCAAATTCCAGCACGTCCCATGTTTTGCACATACCTTGAATTTGGTGGTGCAGAATTTTTTAAAAAACGACAGGGGCGTGCAAGAGATGCTGTCGGTGGCCAGAAGAATTGCGGGACACTTTCGGCGTACAGGCTCCACGTACAGAAGACTGGAGCACCACCAAAAACTACTGAACCTGCCCTGCCATCATCTGAAGCAAGAAGTGGTAACGAGGTGGAATTCAACCCTCTATATGCTTCAGAGGTTGGGGGAGCAGCAAAAGGCCATTCAAGCCTATACAATTGAGCACGATATAGTAGGTGGAATGCACCTGTCTCAAGCGCAGTGGAGAATGATTTCAACGTTGTGCAAGGTTCTGATGTCCTTTGAACTTGCCACACGTGAAGTCAGTTCAGACACTGCCAGCCTGAGTCAGGTCATTCCCCTCATCAGGCTTTTGCAGAAGAAGCTGGAGACATTGAAGGAGGAGCTAACACGGAGCGATTCCGCTAGGCATGTGGGACTTGTGGATGGAGCCCTTAATTCGCTTAACAAGGATTCACGGGTGGTCAATCTGTTGAAATCAGAGCACTACATTTTGGCCACCGTGCTCGATCCTAGATCCTAGATCTAAAGCCTACCTTGGATCTCTCTTTCCGGCAGACACAAGTCTGCTGGGGTTGAAAGACCTGCTGGTGACAAAATTGTCAAGTCAAGCGGAACGCGACCTGTCAACATCTCCTCCTTCACATTCTCCCGCAACTGGGGGTGCGAGGAAAAGGCTCAGAATTCCGAGCCCACCCGCTGGCGGTGATGCAGGGCAGTCTGGAGCGACTGCTGATGCTGACATCTGGTCCGGACTGAAGGACCTGACAACGATTACGGACATGTCGTCTACTGTCACTGCATATGATTCTCTCAACATTGATAGAATGGTGGAGGATTATATGAGTGACCGCATCCAAGTAGGCACGTCACACAGTCCGTACTTATACTGGCAGGAAAAAGAGGCAATTTGGAGGCCCTTGCACAAACTGGCTTTATTCTACCTAAGTTGCCCTCCCACAAGTGTGTACTCCGAAAGAGTGTTTAGTGCCGCCGCTCACCTTGTCGGCAATCGGCGTACGAGGTTACATCCAGAAAATGTGGAGAAGATGATGTTCATTAAAATGAATTATAATCAATTCCTCCGCGGAGACATTGACCAGCAGCAATTGCCTCCACAAAGTACACAGGGAGCTGAGATGGTGGATTCCAGTGGGGACGAATTGATAATCTGTGAGGAGGGGGATGTACACGGTGATATATCGGAGGGTGATGATGAGGTGGACATCTTGCCTCTGTAGAGCCAGTTTGTGCAAGGAGAGATTAATTGCTTCTTTTTTGGGGGGGGTCCAAACCAACCCGTCATATCAGTCACAGTCGTGTGGCAGACCCTGTCACTGAAATGATGGGTTGGTTAAAGTGTGCATGTCCTGTTTTGTTTATACAACATAAGGGTGGGTGGGAGGGCCCAAGGACAATTCCATCTTGCACCTCTTTTTTCTTTTCTTTTTCTTTGCATCATGTGCTGATTGGGGAGGGTTTTTTGGAAGGGACATCCTGCGTGACACTGCAGTGCCACTCCTAAATGGGCCCGGTGTTTGTGTCGGCCACTAGGGTCGCTAATCTTACTCACACAGTCAGCTACCTCATTGCGCCTCTTTTTTTCTTTGCGTCATGTGCTGTTTGGGGAGGGTTTTTTGGAAGGGACATCCTGCGTGACACTGCAGTGCCACTCCTAGATGGGCCCGGTGTTTGTGTCGGCCACTAGGGTCGCTAATCTTACTCACACAGCTACCTCATTGCGCCTCTTTTTTTCTTTGCGTCATGTGCTGTTTGGGGAGGGTTTTTTGGAAGGGACATCCTGCGTGACACTGCAGTGCCACTCCTAGATGGGCCCGGTGTTTGTGTCGGCCACTAGGGTCGCTTATCTTACTCACACAGCAACCTCGGTGCAAATTTTAGGACTAAAAATATTGTGAGGTGTGAGGTATTCAGAATAGACTGAAAATGAGTGTAAATTATGGTTTTTGAGGTTAATAATACTTTGGGATCAAAATGACCCCCAAATTCTATGATTTAAGCTGTTTTTTAGTGTTTTTTGAAAAAAAACACCCGAATCCAAAACACACCCGAATCCGACAAAAAAAATTCGGTGAGGTTTTGCCAAAACGCGTTCGAACCCAAAACACGGCCGCGGAACCGAACCCAAAACCAAAACACAAAACCCGAAAAATTTCAGGCGCTCATCTCTAATATACACTGTACACCTAATGATAGTCACATAAATGTAAATGCAACATCAATACCATGAAGAAGAGCACAAACCTTTTTCCGTGTGCCAAGATTGGGCACAGTACAATACTGCATGTATAGTAAATTGTCGTTTTAAGTAGGTAACCAATACATTTTCATATTCTAAACACTTACTCTCAGCTGCCACATATGGACTCCCAGGAGTGGACGCTGGGGCTTCTGCTGCCCATTCGGTTGGTGGTGAAGGAGGCTGAATGGGGGTAGGAGGCGGGATTGGGGATTGATTTTCTGAGGGTGGGTCTGATTGAGAGGGGGAGGGGGGCGGAGAGGCTGTTTGGGCAAGCGAGGGGGAGGGGGCCAGAGAGGGGGACTGGGAAATAGACGGGGATTGAGAAGGGGCCTGGGAAGAAGAGGGGGATGCTGTAACAGAAGGGGAGGAGGGCTGAGTCGGGGCCTGGGAAGAAGAGGGGGATGCTGTAACAGAAGGGGAGGGGGGCTGAGTCAGGGCCTGGGAAGAAGAGGGGGATGCTGTAACAGAAGGGGAAGGGGGGCTGAGTCGGGGCCTGGGAAGATAAGGGGGATGGGGCAACAGAAGGGGAGGGGGGCTGAGAAGGGGCATGGGAAGAAGAGGGGGATGCTGTAACAGAAGGGGAGGGGGGCTGAGTAGGGGCCAGGGAAGAAGAGGGGGATGCTGTAACAGAAGGGGAGGGGGGCTGAGTCGGGGCCTGGGAAGAAGAGGGGGATGCTGTAACAGAAGGGGAGGGGGGCTGAGTCGGGGCCTGGGAAGAAGAGGGGGATGGGGCAACAGAAGGGGAGGGGGGCTGAGAAGGGGCGTGGGAAGAAGAGGGGGATGGGGAGACAGAAGGGGAGGGGGACTGAGAAGGGGCCTGGTGTCGCCTCACAGCAGCAGCAGCTTGCCGTTGTGCTCGCCCTAGAATGACATGTTATATTTAGGTTGTTTCGTTTTAATTTTTACCAACATCATATTACTATACATCATATTACTATTAATCTGTTGTGTCCCATGTTAAAGACACAGGCTTAACTTTGTTTTTGTTTTTTTTTAATGTTAAAAGTGGTGATGTTGCCCATAGCAACCAATAACATTATACCCAACATTTATTACGCTGCTTCTCTCAGAAAATATATAGAATCTGATTATTTGCTTTAGGCAACATCACCAGTTCTAAAAACCTCCCACCTTAATAAATTAACCCCACTGAGCAAGTTATTCGGTTTAGTTGACAGGCTGTGTAGCAACTCTGGACAACAACATTCAAATGTTAAGAAGCACCTTGCTACACAGTCAGTACAGCTTGCCCTAACCACACACACTGTGTCATGTTTAGTATACAATAGTTCATGGTCAGTGTTCTAAATTTTACACTATCACTAAGTGAAATTTAGCAGTTTTTGCTAATCTCACTGTTATTTAATGTATTCTGAAACTTACTGCGACGACGTCTGGTTTGGATTTGTTGGCGGAGATCCGCCAACAGGTCTGGCGTGCGTCGGCGCAAATCACTCCAGCGCCTCTCTAATTGTATAATGGTCCTCCGGCTCTTGACGCGGGTTCGCAGTAAGCGGTGGACCTCCGCGTAGGCCTCGCGCTTTACCCTATTTGGGATAAAGGGCCCAGCGCGGCCTACGCGGCGGTCCATTACCACCACCAATACGCGCAGCTCGCGTTGGCTGAAAGCTGCTGCGCACATGATGGCAATGGCGTTTTTCATATATGGGCTTATATTTATAGTGTGTGGTGGCATGTGATTGGTAGTACATTTATGGTGTAATCTAATAAACTATTGGTGTGTGCATTACACAAACGTTATTGATTGGTGCATTGCTGGGAAGGGCAGCGGGGGCAGTTCGCTATAGCGGAAATTCGCATCCGCGGAAGATAAAAAAACAACACAAAACATACACACACACACACATTTAGAAAAAAAAATTAGTTTCAATCTGGGTACTCACCACATTTGTCAAAAACAATCAGCTGCACAAAGTGTACGACATTTAGGATCATATGTAGTGTATTTGGTATTGAAAACAGAAGCACAAACAAATTAAATAAAAAAAAATAACCAATAATAAAACACTTATTAAACCAATTATGCAAATGTCTATTATAAATTCTTACTACATAATAAACATTTATAACAGCAGATTGTTTCACATTACATACTATTATTAATATTTAACATTTCTAACAAACAACAAATCTTATAGACAGACACAACAAAACAAATACACAACAACACTAACCATTTAATGCATGCACAAATGTATAGTAGTGTAAATAAGTATGAATCATTTTAGTCAATCCAACATACAACAAAATGTAAAAACTCACAAAACACATATGCAACATTATAACGGAGGAGATTTATTTTCAAATACTTGAAAAATTAGCCATACTTTGTCACAAATAAAGGTTTTTTAACACAAAATATAACACACCTACAACAGAGAGAACAGGAGTATAAGAAAATAGATACACATTTGCAAGAAACAGCAGGACACACTGAGATAGCCTACTTACCTGCTCAATATATAAGCCCTCCAAATGGGGTAGATGAATCAAATTAGATATGCCCACTTTGGCTCTAAATAAATAGGAAGCAAAACAACACAGAGACACCTACAACAGAGAGAAATGGACCATAATAAATTCATTATCCAGTGTGAACAATAGAACATACACACTGTAAAGTACAGGTAACAAATATCTTACATAGGACATAATCAACCATTTATATGTCAAACAGTTAGCCAGCAAAATAGTTACACCCTGTTTAAATAAATATCAGCATCCATTGCACACCCATACATATTTTTTTGGGTCATTGTCTAATTTAGTAATACTAACCAAGGAAACTTAGCATCAAAATCGCACTACGCAACACAACATTAAAACATTTTAAAGCTAACAAACGCACATTTGTCTGCAATATAGTGTTACAATTACTCACTGTGCAAAGAACAAGCAAACACAACCACCTTCTCATAATTTCATACAAGCTGCTTCTGGCATCATACACCCACTCACACAGGCTGAAATCCAGACTCTTAAATAAGCAGTACAATTAGTGGTCGCATTAGCATAATTTACACCTGTGTGAATTACCGCACTGGACACGCAGCTATAAATAGCTACACACCTGTGCGAACAGACATGCCACTAGCAACATGGCTACTCGTGAGGAGTTGGCAGCAGAGATGGAGCGCGTGCAGCAGCAGATGCTCGCTTTGCGAAATAAGGACCTAGCGTTAAGGAGGCAGATGCTGGAATCCGCAAGTGCGGATTTGGAAGTTGCGGAGCCCAGTACTAGAGACATTCCATCTTCTGATACCCAGCAGTTAGGAGAGGATACCCAACCAGACAGACATACTGAGGGAAGTGAGGGAGATTCTGCAATAGCCTCATAAACACAAGCTACACAATCAGCTAGTGAAGAGGAAGATGGTGATGAGGAACAGGAGGAAAGCTCACAGGCTACTTCTAAGGAAAAAAAAAAAAAGAGGCAGCCCGCCTTCACTAAGAGGGAGTTGCGTGTTTTGGTCACACAGGCCATGTCTAAAATACATCGAGGACCAAAAAACATGGGTGCTGCAACCAAAGATAGAATCTGGAGGGACATCACTGCCTCTGTGAATGAAGTCGGCTCAATAGTCCGAACATCACAGGAAGTGAGAAGACGGTAAGTGTATATTGGCAGGCCATTATCTGTGCCAAGTAAAGTAACAAATTTAAATACATGTGATGTTGTCTAGAGCAACCAAATGCATAACATGTGTATTATATATGAAAGCACATATTCATAATTTATCTTGACCTTGCCCCTATTTGTCCCCACATATGTAGTTGGGCCGACTTCAAATCCCGCCTGAAGGGCAAGAGGTCTGCAGAGTGGAATGCCTCGAGGGCAACTGGGGGAGGACCAGCAGCCACTGTGGAGTACACAGATCTGGAGGAGATGGCGATGGACTGTGTGAGCTACGAGGAGGGGGTAGGGGTGTCTCATATGGACACGGACCTGCCTGAAATACTGATGGCACATGACTTGCCAGGTAAGTTTACACACATATTCCTAAACAAAACATTAAGTGGTTCCAAAAGTCTCATGTTTAATTGTCTAACTATTTATCCACTCATTCTTCTCTTTCCTTTGAACATAACACAGCACAGGTGAGTGAGCAGGTAGAGTCAGAGGAGGGTTATGTGGCTGAGGCTGAGGTGGAGGGACCTAGTGTCTCTGGCACTGTGGGATCACAAATCCCACCCATTCAGATTCCAACTGGCCCACCCACCCAAGCCTCTGCTATCCCGGCCATCCTGTCTGAAATAACAAGCTATGGTGAGAGCCTCAATGCTTTTCAAGACAGGATGCTCCGGGAGGTGAGCCAGATACCTGTCCGGCTCACTGAGCACAGAACCAGTGTTGAGCAAGGTGTAGCTCAACTCTGCCAAGGTCTGGCAGAGATCAGGCAGGGCCAAGAGCAACTTGCCTCCCCCTTCAAAGACCTTGCAAATTCCATCTTGAAAGGACTCCAGGCCATCGCTGTCTCCCTTGCCCACAGTGGCAGAGAGCCACCAACATCTGCTCCCTCCCCTCCCTCTGCCCAGGAAGAACAGCACACTGGGCAGGGCCCTCGAAGGTCGCTTCGCAGACCGAGCCAGGAAGAACTTCCTCGGGCGGGAAAAAAAGAAGAGAAAGTGATGTCTCTCCAGATGGGCAGCACCCATGTATTTCCTGTGTCCTCGATTTATTTTTTTGTGTTGGCTTGTGTGGCCAGAATGGGTAACTCCCTCAAAGTGAAAGGATCCATTTATGTTTGTGTCTATTGTAGCCTGTGAGTTTTTTTCCTGGATACCAGAGCCATCTTCCTCTTGTGCTGTGTAGTGTTGTGTTTGTGTGTTGCTTCAAGAATCTCACTCATTTCCCCTACACAATTATGTCTGGCTGGGTGTTTACAAAATATTGTTTAGTATCATAACAAAAGCTTCTGGAGTCAGAAGATGGTCTTTCCCTAGTACTGGGTTTTGCTATGTCATTTGTGTCAGTGGCATCTGCTTGCTGCTATGTCCATCTTTGTCTGTGATGCTCACGTGTAGCCATGTTGTTTTGCACAATGAATTTATTGATTGAGTAAAAAAAAAAAAAAAATTGTGTTGGTGTACTTTATTCAACTTAATGCATTATGTAAAAATTAGCACAGTAAAGATTTGCATGGCATGTAGACATTTGTGAAACAAGAGACCAATCCGATTATTCATACAAACATTGCATCTTTCACAATGCAACTGGTATGCCTTGCACAACACTTTAATGGGCAGATACAAATAGTATTAGCAAATAGGTTCTTGGGTTACTAGGGGCAACATGACAATATTAAACATGTAAAAATATTCGCACCACAGTTACATATGAGTATTTGTTTCTCATTTGTTGGCTGCATTATGTTGCTCATTAGATTTGTTATGTAGAAAGTAACATTTTACTTTTATTTAGAATTGGCACATGTAATTTAGAAGTGAGGTTATTTCCACTTGTTTTCATTTGTTATTTTGGAAAAACAAAATTATAACATGCATTTAACATAAATGTTTAGTTCATAAATATAACAATTCATACCTTATTTGCCAGCATGTCAGAATTATAGCTGCTAATAGCAAATAAACTTATGGGTCCACACAATTGCTTTTTGCAGAATGTCAGCAGAGCAGTGTTTTGCAAGTAATTGGACAACAGATGACAGCTTTGTGTAATTAACTGCTAATTATTGCAGACACACTTGTAACCTTACTTCGCAGATGCAGAGTAAGTCCAGACCTACTCCTATACTGCGTGAGGATAGCGAACATTTGTTATCTTAATTTTACCATCGGGAGCGCATTTCTGCCAAAAACACGCCTACTGCTGGTTGCATACTCCCACATTAGCCGCCCACTTTCACGCCCATTTCGTTAGATACCGAGGCCGAGCCCCTGTCACGCCTTCGTCACTCCCTGTTTTTTGTGATGGAATACGACGAAAAAAACTGTTAGTACTTTTGCACAAGCGTCGTATCGCTGCCTTTGCGCACGCGCAGATCAACAGTCGCGCATGCGCAGTTTGCGGAAATCCGCCATTTGGCGATGCGATGAACTGCTGCGAACAACTCGGAATGAGGGCCTTTGTGCGCAAAGAAGCAGCCTGTCAGCTAAACACTCCTTAAAGGTATCCTTCACCCTTCACCAATAGTGCAATAAAACATATAAGGGAGGGATAACTTAACCAGCGCTCCTTAGTAGATTCACTATCCAGTTAGTTCCAAGTGTTTGTCTCAGTTTTAAAATTTCGTTATGTAATAAAACAGAGGGAGGAACATATATAGTGAAGTACAGTTTAATAAAGAGACATAAAACAAAAACAAATTTCATCAAAACACTCTAATTGTCTAATTGTGCACATTAATGAGGCAATATCCTTAGAGTGGAGGTTCTTCAATCATTATGAACAGAGGATAATTACCGAGATCGTAGGAACTGTGATCAAACAGTTCTAAACAGCACACAAAATGTGTTAAGGGGGTTCAGTATGGTATGACGGCATTCGGGCTCCCGGCGACCAGCACACCGGCGCCGTGAGCCCGACCGCCGGCTTACCAACAGTGTGGCGAGCGTAAATGAGCCCCTTGCGGGCTCGCTGCACTAGCCACGCTACGGGCACGGTGGCTACGCGCGCCACGCTATTTTATCCTCCCTCCAGGGGGGTCAGGGACCCCCACGAGGGAGAATAAGTGTTGGTATGCCGGCTGTCGGCATACTGAAGACCACCCGTGTTAAGGGAATCCTGGGACTTCCACGAACATCGGACTGCTATCTCCAGGAATACGCTCTGCTTACCTGACCGGAAACACCTCCTCACCGATGCGTTTCTACCCCTAGCTGGGGTCTTTTTCAAGGTGTAAATGTAAGAGGGGGTGGCGGTGCGGTGTGGTGGTGCCTGCTGCCATGCAGGTGTAGTTTCGCTACTCACCAGGCGCCGCACTCTCTCACCTTCAGGTACCGGAACCTTCAACGGACCTGGAAATCTTCAGTCGGATCCGGACACAGCGATTCCCTCTCGGAGCTGACGGACGAACGAGCTAAGGAGAAAATATACTACCTAAAGGGGGGGTATCAACCCTTCTTCCACCGGAAAAGGGGATACCCCAGGGGTGACGGTGACCTTCACCGGTTGGGTGAAAGGTCATCACAGGCACAAAGCCTCAGCCAACCAGAATTCACACACTCGCACGTAGTGTGATGAAGGGGTTCTTACGTCTGTGAGCAAAACTCCATTCCGGCACTCAGTGACAGACAAAGGGACAAACGTACACAGATGCTACTCACCGTCAGTTCCGCACTGCGAATGTCTTCTCCTCTTACAGGTCCCTGTAAGGAGGCAAACAAACAAACAGCCGTGCAGGGCCTAACTCCAACCTAGTGTAACACACCTATACTAACTACAATGGCAGAGCCCTCAAACTAGCTCTGTGGGTGTGGTGCAACAAAACTAAACACAGACTTAACAAGCTTACACTTTGCCCTGCACGGTAACAACTACATCACAATACACAGTGCAAGCAACTACCACGGTGCTGTCCCTTTAAGTACCTGAATCAGAACACCAGGTAGTGGGGGCCGCACAGCTCACCCACCTCCCATACTCTGTCTTTCCAGGGACTCAGGCCGAGCGGGCCTGCCTGCCTAAACACCTTGGGGTGGACTGGGCCTAGTGCCACCTGTATTCACCTTCGGGGCAACTTCTTATTGCCTGTGGCTATTGCCCCCTATTTGCGCACGGGCCTGAGGCCAGACATTACCCACGGGCCTAGCGCCCGCCTAACTTGTCACCTGTTGAGTGACCTGGGCCTAGTGCCCAGGGTCACCTTATATCCCTAGCGGCCGCCAAACTGAACTAGGGCCTAATGCCCTCTAATGCCCCACAGGCCTATTGCCTGAATTGCCCACGGGCCTAATGCCCGCCTAACATGCACAGTTAAGGTGACTTGGGCCTAACGCCCAAACCACCAAACCAAATGGTAACCCAAACTCCTATCTGCGCCACAGGCCTAGTGCCTGAACTGTGCCCACGGGCCTAATGCCCGATCACCCGGTGGTCTAGGGAGGAGGGGGGAGTGCACCTTAGGAGGGCCTACCTGTGGTGGAGAAGGCTGCAGTGGGGAACTGCACAGCTCAATTGCTTTCCACCACTGCAGCGCTTCTCGGCCTGGATGGGCTCTTCTGCCACTGGCCCGTCCAGGCCAGCGCCGCCGCCGTCTCCTCTCCGCGTCCAGCCACCGCTGGACATCTTCTTCCAGGAGCCGGGCGTCTTCTGGCCTCTTCCGCGGCCACCGGAGCTCTTCCCGCGATGTCTACCTCCTCCTGACGCCGCCCGGATCTTCACCGCTCTTCGGCGCGGCTTTTTCTAACTTCGGCTCCCACCCGCCGTCTTCAGCGCTCTTCCGCGTGCTCTCCATCTTCGGCTCCCGCCCGGCGTCTGACATCAGACGCCGAGGGCAGGGCCTATGACGTGGTGAGCGCCGATTGGCTCGCCGCGCCTGCCTCTGATTGGCCGGCGCCCCGCGAGCCGCGATTGGCTCACGGACGGCGCAGGATTTGAAAAGCCGCGGGCGGCGCTTTCCATTGGCGGCCAAATTGGCGCCAAGCTTGAAGCGCTGCCGCGCCGCTGCCCATCGCCGCTTCTCGTCCGGTGCAGAGAACAGATACACAGTCCCTGCACCGGACACCATCCGCTGCTGCACAACCAGCGCTGGGGCAGCTTGTCCACCCGTGCGCTCCGCAGGGGACACAGATCCCCTGCACCATGCAGTGCTGATGTGCCCTGGGACACAGGGTACATCTCTACATAGCTAAAGAATAATCCAGGTTTGCCTCCATCACATATTTAAATGGTTAATGTCCAATCACGTTTCCCCGTGCACAGCTGAACCTTATACAGCAATATACTACATGTCCCATGGTTCCCTGCTATGCACAGACTTCCTGTATCACACCTTCCGTGTATACAGGGCACCATGGCAACACCGGAGATCCAAACGCAGTTGGATGCCAATTGCAGTTACATAATTTTCGTCCCGCATTCACACTGCGGCAGCTATTATTAAATAGAATCCAGTGCTTTAGTCCATCCTCATACTTTATTCTCTACCTGACATAAATCAGCATGCTATATTCTTTTTCTCTTAGTTTGCAGCAGTGTGGAACTCCTGCTGTTAGTTGTAGGATCCTGGCAGTGCTACGTCACTTCCGGTGACGCTGGTTAAGTTATCCTCCATTATATGTTTTTATTTTTATTTGCTGCCTGGAAAAGCTAAAATTTGGGCAATGAAAGTACTTCCTGTAAATCCTTTATCACCACCTTAAATGAGGTTCAATATTGAATTTATGGAAGGGCTGCTTGGCCAAGTGTTTCTTTCAGTGCCCCACTTTCTAAACAAGTTCCAAATCCTGTTGCACAATTTTGTTGTAGACTGTTACTTGGCCTCCAGTAATATTGTAATTACTTTTCATGAAAAACTGTGGTGTTTTAAGTTTCTACTCATGTCAACCTGCAAAGTCTAGAATTTGGATGGTATAAAACTGAACTAACCATGGCTTTACTGCTGCTAGTTGTAATGTCTACAGGAACCAGCAGATGAGCCAGAAGGCAGCATTATTGTCACTCTTTCTTTGTCCTTTATTATTTTCTTTAGAACTTTTGCTATCAGGAGTATGGATGACAACCCTAACTCAAATTAAATTGGCAATTAATAAAAAAAAAAAAAAAAGTATCCACAGTTGGTGCCTGTGTATCTGGCAAAATACCATGTCACATTGGCATTCTCTGATGTTGCAATGTCTACTTGCAGAAGACCCCTGCATTTCCACAATTCAAAGGAATATTGTGGCTCAAGAAATCCACTTATTTCTATGCTATATGAACTGACAATATACCTGAAAAACTGCTTTCTGCCCAAAGTAGAAAAATATGGATTTTTATCTTTATCTGTGGCCCCTTTATGGATGATATTGGACACAACTATTTGTCTAAATGGACTACCACATGTGGACCCACAATTCTTTTATGACATGTAAATAGGCTTTGTACTAGGCTTTTTGTTCACTCATACTTGAGGGAATGGCAGCTATATATCTTTGCTATTGACATTGTGTTATTAGATGTTCACAAGGGGCCCCATCCTTTCTTTATGACGGGTGTAGTATGAGTGGCCGGGATCCTGGGGGCTAGCATACCAGCGTTGGGATCCCGACCGCCGGCATACCGACAGCTGGGCAAGCGCTAATGAGCCTATTGCGGGCTTGCTGCGCTCGCCACGCTGCGGGCACGGTGGCGCGCTACAAATGCCACACTATTTATTCTCCCTCCAGGGGGGTCGTGGACCCCCAAGAGGGAGAATGTGTGTCAGCATGCCGGCTGTCGGGATCCCGGCGCCGGTATGCTGCTCGCCAGGATCCCGGCCGGCGGTATACTGAAGACCACCCCTATATGACATCTTATGTGATAACACACTGTATTTATGATCTGCAGTCAGTCTTGTCATGTTCAGTGACCACCAGTGTAAGACTTCTCTACCTTTTTTTGTAGTAACAATAGTCAACTCTGGCTTGATTCTGATCAAGGTTGGTCGGTTGTGCATAGCCAAAAGGACGTGGCCATTCCTTCCCTCTTGCTGGCAGAAGCATATCCTTGATGCACTTGCAGAGGTGCCGAGAGAGGGGGAGGGGGGGGGGGGATAGGTACTAATTATCCAAGCCCAAGCCTGTTAGAGGAGCATGGTGTTGGCCCTGACCAGCTGCTGAATGGACAAATGTCCCCCGAAGCAACTCATATTTTACATTGTTTTTTTTCTATCTGGATGGGGTGTGGCCACCCCTCAATGATTTGACAACGTCTCCTTCATTACCCAGGCCCCATGGCTGCCTCAACAGCCCTGTGCACCTTATTGGTCTATGCAACGTTCCAATGGATTACCTCGGATCAAGATGGAACAAAAGTACAAGTAATAGAGGGATACCACTACACTACAGGTCCTTACTCCTTGTAATGGATTTTATGCTAATCTAATTGAATCCCTATTTGCTTTGCTGGTGGGATTCAAAGAACCCTCCAATGCGCCGATTTGTAAATCCAGTGGTTTGGATGTCAAAACAGCTAGTAATGCGCACCAATTTCAAATGACTGCATCACACGAATCTTCGTAAATGTAGCCTGGTCATCAATATCCATTTATTAACAGATAGCCTTTAATTAACAAAGTGTCTCTTAAACCCATATTAAATTTGGAGCATTAGGAAGATGAAGTTAAGCAATCATCGCATAAGATTAACATGAAGAAAGGAAAAGCTTTTTTGTAAAACAAAAAAAACAAAAAAAAACATTCAGCTGTCTCTGCTCCTCAGAAATGCAGCTAGTGCAACTTTTAATTTATTTTTTTTTTTTAATAAAAAGTTGCACTAGCTCCATTTCTGAGGAGCTGCATTTTTTTTTTTTTTATAAACTTTCAGACAGCTTTTGGTTACAAAAAGGGGACAGAGTTGAGAAAATTTCCCACTAGACCTTTTACTTATTTTATAGCTGTCACAAAATAGATGTCACAATAAATATCCAAAGAGATTAGTGTATAAGTTATTAACCAAATACAGTACCTCCATCATTTTTTTTGATACCTCATATACAGTGCATCCGGAAAGTATTCACAACGCTTCACTTTTTCCGCATTTTGTTATGTTACAGCCTTATTCCAAAATAGAATAAATTCATTTTTGTCCTCAAAATTCAACACACAATACTCCATAATGACAACGTGAAAAGAAGTTTGAGATTTTTGTGAATGTATTAAATATAAAAAACTAAGACATCACATGTACATGAGCAGGGACGGATTGGGAACAAAAAGTGGCCCTGGAAAAACTTGTACTAGTGGCCCCACATGGTTAGCACCAGAGGTGTAAGGTCTAGCCATGGGCCATGGCAGCAGCACCCTCCCCCCAAGACTTTCCAGATAGTGGGCATGTCCAGCATCAAGGGGGAAGTTAAAAAGAAATAAAATTAAATATTATGGGCACATTATATGAAACACCTTCAGAATTTAGGAAACTATATCATTCTTTAGAAAGATACATTTTCTTGCTTATTACACCAACCGTATCCCAATCACTATTCACTCAATCTTATATGTCAGCCAAGCAGGCAGACAGAGTATACACTAGATCATCTGCAATCACAGGCTAAGTGGCAAAGTAATTTTCATATATGCAAAGTATTTTACATCTTATTCATTATGTCTATAAAAAGGACCACATGTCCTCAAATAAAACAGGCCCCACGGGTGCGTTGGCCCACCAGGAATCTTCCCTGTGAACCCTATGGCCAATCCGCCTCTGTACATGAGTATTCACAGCCTTTGCCATACAGCTCAAAATTGAGCTCAGGTGCATCCTGTTTCCACTGATCATCCTTGAGATGTTCCTACAGCTTAGCGTCCATCTGTGGTAAAATCAGTTAATTGGACATGATTTGGAAAGGCAAACACCTGTCTATATAAAAGGTCCCACACTTGACAGTGCATGTCTGAGCACAACCCAAGCATGAAGTCTGTAGACCTCGAGGCACAAATCTGGGGAAGGGTACAGAAAACTACCTGCTGCTTTGAAGGTCCCAATGAGCACAGTGGCCTCCATCCGTAAATGGAAGAAGTTCGGAACCACCAGGACTCTTCCTAGAGCTGGCTGGCCGTCTAAACTGAGTGATCGGGGGAGAAGGGCCCTAGTCAGGGAGGTGACCAAGAACCTGGTCACTTTGTCAGAGCTACAGCATTCCTCTGTGGAGAGAGGAGAACCTTCCAGAAGGACAACCATCTCTGCTTCAGTCCACCAATCAGGCCTGTATGGTAGAGTGGCCAGATGAAAGCCAATCCTTAGAAAAAAGCACATGACAGCCCACCTGGAGTTTGTCAAAATGCACCTGAAGGACTCTCAGACCATGCAAAACAAAATTCTCTGGTCTGATGAGACAAAGATTGAACTCTTTGGCGTGAATGCCAGGCGTCATGTTTGGAGGAAACCAGGCACCGCTCATCACCAGGCCCAGCGCTACCCACTCAGCGAAGGGATGCAATGCAGGGAGACGCTAGGTTGGACAGGCAGCGTCGCCGCCAGCATGAAAAGCCCACTCCCCTCACCTGTGAGACAGCGGCTGTGTACAGATCCGAAGACGGGGTGGAGCTACACGGGGTGGAGAGGGCAGAGCTACACGGGATGGAGGGGCAGAGCTACCTGGGATGGAGGGGCAGAGCTACACGGACCAGGCTGCAGTACAGTGGGAGAGTAATTACAGTGGCGGCCAGCCAGACTTGGGTAAGTGGAGGGTGAGAGAGAAATAAATGTATGTATGTATGTATGTATGTATGGGTGGTGTATGGTGGGGGTGTGTGAGGTGTGTGCGCGCTTTATGGATGCTGCCTTCTACTGGGGTCCATTACACGTAAGGACCAGAGGCAGAACTACCGCCAGTGCAACCAGTGCGTTGCACTGGGGCCCGACACTGTCCAGGGGCCCAAAGCATGTAATGAGTCAAAACTGACTCATTACATGCCGCTGTGTGCTGCGAGCAACTGCTGCCCACGGCACACAGCTGCCCGGAGAGGAGAGGAGCGCACTGCAGCGGCCACGGGGGAAAAGGAGAAGGAGGGAGGTGGAGGAGGGAGCCGCAGCAGCGTTTTGTTACTAGTGGAGGTGCTGCTGCTGCTGTCCCTCTGCTTCACTATAGGCTTTCTTCCGAGAACAGCCTATAGTGAAGCAGAGGGGCAGAAGCAGCAGCGCCTCCACCAATAACACAGCGCTACTGCGGCTCCCTCCTCCACCTCCCTCCTCCTCCTCCTCCTCCTCCTTCTCTCCTGCCCGGGAATCGTCAGAAGCTGCACAGAGGAGCCTGAGCCAGCGGAGAGGGTAAGTATAATTCATTCTCTTTCTTTCTGTCTTTCTTGGGACTGTCTGCCGCAATGTGTAAAAAGGGGGACGCCGCCTGCCGTAATGTGTAAAAAGCGGCACGCCGTCTGCCGCTAGGTTTAACAAGGGCACGCCGTCTGCCGCTAGGTTTAACAAGGGGGACGCCGTCTGCCGCTAGGTTTAACAAGGGGGACGCCGTCTGCCGCTAGGTTTAACAAGGGGGACGCCGTCTGCCGCTAGGTTTAACAAGGGGGACGCCGTCTGCCGCTAGGTTTAACAAGGGGGACGCCGTCTGCCGCTAGGTTTAACAAGGGGGACGCCGTCTGCCGCTAGGTTTAACAAGGGGGACGCCGTCTGCCGCTAGGTTTAACAAGGGGGACGCCGTCTGCCGCTATGTGTAACAAGGGGGACGCCGTCTGCCGCTATGTGTAACAAGGGGGACGCCGTCTGCCGCTATGTGTAACAAGGGGGACGCCGTCTGCCGCTATGTGTAACAAGGGGGACGCCGTCTGCCGCTATGTGTAACAAGGGGGACGCCGTCTGCCGCTATGTGTAACAAGGGGGACGCCGTCTGCCGTTATGTGTAACAAGGGGGACGCTGTCTGCCGTAATGTATAAAAATAAGAATTTACTTACCGATAATTCTATTTCTCGGAGTCCGTAGTGGATGCTGGGGTTCCTGAAAGGACCATGGGGAATAGCGGCTCCGCAGGAGACAGGGCACAAAAAGTAAAGCTTTCCGATCAGGTGGTGTGCACTGGCTCCTCCCCCTATGACCCTCCTCCAGACTCCAGTTAGGTACTGTGCCCGGACGAGCGTACACAATAAGGGAGGAATTTTGAATCCCGGGTAAGACTCATACCAGCCACACCAATCACACTGTACAACCTGTGATCTGAACCCAGTTAACAGTATGATAACAGCGGAGCCTCTGAAAAGATGGCTCACAACAACAATAACCCGATTTAGTTAGCAATAACTATGTACAAGTATTGCAGATAATCCGCACTTGGGATGGGCGCCCAGCATCCACTACGGACTCCGAGAAATAGAATTATCGGTAAGTAAATTCTTATTTTCTCTATCGTCCTTGTGGATGCTGGGGTTCCTGAAAGGACCATGGGGATTATACCAAAGCTCCCAAACGGGCGGGAGAGTGCGGATGACTCTGCAGCACCGAATGAGAGAACTCCAGGTCCTCTTTTGCCAGGGTATCAAATTTGTAGAATTTTACAAACGTTTTCTTCCCCGACCACGTAGCTGCTCGGCAAAGTTGTAATGCCGAGACCCCTCGGGCAGCCGCCCAAGATGAGCCCACCTTCCTTGTGGAATGGGCCTTAACAGATTTAGACTGTGGCAGGCCTGCCACAGAATGTGCAAGTTGAATTGTGCTACCAATCCCACGAGCAATCGACTGCTTAGAAGCAGAAGCACCCAGCATTGTTGGGTGCATACAGGATAAACAGCAAGTCAGATTTCCTGACTCCAGCCAACCTGGAAACTATATTTTCAGGGCCCTGATAACATCCAGCAACTTGGAGTCCTCCAAGTCCCTAGTAGCCGCAGGTACCACAATAAGCTGGTTCAGGTGAAACGCTGACACCACCTTAAGGAGAAACTGGGGACGAGTCCGCAGCTTTGCTCTGTCCGAATGGACAATCAGATATGGCTTTGTGAGATAAAGCCGCCAATTCTGACACTCGCCTGGCCGAGGCCAGGACCAACAGCATGGTCATTTTCCATGTGAGATATATCAAATCCACAGATTTGAGTTGTTTAAACCAATGTGATTTTTTTTTAGGAATCCCAAAACTACGTTGAGATCGCCCAGTGCCACTGGAGACATCAAAGGGGCTGTATATGCAGTACTCCCTTAACAACTTCTGGACTTCAGGAACTGAAGCCAATTTCTTTCTGGAAGAAAATCAACAGGCCGAAATTTGAACCTTAATGGACCCAATTTGAGACCCATAGACACTCCTGTTTGCAGGAAATGTAGAAATTAACCTAGTTGAAATTCTTCCGTGGAGCCTTCCTGGACTCACACCCTGGCACATATTTTCACCTAAGTGGTGATAATGTTGTGCGGTCACCTCCTTCCTGGCTCTGACCAGGGTAGGGATGACCTCTTCCGGAATGCCTCTTTCCCTTAGGATCCGGCGTTCACCCGCCTTGGCGTCAACGCAGCTGCGGTAAGTCCCGGAACAGACACGGTTCTTGCCGAATCAAGACCCTTCTTAGTATCTCTTGAAGTTCCGGGAACCAAGTCCTTCTTGGCCAAACCGGAGCCACGAGTATAGTTCTTACTCCTCTCCTTCCTATCATTTTCAATACATTGGGTATGAAAAGCAGAGGATGGAACACATACACCGACTGGTACACCGACGGTGTTACCAGAGCGTCCCAGCTATTGCCTGAGTGTCTCTTGACCTGGCGCTTCAGGTGGGACGCCATCATAACCACCTTTGGTCTTTCCCAACGGTTTACAATCATGTGGAAACTTCCAGATTAAGTTTCCACTTTTCCGGGTGGAATTCATTTATGCTGAGGAAATCTTCCCAGTTGCCCACTCCCGGAATGAACACTGCTGACAGTGTTATCACATGATTTTCCGCCCAGCGAAGAATCCTTGCTGTCATTGCCCTCCTGCTTCTTGTGTCGCCCCGTCTGATAACGTGGGCGACCGCCATGATGATGTCCTACTGGATCAGCACCGGTTGACTTTGAAGCAGGAGTCTTCCTAGGCTCAGAGCATTGTAAATTGCCCTTAGCTCCAGTATATTCATGTGGAGAGAAGTCTCCAGACTTGACCACACTTCCTTGGAAATTTTTTCCCTGTGTGACTACTCCCCAGCCTCTCAGGCTGGTATCCGTGGTCCCCAGAACACAGTCCTGAATGCTGAGTGTGCTGCCCTCTAAAAGATGAGCACTCTGCAGCCCCCACAGAAGAGACACCCTTGTCCTTGGAGACAGGATTATCCGCTGATGCATCTGAAAATGCGATCCGGACCATTCGTCCAGCAAATCCCCTGAGATCTGCCGAATGGAATCGCTTCGTAAGAAGCCACCATTTTTCCCAGGACTCCTGTGCATTGATGCACTGATACTTGGCCTGGTTTTAGGAGGTTTCTGACTAGGTCGAATAACTCCTTGGCTTTTTCCTCCCGGAGGAACACCTTTTTCTGGACTATGCCCAGAATCATTCCTAGGAACAGCAGACGTATCGTCGGAAAACAGCTGCGATTCTTGGAATATTTAGAATCCAGTCGTGCTGTCGTAGAACTACTTTAGATAGTGCTCTTCCGACCTCCAACTGTTCTCTGGAACTTGCCCTTTTCAGGATATCGTCCAAGTAAGGGATAATTTAGATGCCTTTTTTCTTTGAAGAAACATCTTTTCGGCCATTACCTTGGTAAAAGGCCCGGGGTGCCGTGGATAATTCAAACGGCATCGTCTGAAACTGATATTGACAGTTCTGTACCACGAACCAGAGGTACCCTTGTTGAGAAGGGCAAATTTGAAACTGGAGGTAATCCTTGATGTCCAGGGACACCATATAGTCCCCTTTTTTCCGGTTCGCTATCACTGCTCTGAGTGACTCCATCTCGATTTGAACCTTTTATGTAAGTGTTCAAAGATTTCAGTTTAGACTATGTCTCACCAAGCCGTCTGGCTTCAGTACCACAATATAGTGTGGAAAAATAATACCCTTTTCCTTGTTGTAGGAGGGGTACTTTGATTATCACCTGCTGGATATACAGCTTGTGAATTGTTTCCAATGCTGCCTCCCTGTCGGAGGGAGCCGTTGGTAAAGCAGACTTCAGAAACCTGCGAGGAGAAGATGTCTCGACTCTCCAATCTGTACCCCTGGGATAATACTTGTACTATCTAGGGGTCAACCTGCGAGTGATCCCACTGCGCGCTGAGACTCTTGAGACTACCCCCCCACCTTGAGTCCGCTTGCATGGCCCCAGCGTCATGCTGAGGACTTGGCAGACGCGGTGGAGGGCTTCTTTTCCTGGGAAGGGGCTGCCTGCTGCAGTCTACTTCCCTTACCTCTATGTCTGGGCAGATATGACTGGCCTTTTGCCTGCATGCCCTCATGGGAAAGGAAGGATTGAGGCTGAAAAGACGGTGTCTTTTTCAGCTGAGATGTAACTTGGGGTAAAAAGGTTGGATTTCCCAGCTGTTGCCGTGGTCCCCAGGTCCGATGGACCGACCCCAACTAACTCCTTCCCTTTATACGGCAATACTTCCATGTGCCGTATGGGATCTGTATCACCTGACCACTGTCGTGTCCATGACATCTTCTGGGTGATATGGACAACGTACTTATCTTGATGCCAGAGAGCAAATATCCCTCTGTGCATCTCACGTACATATATATAGAATGCATCCTATTAAATGCTCTATATGAATAAAATATTTTCAGTCAGGGAATCCGACCAAGCCAACCCAGCACTGCATCTCCAGGCTGATGGCGATCGCTGGTCGCAGTATAACCACCGTATGTGTGTATATACTTTTTAGGATATCTTTCCAGCTTCCTATCAGCTGGCTCCTTGAGGGCGGCCGTATCTGGAGACGGTAACGCCACTTGATAAGTGTGTGAGCGCCTTATCACCCTAAGGGGTGTTTCCCAACGCGCCCTAATTTCTGGCGGGAAAGGGTATAACGCCAATATTTGCTATCGGGGTAACCCCACGCATCATCACACACTTCATTTTATTTTATCTGATTCAGGAAAAACTACAGGTAGTTTTTTCACTCCCACATAATACCCTTTTTTGTGGTACTTGTAGTATCAGAAATATGCAACACCTCCTTCATTGCCCTTAACGTGTGGCCCTAATGAGAAATACGTTTGTTTATTCACCGTCGACACTGGATTCAGTGTCCGTGTCTACCGACTGAGGTAAATGGGCGTTTTTAACGCCCCTGACGGTGTTTCTGAGACGCCTGGACCGGTACTAATAGTTTGTCGGCCGTCTCACGTCGTCAACCGACCTTGCAGCGTGTTGACATTCTCACGTAATTCCCTAAATAAGCCATCCATTCCGGTGTCGACTCCCTAGAGAGTGACATCACCATTACAGGCAATTTCTCCGCCTCCTCACCAACATCGTCCTCATACATGTCGACACACACGTACCGACACACAGCACACACACCGGGAATGCTCTGACAGAGGACAGGACCCACACTAGCCCTTTGGGGAGACAGAGGGAGAGTTTGCCAGCACACACCAAAACGCTATAATTATATAGGGACAACCTTATATAAGTGTTTTCCCTTATAGCATCTTTATATATATCTCAATATCGCCAAAATCAGTGCCCCCCCTCTCTGTTTTAACCCTGTTTCTGTAGTGCAGTGCAGGGGAGAGCCTGGGAGCCTTCTCTCCAGGCTTTCTGTGAGAGAAAATGGCGCTGTGTGCTGAGGAGATAGGCCCCGCCCCTTTTTCGGCGGGCTCGTCTCCCGCTATTTAGTGAATCTTGGCAGGGGTTAAATATCTCCATATAGCCTCTGGGGGCTATATGTGAGGTATTTTTCGCCAAAAAAGGTTTTCATTTGCCTCCCAGGGCGCCCCCCTCCCAGCGCCCTGCACCCTCAGTGACTGCCGTGTGAAGTGTGCTGAGAGGAAAATGGCGCACAGCTGCAGTGCTGTGCGCTACCTTTAGAAGACTGCAGGAGTCTTCAGCCGCCGATTCTGGACCTCTTCTTACTTCAGCATCTGCAAGGGGGCCGGCGGCGCGGCTCCGGTGACCATCCAGGCTGTACCTGTGATCGTCCCTCTGGAGCTGATGTCCAGTAGCCAAGAAGCCAATCCATCCTGCACGCAGGTGAGTTCACTCCTTCTCCCCTAAGTCCCTCGTTGCAGTGATCCTGTTGCCAGCAGGACTCACTGTAAAATAAAAAACCTAAGCTAAACTTTCTCTAAGCAGCTCTTTAGGAGAGCCACCTAGATTGCACCCTTCTCGTCCGGGCACAAAAATCTAACTGGAGTCTGGAGGAGGGTCATAGGGGGAGGAGCCAGTGCACACCACCTGATCGGAAAGCTTTACTTTTTGTGCCCTGTCTCCTGCGGAGCCGCTATTCCCCATGGTCCTTTCAGGAACCCCAGCATCCACAAGGACGATAGAGAAAAGGGGAATCTGTCTGCCGTAAGGTGTAAAAGGGTCTCTACCTGGTGTAGTGGTGCTACTGTGCGGCGTAATTTGAATAATGGAGACTACTGTGCACCGTTTTATGAATTGGTATTATTTTGTGGCCACACCCCTTCCCCACGAAGCCACGCCACTATATATTTTTGCCCCTGTTTTGCATGCAGGGGTGGGGCTCCGATGCAGTTTCTTGCACACAGTGCTAAAATGACTAGTTACGGCACTGTTGCTAGGTATCCATTTCTCTGGCCCTGAGCAGGTCCCCCTCACCAGATCCTCTCCAGGGGTGAGGGGGTGGACTTGGATGGGATGGTGTGGGGGGTCCAAAGCATTTTGTTGCACCTGGGCCCACAGCTCGCTAGTTCCGCCACTGGTAAGGACGCTACTACTGGGGGGGCATTACATGTAAGAACGCTACTTCCGGGGGTACATTACATGTAAGAACGCTACTACTACTACTGTGCAGACATTACATGTAAGGATGACACTACTACTTGGGGGACATTACATGCAAGAACGCTACTAATGGGAGAAATTACATGCAAGGACGCCAATACTGGGGCAGGGGGCATTACATGTAAGGACGCTACTACTACTACTGGGGGACATTACATGTAATGATGCTACTACTACCGGGGGGACAATACATGCAAGGACGCTAATACTGGGGCGGGGGGCATTACATGTAAGGACGCTAATACTACTGGGGGGCATTACATGTAAGGACATTACATGTAAGGATGATACTACTTATGTATAACAACGCTACTACTGGGTGAGGGGGCATTACGTATAAGGACACTACTATTACTGGGGGGCATTACGTATAATGACCTACTACTACTAGGGGGACATTACATATAAGGATGCTACTACTGGGGGGAGCATTACGTATAAGGACGCCAATACTACTCGGGGGGCATTATGTATAAGGATGCAACTACTAATGGGTGGAGGAATTACGTATAAGGATGCTACCACTACTGGGGGGCATTACATATAAGAATGCTACCACTACTGGGGGTATTATGTGTAAGCGTCACTACTACCATGGGCATTCTGTGTATAAGCGTCACTACTACCGTGGGCATTCTGTATATAAGCAGCACTACTACCATGGGCATTCTGTGTATAAGCGTCACTACTACCGTGGGCATTCTGTATATAAGCAGCACTACTACCATGGGCATTCTCTGTATAAGTGGCACTACTACCAGGGCCATTATGTGTATAAACAGCATACTATGAGCATTATGTATAAGGGGTGCTACTACTGTGGGTATTATGTGTATAAGCGGCACTACTACTGTGGGCATTATATGTATAAGCAGCACTACTACTGGGGGCATTATGTGAATGAGCAGCACTACTACATGCGGTGTAATGTGAATAAGATTGCGCTACTGTGTGGCATAATTTTAAATGGCGGGGGTACTATTGTGTAACCCAGAGGTGGAATGACCGCCAGTGCAACCAGTGCATTGCACTGGGGCCCGACACTGTCCAGGGGCCCAAAGCATGTAATGAGTAAAACAGACTCATTACATGCTGCTGTGAGCTGCAGGCAACCGCTGCCCACAGCACACAGCAGCCCGGAGAGGAGCGCAGCAGACAAGGGTGGGGGGGGGGGGGGGCGCTAGGTGGATGAGGAGGGAGGTGGAGGAGGGAGCAGCAGCAGCGCTGTGTTATAAGTTGAGGCGCTGCTGCTGCTGCTGCTGTCTCTCTGCTTCACCATAGGCTGTCTTCCGACGCTGTGAAGCGCATCCCAGCGGCGGAGAACAGTCTATGGTGAAGGACTGGGACAGCAGCAGCAGCACCTCCACCAATAACACAGCGCTGCTGCGGCTCCCTCCTCCTCCTTCTCTCCTGCCCGGTAATCGGGATGTCTGCCAGAAGCTGCACCGAGGAGCCTAAGCCAGCGGAGACCAAGTATAATTCTCTCTCTCTGTGCAGAAAGGGGGACACTGTCTGCCGTAATGTGTAAAAAGGGCACGCTGCCTGCCGTAATGTGTAACGAGGGGGACGCTGTCTGCCGTAATGTGTAACAAGGGGAATCTGTCCGCTGTAAGGTGTAAAAGGGTCTCTACCTGGTGTAGTGGTGCTACTGTGCTGCGTAATTTGAATAATGGAGACTACTGTGCACCGTTTTATGAATTGGTATTATTTTGTGGCCACACCCCTTCCCCATGAAGCCACGCCCCTATACAGCGCGCACTGCCCCCGTTTTGCATGCAGGGGTGGGGCTCCGATGCCGTTTCTTGCACACAGTGCTAAAATGTCTAGTTACGGCACTGTTGCTAGATATCCATTTATCTGGCCCTGAGCAGGACCCCCTCACCAGATCCTCTCCAGGGGTGAGGGGGTGGACTTGGATGGGATGAGGGGGGTAGGGGGCCCAAAGCATTTTGTCGCACCTGGGCCCACCGCTCGCTAGTTCCGCCACTGGTGTAACCACACCCCTTCCTTGTGAGACCACACGCCTGATTCTTTGTGAAATATGGGAGGGCACAAATGTATACCCTGCAGGGGGCACCGGCCCTGACCAGGTCAATACTATCCCTATAGGCGTGCCTGGTGCGCACAGGCACCCCCTAATGTCCTACACCCCCCACACTCCACGCCTGCGATAAGCCGCTGATCTCAGCCTGCTGCACTGACCAACTGTGCTGCTGCGCCTACTGGCCGCCGCCACGCACCTGCTGCTGTCACTAATGGCTGCCCAGCGGCCACAGAGGGCGGGATTGAGGTCACGTTCCGCCTCCCGCCCGCGCTCACCAGTCTCCTCAGCTATTTCCCTTCTCATGGGGCTGGACAAGTCGAATGCAGCGTCTCCTCTCCTGTCTGCAAGTATGAGACGCATGTCAGGGGTGCCGGCGGTAGTGGCTGGTCCGATGTGGGTGTATCGGTACGCGGGCGGCTTTAACTAGAGATGCTGGCCAGACGGTGGCTATGTTTTATTTTTTTGTGAAAGATATGTGTGTGTACAGTATGTATAGGGTCTGCTGTGTATCTGTATGCTACTCTGTGTGTCTAATGTATATGCATGTTGTGTACTACTGCTATATTAGGTATGCGTATGTATACTATTACTGTATATGAGGTGTGTGTGTGTGTATATATATATATATATATATATATATATATATACACACACACACACACACACAATATATATATATATACATATACATACATACAGATGTGTCCACATACATCTTTGCTATATCCCGCCATATATAGCACAGTCTTGCATGCCACAGACTCAGAGATTTAGCCATGCCTTGTGATTTTTCTCAATTTGCTTCTTTAATATGTTACTTTATACATATTCTATTATGGCAAACAAAAACTTTAAAGTTCATTCACTCGCAACTTGTGAAAAACAGCTGAGCCGTGTTTTAAATGTTGTGCCAAATTTGAAAAAAAGCAAAGAGTACATACATAGTGTGTGTGTGTGTGTGTGTGTGTGTGTGTGTGTGTGTGTGTGTGTGTGTGTGTGTGTGTGTGTGTGTGTCAACTGCCCCTGTGCTGTGTCCTCTCTGTCCTGCAACTGCCACCCCAACATTACAGGCCCAACCCAGGCAGCGTTCCCTCTCAGGAGGAATCGGAGCCACCGCCGGAGCGGAGGACACAGCTGAGCGACCCTGAGACAGTTCAGCACTCAGCAGAGAGGGTAAGACACATTATGGATTATTTATATCCCTCAAAATATTTATTATTAATAATGTGTTATACTTTTATAATAACTGTGAGCATTGCAGGGGTATTATGTATATCTGGCACTGCTGGTCAGGTCATACTGTGTGACATAACGTGAGTTTTGGATCATACTGTGTGGTGTAACGTTAATTTCTCTTACGTCCTATAGGATGCTGGGGACTCCGTAAGGACCATGGGGTATAGACTGGCTCCGCAGGAGATATGGGCACTCTAAAGAACTTTTAGTATGGGTGTGCACTGGCTCCTCCCTCTATGCCCCTCCTCCAGACCTTAGTTAGATTCTGTGCCCAGAGGAGAATGGGTGCTCTACAGGGGAGCTCTACTGAGTTTCTCTGATAAAAGAATTTTGTTAGGTTTTTTTATTTTCAGGGAGCACTGCTGGCAACCGGCTCCCTGCATCGTGGGACTGAGGGGAGAGAAGCAGACCTACTTAAAATGATAGGCTCTGCTTCTTAGGCTACTGGACACCATTAGTTCCAGAGGGATCGGAACGCAGGTCTCCCCCTGCCGTTCGTCTCAGAGCCGCGCCGCCGTCCTCCTCGCAGAGCCGGAAGATAGAAGCCGGGTGAGTTTAACGAAGAAAGAAGATTTCTAAGGCGGCAGAAGACTTCAGATTTTCACTGAGGTAAGCGCGCAGCGGTAACGCTGCGCGCCATTGCTCCCACAAGTTAAACACATGGCAGGCACTGATACTATTTTTCTGGGCATGTTAGATACATATGGGCTGCGGTGTCAGTGAATATGTTCATCCCCTCCGCCATTGTTTGTGAATTTGAGCGGGACCGAAGCCGCCACTAGAGGGGGCAGAGCTTGGTCGTACAGCACTAACCAGCGCCTTTTTCTCCACAGTGTGCTGAAGAGAAGCTGTCTCCCCGGACTCTCCCTGCAGAACGGTGATACAGGGCTGAAAAAGAGGAGGAGGGGGGGGGGGGGGGGGGCACATTTTGGCGCAGTGAGTGTATTACACGATTGACTTAATATAAAAGCGCTAAATCTGGCAATTGTTTCCAGTGTCAGTTGGCGCTAAGTTTGTGCTGGCACACTCTCTGTCTCTCCAAAGGGCCTTGTTGGGGAACTGTCCCCTTATAGATATAGCCGTGTGTGTGTGTGTGTGTGTGTGTGTGTGTGTGTGTGTGTGTGTGTGTGTGTGTGTGTGGGTACGCGTGTGTCGCCATGTCTGAAGCAGAAGGCTCATCCAAGGAGAAGGTGGAGCAGATGATTGTGGTGTCTCCGTCGGCAACGCCGACTCATGATTGGTAAGATATGTGGAATATTTTAAATGCTAATTTGACCTTATTACATAAGAGAATGGACAAAGCGGAGTCCAAGGAAACAAAAGCGTCCCTTATCACAAATAGTAGACACTGATACCGACACGGATTCTGACTTCAGTGTCGACTACGATGAGGCAAGGTTGCACCTTAAGGTGGCCAAAAGTATTCATTATATGATTATGGCAATAAAAGATGTTTTACATATCACAGATGACCCCTCTGTCCCGGACTCGAGGGTGTGCATGTATAAGAAAAAAGAAACCTGAGGTAACGTTTCCTCCATCTCATGAACTGAACGAATTATTTGAAAAAGCTTGGGAAACTCCAGACAAAAAAAATGCAGATTCCCAAGAGGATCCTTATGGCGTATCCTTTCCCTGCAAACTTTTTTGCCTTTTGTTCCCCCACAGCAAAAGAAAACCCCACAATATCAGATGCAGTCCTTTCGGTCGCATAAGTCCAGAATAGGTCGGGGCTCCTCTTTCCTCGCCAGAGGTAAAGGTAGAGGTAAGAGAACACCTGCTTTGGTTAGTTCCCAGGAGCAGAAGTCCTCCCCGGCTTCTGCTAAATCCACCGCATGACGCTGGGGCTCCACGCAGGGAGTCCGCACCGGTGGGGGCACGTCTTCGACTCTTCAGCCAGGTCTGGGTCCTATCAGGCGTGGATCCTTGGGCATTGGAAATTGTATCCCAAGGTTACAAACTGGAGTTCGAAGAGGTGCCCCCTCGCCGATTTCTCATGTCGGCCTTGCCAACCTCCCCACCGGAGAGGGAAGTGGTATTAGATGCAATTCAAAAGCTGTGTCAACAGCAAGTGATTGTCAAAGTTCCCCTAGGCCAAAGGGGCAAAGGGTACTATTCAACAATGTTTGTGGTCCCGAAGCCGGATGGTTCGGTCAGACCAATTTTGAATCTAAAAATCACTAAACCTATACTTGAAATAGTTCAAATTCAATATGGAATCACTCCGGACTGTGATATCCAGTCTGGAAGCAGGGGATTTTATGGTGTCGCTGGACGTGAAGGATGCCTACCTTCATGTCCCCATATTTCCTCTTCATCAAGAATACCTGCGTTTCGTGGTACAGGACTGTCATTACCAGACGTTGCCGTTTGGGCTTTCCACGACCCTGAGGATTTTCACCAAGGTAATAGCGGAAATGATGGTGCTCCTGCGCAAGCAGGGTGTCACAATTATCCCGTACTTGGACGATCTCCTGATAAAGGCGAGATCAAGGGATCAATTGCTGAAAAGCGTGTCACTCTCCCTGAGAGTGTTACATCAACACGGTTGGATTCTCAATCTGCCAAAGTCACAGTTGCTTCCAACGACTCGACTATCATTCCTAGGCATGATTCTGGACACAGAACAAAAGTAGTTTTTCTACCAAAAGAAAAAGCCCAGGACATCCAGAACATGGTCAGGGACCTGCTAAAACCAAAAAGAGTGTATGTTCATCAATGCACTAGAGTTCTGGGAAAAATGGTGGCAGCCTATGAGGCCATTCCCTTCGAGGACGTTTCAGTGGGACCTTCTCGACAAGTGGTCGGGGTCCCATCTACACCTTCATCGAAAGATAAGCCTGTCCCCCAGGGCCAGGATGTGTCTCTCCTGTGGTGGCTGCAGAGTACTCACCTTCTAGAGGGTCGCAGGTTCGGCATTCAAGACTGGGTTCTGGTAACCACGGAAGCGAGCCTCCGAGGATGGGGAGCAGTCACAAAAGGAAGACATTTTCAGGGGGTATGGTCAAGCCAGGAGGCTTGTCTACACATCAACGTACTGGAATTGAGGGCCATATACAACGGCCTACGACAAGCAGAGTATCTTCTTCGTGACCTACCGGTTCTGATCCAATCAGACATCACAGCAGTGGCTCATGTAAACCGCCAAGGCAGGACAAGGAGCAGAGTGGCGATGGCAGAAGCCACCAGAATTCTGTGCTGGGCAGAAAATCACGTAAGCGTTCTGTCAGCAGTCTTCATACCGGGAGTGGACAACTGGGAAGCAGACTTCCTCAGCAGACACGATCTCCATCCAGGAGAGTGGGGACTTCATCAAGAGGTTTTTGCAGAGATAGCAAGTCTTTGGGGACTTCCTCAAATAGACATGATGGCGTCACGCCTCAACAAAAAGCTTCGGAAGTATTGTGCCAGGTCAAGGGACCCTCAGGCAGTAGCGGTAGACGCCCTAGTGACACCATGGGTGTTTCAGTCGGTCTATGTGTTCCCTCCTCTACCTCTCATCTCAAAAATGTTGAGAATCATAAGACGAAACAGAGTACAAGCAATACTCGTGGTTCCAGATTGGCCTCGTAGGGCCTGCTATTCGGATCTTCAGGAAATGCTCACAGAAGATCCGTTGCCTCTTCCTCTCTGGGAGGACCTGTTACAGCAGGGGCCTTGCATGTTCCAAGACTTACCGCGGTTGCGTTTGACGGCATGGCGGTTGAACACCGAATCCTAGCAGAGAGGTATTCTGGAAGAAGTTATCGGTACTCTGATAAAGGCTAGGAAGGAGGTAACGGCGAAGCATTATCACCATATCTGGAGGAAGTATGTATCTTGGTGTGAAACCAAGAATGCTCCTGCGGAAGGTTTCCATCTGGGCAGTTTTCTCCACTTCTTACAGACGGGAGTGGATATGGGCCTACAATTAAGCTCCATTAAGGTACAGATTTCGGCCCTATCTATATTTCTTCAAAAGGAATTGGCTTCTCTCACTGAAGTCCAAACTTTCGTGAAGGGAGTGCTGCACATCCAGCCTCTTTTTGTGCCACCAGTGGCACCATGGGACCTTAACATGGTGTTACAGTTCCTTAAATCACAATGGTTTGAACCTCTTAAAACGGTGGAATTAAAATTTCTCACCTGGAAGGTGGTTATGTTATTAGCCTTGGCATCTGCACGGCGGGTGTCGGAGTTGGCGGCCTTATCTCACAAGAGCCCCTACTTGATTTTTCATGTGGATAGAGAAGAATTGAGGACTCGTCCTCAATTTGTGCCTAAGGTGGTCTCTTTTCATTTGAACCAACCTATTGTGGTGCCTGTGGCTATGGGGACTTGGAGAATTCCAAGTCCCTGGATATGGTCAGGGCCTTAAAAATCTACGTACCCAGGACGGCTAGGGTTAGGAAAACAGAGGCTCTGTTTGTCCTGTATGCAGCCAACAAGATTGGCGCGCCTGCTTCTAAACAGACTATTGCTCGCTGGATCTGTAACACGATTCAGCAGGCTCATTCTACGGCTGGATTGCTGGTACCAAATTCGGTAAAGGCCCATACCACTAGGAAGGTGGGCTCTTCTTGGGCGGCTGCCCGAAGCATCTCGGCATTGCAGTTGTGCCGAGCTGCTACTTGGTCGGGTTCAAACACTTTTGCAAAATTCTACAAGTTTGATACCCTGGCTGATGAGGACCTTGCGTTTGCTCAATCGGTGCTGCAGAGTCATCCGCACTCTCCTGCCCGGTTTGGAGCTTTGGTATAAACCCCATGGTCCTTACGGAGTCCCCAGCATTCTCTAGGACGTAAGAGAAAATAAGATTTTAAACCTGACGGTAAATCTTTTTCTCCTAGTCCGTAGAGGATGCTGGGCGCCCGTCCCAGGGCGGACTAAATCTGCAAGACTTGTATATAGTTGTTGCTTACATACGAGTTATGTTACAGTTGGAATCGGTCTTTGACTGATACTGTTTTTTTCGTTCATACTGTTAACTAGTTGCGTATATTCTAAGTTATATGGTATGATTGGTGTGGGCTGGTATGAATCTTGCCCTTAGATTTACAAAATCCTTTCCTCATATTGTCCATCTCCTCTGGGCACAGTTTCTCTAACTGAAGTCTGGAGGAGGGGCATAGAGGGAGGAGCCAGTGCATACCCATACTAAAAGTTCTTCAGAGTGCCCATATCTCCTGCGGAGCCCGTCTATACCCCATGGTCCTTACGGAGTCCCCAGCATCCTCTACGGACTAGGAGAAAAAGATTTACCGGTAGGTTTAAAATCTTATTTTCAGCTCATACTGTATGTCATAAAGTTAATTTCGGCTCATACTGTGTGGCATAATGTGAGATTCATCTCCTACCGTGTGGTGTAATGTGAATTTTGTCTCATACTGTGTGGCATAATGTGAAGTTCGTCTCATACTGTGTGGTGTAATGTGAATTTTGGCTCATACCATGTGGCGTAATGTGAATTCTGTCTCAAACTGTGCGGCGTAATGTGAATTTTGGCTCATACTGTTTGGTGTAACGTGAATTTTTACTCATGCTGTGTGGCGTAATGTGAATAAGGGGCACTACTTTCAGTGGCTGGTGAGCATGGATACATTTGTGACAAATGCTGGTGTCCTGCAGAGGAAGGGTCTGATGGCAAAGAAAGAGGCAAATGTGGCTCTGATGGCACAAGTGTAAATTATAAACTTACTTATTTTACATACCTCTTACAGGCGGCCGGGATCATGATCCCGACAGTGGGATACCGACCTCCAGTATGCCGGCAGCGGAGCGAGCGCTAGAAAGCCCCTTGCGGGCTCACTGCACTGGCCACGCTGCGGGCACGGAGGCTCGCTGTGCTCACCGCAGGATCTATTCTCCCTCTGTGAGTGTTGTGGACACCCACAGAGGGAGAAAAGCCAGTGGCGCCGGTATTCCGACAGGCGGTCTCATGATCGCCTCCCATTTGGCTCAATAAATCACCTGTACTCTTCAGAGTGGCCCACTCAAAATTAGGGTGTAGTGCTGGGGGGGGGGGGGGGGTGCAAGGGGTGTGTGTGGGGTGGGGGGGGGGGGGGGGAGGGGGATGCATATGCACCTAGGCCCATCCCTCTCTAGTTCCGGCACTGGGTCAGGGATATATTGGGGAAGTGTAAGCAGTGATAGGGCACAGCGGCAGCTAGCACTCAGGGTTATGTCGTAGTGGACCGTCAGTACTGCCCGGTGGTCGCTCCATTATGTTTCATTTTTTTTCTCTGGGGTGTATTATATCTCCTTTATTATTAGGGAGAAATTAGATTAAACCATGTGATTTTACTGAGAGAATGTAAAATAGTTTTAGACATGTCCCTGGGTGATGCTAGACAGTAGACACGCCCAAAAGGTGGTGCTAGATATGCCCAAAAGGCAGTGCTAGACATGCCCCTCTGGGGGTGCACCCCCTAATAAAATTAGCTGCGCATGCCTATGACTTTCCCTACAGTGAAGCATGGTGGTAACAGCATCATGTTGTGGGGATGTTTTTCAGTGGCAGGAACTGGGAGACTAGTCAGGATAGAAGGAAAGATGAATGCAACAATGTGCAGAGATATCCTGGATGAAAACCTGCTCCAGAGCGCTCTTGACCTCAGACTGGGGCGACGGTTCATTTTTCAGCAGGACAACGACCCTAAGCACACAGATAGCAAAGGAGTGGCTTCAGAACAACTCTGTGAATGTCCTTGAGTGGCCCAGTCAGTGCCCAGACTTGAATCTGATTGAACATCTCTAGAAAGATCTGAAAATGGCTGTGCAACGACACTTCACATCCAACCTGATGGAGCTTGAGAGGTGCTGCAAAGAGGAATGGATGAAACTGCCCAAAGATAGGTGTGCCAAGCTTGTGGAATCAAATTCAAAAAGACTTGAGGCTGTAATTGCTGCCAAAGGTACATCAAAGTATTGAGTAAAGGCTGTGAATACTTATATACATGTGATTTCTTAGTTTTTCATTTTTAAAGAACAAAAATCTCAAAAAAAAAACCAACAACAACTTTTCACGTTGTCATTATGGGGTATTCGGTGTCGAATTTTGAGGGGAAAAAATTAATTTATTCCATATATAACAAAATGTGGAAAAAGTGAAGCACTGTGAATACTTTCCGGATGCACTGTAAAGTTTTGAGGGCTTGGTAGTGCTCCCCAGAGTCAGATAAGTAGTCAGATTATATGGAGAAAAAGAAAACTCTTGTGGGGTCACTCAGGGTTTTGGGAGGAAAAAAAAAAAGCACATAACAAAAAGGTGTTCAATATATTAACAGACCCTCCAACTGTACCTTTTTGGCAGGTGGTACAGTACCTTTTTTTTATGGTTTGTACCGATTTTTGGCTCTCCAAACTTCCATTGAAAGTATAGGAAAAGGGGCGTGACCATGCCCCCTTTACCCATGGCCACGCTCCATTTTTCAATTTGTACCGATTTTTGTGTGTAAAATGTTGGAGGGTATGTATTAAAAGCAACACATACTTTTGGCAGTACAAAATGTGTCCTGCAAGTCAAAATAAACAAATGTTTTGGATCTTAAACCTTAGTGATAGTAATTTTTACTTGTGTTCCATAAATATTTAGGAACCTCTAGGAGTGGACCCTAGATTTTGTACTATAAGGAAAGATCCTATAATTATCTCTCAGGGCTTAATGTAATAGGGTGCGATTTCAGAAAACGTGCAATTTTTATGGCAAATTCACACGTTTTCAGAAAATCGCAAATGTAATAGCTTTCGATTTGGTTTAAAATCATAAGTTTTTAACATATACAAATAAATCGCAAGTGAAAAACCGCATCCAGATGTTTTCCCATTGAAAACAATGAAAATGGCAACTGTAATAAGATGCGATTTTTACACATGCACACAAAACCTTACCAAAAATTGCCAGAATAATAGACCAGGTTTAGGGGCCTACTTATCACCATCCGCATCCAGGCTGCGGATGACGGGTGATAAAACCACCTAAACTCGCACTGCAATAATTGATAACATCGCAGGGATGTATCAATTATCGCATGCAGCTTGCAGTCAAGCTCTGTTCCTGCGATGACACTCCGCAGCATCATCAGGGTATTTTTGCATGCGCCTCCCCTGCCGACATCGCCACCCGGTCGACCCCCCTCTCCGTCGCGACTACCCCTGCACCGTGGATCCCCCACCAGCAGATCAATATACTCCCCTGTCCAGATAGCTGGTCCGCACACTGCTTCTGCTGGGCACCGGATCCTGTGTGCTGCAGTGAACCCCGCTGCTGTAAAGTGCGCTGCCGCTTTGTAGCGTCACTTTACTGCAGCGGGGTCACATTCCAGCACATGGGGAACCCGGCGCCTGACAGTGCTCAGCAGAGCGGCGGACACCGGTTGCCTGGACAGGCGAGTGTGGGTTTGATTGTTTTTTGGTTAGCAGTTGAGCAAAACCATGTGCACTGCAGGTGTGGCAGATATAACATGTGCAGAGAGAGTTAAGGGCCCTACAGACATGGCAATATGCCGCCGAGTTCCCCGACCGCCGATAAGGCAGACGGGCGACCCGGCGGCGGGGGGGGGGGGGGGCAGTGAAGTTTGTTCACTCCCCCCCATCACCCGGCTCCATTGAAGTGCAGGCAAATATGGACGAGATCGTCCATATTGGCCTGCATGCACAGCCGACGGGGAACCAGCGATGAACGCGCACGGGGCCACGCATCGTTCATCGATGGTGACTCCACACTGAAAGATATGAACGTTATCGCTGCCCTGCTACGGCCTTCGGCCGTCTGACATGCGCCGGCGCATGCGCAGTAGAGACCTGTTCACTCGGCTGCAATAAACAGCAGTGAGCGGGTCAGAATAACCCCCATGTTTTTCTTATCTGCTAACACATTTGCTGCTACGATCAACTCTGAATTACCCCCATGGTTTTGCCCAACTCATACCTCCCATCTTTAGCATCATCCAGGGAGGGACATCATCGCGCAGCAAAGGCATACGGCTGAATTTAGGGGGCGTGACCTAATGGAAAGGGGGCGTGACCTCATGGCAACTGCCGCTATCGCAAGCCACACCCCCATTTTTGTCACTATGGGGGCATGAACAGCGCTCAGAGAGCTGCTGCCCATGCCCCCTGTCCCTCTCTGCCTGGAATAGACGCTTTGCGCATGCGCACAGCATCTATTCACCGCAGCGAGTGACGGGGGTGGGGTGGAGGGGGGAATCTCCCAACTGCCTCCCCATCTGCGGGACACTGCGACCCACGAGTGGGACAGCGGGCCAGACCGTGAAAAAAATGGGACTGTCCCGCCAAAATCGGGCCAGTTGGGAGGTATGCCCAACTGCTAACATATTTGCTGCTGTGGTCAACTCTGAATTAGGCCCTATGTCTGTGTGCACAATATTAATGTCAATATCAGGGCCGGTCCTAGACCTTGTGGCGCCCAGGGTGAAAGTTTCCTTTGGCGCCTACACAATTATGACCTTTAGTGTCTGATGCCGCTATGCCGTGCGGTAAGTAATGACGTCAGGTGCACCAGTGGGAAGGGACAGGCGGCAGCGGTAGAGGCACCCCCAGGACTGCTGTGGCCGGGGCAAAAATCTTGTTTGCCCATGGCAAGAGCCGCTACTGGGCAATATGTACTATACACCATGGGTCACACAGGGTGGTCTTCAGGTTGCCGGCGGCCGGGCTCCCGGCGACCACCATACCGGCGCTGGAATCCCTACTGCTGGCATACCGACATCTTTTCTCCCTCTTGGGGGTCCACGAACCCCCTGGAGGGAGAATAGATAGCATGGCGTGTGCAGAGAGACCGCAAGGGGCTCATTTGCGCTCGCCCAGCTGTCGGTATGCCGGCAGTCGGGATTCCGGCGCTGGTATGCTGGTCACCAGGGCCCCGTACGCCGGCAAACCATAACCACACCATCCTGTCCATATTATAAACCTTTACTTTCAGAATACGAGCAGAAGCTGAAATCGCAATTATAATGTCAATTGTTACAAAATACTTTTATTTAATGAGACTTAAGAGCTGCCTGTAACAAAAGTATCAGTGGATTAGGATGTGGATTCAGGGTAACAATGTAACAGGATATTGCAACCTGTAATTTTGTCAATAAATATAATGCAAGTACTCAGTGTGCCAGTTAGCATTAACCCCTTATAATAATCAGTGCTGCATAGCAACCTGGTTTCTACCAGCTGAAAAGCAGGATTATACTGCGATTAATAAATTATAGTATATACCAACATCCGTATCTCATGTTATTTCCAATAAATAGACACAACTATGTTGATCACAAATGCAGGTCTGCCATCAGAAATTGTGGGGCCCGGCACTGACAAAATAGACAGGGCCCCCCACCAAAAATAAAAGATTCTGCCACACCGCTCCACCCCTATGTTATGTCACACATTATGGCGTTACATATAGGTGGAGCATTGCGGACCCGCAGGAACGCTTCACAGAGTTGATGCGCAGAGAAGGCTTGTTTTAAGTCCTCCCTGCAAATCAGCCCGCTGTTGCTGCACTGCCTGTGCAGCTCTCTATAAGGGCCCGGGACTCCCGGGCCCCCTGATGGCTGCACTGCACATATGACATGCACTCAGTTGTATTTTTTTTAAATGATAGGTGTAACAATTGGTCATAACTTAAGACATGTAATCAGTTACAGTTCAATTGTACAGGCCAGCATATCTGGATTCCAGGCATTTCTGCTTTCTTACCTCATAGCTTTGAGCCGCCTAAGTTAAATCAGTAGATGGCAGATAGCACTAAACGTATTGCCTGGTGAGCATCCTGTTCTTGATGGGAACTGATTTTCCACAATGGTTTAAACCTGGGAATGGGAATGAACTGTAATACAGATCAGAGACTGAAGCTGGGGATCCATATGAAAAACCACAGCAGTCAAATGCTCCAGTGTTACCTGAAATATGTGTGACATCATCACGCTGTTCCCCATAATACACTCTTCTTAAAAGTGCACAAGAAAAATTTAGCAGCAGTGAAATAAATCAGACTACAAAGTCAGTATTGGCACCTTTCCCCAGGGCTGCTCTCAATAGTATATACGTAGGGCTTCAAGAAAGGGGTTTATGAATCCTTGTCTTCTCTTCATTATGGTCCAGATACTGTTATGCCCCAAAACTGCAAAAACAACAAACACTGTCTGCCCTAACACTAGGACAAAGGGACAAGAAAGAGGACAACAAAACTAGGGAGGTGTGGTTCTATATACCCTGCAGATGTGTTGTCTTTCCTTTCCTTGTTCTAGAGCACAGGACCAGGTTCTCAAACTCGGTCCTCAGGACCCCACACGGTGCATGTTTTGCAGGTCTCCTCACAGAATCACAAGTGACATAATTAACTCCACCTATGGACCTTTTAAAATGTGTCTGTGAGTAATTAATACACCTGTGCACCTCCTGGGTTACCTGCAAAACATGCACTGTGTGGGGTCCTGAGGACCGAGTTTGAGAACCACTGTTCTAGAGTAGTGGTCCTCAACCACGGTCCTCAAGTACCCCCAGCAGTTCATGTTTTCCAGGTCTCCTCACATGATTGCAAGTGAAATTATTTGCTCCACCTGTGGGTCTTTTAAAATGTGTCAGTGAGTAATGAATACACCTGTTCAACTGCTAGGTGACCTGGAAAACATGAACTGTAGGAGGTAATTGAGGACCGAGGTTGAGAACCACTGTTCTAAAGCAGGGGAAAGGCAGTCTGTGGCACTCCAGCTGCTGTGGAACCACACATACCCTGCCATGGTTTTAGCAAAGCAGAAAAGCCAAACTGGGTCTGAGCTTGCTGTTGGGTGTGATTCCTCAGCAGCTGGAGTGAAAATTGGTTGCCTACCCCTGTTCTAGAGGAAGGGTGGATAAACCTCATTATGAATGCTGTCAAGAGACAAATATACAAGAACCTCAAATATATTTTCACATAGTTATAGGGCTAGAGGCGTAACTATATTGCATGCAGAGGGGTATCCGGTCTCTAGGTCTACCACACTTAGGTCGACAGTCACTAGGTCACCACTATTGGTCGACATGCATCAGGTCGACAGGGTTTCTACGTCGACAGGGTCACTAGGTTGACATATTCTAAGTCGACATGAGTTTTTCACAATTTAAAAAAAAAAAAAAAACTTTTTCATACTTTACGATTCACGCACTCTACAGTTTGGCTCACCATGCGTGGCGACATGGTGCACTAATTGGGGTTCCCGGTCACTCTACAAAGAAAACGACACCATTTTTTTAAAAAATATTAGGTCGACCTTTTGTCATGTCAACCTAATGCTTGTGTCAACCTATTTTGGGTGTCTACTTAGTTACTGTCGACCTAAGTGTGGTCAACCCTATGAACTACACCCATGCAGAGGTACCCATTGCTGTTGGACATGGCCCACCATGGGGGTTAGCATTTTTTGCACCCAGCTCTCATAGACATAAGTGCTGAACAGATTAAAAAAAAAAAAAAATAGGTGACACTGTACTGAGTACAGAAAGGGACGGTCTACAAACTACTTGCCGTGATGTTAGTATATTCAATACAGTAAAATAAATATCATGGCGAGGAGTTTGCAGGCCAGGCCTGGTCAACCCGTGGCTCTCTGGCTGGCATGCCCTAGCACAGTTTAAGCATTCCATAATAGCAAAACTGTAGCAAAGCATGTTGGAATTTTTAGTTTCACAACAGCTGGAGAGCCTTCAGTTGGCCAGGCCTGTTGTAGACTGTACCTTTCTACTAGTCTACTACTTCACATGCTGCAGCTACACATGGATTGTGTGTAGCAAATTCAGCATACAGAGCATGAGGGGAAGTGAAGAAAGCAGCCGATATTGAGGAGCACAGTAAGCAGCCGATATTGAGGAGCACAGTAAGCAGGAGCCTGCTTGCCAATGTGAACTGGGGGCACTGTGGCATGATATGTACTGGGGGCACTATAATGTAGCATATTATTAACTTAGGACACTGTTGGCGAGATGCTAAATGGAGAGAGAAAAAGTACCAGCCAATCAGCTCTTAACTGTCATTTTTTAAACACAGCCTGTAACATGGCTCTCCAAGTGTTGATGCATCTCAACCTTTGTGACATAGGGGGTCATTCTGACCCGATCGCACGCTGCAGTTTATTGCAGCGGTGCGATTGGGTCAGAACTGCGCATGCGCCAGCACCGCAGTGCGCTGGCGCATACCAAATGGCTAAAGCCCCTCGGGCTGATACGATCGCCTCTGCCTGATTGACAGGCAGAGGCGGTCGCTGGGCGGGGGGGGGGGGCGGAATGGCGGCATTTGGCCACCGTTTTGTGGGCGCAGTCCAGCTAACGCAGGTGTGACGTCGCACGCAGCCGCTGCGGGCCGGGGAGCAATGAGTAGCTCCCGGCCAGCACGCTAAAGCTGCGCTGGTCGGGAGCTACTCTTGAAGTGCAAAGGCATCTCTGCTGTGCAATGCCTTTGCACTTCTGCGCGGGGGGGGGGGGGCGGCACTGACATGCGGGGCAGGATAGCCCTGTACTGGGCATCCCCACGCATGTCAGTGTGAATGATCGTAGCTGTGCTAAATTTAGCACAGCTACGATCAGGAAGGACCCCCATATTGTGAGCTAGTGCATTTTTATTGGTATAAAATTAACAACCACTGCAGAGAGGTGTCTCTTTATATGCATTGGAGGGCTCTTCAAAATGTTGCTATGGGGTCCACAAAGTTCTAGTTATGCCCCTGTTTAGGACAATACTGTGATTATGTATTACATAATAATAAAATGAAGACCCTTCTTCAGAACCTGAGAGGAGAAGCCAGAAGGATGGCCTCCAGCCCTGGTGCTGGCCACAGCCTCTACTCCATCCACCTCTGCCAGGAAGAAGAATGGGAAGCAGAAGGCAAATAAGCTGGCCAAAGCTCTGCCCAACTATGGGCATAGGCGTGCGCAGAACATTTTATTAGGGGGTGCACCATCGGAGGGGTGTTTAGCACCACCTATTGGGCGTGTCTAGCACCACCTATTGGGCGTGTCTAGTACCACCTATTGGGCATGTCTAGCACCACCTACTGGCACTTAATGTAATATAAATCACATACCACAAGGGGCGTGGCCACTGCAAACAGGGGCGTGTCAACATGACACGCCAACTGTTTCTAATCACTCTGGGAGCGTTTCTTTCCATTCCATATGCACCTTACCTATATGGTGGTTTCTCAGAATGTGGATCCTCTGAAGAAATGTCCTCCCTGGGCAGCGTCTTCAGTCGGTAATCACTATTCATGTAGGATATCACATGGTCCAGAAGAGGCCTGTTTGTGTAGGAATATAACCAATATCATCATCATGTCACAGAGGTTCAACCAGACTTGTGTCACCTACTGCCCTCTGCATCTCTCAGCCACACCATCATCTCCTCCTTGTGTCTCTCAGCCACACCATCATCTCCTCTCTGTGTCTCTCAGCCAGACCCTTATCTGCCGCCTGCATCTCTCAGCCACACCATCTCCTCCCCTCCCTGCATCGTCTCTCACCCCAACCATCATCCCCTCCCTGCATTATCTCTCATCCACACCATCATCTCCTGCCTGCGTTTCCCTGCCACGAATCTCTCACAATCCACCTCACTTTCTGTCTCTGAGCCTACCCCCTTCACTGTGTGCCTCTCAGCCTCCCGCCCTTCACTATCTCTCAGCCTTCACCTCCCTTCATTTTGTGTCTAATGCCGCTTACTGACAGTGCCCACAGTAGTTGTGCCCCTTATACAATGCCCACAGCAGTTGTGCCACTTACACAATGCCCACAGTAGTAGTGCTCCTTACACAATGCCCACAGTAGTAGTGCCCATTACAAAATGCCCCCAGTAGTAGTTCCCCTTACACAACACCCACAGTGGTAGTGCCCCTTACACAATGCCCATGGTAGTAGTGCCCTTACACAATGCCTGTAGTAGTGTCACGCACAATGCCCATTGGCCCTCATTCCGAGTTGATCGCACAAAGCTGCTTTTTGCAGCCCGTGCGATCACTAGTCGCTGCCTTTGGGGGAGGGATTTTTTGCATAGCAAGGCTGCAAATACTTGTGCAGCCCTGCTATGCAAAAAGAGTTTGTGCAGTTTCTAAGTAGGTCCTGACATACTCACTGGCTGCGATGTCTTCAGCGTGACTGGTCCCGGAGTTGATGTCAGGCACCTGCCCTGCAAACGCCTGGACACGCCTGTGTTGGACTCACCACTCCCAGAAAACGGTGAGTATCCGCACCCGGAACGCCTCCTGCCTGTCCGTCTTCTTGCGATCGCCGCTGCAATCACTTTTCTCGCTGGCGGCGTCGCGGCCCGGTCATGGCAACGATGCGCCTGCGCAATGCGTCCGCCGCACATGCGCATTTCTGACCCGTTCGCACAGCAGCGAAGAAGCACTGCGTGCGAACGGTTCAGAATGACCCCCATAGTAGTAGTGCCCATTACACAATGCCCATAGTAGTAGTGACCCTTACACAATGCCTATAGTTCTGCCCATTACACAATGCCCATAGTAGTAGTGACCCTTACACAATGCCTATAGTTCTGCCCATTACACAATGCACATAGTAGTAGTGCCCATTACACAATGCCCATAGTAGTTCTGCCCATTACACAATGCCCATAGTAGTAGTGTCATACACAATGCCTATAGTAGTAGTGCCAGTTACACAATGCCCATAGTAGTCGTGCCCCTTACACAATGCCCAATAGTAGTAGTGCCCCCTACACAATGCCCAATAGTAGTAGTGCCAGTTACACAATGCCCAAAAGTAGTAGTGCCCCTTACACATGCCCAATAGTAGTAGTGCCAGTTACACAATGCCCATAGTAGTAGTGCCAGTTACACAATGCCCATAGTAGTAGTGCCAGTTACACATGCCCATAGTTGTAGTGCCAGTTACACATGCCCATAGTAGTAGTGCCAGTTACACATGCCCATTGTAGTAGTGCCAGTTACGCATGCCCGTAGTTGTAATGCCAGTCACGCATGCCCATAGTAGTAGTGCCAGTTACGCATGCCCATAGTTGTAATGCCAGTTACACATGCCCATAGTAGTAGTGCCAGTTACGCATGCCCATAGTTGTAATGCCAGTTACACATGCCCATAGTAGTAGTGCCAGTTACGCATGCCCATAGTTGTAATGCCAGTTACGCATGCCCATAGTTGTAGTGCCAGTTACACATGCCCATAGTTGTAATGCCAGTTACACATGCCCATAGTAGTAGTCAATACAGACAGAAACCAAGTTGCGCTCAACAATCAGGATAGAAACATTTATTATAAAAATTATAAAAATTAACAGCAATTCTCCCGGGAGTACAATTAATATAGATAAATTACCATGAATATATACGGTACAGAATCACTATATCCAAATGAATTATAACAATACAAGTATTATTTAATAATTGTGACAATTTGGCCACAAACGGTATTATGTATTCCGCAATAGTGGTAATAATTACACTCTTTTAAACACCATATGGGTCTGTGTGCCAATAATAACTCACTTGTTATATAGAAGTCCCAAACAGTCCTTGTTCCGTGCGGGCATAAATTGGTTTCCAAATTTCTATAACTAGAAATTGTCCTTATAGAAGGTTTTAAGCACTCAAATAAATGCAGGGATGGACAGATGAATTATGTCCGCCAAAACCAAACCGCTATAGTGGTGTTAGCAGGGAGAGCCCGGAGTGATGTTGGTGCAGCCAGCCGTATACCCCCGCACGGGGGAGGGAGAGCGGTGTCTGAGATGGCCGTCGGGTTGGAGTGAAATACAGCCGTGCACAGGCTGTCAGACCCGGATCGCTGGATATTGTCTCTGTGACACGGTATGCATGCGCTCTCACCAAAAACGGCTGTGCTTACCTCCCACGGGCAGCTCCGACTGAACCTCCCTGCACTTCACCTGCTGTAGGAGAGGGACTGTTGGAGCCACGGATATGTTGCGCTGGCTGTGTGTGGAAGCCAGCCACGCTCTGTGTGGCGATGTTGGAGTTGCGTCTCCTTGTCTGGCTCCAAAATAGACCTCACTTGGATGGACCGCCGACTGGGTCAAAAGGCACCGGAGCCCCGGCACCTAGGTGTGAGCTGGGCGGTATATTGCTGTGCAGTACAGCGGCCGTCTGGGACTGATCTCCTGTGTTGGCTCAAGATGAGCTAAACTTCGATAAGTGAAAGGGTACACCTGTATCCTAACGCGTTTCAACCGCCAGCAGGGCGTCTTCTTCCAAAAGGCAGGTACCAGTTACACATGGCTTTAATAGTAGTGCCAGTTACACATGCTCATAGTGGTAGTGCCAGCTACACAATGCCCCACCAATAGTAGTAGTGCCCCTAACACATTCCCACAGTCCCAAATACCGACACAGCATCACAATACTTACATGAGACCCACTCCAGCGCTGTCCGCCGCCCGCAGCTCCTCGCGCTTAGTAGTAAGTGTGTGAAGGGAGAGACGTCACAACGTCATGACGTCTCTCCCATCACACACTGCTGGAGCCGGAAAACAGAAGGCGGAGCTCAGAAGTGAGCTCCAGCCTCCGTAGCGGTACTACAGCCCCTGCGTTTGGAGGACCTCCCAGCAGAGGCGTCACTAGCGTTGGTGTCACCCGGTGTGGTAACTCATGGTGTCACCCCCCATGGACCTCCTCCCCTATCACACCACACAGAATTCTGGTGAAGGGGGGGGGGGGGGGGGGGGGGGCGTGGTGATGGGTTTGCTAACAAAAATCCTGCTGCGATCAACTTGGAATTACCCCCTATAGCCAGAAGTGCCGCACTGTTTTGAATATGCTATGAATATATAGTTTGTGAGGGCACCAGACACAGTTTTTCTGTTTAATGGAGTGTTGAACCATATGCTACATATTATATATATATATATATATATATATATATATAAATGTGTGTGTGTATAATATACACCCAGTATCATAATATGTATATACCCAGTGCAATGTCAGAGATCCTATTGCCTGCTTATCCCCCCTGTCCAAGTATTTCCTATCCCTACCCGCCTCCATTCCCCTAGTACTGCCCAAACTTCTATCTACCCTTACCCCCTTAAGACCCCCAGTACTGCCTGCCCTCACATCCCATAATATGTGATAGGACACAGAAATGTTGAGTAGGACCCCAATTTTTTAAAGTGAGGAGTCCCTGGGACCCACAATTTTTTTTGCTGTGCACGATCACTGCAACACCCATTAGCACATTGATCCACCCACCCTATCAGCTGACATAACGCTCCCCTCACACAGCAGCACCCATACTTCGCTCACACAGCATCCACACTACGCTCACACAGCAGCACCCATACTACGTAACACAGCACCCATACTACACTCAAACTGCATCCATACTACACTCACACAGCACCACCCATACTTCGCTCAAACAGCATCCACACTACGCTCACACAACAGCACTCATACTACACTCACACAGCAGCACCCATACTTCGCTCAAACAGCATACACACTACGCTCACACAGCAGCACTCATACTACACTCACACAGCAGCACCCATACTTCGCTCAAACAGCAGCACCCATACTACACTCAAACTGCACCCATACTACGCTCACACAGCAGCACCCATACTACGTCACACAGCACCCATACTACACTCACAGCAGCACCCATACTACGCTCACACAGCAGCACTCATACTACACTCACACAGCAGCACCCATACTATGCTCACACAGCATCCACACTACGCTCACACAGCAGCACCCATACTACACTCAAATTGCACCCATACTACGCTCACACAGCAGCACCCATACTACGTCACACAGCACCCATACTACACTCACACAGCAGCACCCATACTACGCTCACACAGCAGCACCCATACTACGTCACACAGCACCCATACTACACTCACACAGCACTCATACTACACTCACACAGCAGCACCCATACTACGCTCACACAGCAGCACCCATACTACGCTCACACACAGCACCCATACTACGCTCACACACAGCACCCATACTACGCTCACACAGCAGCACCCATACTACGTCACACAGCACCCATACTACACTCAAACTGCACCCATACTACGCTCACACAGCACTCATACTACACTCACACAGCAGCACCCATACTACGCTCACACAGCAGCACCCATACTACGCTCACACAGCAGCACCCATACTACGTCACACAGCACCCATACTACACTCAAACTGCACCCATACTACGCTCACACAGCACCCATACTATGTCACACAGCACCCATACTACACTCACACAGCAGCACCCATACTATGTCACACAGCACCCATACTACACTCGAACTGCACCCATACTACGCTCACACAGCAGCACCCATACTACGTCACACAGCACCCATACTACACTCAAACTGCACCCATACTACGCTCACACAGCACCCATACTATGTCACACAGCACCCATACTACACTCGAACTGCACCCATAGTATGCTCACACAGCCCAAATTACCCCCCCCCCCACAGCACTCAGTAATCCAACAATTTATACATCCCACATTCACCCCCATACAGACACATACACACATCAGAAATGGATTCTGCTCATCATGGACATGGAGAAGCCACTATAGAAGTTACCTGACATCATGCAGCAACATCAGCAGCAACTACATGCTCGTGTAGTTACAGTCTGGGGGCGGAGCTTGTGTGTGTCAGGCTCAGTCAGGACCCGGAGTGAGGAGAGAGTGGACGCTGGAGGAGAGGGGAGGGGTGGCCAGTGCACTGCCTGCACGGGTCTGTGGCTGCTGCCTGCTGATCTCACTGACAGGTGAGAGTGTCGGGCTTTAGGAGGCGGGGCCTGGGAGGAGGGGGTGTGGACGCAGCCGTGGACCAGGCATTTTCATGTCAGGGGATGGGGGTGCATGTCAGTGTGCGGCTCGTTTTGGTGTCACCCTATAGAAGGGTAACACCCGGGTGCGGGCCGCACCCCCCGCACCCACCTCATGACGCCACTGCCTCCCAGCTGCTTCTGCTGCAGTGCACGGGTGGGAGGGAAGGGAGAGGAGGAGGATGGAACCGCATCACTGTTGCTGTAAGCGTGCCGCATATGTGAGGGGGTGCCGGACATTAGGGGGTGCCTGTGCGCCCCAGGCACCCCCCGTACGCACGCCTATGACTATGGGGGTAATTCAGAGATGATCGCAGCAGCAAACTTGTTAGCAGTTGGGCAAAATCATGTGCACTGCAGGTGTGGCAGATATAACATTTGCAGAGAGAGTTAGGTTTGGTGGGTTATTTTGTTTCTGTGCAGGGTAAATACTGGCTGCTTTATTTTTACACTGCAATTGAGTTTTAAGTCTGTACACACCCCACCCAAATCTAACTCTCTCTACACATGATGTATTTGCCCCCCCCCCCCCCCACGGTGCACATGGTTTTGCCCAACTGCTAACAAATTTGTTTGCTGCGATCAACTCTGAATTACCCCCTTTGTCCCTTCTACCTCCGCCGCCCCTCCAGCTGCAGGACCAGAGGAGCCCAGCCGGGACCAAGCCAAATGTGCCCCATCCTTTGAACCCTGAATGAGGCAGACTGTGGACTCACGAAGCTGAAGGAGGTGGATGACAAGATACCGGACATGACAACGGAGACCTTCTGCAAGAAGATGGTCCTTGATCAGGGATTCTCAATGGCTGAAACCCACAGCATACAGAATTACCTGAAGGGGATCTTCTATGTGACCTTTGCCTATATAGCCATCTGCAAGAGGTACTGGTAGGCGGTGAAAGTGGCGAGTCCTGAATTCCCTTTCTCTCACTTTGTGAGCAATTGCCCTATTCAAAGAGAGGACAGACAGGTAACGGTTTCAATACGGAACCCACACACACCTGGCAAGGACATCGCTACCTTCCTGAGAAAGTTCTGCAGTGATCAGGGAGCCCTCCAAGATCCTGGATGGAAACAGCTTCGGGACAGACAAGTGGGCTGTCATTGTCAGACTGCAAAAGACAATTCAAGTTCAGATGGTGTCAAGCATATGCCACAGTGCTTTTCCCTGGGGGGGTCAGCAGGACTCCATTACTCCGACCAACCGCGGGACTACTGGAAGTGCAGTGGAAAGGACCATATTGGAAAGAACTACAAGGTCTCAGCCTGCAAGAATTGCTGGAATGCAAGTCACATGACCAAAAACAGTCCGAAAAGGAAGACATGCAACCTTAGTGGCAATACAGATCACATCAACAGGGACTGCTCCATTAGGGTGAAATACTACTCTGCGGTGGCGAATGGTCCTGACTCCATCTTCAAACTGCCACCCTTGACAGCACGGAGGTACCAGCAGCAGCATCAGGAGAGTAAGAAATCTTCCACCCCCAACTCCCTCCCTCCACCTACTGTGACATGACTCCCCTCCCCACTACTGTCACAACCCATCTTCCCTCCCAATCTCTGCTTCATCCCACTCTCTCTCCCACCTCCACCCCCACTGTCCCTCTCCTCTCCGAGGAAGATTTTCCCCTTCTTGTGCCCACTGCAAGTATTGAACAGCCGAGGAGGAAGAGGAAGGAGTTAGACAGCCCAGCTGCTTTCCCGGACTCTTCTAAGAAACTGGCGGTCGAGCTGGCCCAGGACTCTCTCCCACTGGAAGAAGAAATGGAAGCAGTGGTGGAAGGACTCATGGATGAGGTGGAACCCGATCCGAACGCCATCTGCCTGATCAACCAGATGATAGAGAGTGACATGCTGCAATCCCAACAGGGTGACCCAGTGGCTGTTCCAGATAAAGTACCGCCTGACAGAAGTAGTAACTAAATGTCATTCTGTGACCTAACCTCTTTTTCTCCTAACTAATGGCGTCTTTTTCCCTTTTCACCATTAATGTGAGGAGTATTAAGGATAAGCTTAGGAATCAGTCTGTGTTTACCTTTTTGGACATTCAGAAATGTGTACATGTTGTAGGAATGTCCTACAGACATCTGGGCCTGCAGTTGTCTCACGGCGCATCCTATTGGTCTGGTGTGGGTGAGTGTAAGTCTGCAGGGGTCGCCATTCTTATTAGAGGAAACCTCTTCACGCTAGATTTTGTTCAGGAGCTTGTCTGTGGTAGATTGCTTATTGTAGATGGCTCTTGGACAGGTAAGCCTATCAGGCAAATCTGGGTGTATGCACCTGGTAAGAATGAGCGTTTGGAGCTTTTCCAGACCCTGCGACTGCAGCTTGCAAACACTAAGGTGGTAGTGATGGCTGGAGACTTCAACTGCCACATAGAGGAGGATGGGCGCAGCACCTGCAATTCTGCTAAGTTGGATGTGACATCTAAATTGCTCATAGAAATGGTAGCTGAAGCATCAATGCACAATGCTGTGGGCTCCATGGGGGCTGGCTCCGTGAATTACACTTGGAGCCACCCTGAAGGCTTTGTGCATTCCCGCATTAACTTTGTGTTTACCTCTAGAGCATTGAAGCAGAATAGACATGCCATGGTCCCCTGCTTCTTCTCAAACCACAAAACCCTTCTCCTTCCTAGGAGTCATGGGCAATGGTTTTACTCCTGGCCCAGGCTCCTGGAAGTTGAATTGTGCCCTGCTCGAAAGAGAGGATGTGCTGGCGGAACTGAAGGATGCCTACATCACATGTAAAAATAACAACTGTTATTTTGACTGTATGAGTGACTGGTGGGAATATGTTAAGGCTAACATTCACAGTTTCTTTCAGGTTAAAGGCAAACAACGGGCGTGTGACCGAAAGAGGAATTTCAGAAGACTGCAAAGACAACTGTTGTCCCTGCTGGACCTCGAATGGTGCGGCTGGGATGTTAGGATGAGCTGGATGAGACCAAAGGGTGCCTGAAAAAAAGGCACTTTGAGGAGGAATCCAGATGCATCATCTTTCGTTACAAGGTGGAGAACCTGGAGACGGGTGAGAAATGGGATTCTTTCTTTTTCAGTAAACTTCATTCCGGCCACACGCCCTGACTGAGCTGAGAGATGAGACCAGTATTCCCAGACAGGGAAAAGAGGGCTTCATGAAATTCATCAGAGACGACTACATCAACCTCTACTCCCCTAAGACAACAGACAGTGACCAGGCTGTTAAGTTCCTGTCAGGTATGACTAACATTATTGATCCCAAAAGCAGGATGCTTCCTTGGCGTTGGAGGAGTTGTACTCTGCTGCCAGGTCTTTTAGGCAGGGCAGAACTCCGGGCAGTAATGGTCTCCCAGGGAAGCTCTATGTAGCGCTGTGAGACCTCATTAGCCCGGACCTGCTCGAGCTGTATAAGGAGATGGTGGTGGAGAGCAAAATGCCTCCTTCACTGAGGGCGGGAACAATCACGATCTTGTATAAGCGTAAAGAGGAGAGATGTGAGCTGAAAAATTGGAGGCCCATCTCTCTACTAAACGTGGACTACAAGATTCTCGTCAAGGTACTCACCAACAGGATGAAGACTGTCATTGGACAGATCATTCACCCAGACCAGACCTGCGGAATTCCTGGCCACAGGATTGCAAATAGCCTTGCCCTCCTCAGGAACATGGTCCATTACATCAAGGACCAGAATGTGCATGTGACCCTGGTCAGCCTTGGCCTGGACCAGGAGAAGGCCTTTGACCATGTCTCATATGAGATTGATGGGCAGGGTACTGCAGAAATTTGGGCTTGGTGAAAAGTTTTGTACGTATGTTAACCTGATGTACCTTGATATTCACAGCTTGGTGCTGGTGAACGACTGGAAGACTGACCCCTTTTCTGTACTCTCTGTAGTCAGACAAGGCTGCCCTCATTCATCTCTTTTTTCTGTGTAATAGAGCTCCTGGCTGTATGCATCAGACAAAATCTAGAGATCAGAAGGACCATCGCACCAGGTCCTGATCAACGAGAGGCCAAGTGTTCGCTGTACATGGACGACGTCACTGTTTTCTGCACAGACCAGAGTTAAGTGATAGCACTCGTCCAGACCTGCAAGAACTTCAACTGAGCTTCATGGGCAAAGGTCAACTGTGGGAAGTCAGAGGCTATGCTGTTCAGGCAGTGGCACCAGTCATCCTCGGCACCATTCGCTATCAAGCTGGACTTCATCAAAATACTGGAAGTCTGGTTTGGTGGTGAGGGTGCAGCCCTGAAGTGTTGGGATGAGAGACTGGCCATTGTACAACAGAAAATTGGACTGGGAAGCCTCAGAGAACCATCGAAGGGAAAGCACTTGTGCTGCACAACATGATCCTTCCTGTTCTGCAGTACACTGCGCAGGCCTGGCCACCCCTGGTCATGATCTGGAAAGCCATCACAAGGGCAGTGTTTCACTTCATCTGGGGCTCCATGTTGGGCAGAGTTAAGCAGTCAGTTATGAACAAGGAGCCCCGCAAAGGAGAAATGGGAATATCAGATAGCCCCACCATGCTGCAAGCCTTATCTGCAGGACTTTGAGAACTTTAAGGACTCTGCAGGAAACGTCATGTCCCGCCTCTTCTTAACTGCCCCTTTGGAGGGTCCTAGGATGGGACAGCTCCATCACTTACAACTGGAACACTCCCTGGTTCTACCTGGATGTGTCCAAGTTTGTGGGGGAGCACCAACTGGAGGGAGTTAACACAAAGATATATATATATATTTTGATTGTGCGCATACATACACAGCGGAGTGTATTGTTGATCCACCGGACTATGTACACACAGAATCAATTTCGGGCGCAAAATAGTTTTCCACAGAGCTGTATTAGAATATTATTATAATTACACACAATTAAACTATGCAGCTCCCACAGTGTAGTCTGAAATGTCCTACTATAAGCAAATGTACAATAATTAAAATAATAATTTAAACCAAGGGAGCGCAAAAATATTTCATATTTATTGTAAAACAGTGGATAAAACAATTGCAAGTTAAAAAGCTAAAGATTACACTATCGGATTAGAACTCTCCAACCATATATCATATGGGATCCCTAGTATTGTGATCACACCATATATCTGTAATAATCCCTTTTTCACTTTTCTATATTCGCTGTGAATAGGAATATCAACAAATAAAGAATGTCATTTGTATCCAATTATTCCATGCGCATTTTAAACATCGTTGGATAATTGCAGTCTGATTAGATGTTGAGTAATGTATGTCACACAGTCCCAGATAGTATTTAGGTTCTCACCCTTTTCAGTGCGCGGTATTGCGCTATGCTCCACCTCCGTTAACCTCAGTTTCTGAGTATAAGTCCATATACCGGTGTTTCTAATGCCGTATTGAGAGCAATCAGCTCCGGCCAATGCAGGCTTTGACGGACCCACCAGGCGGGTATTAACAGCGTATTTCCCCGTTACCTCTTGGTCACTGGATGGTATTACGGCTCCGGTACCTATTGCAGATATGGAACAGCAAGGAGGGAGTGCGCTTTCACCGCAGCAGTTGAATGGAGTTTTTGAATGGATGGCAGTCTATCTCCGATATTAAATTGTCCCTTAACGCGTTTCTCCGTTCTCAAGTCATAACGGTTTCATCAGAAGGATTTCAATGTGTGGTGCACAGCCCTTGTATTTAACAGAGCTTTCCTCCAATCATAGAATGGTTTTAATTATACCATACAGGTGTATGAATCAGGTGTGACCACACTAACTATATTGAATTCATTTGTTCTAATATTTTGTTAATCCACAATATCAATTTCTTGTATAAACATACATAAAAAACATCTCTACATAAAATATAATCAACACTTTCATATACAGCCTATTTTGTTATATTGTTTTCATTTACTTAATGGCATCGCGTGGTTTAAAAGGTTTTTCTCCTTAATATATCTAACTTTATATATGTCCAGATACCATGTGGGGTCCTATACATCTCCCATAGCCAAACACCAAGTCTCTGGTTTAGCAAAGTAACACAGATAACAATATCTGGTTCGATTCCCTGTGGTGATCACCCCAAATTTGCCACCGCAATTAATTTACCATATAATATTTCTACATACATATTGCTTTTAAATATATTATCTTTTATTTTTATTATTTATTTTTTACACATATACATATATGCACATATATATATAAAGAATATATAAAGCCCCACATGGTTCCCTTTATCATAATTATCTAAAGATATGACCAATTATAATTGTCTCAAAGTGTCTCCTATACATACTAAATAGACATCGTAGTCTAGTGGTTAGAGATCTCGACTACCAAAAAGAAACTGCAGGTTCCCAGTTCAAACCCCCTCCAATATGAATGTCCGTTCCAAATATCTTCTTTTATATAAATTATTATATTATATTTTACCAAACCCCATATATATATTTTTTTCATGACCAACATCCATTCTTAGTAAATTTCTTACATGAATTCATGTTATTGGAGAACCACCGATTTCTACAACATTATATCAACATGGTTCCCCATTCGTCTAGATGTTATTCATCTCTATATTATCATTTAATCCTAGAGGAAAAAGAGATCCCATAGAGAAAATCCAGAACGCCTCTCTTTTACACAATTTGCTGAACCTATCTCCACCTCTCTCAGTGACAGGGATGTGTTCAATACCCTGCAAGCGCAAACCCTTAGGGAGGGAGAGAGTTAAACCTGACTTATGGAAACCTAAGACTATTCCATCATGGCAACAGACTCCCTGCATCGAGGGACTGAGGGGAGAGAAGCAGACCTACTTTTGTGAGTTTCAAGGCTCTGCTTCTTAGGCTACTGGACACCATTAGCTCCAGAGGGATCGGTACGCAGGTCTCACCCTCGCCGTCCGTCCCAGAGCCGCGCCGCCGTCCCCCTCGCAGAGCCAGAAGATAGAAGCCGGGTGAGTATGAGAAGAAAAGAAGACTTCAGAGGCGGCAGAAGACTTCATGATCTTCACTGAGGTAACGCACAGCAGTAAAGCTGTGCGCCATTGCTCCCATACACCTCACACACGGCAGTCTCTGTAAGGGTGCAGGGCGCAGGGGGGCGCCCTGGGCAGCATATAGACCTCTTTTGGCACAAATAAGTATATATACATCTGGGCACTGTATATATATAAGAGCCCCCGCCAAATTTTGAGATTTTAAGCGAGACAGAAGCCGGCCACCGAGTGGGCGGGGCTTCTCCCTCAGCACTCACCAGCGCCATTTTTCTCCACAGCACCGCTGAGAGGAAGCTCCCCGGACTCTCCCCTGCTTATACCACGGTAGACAGAGGGTTTTAAAGAAGAGGGGGGGGCACAAAATTAGGCGCATATTGTATATGTAAACAGCGCTATCTGGGTAAACATAAAATTATTGTTTTTTTTTCTGGGTCATACAGCGTTGCGGTGTGTGCTGGCATACTCTCTCTCTGTCTCTCCAAAGGGCCTGGTGGGGAAACTGTCTTCAGATAAGAGGTTCCCTGTGTGTGTGGTGTGTCGGTACGCGTGTGTCGACATGTCTGAAGTTGAAGGCTCACCTAGGGAGGAGGGGGAGCGTATGAATGTGAGTTCTCCGTCGGCGGTGCCGACACCTGACTGGGTGGATATGTGGAATGTTTTAAGTGCTAGTGTGAACTTATTGTACAATAGATTAGACAAAGCTGAAGCTAAGGAACAGTCAGGGAGTGAACCCATGTCTGTCCCTATGTCGCCGGGACCTTCAGGGTCTCAGAAGAGCCCACTATCCCAAATAGCAGACACTGATACCGACACGGATTCGGACTCCAGTGTCGACTACGATGATGTAAAGTTACAGCCAAAAGTGGCTAAATGTATTCGATATATGATTATTGCAATAAAAGAAGTGTTGGACACCCTGACACGAGGGTACACATGTATAAGGGAAAGAAGCCCGAGGTAACATTTCCCTCCTCACATGAGCGAATTATGTGAAAAAGCGTGGGAATCTCCAGACAAAAAACTGCAGATTCCCAAAAGGATTCTTATGGCGTATCCTTTCCCGCCAACTGACAGGGTACGGTGGGAGTCCTCCCCTAAGGTGGACAAAGCGTTGACACGCTTGTCAAAAAAGATAGCGCTGCCATCACAAGATACGGCTACCCTCAAGGATCCTTCTGACCGCAAGCAGGAGATTACCTTGAAATCCATTTACACACATTCTGGTACATTACTCAGACCGGCAATTGCGTCAGCCTGGGTTTTTAGCGCGGTAGCAGCATGGACAGATTCCTTATTGGCGGAGATTGAGACCCTAGATAAGGATACCATTTTATTGACCCTAGGCCATATAAAGGATGCGGTCTTATATATGAGGGATGCTCAAAGAGACATTAGTTTACTGGGTTCCAGAATAAACGCTATGTCAATACATAGTAACATAGTAACATACATAGTAACATAGTGGGGTAAATTTACTAAGATTCGTGTTTTCCCGTTTGAGGTCAAAGTTCAATCACGAATGACATCGAAAGTGTAAATATGCAACTTTTTGAATTGATTACGACGAATTTATTAAGCTGCCGTATTCTGCATTTTCGGGTTTTCCGATGTCGATGTCATTCGTTTTTTTAGGCAGTGTTTTACGTGAGTGACTTGTAAAACACTGCCGACTTTAATACAATGAATCTCGGCCGGATCTGAGAGATCCGTGCTGGGCTTCATTGTGCACTTTGTTAAAAAAAATAATAAAGTTTAAATGTTAAAAAAAAATTGCGTGGGGTCCCCCCTCCTAAGGCAAACCAGCCTCGGGCTCTTTGAGCCGATCCTGGTTGCAGAAATATGGGGGGAAAATGGACAGGGGTTCCCCCATATTTAAGCAACCAGCATCGGGCTCTGCGCCTGGTCCTGGTTCCAAAAATACGGGGGACAAAAAGAGTAGGGGTCCCCCGTATATTTTTGAAACCAGCACCGGGCTCCACTAGCTGGACAGATAATGCCACAGCCGGGGGTCACTTTTATACAGTGCCTTGCGGCCGTGGCATCAAATATCCAACTAGTCACCCCTGGCCGGGGTACCCTGGGGGAGTGGGGACCCCTTCAATCAAGGGGTCCCCCCCCAGCCACCCAAGGGCCAGGGGTGAAGCCCGAGGCTGTCCCCCCCCCATCCAATGGGCTGCGGATGGGGGGCTGATAGCCTTTGTGAAAAGTGTTTGATATTGTTTTTAGTAGCAGTACTACAAGGCCCAGCAAGCCTCCCCCGCAAGCTGGTACTTGGAGAACCACAAGTACCAGCATGCGGCGGAAAAATGGGCCCGCTGGTACCTGTAGTACTACTACTAAAAAAATACCCCAATAAAGACATTACACACACACCTTGACAGTATAACTTTAATACATCCATCCACACCTCCATATACACATACTTACCTTATGTTTCCACGCAGGTCGGTCCTCTTCTCCAGTAGAATCCATGGTGTACCTGTTGAAAAAATTATACTCACATAATCCATGGTTGAAGGCTCCTCGGTAACTCCTTTTGTAATCCACGTACTTGAAAAAATAAAAAAACGGACACCCGACCACGAACTGAAAGGGGACCCATGTTTTCACATGGGCCCCTTTTCCCCGAATGCCAAGAACCCACTCTGACTGATGTCTAAGTGGGTTTCTTCAGCCAATCAGGGAGCGCCACGTTGTGGCACCCTCCTGATCGGCTGTGTGCTCCTGTACTGTCTGACAGGCGGCACACGGCAGTGTTACAATGTAGCGCCTATGCGCTCCATTGTAACCAATGGTGGGAACTTTCAGGTCAGCGGTGAGGTCACTTTCGGTCAACCGCTGACCTGAAAGTTCCCACCATTGGTTACAATGGAGCGCATAGGCGCTACATTGTAACACTGCCGTGTGCCGCCTGTCAGACAGTACAGGAGCACACAGCCGATCAGGAGGGTGCCACAACGTGGCGCTCCCTGATTGGCTGAAGAAACCCACTTAGACATCAGTCAGAGTGGGTTTATGGCATTCGGGGAAAGGGGGCCCATGTGAAAACATGGGTCCCCTTTCAGTTCGTGGTCGGGTGTCCGTTTTTTTATTTTTTCAAGTACGTGGATTACAAAAGGAGTTACCGAGAAGCCTTCAACCATGGATTATGTGAGTATAATTTTTTCAACAGGTACACCATGGATTCTACTGGAGAAGAGGACCGACCTGCGTGGGAACATAAGGTAAGTATGTGTATATGGAGGTGTGGATGGATGTATTAAAGTTATACTGTCAAGGTGTGTGTGTAATGTCTTTATTGGGGTATTTTTTTAGTAGTAGTACTACAGGTACCAGCGGGCACATTTTTCCGCCGCATGCTGGTACTTGTGGTTCTCCAAGTACCAGCTTGCGGGGGAGGCTTGCTGGGCCTTGCAGTACTGCTACTAAAAACAATATCAAACACTTTTCACAAAGGCTATCAGCCCCCCATCCGCAGCCCATTGGATGGGGGGACAGCCTCGGGCTTCACCCCTGGCCCTTGGGTGGCTGGGGGGGGGGACCCCTTGATTGAAGGGGTCCCCACTCCCCCAGGGTACCCCGGCCAGGGGTGACTATTTGGATATTTGATGCCACGGCCGCAATGCACTGTATAAAAGTGACCCCCGGCTGTGGCATTATCTGTCCAGCTAGTGGAGCCCGGTGCTGGTTTCAAAAATACGGGGGACCCCTACTCTTTTTGTCCCCCGTATTTTTGGAACCAGGACCAGGCGCAGAGCCCGATGCTGGTTGCTTAAATATGGGGGAACCCCTGTCCATTTTCCCCCCATATTTCTGCAACCAGGATCGGCTCAAAGAGCCCGAGGCTGGTTTGCCTTAGGAGGGGGGACCCCACGCAATTTTTTTTCTGTAAATTTAGAACATTTCACCCCCCTTCCCACTGAAAAACATGCACGGATCTCATGGATCCGTGCATGCCTATACAAACACGGGATAAAAAAGCAGGTCTGTTTTTTTTTAGCACTTTTTCACGATTTGTATTTTATCACGGCAGTGTTTGGCTATTGTCGGCAGTGTTTGTGTTTTGCACTTTTTAGTAAATTCCTGATTTCTAGCAAATTGCAGGCGTATTTGACCGATGGTGTATTGATTCGTGATTTTTTCCTAGGACTTCCAAAATATTACGAATGCCCTCATCACTGCCGTGATTTTTGCTTAGTAAATTACCGAGATGACACTTTGATGAAAAAACGGCATCTCGGTCAAAATCAGGACCTTAGTAAATATACCCCAGTATCTGAGGTTGAAAAAAGACAATTGTCCATCGAGTTCAACCTATTTGTGGTCTCCTATGCATGATGATTTGACTAAAATTTCTGACTGATGCTGCTGTCAGCCGTTGCATTTTATCCCTATTTATAGTAACTACAATGCATGACTATGCACCATACCCCTGGATATCCTTATCCATTAGGAATTTATATAACCCATTCTTAAAGGTGTTGACAGATTCCGCCATTACAACTGCCTTTCTTAAAGGTGTTGACAGATTCCGCCATTACAACTCCCTCGGGCAGGGAATTCCAAACACGTATTGTCCTTACCGTGAAAAAGCCTTTACGACGTATTGTGCGGAATCTCCTCTCCTCTAACTTGAGCGAGTGTCCACGAGTCCTCTGTGTTGATCTAACCAAAAACAGGTCCCGTGCAAGCTCTGTGTATTGTCCCCTTATATATTTGTAGATGTTGATCATATCCCCTCTTAGTCTCCGCTTTTCCAATGTAAACATGCCTCGTCTTTCAAGCCTTTCCTTGTATTGCATCGTCTCCATGCCCTTAATTAGTTTGGTCGCCCTCCTCTGTACCTTTTCTAGCTCCAGGATATCCTTTTTGTAGTACGGTGCCCAGAATTGTACACAGTATTCAAGGTGTGGCCTCACTAGTGATTTATATAACGGGAGTATAATACTCTCGTCCCTAGCATCAATACCCCGTTTTATGCATGCTAATATCTTATTAGCCTTCTTTGCTGCAGTCCTACTTTGGGTACTACTGCTTAGCTTGCTATCTATGAGGACACCTAAGTCCTTTTCCAGTACAGAATCCCCTAATTTTACCCCATTTAGTAGGTAGGTGTAATTTTTGTTCTTGTTACCACAGTGCATTACCTTACACTTGTCTGTGTTGAAGCGCATTCTCCATTTGGCTGCCCATGCTTCTAATTTAACTAAGTCGTTCTGAAGAGACTCGGCATCCTCCTCTGTATTTATAGCCTTACACAATTTGGTATCATCTGCAAAAATTGACACCATGCTCTCTAGACCTTCTGTTAGGTCGTTAATGAAAATATTGAACAATAGCGGTCCTAATACTGAGCCTTGCGGCACACCACTTAGCACTTCAGTCCAAGTTGAAAAAGATCCATTAACCACAACGCGCTGCTCCCTATTATCTAACCAGTTTTTGACCCAAGTGCATATTGTGCTTCCTAGCCCTGATTCTTGTAGCTTGTAGATAAGTCTCATGTGTGGTACAGTATCGAACGCTTTGGCAAAGTCTAAAAAGATTACATCCACGTCTTTACCCTGATCTAGGTTTGCGCTTACTGTTTCATAAAAGCCAAGTAAGTTGGTTTGACAGGATCTCTCCTTCATAAACCCATGTTGATTCCTTTTAATGACCTTATTGACTTCAAGGAACTTCTGAATACTATCTCTTAGAATACCTTCCAATACTTTCCCCACTATAGATGTAAGACTAACTGGTCTATAATTATCTGGTTCAGCTTTACTTCCCTTTTTGAATATAGGCACTACTTCCGCTATACGCCAGTCTTTGGGAACCATACCTGATATAACTGAATCCTTAAAGATCAAAGATAGCGGTTTTGCCAGTTCAGAGTGAAGCTCCATTAGAACCCTTGGGTGAATACCATCGGGCCCTGGTGATTTATTAATCTTTAAATGTTTTAATCGGTCACAGACTACTTCCTCGCTTAAATAAGTACCTATCAGTGGGATATTCTCATTATTGAGATTGTGTGTCAGTCCCTGAATTGGGTCCTCTCTAGTGAATACTGTTGAAAAAAACTCATTTAGTGTGTCCGCTATGTCATTATCATTTTTGCTTAAGACTCCCAACTTGTCTTTTAAAGGGCCTATACTCTCCTTCTTTAATCTCTTGCTATTAATGTATTTAAAGATTTTTTTGGGATTCGCTTTGCTTTCCTTTGCTACTAATTTTTCAGTTTCTACTTTAGTCGCTCTTATTTCCTTTTTGCAAATTTTGTTACATTCCTTATAGTGCTGAAATGACTCTGCTTCCCCGTCAGATTTGTATTTTTTAAATGCTCGCCTTTTCTTGCCCATAAGTTCCTTAATCTTTTTGTCAAGCCACATCGGTTTATGATTTTTATTCCTTTTTTTGCTGCTCATAGGAATAAATTTGAGTGTATTTTTAGCTAGCAGGAATTTTAGTACCTCCCATTTCTCCGTAGTATTTTTTCCTAAAAACAAACCTTCCCATTCCATATCCCTGAAAAATACCCTCATCTTTTCAAAATTTGCTTTGCTAAAGTTTAGAGTCCTAGTTGAGCCAGTATAGGGCTGTTTATGGAAACTGATATTGAATGTGACCATATTGTGGTCGCTGTTTCCTATGGGTTCCCCTACTATAATACCTGATACCAAATCCCCATTGTTTGTTAATACCAGGTCTAAGATTGCATTGTACCTAGTTGGTTCCTCAATTAGTTGGACTAAGTAGTTATTATTAAGTGTGTTTAAAAACATATTGCCCCTAGCAGTATCACGTGAATCGTTTTTCCAGTTTATCTCTGGATAGTTAAAATCTCCCATCACTACTATGTCTCCTACTCCTGCTGCTCTTTCAATTTGCTTTAGTAACAATTCCTCATCAGATGCGTTGATACCAGGCGGCCTATAGCATACACCCAATACTAACTTTTTTATTCCTTTTTCCCCGCATGCAATTTCTACCCATAATGTCTCGACAGTGTCTACAGTCCCCTCCTGAATATCTTCCCGTATATCAGGTTTTAAAAACGGCTTTACGTAAAGACACACCCCTCCACCCTTTTTATTTAGTCTGTCTCTCCTAAACAGTGTATAGCCCTCTAGATTGACTGTCCAATCATGAGATTCATCCCACCAAGTTTCAGTAATGCCTATAATATCATACTGTTTGCTTGCTGCAAGTATTTCTAGTTCACCCTTTTTTACCAGTAATGCTTCTGGCGTTTACATACATACAACTAAGATAAGTATTTTCCCTTGCGTTAGGGACATCTTTCACCTTATGTAGCAATGATGACCTGTAATCATCATTGGTTAGTGCTTTGGTAAAATCTCTTTTAGTACCCATGTTAGTAACCTTACCGCCTGCTCTTACCCTCCCCCCAACTTCTCCCCCATTTCGTTTACTACCGCCATCCCCACTATTCTCACTGCATGACCCGTAGTTTCTAGCTAAACCCTCCTCCCAGGCTCCTAGTTTAAAATCTCCTCCAACCAATCTCTGCTAGACGAGTCCTCTGGACCCGGCAGTGGACAGGTGATGCCGACTCAAAAAGACATATGGAGGTTTTACCTTACAAGGGTGAGGAATTGTTTGGCGAAGGTCTCTCGGACCTGGTCTCCACAGCTACGGCAGGTAAATCGAATTTTTTGCCTTATGTTCCCTCACAACCTAAGAAAGCGCCACATTATCAAATGCAGTCCTCTCGTTCAAATAAAAGCAAAAGAGTGCGTGGATCGTCCATTCTTGCCAGAGGTAAGGGCAGAGGTAAAAAGCTGCACAGCACAGCTAGTTCCGAGGAACAGAAATCCTCCCCGGCCTCTGCAAAATCCACCGCATGACGCTGGGGCTCCGCTGAGGGAGTACGCGCCAGTGGGGGCACGTCTTCGACTTTTCAGCCACATCTGGGTTCACTCACAGGTGGATCCCTGGGCAATAGAAATTGTTTCTCAGGGATACAAGCTGGAATTCGAAGAGGTGCCTCCTCGCCGGTTTTTCCCTAGAAAGGGAGATAGTGTTAAATGCTATTCACAAATTGTGTCTTCAACAAGTGGTGGTCGAAGTTCCCCTACTTCAGAGAGGGAAGGGATACTACTCCACCCTGTTTGTAGTTCCGAAACCGGACGGTTCGGTCAGACCCATATTAAATTTAAAATCCCTGAACCTATACTTAAAACAGTTCAAGTTCAAAATGGAATCGCTCAGAGCGGTCTTCGCCAGCCTGGAAGGGGGGGATTTTATGGTATCCCTGGACATAAAGGATGCATACCTTCATGTTCCCATATATCCACCTCATCAGGCGTACCTGAGATTTGCGGTACAGGATTGTCATTACCAATTTTAGACGTTGTCGTTCGGGCTTTCCACGGCCCCGAGGATTTTCACCAAGGTAATGGCGGAAATTATGGTGATCCTGCGCAAGCAGGGGGTCACAATTATCCCGTACCGAAAAAGCTCAGGAACTCATGACTCTAGTCAAGAACCTATTGAAGCCAAAACAAGTGTCTGTGCATCATTGCACTCAAGTCCTGGGAAAAATGGTGGCAACATACGAGGCCATTCCCTTCGGCAGGTTCCATGCAAGGACTTTCCAATGGGACCTATTGGACAAGTGGTCCGGGTCACATCTACAAATTCATCAGCGGATCACCCTGTCCCCCAGGGCCAGGGTATCTCTCCTGTGGTGGCTGCAGAGTGCTCACCTTTTGGTAGGACGCAGGTTCGGCATTCAGGATTGGATCCTGGTGACCACGGATGCGAGCCTCAGAGGGTGGGGAGCAGTCACACTGGGAAGAAACTTCCAAGGACTTTGGACAAGTCAAGAGACTTGTCTTCACATCAACATCCTGGAACTGAGGGCCATATACAACGCCCTACGTCAAGCGGAGAACTTACTTCGCGACCAACCAGTTCTGATCCAGTCAGACAACATCACCGCAGTGGCTCATGTAAACCGCCAAGGCGGCACAAGGAGCAGGGTGGCAATGGCGGAAGCCACCAAGATTCTTCGCTGGGCAGAAAATCATGTAAGCGCACTGTCAGCAGTGTTCATTCCGGGAGTGGACAACTGGGAAGCAGACTTCCTCAGCAGACACGACCTGCATCCAGGGGAGTGGGGACTTCATCGGGAAGTCTTCGAACAGATTGCAAGTCAGTGGGGACTGCCCCAGATAGACATGATGGCATCCCGCCTCAACAAAAAGCTACAGAGGTATTGCGCCAGATCAAAAGAGCCTCAGGCGGTAGCAGTAGACGTTCTAGTGACACTGTGGGTGTTCCAGTCGGTCTATGTGTTTCCTCCTCTTCCTCTCATACCCAAGGTATTGAGAATAATAAGAAAAAGAGGAGTGAGAACAATTCTCATTGTTCCAGATTGGCCACGAAGGACCTGGTATCCGGATCTGCTGGAAATGCTCACAGAAGATCCGTGGCCTCTTCCTCTACAACAGGACATGTTACAACAGGGGCCATGTCTGTTCCAAGACTTACTGCGGCTGCGTTTGACGGCATGGCGGTTGAACGCCGGATCCTAGCGGAAAAGGGAATTCCGGATGAGGTCATTCCTACGCTGATAAAGGCTAGGAAGGACGTGACAGCTAAACATTATCACCGTATATGGCGAAAATATGTTTCTTGGTGTGAGGCCAGGAATGCTCCTACGGTAGAATTCCATCTGGGCCGTTTCCTTCACTTCCTACAGACTGGAGTGAATTTGGGCCTAAAGTTAGGATCCATTAAGGTTCAGATTTCGGCCTTATCCATTTTCTTTCAAAAAGAATTGGCTTCTCTCCCAGAAGTACAGACTTTTGTAAAGGGAGTGCTGCATATTCAGCCTCCTTTTATACCTCCGGTGGCGCCTTGGGACCTTAACTTGGTGTTGAGTTTCCTTAAGTCGCACTGGTTTGAACCACTTCAAACGGTGGAGCTAAAATATCTCACTTGAAAGGTGGTCATGTTATTAGCCTTGGCTTCGGCTAGGCGAGTGTCGGAATTAGCGGCGTTGTCTCATAAAAGCCTCTATCTGGTTTTCCATATGGATAGGGCGGAATTGCGGACTCGCCCTCAATTCTTGCTTAAGGTGGTGTCATCTTTTCATATGAACCAACCTATTGTGGTGCCTGTGGCTACACGAGATTTGGAGGATTCTGAGTCCCTTGATGTAGTCAGGGCTTTGAAAATGTATGTGGCCAGAACGGCTAGAGTCAGGAAAACGGAAGCACTGTTTGTCCTATATGCAGCCAACAAGGTTGGCGCCCCTGCTTCGAAGCAGACTATTGCTCGCTGGATCTGTAATACCATCCAGCAGGCGCATTCTACGGCTGGATTGCCGTTACCAAAATCAGTCAAGGCCCATTCCACTAGGAAGGTGGGCTCGTCTTGGCCAGCTGCCCGAGGGGTCTCGGCACTACAGCTGTGCCGAGCTGCTACTTGGTCGGGTTCAAACACCTTTGCAAAGTTCTATAAGTTTGATACCCTGGCTGAAGAGGACCTAAGGTTTGCTCATTCGGTGCTGCAGAGTCATCCGCACTCTCCCGCCCGTTTGGGAGCTTTGGTATAATCCCCATGGTCCCTACGGAGTCCCCAGCATCCTCTAGGACGTTAGAGAAAATAAGATTTTAAACCTACCGGTAAATCTTTTTCTCGTAGTCTGTAGAGGATGCTGGGCGCCCGTCCCAAGGTGGTCATTCCGAGTTGTTCGCTCGGTAATTTTCTTCGCATCGCATCGATTTTCCGCTAATTGCGCATGCGCAATGTTCGCACTGCGACTGCGCCACGTAAATTTGCTATGAAGTTTGGTATTTTACTCACGGCATTACGAGGTTTTTTCTTCGTTCTGGTGATCGTAATGTGATTGACAGGAAGTGGGTGTTTCTGGGCGGAAACTGGCCGTTTTATGGGAGTGTGTGAAAAAACGCTACCGTCTCTGGGAAAAACGCGGAAGTGGCTGGAGAAACGGAGCAGTGTCTGGGCGAACGCTGGGTGTGTTTGTGACGTCAAACCAGGAACGAAACTGACTGAACTGATCGCAGTGGCAGAGTAAGTCCCGAGCTACTCAGAAACTGCAAAGAAATTTCTATTCGCAATTTTTAGAATCTTTCGTTCGCAATTTTGCTAATCTAAGATTCACTCCCAGTAGGTGGCGGCTTATCATGTGCAATGCTGCTAAAAGCAGCTTGCGAGCGAACAACTCGGAATGAGGGCCCAAGTGCGGACTACTTCTGTGAGACTTGTATATAGTTTTGCTTACATAAGGGTTATGTTATAGTTCCATCAGGTTGGACTGATGCTACGTTATTTTTTCATACTGTTAACTGTTTAATTAATACACAAGTTATACGGTGTGATTGGTGTGGCTGGTATGAATCTTGCCCTTGGATTAACAAAAATCCTTTCCTCGTACTGTCCATCTCCTCTGGGCACAGTTTCTCTAACTGAGGTCTGGAGGAGGGGCATAGAGGGAGGAGCCAGTGCACACCCAGACCTAAAGTCTTTCTTAAAGTGCCCATGTCTCCTGCGGAGCCCGTCTATCCCCATGGTCCTTACGGAGTCCCCAGCATCCTCTACGGACTACGAGAAAAAGATTTACCGGTAGGTTTAAAATCTTATTTTTAAAGTTGGGCAGGGGCAGATTGGGAACGAAAACGGCCCTGGCACAATCTCTAATGCAACGTCCTTCAGCTCTATAGCTGCTCAATGTCTGTCCATGATGATGGGCCTATTTATGCGGTGTCTACGTATGTAATGCTGTGGCTACGTATGTAAGGTGGTGGCTATGCATGTAATGTGGTGCTAGTCGTATAATGCGGTGTTATATGTGTAGTGTGGTGCTATACCTGTAATGTTGTGCTATTCGTGTTATGTGGTGCTATTTGTGTAATGCAGTGCTATACGTGTAGTGCTATACATGTAATACGGTGCTATACGTGTAATGTGGTGCTACACTTGTAATGCAGTGCTATGTGTATAATGTGGTGCTATTCATGTAATAATGTGGTGGCTATGTATGTAATATGGTGGCTATGTATGTAATCAGGGGCGGATTGGCCACTGGGACAGATTCTGCTGCGCTGATCCCCTGTGTCTGTGTTTCACTACTTGTGTGTGCTCCCTCCCTGTACTGTGCTGTATGTGGTGTGTGCTCCCCCTCCCTGTACGGTGCTGTATGTAGTGTGTGTTCCCCCTTTCTGTACGGTGCTGTATGTACAGGGCCGGATTAACAATGGGGCTGATGGAGCTGCAGCTCCAGGCCCACACTCTAAAATAGGCCCACAGCATCCACAGATGATTATGCTGCTGTAGATAGGAAAAACAAATTTCCTTCTACTGCAGCCTGCAGCGCCGGACCCGTCCCCTCCAGCATCAACACCCGCTCCTAGTGCGGATTTGGAGGGGAGGGCACCAAAGCACGTATAGTGCACTGTTGTAAATTCCGGGATTTAGCCCCGCCCCCTGTACTAAAGCCACACCTCTTTGTGATGTGCGTTTAAGCTCCGCCTCCCAGTGATGTCATCTGTCAGTCACTGGGAGGGCAGAGGAAAGCGAACTGTGACAAGGGGCGTGGTCTAGCGGCACATGCTGTCCGCGGCTGCCACCCACGATGTCGGGACCTATTCAGATACCCGGCGTCCAAGTGTAAGGAAGTTGCTCTTATTTTTGTAGCTGGGACGGGAGGAGGAATGTGAGAGGGGGGGGGGGGGGGGGGGGTGCGTGCCATTGCCACGAGGGCCCTAGCAGGTTAAAGGGGAAAAGCCCTGTAAGTCCAGGGCTCCCCTACAAATTGCCCCTATGTATATATGTATATACAAGAGGGGTGTCACCCCACCCATCACATCACACTGTAAAGAAGCCCCTGTTTGCATACAAGAGGGCAAGTTGTTGGACCCTCTCACAGCAAAATGTCCATGCTGTCAACCCATTTAAGATGGGTCCTGGCACAGTCACAAAAAGATGGAGTGGGCAGTGGGCCACTGCCAGGAAACAAATCCCAGAGGTAATGGAGGAAGGCAGATGATGCAGGAAGAGCAGCTCAAGATGCTGTTGTGAATGTGAGTGCACAGGTGCAGCAGGTCAGTGTTCCCATCCAGTGTCTGCCCCTTCTCCAGCTCAGTGTCCCCACCATTACTGAACCTCATCCCAGTGTCTCCCTGCCTTCCCTCCCCAAACAGCCCACTGCACCCATCCCAGTGCCCTCCCACCTAGAACCCTCAGTCCAGTCCAGTGGCGGGCTGGCCAGGGGGGTAGAGTGCCAGGTGCCGCCTGGGCTGTGCTATCACCACGGTACGCAACCTAGTGCATGCGGGTGTAGGGTTAGGGGTACTATAGTGTGCGCGGGGTGCAGGGGTAGGGTTAGCGGTAGTATAGTGTGTACGGGGAGCAGGTGCAGGGTTAGGGGTACTGTAGTGTGTACGGGGAGCAGGTGCAGGGTTAGAGGTAGTGTCGTGTGTACGGGGAGCAGGTGCAGGGTTAGAGGTAGTGTAGTGTGTACGGGGAGCGGGTGTAGGGTTAGCGGTAGTATAGTGTGTGAGGGGAGCAGGTGCAGGGTTAGCAGTAGTATAGTGTGTGCGGGTAGCGGGTGCAGGATTAGGGGTAGTGTAGTGTGTACCGGGAGCAGGTGCAGGGTTAGAGGTAGTATAGTGTGTACGGGGAGCAGGTGCAGGGTTAGGGGTAGTATAGTGTGTACGGGGAGCAGGTGCAGGGTTAGCGGTAGTATAGTGTGTGCGGGGAGCGGGTGCAGGGTTAGGGGTAATATAGTGTGTGCGGGGAGCAGGTGCAGGGTTAGCGATAGTATAGTGTGTGTGGGGAAAGGGTGCAGGGTTAGGTGTAGTATAGTGTGTGCAGGTGTAGGATTAGCGGTAGTATAGTGGGTGCAGGGTTAGGGGTAGTTTAGTGTGCGCGGGGTGCAGGTGTAGGGTTAGGGGTACTATAGTGTGCGTGGGGTGCAGGGCTAGGGTTAACGGTAGTATAGTGTGCGCGGGGTGCAGGGGTAGGGTTAGTGGTAGTATAGTGTGTACGGGGAGCAGGTGTAGGATTAGCGGTAGTATAGTGTGTGCGGGGAGCGGGTGTAGGGTTAGCGGTAGTATAGTGTGTACGGGGAGCAGGTGCAGGGTTAGCGGTAGTATAGTGTGTGCGGGTGTAGGGTTAGCGGTAGTATAGTGTGTACGGGGAGCAGGTGCAGGGTTAGGGGTAGTATAGTGTGTGCGGGGAGCAGGTGCAGGGTTAGCGGTAGTATAGTGTGTGCGGGTAGCGGGTGCAGGGTTAGGGGTAGTGTAGTGTGTACGGGGAGCAGGTGCAGGGTTAGCGATAGTATAGTGTGTACGGCGAGCAGGTGCAGGGTTAAGGGTAGTATAGTGTGTACGGGGAGCAGGTGCAGGGTTAGCGGTAGTATAGTGTGTACGGGGAGCAGGTGCAGGGTTAGGAGTAGTATAGTGTGTACGGGGAGCAGGTGCTGGGTTAGCGGTAGTATAGTGTGTGCGGGGAGCGGGTGCAGGGTTAAGGGTGATATAGTGTGTGCGGGGAGCAGGTGCAGGGTTAGCGGTAGTATAGTGTGTGTGGGGAGAGGGTGCAGGGTTAGCGGTAGTATAGTGTGTGCGGGTGCAGGGTTAGGTGTAGTATAGTGTGAGCGGGTGTAGGATTAGCGGTAGTATAGTGGGTGCAGGGTTAGGGGTAGTTTAGTGTGCGCGGGGTGCAGGTGTAGGGTTAGGGGTACTATAGTGTGCGTGGGGTGCAGGGCTAGAGTTAACGGTATTATAGTGTGCGCGGGATGCAGGGGTAGGGTTAGTGGTAGTATAGTGTGTATGGGGAGCGGGTGTAGGATTAGCGGTAGTATAGTGTGTGCGGGGAGCGGGTGTAGGGTTAGCGGTAGTATAGTGTGTACGGGGAGCAGGTGCAGGGTTAGCGGTAGTATAGTGTGTGCGGGTGTAGGGTTAGCGGTAGTATAGTGTGTACAGGGAGCAGGTGCAGGGTTAGGGGTAGTATAGTGTGTGCGGGGAGCAGGTGCAGGGTTAGCGGTAGTATAGTGTGTGCGGGTGTAGGGTTAGCGGTAGTATAGTTTGTACGGGGAGCAGGTGCAGGGTTAGGGGTAGTATAGTGTGTACGGGGAGCGGGTGTAGGGTTAGCGGTAGTATAGTGTGTGTGGGGAGCAGGTGCAGGGTTAGCGGTAGTATAGTGTGTGCGGGGAGCAGGTGCACGGTTAACGGTAGTATAGTGTGCGCGGGGAGCAGGTGCAGGGTTAGCGGTAGTATAGTGTGTGCGGGTGTAGGGTTAGCGGTAGTATAGTGTGTACGGGGAGCAGGTGCAGGGTTAGGGGTAGTATAGTGTGTACGGGGAGCGGGTGTAGGGTTAGCGGTAGTATAGTGTGTGCGGGTGTAGGGTTAGCGGTAGTATAGTGTGTACGGGGAGCAGGTGCAGGGTTAGCGGTAGACGGTAGTATAGTGTGTGCGGGGAGCAGGTGCAGGGTTAGCGGTAGTATAGTGTGTGCGGGGAGCAGGTGCAGGGCTAGCGGTAGTATAGTGTGTACGGGGAGCGGGTGCAGGGTTAGCGGTAGTATAGTGTGTGTGTGTGGGTGCAGGGTTAGGGGTAGTATAGTGTGTGCGGGTGTAGGATTAGCTGTAGTATAGTGGGCGCAGGGTTAGGGGTAGTATAGAGTGTGCGGGGAGCGGGTGCGGGGTTAGCGGTAGTATAGTGTGTACGGGGAGCGGGTGTAGGGTTAGCGGTAGTATAGTGTGTGCGGGTGTAGGGTTAGCGGTAGTATAGTGTGTGCGGGGAGCGGGTGTAGGGTTAGCGGTAGTATAGTGAGTGCAGGTGTATGGTTAGCAGTAGTGTAGTGTGTGCGGGTGTAGGGTTAGCGGTAGTATAGTGGGTGCAGGGTTAGGGATAGTATAGTGTGTGCGGGTGTAGGATTAGCGGTAGTATAGTGAGTGCAGGGGGTTAGGGGTAGTATAGTGTGTGCGGGGAGCGGGTGTAGGGTTAGCGGTAGTATAGTGTGTGCGGGGAGCGGGTGTAGGGTTAGCGGTAGTATAGTGAGTGCGGGTGCAGGGTTAGCAGTAGTGTAGTATGTGCGGGTGTAGTGTTAGCGGTAGTATAGTGGGTGCAGGGTTACGGGTAGTGTAGTGTGTCTGTGTGTAGGATTAGCGGTAGTATAGTGGGTGCAGGGTTAGGGGTAGTATAGTGTGTGCGGGGAGCGGGTGCAGCGTTAGGGGTAGTATAGTGTGTGCGGGTGTAGGGTTAGCGGTAGTATAGTGTGTGCGGGGAGCGGGTGTAGGGTTAGCGGTAGTATAGTGAGTGCGGGTGCAGGGTTAGCAGTAGTGTAGTGTGTGCGGGTGTAGGGTTAGCGGTAGTATAGTGGGTGCAGGGTTACGGGTAGTATAGTGTGTCTGTGTGTAGGATTAGCGGTAATATAGTGGGTGCAGGGTTAGGGGTAGTATAGTGTGTGCGGGGAGCGGGTGCAGGGTTAGGGGTAGATAGTGTGTGCGGGGAGCGGGTGCAGGGTTAGCGGTAGTACAGTGTGTGCGGGGAGCGGGTGTAGGGTTAGCGGTAGTATATTGTGTGCGGGGAGCAGGTGCAGGGATAGCGGTAGTATAGTGTGTGCGGGGAGCGGGTGTAGGGTTAGCGGTAGTATATTGTGTGCGGGGAGCAGGTGCAGGGTTAGTGGTAGTATAGTGGGTGCGGGGAGCGGGTGCAGGGTTAGCGGTAGTATAGTGTGTGCGGAGAGCGGGTGTTGGATTAGCGGTAGTATAGTGGGTGCAGGGTTAGGGGTAGTATAGTGTGTGCAGGTGGCGGGTGCAGGGCTAGCGGTAGTATAGTGTGTGCAGGTGGCGGGTGCAGGGCTAGCGGTAGTATAGTGTGTGCAGGTGGTGGGTGCAGGGTTAGCGGTAGTATAGTGTGTGCGGGGAGCAGGTGCAGGGTTAGCGGTAGTATGTTGTGTGCGGGAGCGGGTGCATGGTTAACGGTAGTATGTTGTGTGCGGGGAGCGGGTGCATGGTTAACGGTAGTATATTGTGTGCGGAGAGCGGTTGCTGGGCGGTAGTATAGTGTGTACGGGGAGCGGGTGCAGGGTTAGCGGTAGTATAGTGTGTGTGGGTGCAGGGTTAGGGGTAGTATAGTGTGTGCGGGTGTAGGATTAGCGGTAGTATAGTGGGCGCAGGGTTAGGGGTAGTATAGAGTGTGCGGGGAGCGGGTGCGGGGTTAGCGGTAGTATAGTGTGTACGGGGAGCGGGTGTAGGGTTAGCGGTAGTATAGTGTGTGCGGGTGCAGGGTTAGCGGTAGTATAGTGTGTGCGGGTGTAGGGTTAGCGGTAGTATAGTGTGTGCGGGGAGCGGGTGTAGGGTTAGCGGTAGTATAGTGAGTGCAGGTGTAGGGTTAGCAGTAGTGTAGTGTGTGCGGGTGTAGGGTTAGCGGTAGTATAGTGGGTGCAGGGTTAGGGATAGTATAGTGTGTGCGGGTGTAGGATTAGCGGTAGTATAGTGGGTGCAGGGGGTTAGGGGTAGTATAGTGTGTGCGGGGAGCGGGTGTAGGGTTAGCGGTAGTATAGTGTGTGCGGGGAGCGGGTGTAGGGTTAGCGGTAGTATAGTGAGTGCGGGTGCAGGGTTAGCAGTAGTGTAGTATGTGCGGGTGTAGGGTTAGCGGTAGTATAGTGGGTGCAGGGTTACGGGTAGTATAGTGTGTCTGTGTGTAGGATTAGCTGTAGTATAGTGGGTGCAGGGTTAGGGGTAGTATAGTGTGTGCGGGGAGCAAGTGCTGCGTTAGGGGTAGTATAGTGTGTGCGGGTGTAGGGTTAGCGGTAGTATAGTGTATGCGGGGAGCGGGTGTAGGGTTAGCGGTAGTATAGTGTGTGCGGGGAGCGGGTGTAGGGTTAGCGGTAGTATAGTGAGTGCGGGTGCAGGGTTAGCAGTAGTGTAGTGTGTGCGGGTGTAGGGTTAATGGTAGTATAGTGGGTGCAGGGTTACGGGTAGTATAGTGTGTCTGTGTGTAGGATTAGCGGTAGTATAGTGGGTGCAGGGTTAGGGGTAGTTTAGTGTGTGCGGGGAGCGGGTGCAGGGTTAGGGGTAGATAGTGTGTGCGGGGAGCGGGTGCAGGGTTAGTGGTAGTACAGTGTGTGCGGGGAGCAGGTGTAGGGTTAGCGGTAGTATAGTGTGTGCGGGGAGCGGGTGTAGGGTAAGCGGTAGTATATTGTGTGCGGGGAGCAGGTGCAGGGTTAGCGGTAGTATAGTGTGTACGGGGAGCAGGTGCAGGGTTAGCGGTAGTATAGTGTGTGCGGGTGCAGGGTTAGCGGTAGTATAGTGTGTGCGGGTGTAGGGTTAGCGGTAGTATAGTGTGTGCGGGGAGCGGGTGTAGGGTTAGCGGTAGTATAGTGAGTGCAGGTGTAGGGTTAGCAGTAGTGTAGTGTGTGCGGGTGTAGGGTTAGCGGTAGTATAGTGGGTGCAGGGTTAGGGATAGTATAGTGTGTGCGGGTGTAGGATTAGCGGTAGTATAGTGGGTGCAGGGGGTTAGGGGTAGTATAGTGTGTGCGGGGAGCGGGTGTAGGGTTAGCGGTAGTATAGTGTGTGCGGGGAGCGGGTGTAGGGTTAGCGGTAGTATAGTGAGTGCGGGTGCAGGGTTAGCAGTAGTGTAGTATGTGCGGGTGTAGGGTTAGCGGTAGTATAGTGGGTGCAGGGTTACGGGTAGTATAGTGTGTCTGTGTGTAGGATTAGCTGTAGTATAGTGGGTGCAGGGTTAGGGGTAGTATAGTGTGTGCTGGGAGCAAGTGCTGCGTTAGGGGTAGTATAGTGTGTGCGGGTGTAGGGTTAGCGGTAGTATAGTGTATGCGGGGAGCGGGTGTAGGGTTAGCGGTAGTATAGTGTGTGCGGGGAGCGGGTGTAGGGTTAGCGGTAGTATAGTGAGTGCGGGTGCAGGGTTAGCAGTAGTGTAGTGTGTGCGGGTGTAGGGTTAATGGTAGTATAGTGGGTGCAGGGTTACGGGTAGTATAGTGTGTCTGTGTGTAGGATTAGCGGTAGTATAGTGGGTGCAGGGTTAGGGGTAGTATAGTGTGTGCGGGGAGCGGGTGCAGGGTTAGGGGTAGATAGTGTGTGCGGGGAGCGGGTGCAGGGTTAGTGGTAGTACAGTGTGTGCGGGGAGCAGGTGTAGGGTTAGCGGTAGTATATTGTGTGCGGGGAGCCGGTGCAGGGTTAGCGGTAGTATAGTGTGTGCGGGGAGCGGGTGTAGGGTAAGCGGTAGTATATTGTGTGCGGGGAGCAGGTGCAGGGTTAGCGGTAGTATAGTGTGTACGGGGAGCAGGTGCAGGGTTAGGGGTAGTATAGTGTGTGCGGGGAGCAGGTGCAGGGTTAGCGGTAGTATAGTGTGTACGGCGAGCAGGTGCAGGGTTAGGGGTAGTATAGTGTGTACGGGGAGCAGGTGCAGGGTTAGCGGTAGTATAGTGTGTACGGGGAGCAGGTGCAGGGTTAGGGGTAGTATAGTGTGTACGGGGAGCAGGTGCTGGGTTAGCGGTAGTATAGTGTGTGCGGGGAGCGGGTGCAGGGTTAAGGGTGATATAGTGTGTGCGGGGAGCAGGTGCAGGGTTAGCGGTAGTATAGTGTGTGTGGGGAGAGGGTGCAGGGTTAGCGGTAGTATAGTGTGTGCGGGTGCAGGGTTAGGTGTAGTATAGTGTGTGCGGGTGTAGGATTAGCGGTAGTATAGTGGGTGCAGGGTTAGGGGTAGTTTAGTGTGCGCGGGGTGCAGGTGTAGGGTTAGGGGTACTATAGTGTGCGTGGGGTGCAGGGCTAGAGTTAACGGTATTATAGTGTGCGCGGGATGCAGGGGTAGGGTTAGTGGTAGTATAGTGTGTATGGGGAGCGGGTGTAGGATTAGCGGTAGTATAGTGTGTGCGGGGAGCGGGTGTAGGGTTAGCGGTAGTATAGTGTGTACGGGGAGCAGGTGCAGGGTTAGCGGTAGTATAGTGTGTGCGGGTGTAGGGTTAGCGGTAGTATAGTGTGTACAGGGAGCAGGTGCAGGGTTAGGGGTAGTATAGTGTGTGCGGGGAGCAGGTGCAGGGTTAGCGGTAGTATAGTGTGTGCGGGTGTAGGGTTAGCGGTAGTATAGTTTGTACGGGGAGCAGGTGCAGGGTTAGGGGTAGTATAGTGTGTACGGGGAGCGGGTGTAGGGTTAGCGGTAGTATAGTGTGTGTGGGGAGCAGGTGCAGGGTTAGCGGTAGTATAGTGTGTGCGGGGAGCAGGTGCAGGGTTAGCGGTAGTATAGTGTGCGCGGGGAGCAGGTGCAGGGTTAGCGGTAGTATAGTGTGTGCGGGTGTAGGGTTAGCGGTAGTATAGTGTGTACGGGGAGCAGGTGCAGGGTTAGGGGTAGTATAGTGTGTACGGGGAGCGGGTGTAGGGTTAGCGGTAGTATAGTGTGTGCGGGTGTAGGGTTAGCGGTAGTATAGTGTGTACGGGGAGCAGGTGCAGGGTTAGCGGTAGACGGTAGTATAGTGTGTGCGGGGAGCAGGTGCAGGGTTAGCGGTAGTATAGTGTGTGCGGGGAGCAGGTGCAGGGCTAGCGGTAGTATAGTGTGTACAGGGAGCGGGTGCAGGGTTAGCGGTAGTATAGTGTGTGTGTGTGGGTGCAGGGTTAGGGGTAGTATAGTGTGTGCGGGTGTAGGATTAGCTGTAGTATAGTGGGCGCAGGGTTAGGGGTAGTATAGAGTGTGCGGGGAGCGGGTGCGGGGTTAGCGGTAGTATAGTGTGTACGGGGAGCGGGTGTAGGGTTAGCGGTAGTATAGTGTGTGCGGGTGTAGGGTTAGCGGTAGTATAGTGTGTGCGGGGAGCGGGTGTAGGGTTAGCGGTAGTATAGTGAGTGCAGGTGTATGGTTAGCAGTAGTGTAGTGTGTGCGGGTGTAGGGTTAGCGGTAGTATAGTGGGTGCAGGGTTAGGGATAGTATAGTGTGTGCGGGTGTAGGATTAGCGGTAGTATAGTGAGTGCAGGGGGTTAGGGGTAGTATAGTGTGTGCGGGGAGCGGGTGTAGGGTTAGCGGTAGTATAGTGTGTGCGGGGAGCGGGTGTAGGGTTAGCGGTAGTATAGTGAGTGCGGGTGCAGGGTTAGCAGTAGTGTAGTATGTGCGGGTGTAGGGTTAGCGGTAGTATAGTGGGTGCAGGGTTACGGGTAGTGTAGTGTGTCTGTGTGTAGGATTAGCGGTAGTATAGTGGGTGCAGGGTTAGGGGTAGTATAGTGTGTGCGGGGAGCGGGTGCAGCGTTAGGGGTAGTATAGTGTGTGCGGGTGTAGGGTTAGCGGTAGTATAGTGTGTGCGGGGAGCGGGTGTAGGGTTAGCGGTAGTATAGTGAGTGCGGGTGCAGGGTTAGCAGTAGTGTAGTGTGTGCGGGTGTAGGGTTAGCGGTAGTATAGTGGGTGCAGGGTTACGGGTAGTATAGTGTGTCTGTGTGTAGGATTAGCGGTAATATAGTGGGTGCAGGGTTAGGGGTAGTATAGTGTTTGCGGGGAGCAGGTGCAGGGTTAGGGGTAGATAGTGTGTGCGGGGAGCGGGTGCAGGGTTAGCGGTAGTACAGTGTGTGCGGGGAGCGGGTGTAGGGTTAGCGGTAGTATATTGTGTGCGGAGAGCAGGTGCAGGGTTAGCGGTAGTATAGTGTGTGCGGGGAGCGGGTGTAGGGTTAGCGGTAGTATATTGTGTGCGGGGAGCAGGTGCAGGGTTAGCGGTAGTATAGTGGGTGCGGGGAGCGGGTGCAGGGTTAGCGGTAGTATAGTGTGTGCGGAGAGCGGGTGTTGGATTAGCGGTAGTATAGTGGGTGCAGGGTTAGGGGTAGTATAGTGTGTGCAGGTGGCGGGTGCAGGGCTAGCGGTAGTATAGTGTGTGCAGGTGGCGGGTGCAGGGCTAGCGGTAGTATAGTGTGTGCAGGTGGTGGGTGCAGGGTTAGCGGTAGTTTAGTGTGTGCGGGGAGCAGGTGCAGGGTTAGCGGTAGTATGTTGTGTGCGGGAGCGGGTGCATGGTTAACGGTAGTATGTTGTGTGCGGGGAGCGGGTGCATGGTTAACGGTAGTATATTGTGTGCGGAGAGCGGTTGCTGGGCGGTAGTATAGTGTGTACGGGGAGCGGGTGCAGGGTTAGCGGTAGTATAGTGTGTGTGGGTGCAGGGTTAGGGGTAGTATAGTGTGTGCGGGTGTAGGATTAGCGGTAGTAGAGTGGGCGCAGGGTTAGGGGTAGTATAGAGTGTGCGGGGAGCGGGTGCGGGGTTAGCGGTAGTATAGTGTGTACGGGGAGCGGGTGTAGGGTTAGCGGTAGTATAGTGTGTGCGGGTGCAGGGTTAGCGGTAGTATAGTGTGTGCGGGTGTAGGGTTAGCGGTAGTATAGTGTGTGCGGGGAGCGGGTGTAGGGTTAGCGGTAGTATAGTGAGTGCAGGTGTAGGGTTAGCAGTAGTGTAGTGTGTGCGGGTGTAGGGTTAGCGGTAGTATAGTGGGTGCAGGGTTACCGGTAGTATAGTGTGTCTGTGTGTAGGATTAGCTGTAGTATAGTGGGTGCAGGGTTAGGGGTAGTATAGTGTGTGCGGGGAGCAAGTGCTGCGTTAGGGGTAGTATAGTGTGTGCGGGTGTAGGATTAGCGGTAGTATAGTGGGTGCAGGGGGTTAGGGGTAGTATAGTGTGTGCGGGGAGCGGGTGTAGGGTTAGCGGTAGTATAGTGTGTGCGGGGAGCGGGTGTAGGGTTAGCGGTAGTATAGTGAGTGCGGGTGCAGGGTTAGCAGTAGTGTAGTATGTGCGGGTGTAGGGTTAGCGGTAGTATAGTGGGTGCAGGGTTACGGGTAGTATAGTGTGTCTGTGTGTAGGATTAGCTGTAGTATAGTGGGTGCAGGGTTAGGGGTAGTATAGTGTGTGCGGGGAGCAAGTGCTGCGTTAGGGGTAGTATAGTGTGTGCGGGTGTAGGGTTAGCGGTAGTATAGTGTATGCGGGGAGCGGGTGTAGGGTTAGCGGTAGTATAGTGTGTGCGGGGAGCGGGTGTAGGGTTAGTGGTAGTATAGTGAGTGCGGGTGCAGGGTTAGCAGTAGTGTAGTGTGTGCGGGTGTAGGGTTAACGGTAGTATAGTGGGTGCAGGGTTACGGGTAGTATAGTGTGTCTGTGTGTAGGATTAGCGGTAGTATAGTGGGTGCAGGGTTAGGGGTAGTATAGTGTGTGCGGGGAGCAAGTGCTGCGTTAGGGGTAGTATAGTGTGTGCGGGTGTAGGGTTAGCGGTAGTATAGTGTATGCGGGGAGCGGGTGTAGGGTTAGCGGTAGTATAGTGTGTGCGGGGAGCGGGTGTAGGGTTAGCGGTAGTATAGTGAGTGCGGGTGCAGGGTTAGCAGTAGTGTAGTGTGTGCGGGTGTAGGGTTAATGGTAGTATAGTGGGTGCAGGGTTACGGGTAGTATAGTGTGTCTGTGTGTAGGATTAGCGGTAGTATAGTGGGTGCAGGGTTAGGGGTAGTATAGTGTGTGCGGGGAGCGGGTGCAGGGTTAGGGGTAGATAGTGTGTGCGGGGAGCGGGTGCAGGGTTAGTGGTAGTACAGTGTGTGCGGGGAGCAGGTGTAGGGTTAGCGGTAGTATATTGTGTGCGGGGAGCCGGTGCAGGGTTAGCGGTAGTATAGTGTGTGCGGGGAGCGGGTGTAGGGTAAGCGGTAGTATATTGTGTGCGGGGAGCAGGTGCAGGGTTAGCGGTAGTATAGTGTGTGCGGGGAGCAGGTGCAGGGTTAGCGGTAGTATAGTGTGTGCAGGGAGCGGGTGTTGGATTAGCGGTAGTATAGTGGGTGCAGGGTTAGGGGTAGTATAGTGTGTGCAGGTGGCGGGTGCAGGGCTAGCGGTAGTATAGTGTGTGCAGGTGGCGGGTGCAGGGCTAGCGGTAGTAGAGTGTGTGCGGGGAGCGGGTGCAGGGTTAGCGGTAGTATAGTGTGTGCGGGGAGCAGGTGCAGGGTTAGCGGTAGTATGTAGTGTGCGGGGAGCGGGTGCATGGTTAACGGTAGTATGTTGTGTGCGGGGAGCAGGTGCATGGTTAACGGTAGTATATTGTGTGCGGGGAGCGGTTGCTGGGCGGTAGTATAATGTACGGGGAGCGGGTGCAGGGTTAGCGGTAGTATAGTGTGCGGGGAGCGGGTGCAGGGTTAGAAGTAGTGTAGTGTGTACGGGGAGCGGGTGCAGATTAGGGGTAGTGTAGTGTGTATGGGGAGCAGGTGCAAGATTAGGGGTAGTGTGTGTACGGGGAGCGGGTGCAGGGTTAGGGGTAGTTTAGTGTGTGCGGGGAGCGGGTGCGCAGCAATGGGCTGTGAAGCGGCTCCTTTACTGGTGCCTCAATGGCAGGGGCGTGCATTCAGCCCCGATGAATGCACGCCCCTGTCAGACACCCAGATTTGATTGGCCCAGCGGATCCAGTGCTGGATCCGCTGTCCAATCCCCCCGCCCCCAACTGCAGAAGGCGCCTAGTGTCTGAGCGGCGCAATTAAGGGAGAGACGTCATGAGTCATGACGTCTCTCCCATAGTAGAGAGGAGCCGGCGGCCGGAGACGAAGGACAGCGCAGCAAGAGCGGTAAGTATGTGTGTATTTTTTTTGTGTGTTTGCGGCGCTTCAGGGGCACTGGCACAGCCAGGGGGCACAGCAAATGGGGGCACAGCTACAGGGGGCACTGCTACAAGGGGCACATCTACAGGGGGCACTGCTACAAGGGGCACAGCAACTAGGAGTACTGCTACAAGGGGCACTGCTACAAGGGGCACGGCTACAAGGGGCACAGCTACAAGGGGCACAGCTACAGAGGGCACTGCTACAAGGGGCACAGCAACGGGGCACTGCTACAAGGGGCACATCTACAGGGGGCACGGCTACAAGGGGCACAGCTACAGGGGGCACAGCTACAGGGGGCACTGCTACAAGGGGCACAGCTACAGGGGGCACTGCTACAAGGGGCACAGCTACAGGGGGCACTGCTTCAAGGGGCACAGCAACTGGGGGCACTGCTACAAGGGGCACATCTACAGGGGGCACTGCTACAAGGGGCACAGCAACTGGTGGCACAGCAACTAGGAGCACAGCAACTGGGGTCACAACTACTGGGGGCACTGCTACTGGGCTCACAACTTTTGGGGGCACCTGCTTCATCCTCCCAGCCAGCGGCAGCACTTTCCCCTGTCTGTGCTCCAACGTCTTTCCGCATCAGTGAGTGCATAATATTCAATTCTCTCTCTCTCACTCTCTCTCTCTCTCTCTCTCTCTCTCTCTCTCTCTCTCTCTCTCTCCCTCTCTCTCCCTCCTGTGGATTACTTCGTTTGTAAATATAATTTTCATTTTTACAGGTACCCCTATTGGATTCTACATGGACAAGTGGACGTGATCGGCGTGGGATGTAGGTAAGAAATCTCTCTCTCATTTTTACAGGTACCCCTATTGGATTCTACTGGACAAGTGGACGTGATCGGCGTGGGATGTAGGTAAGAAATCTCTCATTTTTACAGGAACCACGTATTGGATTCTACTGGACAAGTGGACGCGACCAGCGTGGGATGTAGGTAAGTATGTGTGAGTGTGTAAGTGTGTTTTAATACATTTTTACTTTCACGGTGTGTGTGTTGTGACCTGATCCTGACACAACCCTTGTATTGTGTCACATACTACCTCCCCGTCCGGAGGCGAATCGGTAATGTCGATTTGAAATATTGGTGATGGGAAACGTCTGGAAACTTCAGTATGCACCCTCGGGACACTATTCTTAAAAACCACGGGTCCAAGTCCGTTCCAGGACTGACTGAAGAGTTTTTAGACGTGGTCCACTGGTGTGGGCTCCCGCAAGATAGACCCAGCGTCTTGCGGTGGATGTGGCAGAAACAGAGGATGATCTCTGCTCCTGGGATCTTGACGAGGCTGCTGACTTCTTCCCTTTTCTCCTTCCTTTACCTACTAAGAAAGGGGGAATCTGTATCTATTTTGCCGAAATGGCTGCATCCGACAATGATGCGTGATCATCCGTTGTGAGGGAACATAGGGCAAGAAGGTAGACTTACCCGCGGCCTCTGCCGAGATCAACTTAACTAGGCCTTCACCAAACCAGTCTTCACCTTCATAGGGAATAAACTCCATTTCTTCTCGGAGTCAATATCAGCATTCCATAAATGAACTCACAACGCTCTCCTAGCCGAGTCCGCCATGGAATTGGGCCGCTAACCCGAGTCCCATATCCTTTGCAGTCGCACGAAAGTATGCTGCAGTGTCCTTGATATGACCCAACGTAAGGAGTATCCTATCTCCTCCCCAGGGTATCTATAACAGATGACCAGGCAACCGACCATTTTTGAATACTACTACTCCCCCATGCGCATGTAATGGCAGGTCTAACTGACGTATGCGTGGACACATAACTAGAATATAACGCAGCTTCCTACATATGATCCACTGGCTTTGGGACAGTGCCCCGTGCAGAACAGGGGGTGACTCACACTTTATTCTATCCGCGGCGGGAAAAGAACAAACATTCGGAATCCTCCTGAGGATTTGATACCATCATGTCAGGGCTGGCCCAGACCTTATCAAACAGAGCGATTCACCACATGAGAATGAGGAATGTAACTTCAGCTTTATTATAATTTTATCTGTATGTGCATACATGTGTACAACATATACATACCTACACACACACATACATACAAAGACCACTCTATTCAGAACAGCAGGGTCCTCAGTGACGTTAATACGTCCTTCTCATACACTAATCATGTAGTAAATGCTCTTCTCTTTTTTTTTTTTTTTTGGATCATTATGGTCGACATAGGAAGCCGCATATGTGTCTGTATTAGGGAGTAGTAACTGGGCAAAATAACGACCCTGAGGTGTCTGAAGGAAATATAGCTATGAATATGCAACCTTACTATATATACACACACACATATATATATATATATATATATATAAATACACACACACAGACAGACATAGCCCTTTCTGATGTGCATTACATTCACATGCAATCTTTTTTACCCAGTCAGATATTGGTGGCGTCGCCAGGGCCACTCACATCTGTGTCCCTAATATAGTTTTCTCTTGTGAAAAACATTCATCCTCCGACCTGTTGTACCAAGTACCATCAGGAGTCGGCGGTGCCGACAGGGTCATTCCCACAGCCGTTTGTGGGAAGCACTCCACCACAGACATGCCGACACACGTGTACTAACCACCCACCGACATATAGTCGACCGATTCACAGTACATTTCTGTCAGAGAGACACAGATAAGTTTGCCATCTCATAAACCAGCGCTTACTGAACGGTTTTGAAGACTATATAATGCCCTAAACCTGCAGCACTTTTATATTGAACATATATTTCACATTTACTGCGCTCCCCTCCCCCCCCCCATTTTACACCCTGATACTGTCGGCAGTGTGAGGAAGGACAAGCGTTTCTACCAGAGAAAATGGCACTGGCTGTGTGAGCTGTGAGGGCTAAGCGCTTCAGACCCGCTATTTCTGTTAATATCTTTATACTGGCGGGAGTTAGTACAGTTCCCCTGGCACCTATGTCCCCTGTTGCCAGACTATATTGAGGTATACCTGCTGCCCCCCCTTCCCCTGCAGTGCCTCTGTGTGGGAGCATGACGTGCAGCACGGCCGCTGAGCGGGACCTCATAAGCCGTCACTGAAGTCTTCTGATCTTCTTCTACTCACCAGTCTTCTGACTTCTGGCTCTGCAAGGGGGGTGACGGCGGGCTCTGGGAATGAACCCCTAGGCGTACCTAGTGTTCCAAACCCTCAGGAGCTAATGGTGTCCTGTAGCCAAAGAAGCAGAGCCTTTAAACTCCTTAGAAGTAGGTCTGACTTTTCTCCCCTAAGTCCCACGATGCAGGGAGATTGTTGCCAGCAATCTCCCTGAAAATAAAAAACCTAACAAAGTCTTTTCCGAGAAACTCAGTAGAGCTCCTCAGTGTGCATCCAGTCTGCCTGGGCACAGATCTAAACTAGAGTCTGGAGGAGGGGCATAGAGGGAGGAGCCAGGTCACACCATTTGAAAGTCTTAAAGTGCCCATGTCTCCTGCGGATCCCGTCTATACCCCATGGTTCTTGAAGTGTCCCCAGCATCCTCTAGAACGTATGAGAAATCATAGTTTTAATAGAGGATAACCATTCAGGCTCCCTTGCTGGTATCTGCGCTAAAATACAGTGCAATCCTGATTACATGGAATGGGATCATCCTGAGAGGATATATCCTCTGCAGCATATGACAGAGTCCCTGGACATAGCTTAATGGAGACCACATACACTCCCCACACACACAGGGGAGGACAGAGTTTCACCCCCAAGAATGGCAAGAGAGACACAGAGATTGGAGCCAACCCACAAACAGTGCTTTTAAGGTATAGTGAGCCCCCCCCAACCAGCACTGACTGTGCACCTTAATAGGTTACACAGTCTTTACATAGCATCCCCCCCTTCTACAACCCCCTGGTACCGTAAGAGATAGCTGGAGTTGAATTGGAGGGGCAGCTCTCACTGACAGCGCTTTTGCAGGCAGGAAAATGGCGCTGAACGCTGCTGGGTCCGCTCTGAGAAGCTCCGCACCCTTCATGGTGCGGTCTTCTCGCTCTTCTTAAGATTATACTGGCCTGAGGAATTGTGCTAGCAGTGATCCTGGGACCCTGACAGGCTTGGAGATCAGTGTAGAGTGTAGGCGCTGGCTCAGGGCGCCCCTCACAGCGCCGCACTATGTACAGCTGAGCCCTGGAGCGCAGTTAGTACTGCGCTCCCTACCCTGTTGCCGCCATCTTCACACCGGCCCCCCGCTTGCTAGGGGGGCCGGTGACTAACTCACCACCGATCTTCTGGCTCTGTAAGGGGGTGGCGGCAAGCTGCTGGGGTGAGCAATCCCCTGTGGCGGGGAACGTTCGATCCTCCCAGGAGCTCAGTGTCCTGTCAGCGGAGATAGTGGCTCAGACCCCGCAGGGCGGACAATACTCCCTCCCCCCCCCCCTTAGTCCCAAGAAGCAGGGAGGCTGTTGCCAGCAGTGTCAATCTTACGATCAGCCGGTTCTTTTAACGTGGTAGATCCAGGGACAGGTAAAACCACCTTTTTAGACAGTCTGGAGACAGATGTGTCAACTATGGGTGGGTTTCCCATTTTTTCCTATCCTCAGGGAAGGGAAAAGCAACCAGAACCCTTTTTTGGATCTGGAATTTTCTCTGGGGTTTCCCAGGACTTTTCAAATAATGCGTTTAATTCTTTAGATGCAGGGAAGGAGAGCAAGGCTTTCTTATGGTCTGTGAAGAAAGCCTCCTCAACCTGCTCAGGTGGTGTGTCTGTAATGTGCAACACATCACTAATGGCCTCAATCGTGAGCTTCACCCCCTTTGCAAGGGATGCCGCCCCCATCAGCACAGCCCCATCACCGTCTGCCGTGTCAGAGTCGGTATCCGTGTCGACTTGCATAATCTGGGCAAGTGCACGTTTCTTTGGGTATATGCTAGGGGATTTTGAAGTAAAGGGAACAGAACCAGACCAAACTTCCATAGACTTCCTTAAAACCTGAGTTTCAGTCTCAGTATGGGCTACCCTAGTAGAAATCTGAGATAACATTCCCTTAATGGAAGCCAGCCAATGTGGCTAAGATTCAGAAGCCTGAGACATAATATTACATTCCTGGGTACATGGAATGGATTCCTCTGGAGAAGATACCTCCTCTGCAGCATAAGACACAGAGTCCTTGGACATGGGCCCTTATTTAGAGATGTTTGCTCGCTAGCTGCTTTTAGCAGCAGTGCAAACGCTAAGCCGCCACCCTCTGGGAGTGTATCTTAGCTTAGCAGAAGTGCGAACGAAAGGATCGCAGCACTGCTACAAAAAAAAGATTGTGCAGTTTCAGAGTAGCTCCAGACCTACTCCTACCTTACGATCACTTCAGACTAATTAGTTCCTGTTTTGATGTCACAAACACGCCCTGCGTTCGGCCAAGCCACTCCCCCGTTTCCCCAGACACTCCTGCGTTTTTATCTGGCACGCCTGCGTTTTTTTCACACACTCCCCGAAAACGGTCAGTTACCACTAGAGATGAGCGGGTTCGGTTCCTCGGAATCCGAACCCGCCCGAACTTCAGTTTTTTTTACACAGGGCCGAGCGACTCGGATCTTCCCGCCTTGCTCGGTTAATCCGAGCGCGCCCGAACGTCATCATCCCGCTGTCGGATTCTCGGGAGGCTCGGATTCTATCGCGAGACTCGGATTCTATATAAGGAGCCGCGCGTCGCCGCCATTTTCACACGTGCATTGAGATTCATAGGGAGAGGACGTGGCTGGCGTCCTCTCCGTTTATAGAGAAGAGAGTGAGACAGTAGAGAGAGACACAGTAGTAATTTTGGGGAGCATTAGGAGGAGTACTAGTAGTTACTTGCTGAAGTGATAGATAGTGTGACTGTATTATCTGACTTGTGGGGGAGACACTGACAGTGGGGAGCAGTTAGAGTCTGAGAGCAGGACTCAGGAGTACATATAACGTACAGTGCACACTTTTGCTGCCAGAGTGCCACACTGCCATTGTGACCACACTGACCACCAGTATAATATATATTGTGATTGTCTGCTTAGGAGTACTACTTGCAAGTTGCTGATAGTGTGACCAGTGACCTGACCACCAGTTTAATAATCACCACCAGTGAGTTTAATATATATATATATATATATAATTGTATATAATATATATATAATATTGTATACCACCTACCCGTGTTTTTTTTTTTTCTTTCTTCTTTATACATACTACTATAGTAGCTTACTGTAGCAGTCTGCGGTGCTGCTGAGCTGACAGTGTCCAGCAGGTCCGTCATCAGTCATTACATAATAAATATATATACCTGTCCGGCTGCAGTACTAGTGATATTATATATATATATATATTGATTTCATCTCATTATCATCCAGTCTATATTAGCAGCAGACACAGTACGGTAGTCCACGGCTGTAGCTACCTCTGTGTCGGCAGTCGCTCGTCCATCCATAATTGTATACCACCTACCCGTGGTTTTTTTTTTTTCTTTCTTCTTTATACATACTACTATAGTAGCTTACTGTAGCAGTCTGCGGTGCTGCTGAGCTGACAGTGTCCAGCAGGTCCGTCATCAGTCATTACATAATAAATATATCTACCTGTCCGGCTGCAGTACTAGTGTGATATAATATATATTGATTTCATCTCATTATCATCCAGTCTATATTAGCAGCAGACACAGTACGGTAGTCCACGGCTGTAGCTACCTCTGTGTCGGCAGTCGCTCGTCCATCCATAATTGTATACCACCTACCCGTGGTTTTTTTTTTCTTTCTTCTTTATACATACTACTATAGTAGCTTACTGTAGCAGTCTGCGGTGCTGCTGAGCTGACAGTGTCCAGCAGGTCCGTCATCAGTCATTACATAATAAATATATCTACCTGACCGGCTGCAGTACTAGTGATATTATATATATATATATATTGATTTCATCTCATTATCACCCAGTCTATATTAGCAGCAGACACAGTACGGTAGTCCACGGCTGTAGCTACCTCTGTGTCTTTTAGTTGTGCCTATTAAAATATGGAGAACAAAAATGTTGAGGTTCCAAAATTAGGGAAAGATCAAGATCCACTTCCACCTCGTGCTGAAGCTGCTGCCACTAGTCATGGCCGAGACGATGAAATGCCAGCAACGTCATCTGCCAAGGCCGATGCCCAATGTCATAGTACAGAGCATGTAAAATCCAAAACACCAAATATCAGTAAAAAAAGGACTCCAAAATCTAAAATAAAATTGTCGGAGGAGAAGCGTAAACTTGTCAATATGCCATTTACCACATGGAGTGGCAAGGAACGGCTGAGGCCCTGGCCTATGTTCATGGCTAGTGGTTCAGCTTCACATGATGATGGAAGCACTCAGCCTCTCGCTAGAAAACTGAAAAGACTCAAGCTGGCAAAAGCACCGCAAAGAACTGTGCGTTCTTCGAAATCCCAAATCCACAAGGAGAGTCCAATTGTGTCGGTTGCGATGCCTGACCTTCCCAACACTGGACGTGAAGAGCATGCGCCTTCCACCATTTGCACGCCCCCTGCAAGTGCTGGAAGGAGCACCCGCAGTCCAGTTCCTGATAGTCAGATTGAAGATGTCAGTGTTGAAGTACACCAGGATGAGGAGGATATGGGTGTTGCTGGCGCTGGGGAGGAAATTGACAAGGAGGATTCTGATGGTGAGGTGGTTTGTTTAAGTCAGGCACCCGGGGAGACACCTGTTGTCCGTGGGAGGAATAGGGCCGTTGACATGCCTGGTGAAAATACCAAAAAAATCAGCTCTTCGGTGTGGAAGTATTTCACCAGAAATGCGGACAACATTTGTCAAGCCGTGTGTTGCCTTTGTCAAGCTGTAATAAGTAGGGGTAAGGACGTTAACCACCTCGGAACATCCTCCCTTATACGTCACCTGCAGCGCATTCATAATAAGTCAGTGACAAGTTCAAAAACTTTGGGCGACAGCGGAAGCAGTCCACTGACCAGTAAATCCCTTCCTCTTGTAACCAAGCTCACGCAAACCACCCCACCAACTCCCTCAGTGTCAATTTCCTCCTTCCCCAGGAATGCCAATAGTCCTGCAGGCCATGTCACTGGCAATTCTGACGAGTCCTCTCCTGCCTGGGATTCCTCCGATGCATCCTTGCGTGTAACGCCTACTGCTGCTGGCGCTGCTGTTGTTGCTGCTGGGAGTCGATGGTCATCCCAGAGGGGAAGTCGTAAGCCCACTTTTACTACTTCCACCAAGCAATTGACTGTTCAACAGTCCTTTGCGAGGAAGATGAAATATCACAGCAGTCATCCTGTTGCAAAGCGGATAACTGAGGCCTTGACAACTATGTTGGTGTTAGACGTGCGTCCGGTATCCGCCGTTAGTTCACAGGGAACTAGACAATTTCTTGAGGTAGTGTGCCCCCGTTACCAAATACCATCTAGGTTCCACTTCTCTAGGCAGGCGATACCGAGAATGTACACGGACATCAGAAAAAGACTCACCAGTGTCCTAAAAAATGCAGTTGTACCCAATGTCCACTTAACCACGGACATGTGGACAAGTAGAGCAGGGCAGGGTCAGGACTATATGACTGTGACAGCCCACTGGGTAGATGTATGGACTCCCGCCGCAAGAACAGCAGCGGCGGCACCAGTAGCAGCATCTCGCAAACGCCAACTCTTTCCTAGGCAGGCTACGCTTTGTATCACCAGTTTCCAGAATACGCACACAGCTGAAAACCTCTTACGGCAACTGAGGAAGATCATCGCGGAATGGCTTACCCCAATTGGACTCTCCTGTGGATTTGTGGCATCGGACAACGCCAGCAATATTGTGTGTGCAGTAAATATGGGCAAATTCCAGCACGTCCCATGTTTTGCACATACCTTGAATTTGGTGGTGCAGAATTTTTAAAAAAATGACAGGGGCGTGCAAGAGATGCTGTCGGTGGCCAGAAGAATTGCGGGACACTTTCGGCGTACAGGCACCACGTACAGAAGACTGGAGCACCACCAAAAACGCCTGAACCTGCCCTGCCATCATCTGAAGCAAGAAGTGGTAACGAGGTGGAATTCAACCCTCTATATGCTTCAGAGGTTGGAGGAGCAGCAAAAGGCCATTCAAGCCTATACAATTGAGCACGATATAGGAGGTGGAATGTACCTGTCTCAAGCGCAGTGGAGAATGATTTCAACGTTGTGCAAGGTTCTGCAACCTTTTGAACTTGCCACACGTGAAGTCAGTTCAGACACTGCCAGCCTGAGTCAGGTCATTCCCCTCATCAGGCTTTTGCAGAAGAAGCTGGAGGCATTGAAGGAGGAGCTAAAAGGGAGCGATTCCGCTAGGCATGTGGGACTTGTGGATGGAGCCCTTAATTCGCTTAACAAGGATTCACGGGTGGTCAATCTGTTGAAATCAGAGCACTACATTTTGGCCACCGTGCTCGATCCTAGATTTAAAACCTACCTTGGATCTCTCTTTCCGGCAGACACAAGTCTGCTGGGGTTCAAAGACCTGCTGGTGAGAAAATTGTCAAGTCAAGCGGAACGCGACCTGTCAACATCTCCTCCTTCACATTCTCCCGCAACTGGGGGTGCGAGGAAAAGGCTCAGAATTCCGAGCCCACCCGCTGGCGGTGATGCAGGGCAGTCTGGAGCGACTGCTGATGCTGACATCTGGTCCGGACTGAAGGACCTGACAACGATTACGGACATGTCGTCTACTGTCACTGCATATGATTCTCTCACCATTGAAAGAATGGTGGAGGATTATATGAGTGACCGCATCCAAGTAGGCACGTCAGACAGTCCGTACTTATACTGGCAGGAAAAAGAGGCAATTTGGAGGCCCTTGCACAAACTGGCTTTATTCTACCTAAGTTGCCCTCCCACAAGTGTGTACTCCGAAAGAGTGTTTAGTGCCGCCGCTCACCTTGTCAGCAATCGGCGTACGAGGTTACTTCCAGAAAATGTGGAGAAGATGATGTTCATTAAAATGAATTATAATCAATTCCTCCGTGGAGACATTGACCAGCAGCAATTGCCTCCACAAAGTACACAGGGAGCTGAGATGGTGGATTCCAGTGGGGACGAATTGATAATCTGTGAGGAGCGGGATGTACACGGTGATATATCGGAGGATGATGATGAGGTGGACATCTTGCCTCTGTAGAGCCAGTTTGTGCAAGGAGAGATTAATTGCTTCTTTTTCGGTGGGGGTCCAAACCAACCCGTCATTTCAGTCACAGTCGTGTGGCAGACCCTGTCACTGAAATGATGGGTTGGTTAAAGTGTGCATGTCCTGTTTATACAACATAAGGGTGGGTGGGAGGGCCCAAGGACAATTCCATCTTGCACCTCTTTTTTCTTTCATTTTTCTTTGCGTCATGTGCTGTTTGGGGAGTGTTTTTTGGAAGGGCCATCCTGCGTGACACTGCAGTGCCACTCCTAGATGGGACAGGTGTTTGTGTCGGCCACTAGGGTCGCTTATCTTACTCACACAGCTACCTCATTGCGCCTCTTTTTTTCTTCTTTGCGTCATGTGCTGTTTGGGGAGTGTTTTTTGGAAGGGCCATCCTGCGTGACACTGCAGTGCCACTCCTAGATGGGCCAGGTGTTTGTGTCGGCCACTAGGGTCGCTTAGCTTACTCACACAGCTACCTCATTGCGCCTCTTTTTTTCTTCTTTGCGTCATGTGCTGTTTGGGGAGTGTTTTTTGGAAGGGCCATCCTGCGTGACACTGCAGTGCCACTCCTAGATGGGCCAGGTGTTTGTGTCGGCCACTAGGGTCGCTTAGCTTACTCACACAGCTACCTCATAGCGCCTCTTTTTTTCTTCTTTGCGTCATGTGCTGTTTGGGGAGTGTTTTTTGGAAGGGCCATCCTGCGTGACACTGCAGTGCCACTCCTAGATGGGCCAGGTGTTTGTGTCGGCCACTAGGGTCGCTTATCTTACTCACACAGCTACCTCATTGCGCCTCTTTTTTTCTTCTTTGCGTCATGTGCTGTTTGGGGAGTGTTTTTTGGAAGGGCCATCCTGCGTGACACTGCAGTGCCACTCCTAGATGGGCCAGGTGTTTGTGTCGGCCACTAGGGTCGCTTATCTTACTCACACAGCTACCTCATTGCGCCTCTTTTTTTCTTCTTTGCGTCATGTGCTGTTTGGGGAGTGTTTTTTGGAAGGGCCATCCTGCGTGACACTGCAGTGCCACTCCTAGATGGGCCAGGTGTTTGTGTCGGCCACTAGGGTCGCTTAGCTTACTCACACAGCTACCTCATTGCGCCTCTTTTTTTCCTCTTTGCGTCATGTGCTGTTTGGGGAGTGTTTTTTGGAAGGGCCATCCTGCGTGACACTGCAGTGCCACTCCTAGATGGGCCAGGTGTTTGTGTCGGCCACTCGGGTCGCTTAGCTTACTCACACAGCTACCTCATTGCGCCTCTTTTTTTCTTTGCGTCATGTGCTGTTTGGGGAGTGTTTTTTGGAAGGGCCATCCTGCGTGACACTGCAGTGCCACTCCTAGATGGGCCAGGTGTTTGTGTCGGCCACTAGGGTCGCTTAGCTTAGTCATCCAGCGACCTCGGTGCAAATTTTAGGACTAAAAATAATATTGTGAGGTGTGAGGTATTCAGAATTGACTGAAAATGAGTGGAAATTATGGTTTTTGAGGTTAATAATACTTTGGGATCAAAATGACCCCCAAATTCTATGATTTAAGCTGTTTTTTAGGGTTTTTTGAAAAAAACACCCGAATCCAAAACACACCCGAATCCGACAAAAAAAATTCGGTGAGGTTTTGCCAAAACGCGGTCGAACCCAAAACACGGCCGCGGAACCGAACCCAAAACCAAAACACAAAACCCGAAAAATTTCAAGTGCACATCCCTAGTTACCACCCAGAAACACCCACTTACTGTCAATCATTCTGCGGCCAGCAGTGCGACTGAAAAGCGTCGCTAGAGCTTGTGTGAAACTGCATCGGCTTTTGTGAAAGTACGTCGCGCATGCGCAAAAGTGACGATTTTAGCCTGATCGCTGCGCTGCGAACGGCAGCTAGCGATCAACTTGGAATGACCCCCATGGTTAGGTGAGAATTTGCATACACACACACACAGGAAAATGTCAGTCCCCCCTCCCCCAAGTACCTTCAGAGACAGACAGAGTTTGGAGCCAGCACACACAGCGCCCCAGAGACAGTTATATAAGAACTGCCTGGCGCTGACTGTGTACCCTTTGTAGACTACACAGCGAAATTACAGCCTCCTGCCCTTCTACAACCCCCTGGTACCACACAGGATAGCTGGTGTCGTGTGGAGGGACAGCGCTCCCTGTCAGCGTAACTGGGAGTGGATCTGCAGGGAGAAAATGGCGATGGTGTGCTGCTGGGTCTGCTCTGAGAAGCTCCGCCCCCAAACATGGCACGTCTTCCCACACTATTTGAAATTTTATACTGGCCTGAGGTATTATGCTAGCAGCGTTTACCGGAGTCCCTGATAGCCTGAGTGACCAGTGTAAGGGTATTTGCGCTGGTCCAGGGCGCCCCACCTGCTGTACCGCTGAGTCTTCTGGAGCGCAGTATCAGTACTGTGCCCCTACCCTGTTGCCGCCATTCACACCAGCTCCCCGCCTGTCGGGTCGCCAGTGGCACACTCACCACCGGAATCTTCTGGCTCTGTTAGGGGGTGGCGCCATGCTGCAGGAGTGAGCAGTCGCCTCGGGCGGCTAACGATCATCACCCTCAGGAACTCAGTGTCCTTTCAGTGGATATAGTGGCCATTAACCTCTCAGGGTTGGACACTACTTCTGCCCCCCTCTCCTAAATCCCACGAAGCAGGGAGTAGCCTCCCTGTGCCTAAATTACTCTTATGAAAAAAAAAAACCTGAAGACGCTCCCCTAGCTGTGACCAGCTCCTCTGGGCACATTTTCTAAACTGGCAGGAGGGGCATAGAGGGAGGAGCCAGCCCACACTATTAAACTCTTAAAGCGCCCATGGCTCCTAGTGGACCCGTCTATACCCCATGGTACTAATGTGGACCCTAGCATCCTCTAGGACGTAAGAGAAAATAAGATTTTACTCACCGGTAAATCTATTTCTCGTAGTCCGTAGTTGATGCTGGGGACTCCATAAGGACCATGGGGAATAGACGGGCTCCGCAGGAGACTGGGCACTCTAAGAAAGATTTAGTACTACTGGTGTGCACTGGCTCCTCCCTCTATGCCCCTCCTCCAGACCTCAGTTAAGGAAACTGTGACCGGAAGAGCTGACATTACAAGGAAAGGATTTTGGAATCCAGGATAACTCATACCAGCCACACCAATCACACCGTATAACTTGTGATAAACTTACCCAGTCAACAGTATGAACAACAACAGAGCATCAGCAATGGATGCCAACATAACATAACCCTTTATTAAGCAATAACTATATACACGTATTGCAGAAAATCTGCACTTGGGACGGGCGCCCAGCATCCACTACGGACTACGAGAAATAGATTTACCGGTGAGTAAAATCTTATTTTCTCTAACGTCCTAGTGGATGCTGGGGACTCCGTAAGGACCATGGGGATTATACCAAAGCTCCCAAACGGGCGGGAGAGTGCGGATGACTCTGCAGCACCGAATGGGCAAACACAAGGTCCTCCTCAGCCAGGGAATCAAACTTGTAGAACTTAGCAAATGTGTTTGAACCCGACCAAGTAGCTGCTCGGCAAAGCTGTAATGCAGAGACCCCTAGGGCAGCCGCCCAAGAAGAGCCCACTTTCCTTGTGGAATGGGCTTTCACAGATTTTGGATGCGGCAATCCAGCCGCAGAATGATCTAGGTACAAAAAAAGGATTTTGGATCTCCTATCTACTGCGCTCTCCTAATAAACAAATATACAAAGAAAGGAATAAACCTCTACTTATCTTAGGAGGTTGGTAATTTTTTACCCTTTCTTTCACAGGTTCAACCTTCTTCTCGTTTGATTGTATTACGAGTATTATTTCAATGGTCCAACAAACACCCATGCAAGAGAAAAAATAAAACACAATCTAGTGTAATACCATCATGCAAAATCCCTTCATTGGGTGCAATATAGATCCAAAGTTTTGGATCAGTAATCAATGTGATCCACAAGAATATGTAAAATACTATTTTTTTAATAAAAAGTTCCAATCATAAAATATGCTTCAGTCACATGTTCATTACATACAATAATTTGTGAGGGTGGCTTCCTACCAGATTTGGGAATTTTGAAGCGCTTATAAAAAAGCTGTGCAGATTTTTCAGCAATCCCAGGGAAAATCAGCTTCAGTGGTCAGCACCTCATCCTCTCCTCGTCTGGTATGTCCGTCACAAATCCTCACCGTCAGCCAACGCTTTTCGATCAGATCCGCTGATCTTTGTCAAGGCATGTTCTGGTGGCCTCTTCTTCCAGCTCTTTATACCCTTATGAATTAACACTCCTAATTGCTGGGAGGAGCCACTCTCACTTACAATCAACATCAATTTCACGTATATACAGTAGTCAGATCTTATTAAAACATCAAAAAACTAGTTCATACAATAATACAATGTCCCTATATTTCCTAACAGAAGTTGATTATCGGCTAGAATTTAGTTAAAAAATGTAAAATATCGATGACCGGAAGTGTACTGTGTATATAGAATTAGCTTCCGTCGAGACTCCTCTCAAAGGTTCCATATACCGGAAAACGGAAGTCACATCCGGTCCGCTCGATGTCATTTCCTGTCACGTGACCATTCTATCACGTGATGACGGCCGACCGCGTTTATACACAGTGTTATTTCCTGGATACCTATCCGGTCACATGATCCACTGCGGCCGGAAGTTCCTTAGCGGCCATTTTTGAAAATCCAAAAGGATTTAGACAGCGCATCGCCTCATCATCAGAATAATATATATAGGAAGGGCGGAAGTGTGTATATCGCCATATTGTCTCCTGGAAAAAGAGATTTTCCTTTATTTTCATAATAAAACATTACAGAGAGTTCCTATAATCATACTTCATATTGATCCGGTTAATATGGACAAATTGGCTAGAATCCTGAACTAAAAACATTCATTAAAACATACATCAACACAATCCAATTAACTCATGATCAGTTCTAATCAAGAAACCACTTGACCTCAAAGTCCTTATTCAGGCCGCCTGGAGTTAAAGTTTTTAATGAATATATATACTGCATTTCAGTTTTTGCTAGGGATGCAGCTATATTATTGCATCTCCAGCTTCCTTTTATTTGTTTTAATGCTCCAAATACCTTTAACTGTTTAGTATCCTGACTATGAGTTTTTTTAAAATGGGATGAAAGTGCATGTGTCTCAAAACCATTCCTTATATTCCGTAGGTGTTCTGTGAATCTTGTTTTTAAGTTTCTACTGGTTCTGCCAATATAGAATAAGTCACAGCTACATCCCAAATAGTAGATCACATTTCTTGAGGTACAAGTTATGAACTCATTGATTTTATTAATCTGTCCATTTATTTCAATTTCGGTGCATTTTGCTGCACCTTTGACCTCTTTGCACATACTACATGTCCCACACCTAAAAAACACCTTTTGAGAGGGTACGAATGTTCGCTTTCGGAGGTGACATAGCGCTCCTCACCAATTTATCTTTAATATTTTTGGCTTTCCGATAAATTAATTTCGGTCTATCTGGCAGTAATTTTTCTAATAAGGGGTCACCTTTTAAAATCATCCAGTGATCCCTAAATATTCTTTCTATTTGTTTATGTTGGGTATTGTAACCCGTGATAAATGCCAAAGAGTGATCTCTATTTCCATCCAATGTGGATGTTCTTTTCGATGGGAGTAGTAAATCCTTCCTATCTATGCTTTCACATTTGGTGATAGCCTTCTCGATACTTTTGTTACTATAACCAATATTCTTAAATTTCGTAATCATTACATCAGCTTGTTCTTTATATATCTCGTTGTCTGTGCAATTTCTCTTCAATCTCTGTAGCTGACTATTAGGTATAGACTCAAGCCAATTGGCATGATGGCAGCTAGTGGTGGAAATATATGTTCCTGAGTCAGTCGATTTTATATAATTACGGGTTTTTAGTTGTCCGTTTTCTACATAAATAGTGAGATCAAGGAAATTTACACTAATATTGCTAATTTCAAATGTTAATGAGATGTTATAAGTATTCTCATTCAACTGATCACAGAATGTGGTCAAGACTGCTCTGTCACCCCTCCAGATAAAAATAATATAATCTATGTACCTAGACCAGGATACCAGGCTCGCCCCAAACCCATGAACATGTTGGCATAACTTGGGGCGAACCTGGTACCCATGGCCGTGCCCACCTTTTGCAGGTAAAAACTGTCCTTAAAGTGGAAATAATTGTTCCGCAAGATGAAATCAACACCCTTTACCAAAAAGTCACATAATTCTGACTCATAGTTACTATCCGATAGATACGTAACCACTGCCTCTATTCCTAGGTCGTGGTTGATAACCGTATACAACGAAGCAACATCTGCTGTAACTATGTAACAATCCTCATCCCATTGTATACCTTTAATGACATTCAATGCATCTCTCGTGTCTTTTAAATGTGAACGATTTTTTTGAACCAAGGGTTGGAGGTGGAAATCTATGAACTCCGACATATTGGCTGTCACCGAATTAATTCCCGACACTATGGGTCTACCGGGTGGGTTCTGTGGGTCTTTATGGACTTTCGGTAAGATGTAAATAACCGGAATGCTTGGTTCTGTTGGTATAAGGAATTGACCCTCTGTCTCACTGATGGTGCCATTATCCACATAGGTTTTAACTAATGTCGTGAGCCTGTTAGAATCCTCTTAGTTGGATCCCCTCTTAATTTCTTATACGTATATCCGTCACTAAGTTGTCTTATCACTTCATTCTCATACTTATCCATATCCATTATTACCCTTATCTGTGGGTTTTATTATGATATCCTTATTTGATTTTAATTCTTTTAAGGCCTCGTTCTCTTTTTTTGTTAGATTATAATGAACTTTCGGTGATGTAAGTGCTTCAATGTCTTTGTTTACTAGTGAGAAAAAGGTTTCTACATAATTACCCCTCATGTAAGTTGGGTTGAAGATGGACTTGGGTCTGAACACTTTTTTGAGCGGAATATCTTCCGTCAATTCCTCCTCTGTTTGCTGTCTACCAGCAAAAAACCTCTTTAATGACAATTTTCTTGCATATTTTTGGAGGTCCACATAGACCTCAAATTTGTTGAGCTTTGCTACCGGGGCAAATTTCAACCCTTTTTCAAGTAATGAAATTTCTGATTCCCCTAGTATATGCTTGCTCAAGTTGAAATTTTTTACCTTGTTTTCTATTTTTGAGGTCTCATGATCTTGCAATTCCATATTCCCTGTCCCTAAGTCCTTCCTTTTTCTTCTATTTTTCCTACGTTTAATATTCCCTCTCATCTTTTTTCTTTTATTTCCTCCCCTTTTACCCCTCTGTTTTCTGCCGACTATGTGTATTTTTGTTCTATCCTCCCATCCTCTAAAAAAGTATCGTCATTTTGAAACCGTCTAAACCGGTTCTGACGATATGGGGAATTATTAGCATCCTGTCTCTCTCTTCTGTAATAACTGGGTGCATCTTCCCTCCTCCAATTATTGAACTTATGTCTGCTGAAATTTCTTCTAGTGGGATAATGATATTGTGAATCCCGTGGTACATTACTATATGTATTCCTGGAGGGAATTCTCCCTCTACCTCTCTTCCATCCCTGTTGTACCTCCTCTCTATTATAAAATGTCCTCCTATCTCCAGACTGTGTAGTATGGGAATTTTTTTGTTGTTCTCTTCTATAATCGATCTCCCCCCTAACTGGGGGAGCAGGTTTGGTGGATTCCTTAGGGATATCCTCCACCCCTTTCTTATCCCTGTTAAATTTCCTAGATTTTTTAGTCATTAATTCTTTTTTATTCCGCTGTAATCTAGATGTAATATTCCTTTCGAATTCTTTATATTCAAGTTGTTTTGAAAAAGGCGCAATTAATGTTCTTAATAATTCAATTTCTTCCTCCACAGCTCTCAAGTCCCCTTTCCTTTCCTGTATTATTAATTCCATCAATCGGAATGAACAACCGTCAATTATTTTCTCCCATTCTCTTTTGAACTCTTCAGTGGAGTCAGAGAAGCTTCCGGTCATCGATATTTTAAATTTTTTAACTAAATTCTAGCCGATAATCAACTTCTGTTAGGAAATATAGGGACATTGTATTATTGTATGAACTAGTTTTTTGATGTTTTAATAAGATCTGACTACTGTATATACGTGAAATTGATGTTGATTGTAAGTGAGAGTGGCTCCTCCCAGCAATTAGGAGTGTTAATTCATAAGGGTATAAAGAGCTGGAAGAAGAGGCCACCAGAACATGCCTTGAATTTAGTTAAAAAATTTAAAATATCGATGACCGGAAGCTTCTCTGAGTTATTACAGAAGAGAGAGACAGGATGCTAATAATTCCCCATATCGTCAGAACCGGTTTAGACTCCGCCCTCCGCCCTCGATTGGGCATCACCTCTTTGGGAGCAGTCTGATGCCGTGCTCTCTTCATATGCAGACTTCGTGGCAACCTTCAGGTGCATCTTTGACGAACCCTCAGCCTCCTCTGATATCCTCCGGCTATGTCAGGGGACACGAACAGTCGGTCAATATCTCGTACAGTTCCAGATCCTAGCGTCCGAACTTTTCTGGAATGATGACGCTCTTTACTCAGCCCAAGAAGGGGCGTCTGTGTCTACAGCCCAAGAAGGGGCGTCTGTGTCTACAGCCCAAGAAGGGGTATCCAATGTTCAAGTTCTAGTAGGGGCATATGAGTCTTCTCAAAAAGGAGTTTCTGATCTGTCAACCCCAGGAGGGGTGCTGGAGAAAACAACCCTGGGAGAGGTGTCTGATTCGTCAACCCCAGGAGGGGTCACCGGAATTTCAGCCCCAAGGGAAGTATCCAGAGCCAAGTTCCCAGATGGAAATTTTTGTGCTACAGATGCAGTTATGAACTCCTGTTTGCCGTCTTCAGAGAGCACCACCCTGTTGGCATCCTGCATGGACCAGGTCCAGGATGGTCTAACTGAACACTCGGATATCACTCATTCCGGTTCTAACCGGATTCTGACTCCTTCAGTTCCAGCTGATTCAACTGTCTTTAGACTCAATCCGGTTCCATCCGTAGGTCCAAAGACTCCTTCGGTTCCAGCCGATTCCAATATCTCTGGACCCAATCCGGTTCCATCCGTAGGTCCAAAGACTCCTTCAGTTCCAGCTGATTCAACGGTCTCCAAACTCAATCCTGTCCTATCCGTTGGCCCAAAGTCTCCGCCGGTCTCAGCCAGTTCAAGTTTGTCTGGACTCAATCTGGTCTCGTCCATAGGTCCGGTACAGTCTCCTCTGGTTCCAGCCAGTTCAAGTTCATCAGGATTCAATCTAGATTCTTCCGTTTGTTCAGGTAAAGAATTTATAAGAAGTGTCCTGGGGCCACTCCTAAAGGAGGGGGCGCTGTCACGATCCAGGTAATTCCTTATCAGTATTTACCTTCCAAATGCCTCCTGAGACTGTCCCAGTGTTCCAAGCCTGGATTCCATCTGCACTGTCTGTGTGCAGCACGCTGCATCTCATTGTCTCAAATCTCTTCACTGTGATTCTGGCAGCTTCATGGTTAAAGCTCACATGTAAGTTACAAACAGTCTTTCCCTCCAAGTTCAAACATGGGCGCAGCCATGTTTGTTTTCATCACATGTTACTTTTCAGCCAATCAGCTGCACTCTGGTTTCTACCTAATTACCCAGCAGCTGCACTCTAGACTCTGCTTAATCAGCCAGCCAATCCCTGTTTCCCAGCTGGTATAAATATCCTGTTCCTGGGGTAGAAAGATGGTCAGTGCTTCAATTGTCTACAGTGATTCCAGTGTGCAGTTCTTCCATGGACTTTCTCTGCAGTACAGCCTGACTCTGCAGTGTCTACATTGTTCCCTGTGACTGGCAGTTACCTGAGACCGGCTTCCAGCTTCTAGCTTCCAGCGGTGCTCTGCCTGCCAGTAACCATCGGTGTTCCGCCATCGATCCCAAGTCTCCATCGGTGTTCCACCATCGATCCCAAGTCTCCATCGGTGTTCCGCCATCGATCCCCAGTAACCATCGGTGTTCCGCCATCGATCCCAAGTAACCATCGGTGTTCCGCCATCGATCCCCAGTAACCATCGGTGTTCCACCATCGATCCCAAGTCACCATCGGTGTTCCGCCATCGATCCCAAGTCTCCATCGGTGTTCCGCCATCGATCCCAAGTCTCCATCGGTGTTCCGCAATCGATTCCAAGTCACCATCGGTGTTCCGTCATCGATCCCAAGTATTTCTCTGAACTGTGTTTCCTGTTACCAGTACCAAGTCATCAGTATTCCTCTGAACTGTGTTTAATAAAACCTTTGAACTTTCCCTTGTTGTCTTGGTCACGCCTTTGGGCATCTGTGGTAAAGGTTCCCTGCATGTCTAAGAACCCTGTACTGCTTCCCAGGTACACATATACCTCAGCCCCTACAATTGAGGCTTCCCCTGGTCAGCACCAGCCCTCAGTTGTGACACCAACTTACATGAGGGGTAATTATGTAGAAACCTTTTTCTCACTAGTAAACAAAGACATTGAAGCACTTACATCACCGAAAGTTCATTATAATCTAACAAAAAAAAGAGAACGAGGCCTTAAAAGAATTAAAATCAAATAAGGATATCATAATAAAACCCACAGATAAGGGTGGGGGGGGTCGTAATAATGGATATGGATAAGTATGAGAATGAAGTGATAAGACAACTTAGTGACGGATATACGTATAAAAAATTAAGAGGGGATCCAACTAAGAGGATTCTAACAGGTCTCACGACATTAGTTAAAACCTATGTGGATAATGGCACCATCAGTGAGACAGAGGGTCAATTCCTTATACCAACAGAACCAAGCATTCCGGTTATTTACATCTTACCGAAAGTCCATAAAGACCCACAGAACCCACCCGGTAGACCCATAGTGTCGGGAATTAATTCGGTGACAGCCAATATGTCGGAGTTCATAGATTTCCACCTCCAACCCCTGGTTCAAAAAAATCGTTCACATTTAAAAGACACGAGAGATGCATTGAATGTCATTAAAGGTATACAATGGGATGAGGATTGTTACATAGTTACAGCAGATGTTGCTTCGTTGTATACGGTTATCAACCACGACCTAGGAATAGAGGCAGTGGTTACGTATCTATCGGATAGTAACTATGAGTCAGAATTATGTGACTTTTTGGTAAAGGGTGTTGATTTCATCTTGCGGAACAATTATTTCCACTTTAAGGACAGTTTTTACCTGCAAAAGGTGGGCACAGCCATGGGTACCAGGTTCGCCCCAAGTTATGCCAACATGTTCATGGGTATGTGGGAGACCCAACATGTATGGCAAAACCATCAGTTTGGGGCGAGCCTGGTATCCTGGTCAAGGTACATAGATGATATTATTTTTATCTGGAGGGGTGACAGAGCAGTCTTGACCGCATTCTGTGATCAGTTGAATGAGAATACTTATAACATCTCATTAACATTTGAAATTAGCAATATTAGTGTAAATTTCCTTGATCTCACTATTTATGTAGAAAACGGACAACTAAAAACCCGTAATTATATAAAATCGACTGACTCAGGAACATATATTTCCACCACTAGCTGCCATCATGCCAATTGGCTTGAGTCTATACCTAATAGTCAGCTACAGAGATTGAAGAGAAATTGCACAGACAACGAGATATATAAAGAACAAGCTGATGTAATGATTACGAAATTTAAGAATAGTGGTTATAGTAACAAAAGTATCGAGAAGGCTATCACCAAATGTGAAAGCATAGGTAGGAAGGATTTACTACTCCCATCGAAAAGAACATCCACATTGGATGGAAATAGAGATCACTCTTTGGCATTTATCACGGGTTACAATACCCAACATAAACAAATAGAAAGAATATTTAGGGATCACTGGATGATTTTAAAAGGTGACCCCTTATTAGAAAAATTACTGCCAGATAGACCGAAATTAATTTATCGGAAAGCCAAAAATATTAAAGATAAATTGGTGAGGAGCGCTATGTCACCTCCGAAAGCAAACATTCGTACCCTCTCAAAAGGTTTTTTTTAGGTGTGGGACATGTAGTATGTGCAAAGAGGTCAAAGGTGCAGCAAAATGCACCGAAATTGAACTAAATGGACAGATTAATAAAATCAATGAGTTCATAACTTGTACCTCAAGAAATGTGATCTACTATTTGGGATGTAGCTGTGACTTATTCTATATTGGCAGAACCAGTAGAAACTTAAAAACAAGATTCACAGAACACCTACGGAATATAAGGAATGGTGTTGAGACACATGCACTTTCATCCCATTTTAAAAAAACTCATAGTCAGGATACTAAACAGTTAAAGGCATTTGGAGCATTAAAACAAATAAAAGGAAGCTGGAGATGCAATAATATAGCTGCATCCCTAGCAAAAACTGAAATGCAGTTTATATATTCATTAAAAACTTTAACTCCGGGTGGCCTGAATAAGGACTTTGAGGTCAAGTGGTTTCTTGATTAGAACTGATCATGAGTTAATTGGATTGTGTTGATGTATGTTTTAATGAATGTTTTTAGTTCAGGATTCTAGCCAATTTGTCCATATTAACCGGATCAATATGAAGTATGATTATAGGAACTCTCTGTAATGTTTTATTATGAAAATAAAGGAAAATCTCTTTTTCCAGGAGACAATATGGCGATATACACACTTCCGCCCTTCCTATATATATTATTCTGATGATGAGGCGATGCGCTGTCTAAATCCTTTTGGATTTTCAAAAATGGCCACTAAAGAACTTCCGGCCGCAGTGGATCATGTGACCGGATAGGTATCCAGGAAATAACACTGTGTATAAACGCGGACGGCCGTCATCACGTGATAGAATGGTCACGTGACAGGAAATGACATCGAGCGGACCGGATGTGACTTCCGTTTTCCGGTATATGGAACCTTTGAGAGGAGTCTCGACGGAAGCTAATTCTATATACACAGGACACTTCCGGTCATCGATATTTTACATTTTTTAACTAAATTCTAGCCGATAATCAACTTCTGTTAGGAAATATAGGGACATTGTATTATTGTATGAACTAGTTTTTTGATGTTTTAATAAGATCTGACTACTGTATATACGTGAAATTGATGTTGATTGTAAGTGAGAGTGGCTCCTCCCAGCAATTAGGAGTGTTAATTCATAAGGGTATAAAGAGCTGGAAGAAGAGGCCACCAGAACATGCCTTGAATTTAGTTAAAAAATTTAAAATATCGATGACCGGAAGCTTCTCTGAGTTATTACAGAAGAGAGAGACAGGATGCTAATAATTCCCCATATCGTCAGAACCGGTTTAGACTCCGCCCTCCGCCCTCGATTGGGCATCACCTCTTTGGGAGCAGTCTGATGCCGTGCTCTCTTCATATGCAGACTTCGTGGCAACCTTCAGGTGCATCTTTGACGAACCCTCAGCCTCCTCTGATATCCTCCGGCTATGTCAGGGGACACGAACAGTCGGTCAATATCTCGTACAGTTCCAGATCCTAGCGTCCGAACTTTTCTGGAATGATGACGCTCTTTACTCAGCCCAAGAAGGGGCGTCTGTGTCTACAGCCCAAGAAGGGGCGTCTGTGTCTACAGCCCAAGAAGGGGTATCCAATGTTCAAGTTCTAGTAGGGGCATATGAGTCTTCTCAAAAAGGAGTTTCTGATCTGTCAACCCCAGGAGGGGTGCTGGAGAAAACAACCCTGGGAGAGGTGTCTGATTCGTCAACCCCAGGAGGGGTCACCGGAATTTCAGCCCCAAGGGAAGTATCCAGAGCCAAGTTCCCAGATGGAAATTTTTGTGCTACAGATGCAGTTATGAACTCCTGTTTGCCGTCTTCAGAGAGCACCACCCTGTTGGCATCCTGCATGGACCAGGTCCAGGATGGTCTAACTGAACACTCGGATATCACTCATTCCGGTTCTAACCGGATTCTGACTCCTTCAGTTCCAGCTGATTCAACTGTCTTTAGACTCAATCCGGTTCCATCCGTAGGTCCAAAGACTCCTTCGGTTCCAGCCGATTCCAATATCTCTGGACCCAATCCGGTTCCATCCGTAGGTCCAAAGACTCCTTCAGTTCCAGCTGATTCAACGGTCTCCAAACTCAATCCTGTCCTATCCGTTGGCCCAAAGTCTCCGCCGGTCTCAGCCAGTTCAAGTTTGTCTGGACTCAATCTGGTCTCGTCCATAGGTCCGGTACAGTCTCCTCTGGTTCCAGCCAGTTCAAGTTCATCAGGATTCAATCTAGATTCTTCCGTTTGTTCAGGTAAAGAATTTATAAGAAGTGTCCTGGGGCCACTCCTAAAGGAGGGGGCGCTGTCACGATCCAGGTAATTCCTTATCAGTATTTACCTTCCAAATGCCTCCTGAGACTGTCCCAGTGTTCCAAGCCTGGATTCCATCTGCACTGTCTGTGTGCAGCACGCTGCATCTCATTGTCTCAAATCTCTTCACTGTGATTCTGGCAGCTTCATGGTTAAAGCTCACATGTAAGTTACAAACAGTCTTTCCCTCCAAGTTCAAACATGGGCGCAGCCATGTTTGTTTTCATCACATGTTACTTTTCAGCCAATCAGCTGCACTCTGGTTTCTACCTAATTACCCAGCAGCTGCACTCTAGACTCTGCTTAATCAGCCAGCCAATCCCTGTTTCCCAGCTGGTATAAATATCCTGTTCCTGGGGTAGAAAGATGGTCAGTGCTTCAATTGTCTACAGTGATTCCAGTGTGCAGTTCTTCCATGGACTTTCTCTGCAGTACAGCCTGACTCTGCAGTGTCTACATTGTTCCCTGTGACTGGCAGTTACCTGAGACCGGCTTCCAGCTTCTAGCTTCCAGCGGTGCTCTGCCTGCCAGTAACCATCGGTGTTCCGCCATCGATCCCAAGTCTCCATCGGTGTTCCACCATCGATCCCAAGTCTCCATCGGTGTTCCGCCATCGATCCCCAGTAACCATCGGTGTTCCGCCATCGATCCCAAGTAACCATCGGTGTTCCGCCATCGATCCCCAGTAACCATCGGTGTTCCACCATCGATCCCAAGTCACCATCGGTGTTCCGCCATCGATCCCAAGTCTCCATCGGTGTTCCGCCATCGATCCCAAGTCTCCATCGGTGTTCCGCAATCGATTCCAAGTCACCATCGGTGTTCCGTCATCGATCCCAAGTATTTCTCTGAACTGTGTTTCCTGTTACCAGTACCAAGTCATCAGTATTCCTCTGAACTGTGTTTAATAAAACCTTTGAACTTTCCCTTGTTGTCTTGGTCACGCCTTTGGGCATCTGTGGTAAAGGTTCCCTGCATGTCTAAGAACCCTGTACTGCTTCCCAGGTACACATATACCTCAGCCCCTACAATTGAGGCTTCCCCTGGTCAGCACCAGCCCTCAGTTGTGACACCAACTTACATGAGGGGTAATTATGTAGAAACCTTTTTCTCACTAGTAAACAAAGACATTGAAGCACTTACATCACCGAAAGTTCATTATAATCTAACAAAAAAAAGAGAACGAGGCCTTAAAAGAATTAAAATCAAATAAGGATATCATAATAAAACCCACAGATAAGGGTGGGGGGGTCGTAATAATGGATATGGATAAGTATGAGAATGAAGTGATAAGACAACTTAGTGACGGATATACGTATAAAAAATTAAGAGGGGATCCAACTAAGAGGATTCTAACAGGTCTCACGACATTAGTTAAAACCTATGTGGATAATGGCACCATCAGTGAGACAGAGGGTCAATTCCTTATACCAACAGAACCAAGCATTCCGGTTATTTACATCTTACCGAAAGTCCATAAAGACCCACAGAACCCACCCGGTAGACCCATAGTGTCGGGAATTAATTCGGTGACAGCCAATATGTCGGAGTTCATAGATTTCCACCTCCAACCCCTGGTTCAAAAAAATCGTTCACATTTAAAAGACACGAGAGATGCATTGAATGTCATTAAAGGTATACAATGGGATGAGGATTGTTACATAGTTACAGCAGATGTTGCTTCGTTGTATACGGTTATCAACCACGACCTAGGAATAGAGGCAGTGGTTACGTATCTATCGGATAGTAACTATGAGTCAGAATTATGTGACTTTTTGGTAAAGGGTGTTGATTTCATCTTGCGGAACAATTATTTCCACTTTAAGGACAGTTTTTACCTGCAAAAGGTGGGCACAGCCATGGGTACCAGGTTCGCCCCAAGTTATGCCAACATGTTCATGGGTATGTGGGAGACCCAACATGTATGGCAAAACCATCAGTTTGGGGCGAGCCTGGTATCCTGGTCAAGGTACATAGATGATATTATTTTTATCTGGAGGGGTGACAGAGCAGTCTTGACCGCATTCTGTGATCAGTTGAATGAGAATACTTATAACATCTCATTAACATTTGAAATTAGCAATATTAGTGTAAATTTCCTTGATCTCACTATTTATGTAGAAAACGGACAACTAAAAACCCGTAATTATATAAAATCGACTGACTCAGGAACATATATTTCCACCACTAGCTGCCATCATGCCAATTGGCTTGAGTCTATACCTAATAGTCAGCTACAGAGATTGAAGAGAAATTGCACAGACAACGAGATATATAAAGAACAAGCTGATGTAATGATTACGAAATTTAAGAATAGTGGTTATAGTAACAAAAGTATCGAGAAGGCTATCACCAAATGTGAAAGCATAGGTAGGAAGGATTTACTACTCCCATCGAAAAGAACATCCACATTGGATGGAAATAGAGATCACTCTTTGGCATTTATCACGGGTTACAATACCCAACATAAACAAATAGAAAGAATATTTAGGGATCACTGGATGATTTTAAAAGGTGACCCCTTATTAGAAAAATTACTGCCAGATAGACCGAAATTAATTTATCGGAAAGCCAAAAATATTAAAGATAAATTGGTGAGGAGCGCTATGTCACCTCCGAAAGCAAACATTCGTACCCTCTCAAAAGGTTTTTTTTAGGTGTGGGACATGTAGTATGTGCAAAGAGGTCAAAGGTGCAGCAAAATGCACCGAAATTGAACTAAATGGACAGATTAATAAAATCAATGAGTTCATAACTTGTACCTCAAGAAATGTGATCTACTATTTGGGATGTAGCTGTGACTTATTCTATATTGGCAGAACCAGTAGAAACTTAAAAACAAGATTCACAGAACACCTACGGAATATAAGGAATGGTGTTGAGACACATGCACTTTCATCCCATTTTAAAAAAACTCATAGTCAGGATACTAAACAGTTAAAGGCATTTGGAGCATTAAAACAAATAAAAGGAAGCTGGAGATGCAATAATATAGCTGCATCCCTAGCAAAAACTGAAATGCAGTTTATATATTCATTAAAAACTTTAACTCCGGGTGGCCTGAATAAGGACTTTGAGGTCAAGTGGTTTCTTGATTAGAACTGATCATGAGTTAATTGGATTGTGTTGATGTATGTTTTAATGAATGTTTTTAGTTCAGGATTCTAGCCAATTTGTCCATATTAACCGGATCAATATGAAGTATGATTATAGGAACTCTCTGTAATGTTTTATTATGAAAATAAAGGAAAATCTCTTTTTCCAGGAGACAATATGGCGATATACACACTTCCGCCCTTCCTATATATATTATTCTGATGATGAGGCGATGCGCTGTCTAAATCCTTTTGGATTTTCAAAAATGGCCACTAAAGAACTTCCGGCCGCAGTGGATCATGTGACCGGATAGGTATCCAGGAAATAACACTGTGTATAAACGCGGACGGCCGTCATCACGTGATAGAATGGTCACGTGACAGGAAATGACATCGAGCGGACCGGATGTGACTTCCGTTTTCCGGTATATGGAACCTTTGAGAGGAGTCTCGACGGAAGCTAATTCTATATACACAGGACACTTCCGGTCATCGATATTTTACATTTTTTAACTAAATTCTAGCCGATAATCAACTTCTGTTAGGAAATATAGGGACATTGTATTATTGTATGAACTAGTTTTTTGATGTTTTAATAAGATCTGACTACTGTATATACGTGAAATTGATGTTGATTGTAAGTGAGAGTGGCTCCTCCCAGCAATTAGGAGTGTTAATTCATAAGGGTATAAAGAGCTGGAAGAAGAGGCCACCAGAACATGCCTTGAATTTAGTTAAAAAATTTAAAATATCGATGACCGGAAGCTTCTCTGAGTTATTACAGAAGAGAGAGACAGGATGCTAATAATTCCCCATATCGTCAGAGCCGGTTTAGACTCCGCCCTCCGCCCTCGATTGGGCATCACCTCTTTGGGAGCAGTCTGATGCCGTGCTCTCTTCATATGCAGACTTCGTGGCAACCTTCAGGTGCATCTTTGACGAACCCTCAGCCTCCTCTGATATCCTCCGGCTATGTCAGGGGACACGAACAGTCGGTCAATATCTCGTACAGTTCCAGATCCTAGCGTCCGAACTTTTCTGGAATGATGACACTCTTTACTCAGCCCAAAAAGGGGCGTCTGTGTCTACAGCCCAAGAAGGGGCGTCTGTGTCTACAGCCCAAGAAGGGGTATCCAATGTTCAAGTTCTAGTAGGGGCATATGAGTCTTCTCAAAAAGGAGTTTCTGATCTGTCAACCCCAGGAGGGGTGCTGGAGAAAACAACCCTGGGAGAGGTGTCTGATTCGTCAACCCCAGGAGGGGTCACCGGAATTTCAGCCCCAAGGGAAGTATCCAGAGCCAAGTTCCCAGATGGAAATTTTTGTGCTACAGATGCAGTTATGAACTCCTGTTTGCCGTCTTCAGAGAGCACCACCCTGTTGGCATCCTGCATGGACCAGGTCCAGGATGGTCTAACTGAACACTCGGATATCACTCATTCCGGTTCTAACCGGATTCTGACTCCTTCAGTTCCAGCTGATTCAACTGTCTTTAGACTCAATCCGGTTCCATCCGTAGGTCCAAAGACTCCTTCGGTTCCAGCCGATTCCAATATCTCTGGACCCAATCCGGTTCCATCCGTAGGTCCAAAGACTCCTTCAGTTCCAGCTGATTCAACGGTCTCCAACCTCCTAAGATAAGTAGAGGTTTATTCCTTTCTTTGTATATTTGTTTATTAGGAGAGCGCAGTAGATAGGAGATCCAAATTCCTTTTTTTGTACCTAGACAATTCGATTGGGGTGAGGGTAACACCCCTGTTTTGGATTTCCATTCTCCTGCTGCTTAGTAAGCACATTTTCATACAGGTGTATCTCCAACTCTTTGTATCAGCCGCAGAATGAGCCTGCTGAATCGTGCTACAGATCCAGCGAGCAATAGTTTGCTTTGAAGGCAGGAGCACCCTGCTTGTTGGATGCATACAGGATAAACAGCGAGTCAGTCTTCCTGACTCCAGCCATCCTGGCTACATAGATCTTCAAAGCCCTGACTACATCAAGCAACTTGGAATCCTCCAAGTCACGAGTAGCCACAGGCACCACAATAGGTTGGTTCAAATGAAAAGATGACACCACCTTCGGCAGAAATTGCGGACGAGTCCGTAATTCTGCCCTGTCCATATGGAAAACCAGATAGGGGCTTTTACATGACAAAGCCGCCAATTCTGACACACGCCTAGCCGAAGCTAAGGCCAATAGCATGACCACCTTCCACGTGAGATACTTTAGCTCCACGGTCTTAAGTGGCTCAAACCAGTGGGATTTCAGGAAACCCAACACCACGTTGAGATCCCAAGGTGCCACTGGTGGCACAAAAGGGGGTTGAATATGCAGCACTCCCTTAACAAACGTCTGAACTTCAGGAAGAGAAGCCAGTTCCTTTTGAAAAAAAATGGATAGGGCCGAAATCTGGACCTTTATGGACCCCAACTTCAGGCCCATAGTCACTCCAGACTGTAGGAAGTGCAGGAACCGGCCCAGCTGGAATTCCTCTGTAGGGGCCTTCCTGGCCTCACACCAGGCAACATATTTTCGCCATATACGGTGATAGTGTTTTGCTGTCACGTCCTTCCTAGCCTTTATCAGCGTAGGAATAACTTCATCCGGAATACCTTTTTCCGCTAGGATCCTGAGTTCAACCGCCATGCCGTCAAACGCAGCCGCGGTAAGTCTTGGAACAGACAGGGCCCCTGTTGCAACAGGTCCGGTCTGAGAGGCAGAGGCCATGGGTCCTCTGTGAGCATTTCTTGCAATTCCGGGTACCAAGTCCTTCTTGGCCAATCCGGAACAATAAGTATTGTTCTCACTCCTCTTTTTCTTACGATTCTCAGCACCTTGGGTATGAGAGGAAGAGTAGGAAACACATAGACCGACTGGAACACCCACGGTGTTACCAGGGCGTCCACAGCTATCGCCTGAGGGTCTCTTGACCTGGCGCAATACCTTTGTAGCTTTTTGTTGAGACGGGACGCCATCATGTCCACCTGTGGCAGTTCCCATCGATTTGTAATCTGAGTGAAGACTTCGTGATGAAGTCCCCACTCTCCCGGGTGGAGGTCGTGCCTGCTGAGGAAGTCTGCTTCCCAGTTGTCCACTCCCGGAATGAACACTGCTGACAGTGCTTGCACGTGATTCTCCGCCCAACGAAGAATCCTGGAGGCTTCCGCCATCGCCACTCTGCTTCTTGTGCCGCCCCGACGGTTTACATGAGCCACTGCGGTGATGTTGTCTGACTGAATCAGCACCGGTTGGTTGCGAAGAAGAGGCTCCGCTTGACTCAGGGCGTTGTATATGGCCCGTAGTTCCAGGATATTTATGTGCAGACAAGACTCCTGACTTGTCCACAACCCTTGAAAGTATCTTCCCTGAGTGACTGCCCCCCATCCTCGGAGGCTCGCATCCGTGGTCACCAGGACCCAGTCCTGTATGCCGAACCTGCGGCCCTCGAGAAGGTGAGCACTCTGCAGCCACCACAGAAGAGACACCCTGGCCCTCGGGGACAGGGTGATCAGCCGATGCATCTGAAGATGCGATCCGGACCACTTGTCCAACAGATCCCACTGAAAGATCCTCGCATGGAACCTGCCGAAGGGAATGGCTTCGTATGATGCCACCATCTTTCCCAGGACTCGCGTGCAGCGATGCACCGACACCTGTTTCGGTTTTAAGAGGTCTCTGACTAGAGTCACGAGCTCCTGAGCCTTCTCCGCCGGGAGAAACACCTTCTTCTGGTCTGTGTCCAGAATCATGCCCAGAAAAGGCAGACGCGTTGTAGGAATCAGCTGCGACTTTGGGATATTCAGAATCCAGCCGTGCTGTTGCAACACTTCCTGAGAGTGTGCTACGCTGCTCAGCAACTGCTCTCTGGACCTCGCCTTTATAAGGAGATCGTCCAAGTATGGGATAATTGTGACTCCTTGCTTCCGAAGGAGCACCATCATTTCCGCCATTACCTTGGTAAAGATTCTCGGTGCCGTGGAGAGCCCAAACGGCAACGTCTGGAATTGGTAATGACAGTCCTGTACCACAAATCTGAGGTACTCCTGATGAGGTGGATAAATGGGGACATGCAAGTAAGCATCCTTGATGTCCAGAGACACCATAAAATCCCCCTCTTCCAGGCTTGCAATGACCGCTCTGAGCGATTCCATTTTGAACTTGAATCTTTTCAGATAAATGTTCAGGGACTTTAAATTCAATATGGGTCTGACCGAACCATCCGGTTTCGGTACCACAAACATTGTGGAATAGTATCCCCTTCCTTGTTGAAGGAGGGGAACCTTTACCACCACCTGCTGGAGATATAACTTGTGAATTGCCGCTAACACTACTTCCCGTTCCATGGGGGAAGCTGGCAGGGCCGATTTGAGGTAACGGTAAGGGGGCATCACTTCGAATTCCAGCTTGTATCCCTGAGACACAATCTGTATAGCCCAGGGATCCACCTGTGAGCGAACCCACTGGTGGCTGAAATTTCGGAGACGCTCCCCCACCGCTCCTGGCTCCACCTGTGGAGCCCCAGCGTCATGCGGTGGATTTAGTGGAAGCCGGGGAGGACTTCTGTTCCTGGGAACTAGCTGTATGGTGCAGCTTCTTTCCTCTACCCCTGCCAAGAAAGGACGCACCTCTGACCTTCTTGCTTCTTTGTGATCGAAAGGACTGCATTTGGTAATACGGTGCTTTCTTAGGCGGTGAGGGAATATATGGCAAAAAATTTGACTTCCCAGCCGTAGCTGTGGAAACTAGGTCCGAGAGACCGTCCCCAAACAATTCCTCACCCTTGTAAGGTAATACCTCCATGTGCTTTTTGGAGTCGGCATCACCTGTCCATTGCCGAGTCCACAGGACCCTTCTGGCAGAAATTGACATTGCATTTATTCTAGAGCCCAGTAGGCAAATGTCCCTCTGGGCATCCCTCATATATAGGACAGCGTCTTTTATATGCCCCAGGGTCAGTAAAATGGTATCCTTGTCTAAGGTATCCAGTTCCTCAGACAGATTATCTGTCAATGCTGCTACAGCACTACACATCCAGGCCGACACAATTGCCGGCCTCAGTAGAGTACTTGAATGTGTATAAACAGACTTCAGGATACTTTCCTGCTTCCTATCTGCAGGATCCTTTAGGGCGGCCGTATCCTGTGACGGCAGGGCCACCTTCTTAGATAAGCGTGTCAGAGCTTTATCTACCCTAGGGGAGGATTCCCAGCGCATCCTGTCCGTTGGCGGGAAAGGGTACGCCATAAGTAACCTTTTGGAAATCAGCACTTTCCTATCGGGGGAATCCCACGCTTTTTCACATAACTCATTTAACTCATGTGAAGGGGGAAAAGTCACCTCTTGCTTTTTCTCCCCATACATATAAACCCTCTTGTCAGGGACAGGGTTTACCTCTGATATGTGCAATACATCCTTCATTGCTATAATCATGTAGCGGATGGCTTTAGCCATTTTAGGCTGCAATTTTGCATCATCGTCATCGACACTGGAGTCAGAATCCGTGTCGATATCTGTGTTAACAATTTTGGATAGTGGGCGCTTCTGAGACCCTAACGGCCTCTGCGCTGTAGGGTCAGGCATGGGCTGAGACCCCGACTGTCCCAAGGCATCAGCTTTATCCAACCTTTTATGCAAGGAGTTTACATTATCATTTAACACCTTCCACATATCCATCCAATCAGGTGTCGGCGGCGACACGTCATTCATCTGCACTTGCTCTGCCTCCACATAGCCCTCTTCGTCAAACATGTCGACACACGCGTACCGACACACCACACACACAGGGGATGCTCTTATGAGGACAGGACCCCCACAAAGCCTTTTGGAGAGACAGAGAGAGAGTATGCCAGCACACACCCCAGCGCTATATGACCCAGGAATCACACAGTTACTTAGTGTTTACCCAGTAGCTGCTGTATATATGATTAATGCGCTAAATTTATGTGCCCCCCCTCTCTTTTTACCCTCTTTCTACCGTGAGTCTGCAGGGGAGAGCCTGGGGAGCTTCCTCTCAGCGGAGCTGTGGAGAGAAAATGGCGCTGGTGAGTGCTGAGGAAGAAGGCCCCGCCCCCTCAGCGGCGAGCTTCTGCCTTCTGGCTCTGCGAGGGGGACGGCAGCGCGGCTCCGGGAACTGACGACCAAGGTTAGGTTCCCGTGTTCGATCCCTCTGGAGCTAATGGTGTCCAGTAGCCTAAGAAGCGCAACCTAGCCGCAGTTAGTAGGTTTGCTTCTCTCCCCTCAGTCCCACGTAGCAGAGAGTCTGTTGCCAGCAGAAGCTCTCTGAAAATAAAAAAACCTAACTAAAATACTTTCTTATTAGCAAGCTCAGGAGAGCTCACTAAAATGCACCCAGCTCTGTCCGGGCAGATTGTAACCGAGGTCTGGAGGAGGGTCAGAGGGAGGAGCCAGTGCACACCAGTAGTACTAAATCTTTCTTAAGAGTGCCCAGTCTCCTGCGGAGCCCGTCTATTCCCCATGGTCCTTACGGAGTCCCCAGCATCCACTAGGACGTTAGAGAAATACCAGTAACTTTCACTTGACTAATGGCCTACTAAAGTTATGATTATCACTGTTTTTTTTTTTTTTTTTTTATATATGCAAATACATTTCATCATGATATATATATATATTTTTTTTTTTTTTGCCATAAAAACCATTGTTCTGCACAATTACAATCTTATAACTCTGGATGCCCTGTTCTAAGAAAGGAAGGGGTCCTGCTTACTGGAACTGTAATCAATGCCAACATAGTCACAAGCAGGGCCGGATTATGGTCAAGACGACAGAGGGCTAAAGAGAACTCATCCACAGGGTTCCAGCCAAGGTCCTCAGCTGTAGAGCTCTCCAGCTTTACAATGGCCGCTGCTCTACTGATTTAATGGGGTGCGGGGAGGCTGTTGCTTGGATCCCGTATGTACAGGAGATATATGTGCACCTTCTGTTACATCCCCCTGTATTTAAAAATTTCCTCAGCATGTTATAACTTTGACTTGTCTGCAAAAGTAGTGTCCCCGCAGTTGACCGGCCAATCGAGACGGACACTTAGACGAGGGCTAGGTCTGGTTTAAACCATTGCAGCTAAGCAGATTGATGTAGTGTATGGCTGCATATTATACAGATCTGCTTAGCTGCAATGGTTTCAAGCTCCATGTATTAGGTATCTGACTGATGTAGGAGGTTGAGAGTTTGAGTCCTGAGAATGGCATGCTCAGTTTCAAATAAAGAGGGATTGAACTGAAAGACAAAGTGCACACAAATTACACTATTACTGATAGTTCAAAAATGAATTATGGATATAGTATATAATCACTTGCCTGGAGTGTTCTGAAAGTAAATGTGAAATTATTTATATCTGGTCAGGTGATTAGTTATTGGGGTTGCAAAGTGAAAGAATGAGGAGCACCCTCAGCACATACATCTGGGATCTAATGAGAGAAGTGTATCACTGTAGCTGTACTACATTTGTCATTTATCAGCTTAATATCCTGTACAGGGAATCCATACGATTCCCTGGCAGACAGAATGCCGGCTGTCATGATCACAACAGAGGTATCACGTCCATCACAATGCCGGCAGCGGGGCAGATTATATTCTCCCTCTATGGGTGCCATGTACACTTGCATAGGGTGAATAGCCTGTGTCGCTGGTATTCCGTTGGCAGCATTTTATCGCCTGCCGGTATTCCGATGTTGGTATTGTGACTGGCGGGGTCCCAACTGGCAGTATTTTAACCGTTTCCCCTCTACAGCACAAAGTTACTACAAGAAAGGGGGAGGGAGGGAAGAAAGGGGGAGGGAGGGAAGAAAGGGGGAGGGAGGGGGAAGAAGGGGGGGGGGAAGAAAGGGGGGGGGGGGGGGGGGGAAACCCACACCAATTTTTGCTGTGAACACGCTTAACAGACGTAAGTGCATTTAAGGATTACTGCAGATCAATGCAGACTTTGCACACTGTAAATGCTTCCAGCTAGACACATTCTGTGATAAAGCCTGATACAAAGACATCAACATATTCCGACTTGTGCCACGTTCTTCTTTTGCTAAGTATTGTCCCATCTGGTTCATGAATTGACAGACTGACACTGAACTACAGGCTCACTTTTCTTTATTAAAAAAAAAAAAAAAAAAAACCATTTCATTGAGAAATAACTTTCAATAGTCTTTCTGTGTAGATATAGAAAAAAAGGAATCCTGCAACACTCCAGTATGAAGGAGGGGAAACAAATATTTCAGTGTTGTTCATATTTAGATCCACAGGCTTCAACTCAATGTGAAGAAGTTTGAGTCCTAAAAAAAGAAAAATATATAGAAAGATTCTGTGTATTGTTGTGGCTTCACAATTCATTCATACTTCAGGACCTTCACCTCCAGGTACAAGCTATAGAGAAAAGGAAAAATAAATAAATAAATAATAGTGCAAATAGGATGTTTAGTAATGAATTAACTTAAATGGATTTGTGAAATTTTATATATATTAAAATAGCCCTGAATATTGGTTGAGGGTGGAAAAGCTGTTCCACAGATATATGCTACAGTATGTAGAACTAGGTGGTCCCTGCTCAGCTCCCCGTATCATCCACATGTTCCAGATTTCATGTATTTACAACTAGTTAACCCCATGGGACAGTTTTCATTAATGTGCTCTAAAACATTTGAGATGTTTTAGAACAATATCCCTTTAAAGTGTAAAGATACGAATATGTGAATGACATCTTTCATACAATTTAAGCAGTATGTATGGAACCACTTGCCTGGCACGGTCGCATGCGACCACACCAGCAAGTGCTTTATCTGACCTGGTCGCACAGGATGCGAGCAGTCAGATAAAAAGTGATAGCAGCTGCAGGGAAGGAAAACTTCCCTCCGCTGCTGCTCTCAGAGGTCCCTCTGCCTCCCTGCACCCTCCCCTCAGTGTTGCAGATCATTGCTGATCGGTCGGCATGGCAGGACCCCCCACCCAGCGGCTGCAGACAAAAGCAGCCGCTGGGGAAGTGTAAATCAACACCCCCAAGCAAACCCTTGTACCCGACAGCTGTCTGGGATGTAAAAAGTAATGTTGCGATGGTACCGATATTTGGAAAAAATGTTTTATTTATTTTTAATAATAAACATCCCCCCCCCAATTTATTTTTTTAAACTAAAATCATTTTGGATCAGGTTACATTCATGTTCTTCACCTAATTTACTCATAAAACAAAACATAAATTTCTGTGTGTGTGTGTGGGGGGGGGGGGGGGGGGGAGGGGGGTGAAAGAGTCAGTAAAGTGGTCAAAGGAATTCTTCCATTTAAAATTACTATTTGTACAACTTTACTATACATATTGTTATTTGTGTTGCAGAGGGAAATCACACTTCCACAGTGGATAAAGGGATATCAATTTTCCTTATCTGTAGGGTAATGGAAGTAACCACATTAAATAATGACATAGCTGAAAAGAACAGAAGGAAGCTAGGGGAAAAATTTTAAACAATTTACAGATTTTTTTTACAATTATTTGTGTCTTACCATGGTTATATTGTTTCCATTTAGCAAGATTTGATCTAGCTTTGTAATTCGCCTTCCCTCCGGTGTGATCTCACTAAAATGTAGAAACAAATCATACACATAACTAGTTAATAAAAATCACTTATAGTCTGAAAGTTATAGGCAGAACTAGGTTTAACCTGAAAAAGTTATGTTAAATATTAAAATCCACATAAAATGCCGAGTGAGAAAATAGCACCTCCTGGTGTTATGCGTTTGTATAATTCAGAGCACTCCAAAGCAAAGGCAACAATGAGCACAAGTATCAGAAGTATAATAGAGAGAGCTTATTTGTATTCATCGCTCAGGTTCCAAAAGTAATTTCCTCATTTACCTGAGGAACAGTATGCAACAAAATATAAAAATATCACAGCAATCCATAAAAACTAGAAGAGCACAAGTCAATAAGATTCTCTAAACAATAAAATAAAAAAAATAAATAAAAAAAAAAAATCGGCACCTTATTAGACTATACATACACCTAAAGATAGACTGGACAGTCAGACTGGTTGGAATGAAAACCCATACAAGAGCAAATGACAAGTGACCATTTGCTCCCAACACTCGAAAACAGACAAAAATGGTCAAGCAGACAAATCACTCAAATCTATTTGATTTGACCAATTTGTCCGATCAACCATTTTTTCAGTTTTCCAGCATTTCGGAGCAAATGGTCAATTGTCATTTTCTCCTATACACTACCAGATTTTCAATCCAACCAGCCAGACTGGGCAATCAATTTTTTAGGAGTATGGCCAGTTTAACACTGCTCAATAATAATCTGTGTGTGGTAAATTCACAACAAATGTTGTCCAGGAAACCGGTATACTAAAACTGCAATCAGTGTTCTCCACAGACCAATGTGAACTTAAACCTCCATTTAACGGTGTTCCAGAACATTTTCTGGTTTATCTGTTGCCTCACAAGGTATGCATCACATTATCCTCAATGCTCCAAAATATACGTAGAAATTATAGACTTACTGTCGATAACTATTTCTCCCAAGTCCACAGTATCCACAAGATAAACATTGGGATATGAGGTAGCGTCAGCAGATTGACACCAACGATCAAAGCTTTTTGCCTCCCAGAATGCAACGGGTCAGTCCCCTATATCCCCACCTCCTGGCTCAGGCAATTCAGTTGTTTTGTGATACAATGGGTGTTTCCAAAAGTATGCGCAATTAACTGGGAGTGCAGCTAAATCAAGTGCAAAAAGAGGTGTATCCCACACTTCAAAAGATATAACAATAGAAAGAAAGAACTTTTACATATGATAATAGCGCTCACCCAGTGACATGTAAAAGTGAACAAATAACTGGTAGACAATGCATTCACCCTTAAAAGTTATTCCTCGTTGATGTATTGAATGGAGGAAGAAGATTCACTTTAGGGGATCCTCGTATCAAGCAATAACATTCAGAAATGGAACAGATGGATTCCCAAAAATCTGAAAGATAAGTGCCTCTTTCCCAATTGTATATGGGTTTAAACAAGAGGCACCATTAAACACAAACCATAGTGCAGTATTTTTGTTAAAAGCACGCACAGTTTTTAATGCACAGATTAAACTTACAAGAAGTTAAAAGAACAAAAGCATATCATGATAGACTTCATGGGATAACACAGATGTTAGATCACCCAGCGATTTCTTGCAGCCACGGCAGATGGTATTGGAAAGTGTGCACAGTCTCTCCAGGTGTCCAGCAGCATGCAGAATAGCAGAGGGTAAATGTGTCCAAATGTCCCAGGGTCAGTCACAGGTTAAAAGCAAGAAGCCACGCTTAACGCGTATCGGACAGAACGTCCTTCATCAGAAGCGTGGATTAGAACCGGAAATCGTCGGTGCGTGTCACTTGCGCGGTTTCCGGTAGTCATCGTGCATGTGCGCTGGACGGAGCGCAACGAGCGATTGATGATCGGAGACAGCTGAGACCCTCATCCAGGATGGTATAAAAACACCAGTTTGGAGCCACTAATCCACGCTTCTGATGAAGGACGTTCTGTCCGATACGCGTTAAGCGTGGCTTCTTGCTTTTAACCTGTGACTGACCCTGGGACATTTGGACACATTTACCCTCTGCTATTCTGCATGCTGCTGGACACCTGGAGAGACTGTGCACACTTTCCAATACCATCTGCCGTGGCTGCAAGAAATCGCTGGGTGATATAACATCTGTGTTATCCCATGAAGTCTATCATGATATGCTTTTGTTCTTTTAACTTCTTGTAAGTTTAATCTGTGCATTAAAAACTGTGCGTGCTTTTAACAAAAATACTGCACTATGGTTTGTGTTTAATGGTGCCTCTTGTTTAAACCCATATATAATTGGGAAAGAGGCACTTCTCTTTCAGATTTTTGGGAATCCATCTGTTCCATTTCTGAATGTTATTGCTTGATACGAGGATCCCCTAAAGTGAATCTTCTTCCTCCATTCAATACATCAACGAGGAATAACTTTTAAGGGTGAATGCATTGTCTACCAGTTATTTGTTCACTTTTACATGTCACTGGGTCAATTCAGTTGTTTTCCCAAAGCTCAAGACAGGAGCATCATAGAGAGCTCTAATCAGGCGAGAAGAAAAAACACATGCACACCCTTCCGTACAAGAAGGAAGAGGTCAGTATGTGCAAAGATCCTCAAATCAGGTGCGCCAGGGTAGGATCCCTGTGGACTTAGGAGAAATACAGTTATCGACCGTAAATCTACCATAACTACGTATTTCTCCTGCAGGATCCACAGGATAAACATTGGGATGTCCCAAAGCAAAATTTAGTGGTGGGGATGCTCCTGATTGGACAGGAGAATCCTTCGGCCGAATTCAGCGTCCTGGGAGGAAAAGGTATCAAAAAGGCATAATGTCCAATGAATGTGTTAATGGAAGACCATGTGGCTGCCTTACATATCTGTTCAGCTGAAGCACCATGCTCTGCTGCCAATGAGGACCTACCTTACAAGTAGAGTGAGCAGAGACATTAGCCGGAATAGGGAGATCAGCTTGAGAATAGCAATCAAAGCATCCGAAGCCACCTCGCCAGTGTCTGCTTGTCAGCAGGCCATCCTCTCATGTGAAATCCATAGAGAACTAAGAGTGTTTGTCTTTCTGATGGCACTTGTACAATCCACATAGATCCTTAAAGGCACGGACTACGTCCAATGATGTATATCCCATAGAAAGGTCTGGCCCGTGGAAGGCCAGGACTACAATTTCTTCGTTAAGGTGGAATATAGACACCACCTTAGGAAGATACCCAGATTTGGTTCAGAGAACCGCTCTAACCGGATTAAAAAACAAATAAAAAAAATAAAAAACCACACACACACACACACACACACACACACACACACACACACACACACACACACACACACACACACACACACACACACACACACACACACACACACACACCAGAAGAAGAGGGCGACATAACAATGCCCCTAAATCTGAAACTCTTCTAGCTGAAGCAATATCCAGTAGAAAGAAAACTTTAGCCGTCAGCCATTTAATATCCACTTGCTTCAGTGGTTCAAATGGGACAACATGAAGCGCCTTTATGACTAAACTCAAATCCCAAGGTCCTGTAGGAGGAACAAAAGGAGGTTGGATGTTAAGCATTCCCTGGAAAAAAGTGTGAATATCCTGTAGGTTAGCAGTTTTCTTTTGGAACCAGTCAGTCAATGCTGACACCTGTACTCTCTAGGAAGCCACCCGTAGACCTTTGTCCATTCCTGCCTGAAGGAATGCTAGGACTCTGTAAACTCTAAACGACCTAGGGTCAAATTTCCGGTCACTGCACCACTTGATATAGGCTTGCCAATATTCGGTGATAAATGCGAGCAGAGGATGGTTGCCTTGCTCTGAACATTGTTTGAATTAAGAGTTGTAAAAATCCTCTCGCTTTCAGGATGGAAGTCTCAAGAGCCACGCCATCAAAGACAGTCAATCAAGATGCTTGTGATAGCAAGGACCCAGAGACCGTAGATCTGGACGTTGAGGTAGTAGGAGTGGAGCATCCATCGACAGCCTCTGTATATCTGTGTACCAATGTCTTCTGGGCCAAGCAAGAGCTATTAGTATCACGGTGCCCTTTCCTTATTTTACTTTTCGCATCACCCTGGGCAATCGGTGGAAACTCATAGGCCAGAGGAAAGTCCCATCTTACTGACAGGGCATCCACAAAGGTCACTTTGGGATCCTTTGTTCTTTACCCATATGCGGGAACCTTGTTGTTTTGACGGGACGCCATGAGATCTATCTCCGGTAACCCCCACTTGTCTACAGAGTCTGGAAGAACTCAGGGTGTAAAAGCCCATTTGTTTGCATGGATGGCTTGTCAACAGAAAATCCGCTTCCCAGTTTAGGACTCCCGGAATGAAGACTGCGGACAAGGCTGGATGATGAAGTTCTGCCCAACTTAATGTGCGGCTTACCTCCTTCATTGCTTTTTGGCTGCAAGTTCCTCCCTGATGATTGAGGTACGCTACTATTGTCCGAGCAAATTTGAACGGTTTCTCCTGAAGGATGCCCTTTGCCTGAATGAGTGCCATATATATATGGCCCGAAGTTCCAATTTATTGGCAGGCAACTTTCTTCCTTGGTCCACTGCTCTTGGAAGAAACTTCTTCCTGAAACTGCTCCCCAGCCCTGAAGACTGGCATCCGTTGTCAGAACTTTCCAATCTGATATCCAAAAGGGTCTCCCTTTGTCCAGATGGGATGTCTGTAGCCATCAGACTAATGATCTCCTTACTTTCAGAGGAAGGATCATAGTCTGTGTTTTAATTGTCTGATGTAACACATTCCATTTGGAAAGGATTTGACATTGTAGAGGCCTTGAGTGGAATTAAGCATACCCCACCATGTCTAATGTTGACACCATAGATACCATCAGACACCATAGATACCATCACACGCATTGCTGCATGAATGGATACCCCCTGACTGTGTAGCAGCTCCTGGATCCTCTACTGAATTTCAGATATTTTGTTCAGAGGTAGAATTACTGTCTGAAGACCCGAATCCAACACAGCCCCCAAGTGAGTCATCTGTTGTGATGGAACCAGGGACGGTTTTGCTCAATTTAAAAGCCAACCATGGCTCTGTAAACAAGCCATTGTCTGTTGCAGATGACACTGAAGCAATTCCTGAAATTGTGCCAGGATTAATAAGTCATCGAGGTATGGAAAAATCCCTACCCCCTGCTGACAGAGATAAGCCACCATTACCACCATAATTTTGGTGAACACTAATTTTATGGCCATTCCAAATGGAAGGGACTGAAACTGACAATGTTGCTGGAGGATAGCAAACCTGAGATGGCACTGATGGGACAGTGCTATAGGGACACGTAGGTAAGCATCCTGTATATCAAAGGATAGCACAAAATAATCCAGCTCCATGGCCAAAATAATGGAACTTAAAGTCTCCATTTGAAAACGAGGCAACCAAATGTACTTGTTCAGCACCTTGAGATTGAGTATAGGCCAGAACGACCCATTTGGCTTCTGGACTAGAACAGGTTGGAATAAAAACCTTGTCCTCGTTGCGCAGGAGGAACTGGAATTAACACTCCTGACTGAAGCAACTTCTGAACTGCCTCTTGCAAAGCCCTGGCCTTCATTTCCACCTTTGAGGAGGATGTTTCTTGAAGGCAAACGCATAACCATGAGATACCGCTCCTTGCACCCAGGCATCTCTGTGTTGGACTGCTGCCAGATCTGTGCAAAATTAAAAAGGCAGCCTCCAACCCTGGGATCCCCAAGGTGGAGGCCCCCACCATCAGACTGATGGCTTATCTTCTGGCTTGGAAGCCGGCCCTCTGGTAGCCCAATGCTTTTTAGTCTTGCTAGACTTGTCAGATTGAGACTGTTTGCAATAACCCTTTCATTTTGCTTTTCCTTGAGTCCGAAAAGCTGGAAAACTAGGCTTGGATTTGTGTGTGGAAGGAAACTTCACTTTCTTGGAGTCTGCTTCAGACTCCAAAATACTGTTTAAATTCTTTACCAAAAAGAAAATCTCCAGTAAAAGGCAAGGACTCCATAACCTTCTTGGTTTCCGAGTCAGCTTTCCATGTACGTAGCCAAACTGCTCTGCAAGCTGCTACTGCTGTGGCTGATTGCTTGAGAGGCAATTGTACCCATATCCAAGGCTGCTTCTTCCATAAAAATAGCCGCCTGTTTAATATGTGCAATATGGGATTTTTGCTCTCTAGATGCCAATGAAAGATCCTCCAATGGATCAGTCCAGGCTGCCACTGCTTTTGTCATCCACACTGAAGCCATGGCTGGTCTTATGATTGCCCCAGACAAGAAAATGTTTTGGTTTTTTTAAAACCATCTATTTTCCTATCCATTACATCATTTAATGCTCTTGAAGGCAGTGGTAATGTAGATTTTCGCACCAATCGAATGACATGCATATCTACTTTGGGAGCCACCTCCCTTTTTAAAACAGTACCCAGCTGGAAGAGGATGTTGGGAATTCCATTTCCTTGGAATTCTAAACTTCTTACTGGGTGTTACCCAAGCCTCTTGCGTAATTTCAGTCAGCTGTTTTGACCCAGAAAATTCAGTCCCGACTGGTTTGGGACGTTTAAGCACAGATTAGATTTTAACAAAGGCTCTGCTGCTTCCTCCAAGGATAGAATGGCTTTCATAGCACTAATTAGCTCAGGTATGTCCACTGAGCTGAGACCTTCATTCTCGTCTCTGTATGCAGACCCAGAGTGTGATGAGTTCTCACCCTCCAATGAGACCCCATCTGAAACATGTGTAGGCTGTGAAGAGGTTGTTTCATGTCTATGTGATTTACTTTCCTCCGGCCTTTCAGCCTGTTTCTGTTGAAAGGCTGAAGATTCCTGGACTGGATGTGATAAACCCCAGGGGAAATGTTGCATGTAAGGGTTACTAGGGTAACCTATCCCTGGTATAGGAGCTGGAATTAGCCGCTCAGCTATACTGGATGTCTATGCAAAAGTAGCCCATGGGGGTTCAACTTGAATCTGTGCCTGGCTTGGACTATTCAGGAGGCTTTGGTGAAAGCTAAAACAGTATGCACATAATCCATTTTGAACCAGCGCCTGAGAGGTTAACCCAGCTTTGCAAAACAAACATGAAATGAGTATTGGTGCTGCTGTGAAGAGTGTATCCTCTTCACCCTTGCCTCTCTTAGACATGATAAACAAATCACACATACCTGTATGGTGTTAACTACACAATTTGTGACTGAAATCACTTTAAAACTTGTTAAAGTGACATACAATCTGATCCCTTCTGGCTTTGCACCAGCATGGAGGATCGGAAAACACAGAAACTTGACAGAAATAGTAAAGTCAGTAATCACACTAGCAATCAGTCACAGGTTATACATAAGTATAAGCAGCAATATGAGCACATTCAACTACAGATACATTTCAAATTTGCAGGAGAAACATATTACTGCATTACCTGATAAAGGACTTTCAAATGTATTTAGTCACACAGCGAAAATAGGATATTACCTACCGGTAAATCCTTTTCTCGTAGTCTGTAGCGGATGCTGGGGTCCATATTAGTACCATGGGGTATAGACGGGTCCACCAGGAGCCATTGGCACTTTAAGAGTTAAACTGTAGAAACTGTGCCCGAGGAGACAACATACTTTTACACAGATAGTGGCGACATTCATACCAGCTCACACAACCTACAAATCCGGCGAACATGCCGGAAAACTCAGCAACAGCTGAAACAGTAAATAACACAGAACTTACCTAGGAACCAGGCAGTACTGAACTATAAAACCAATGCAGGAAAACGAAGCGCTGGACAGGCGCCCAGCATCCTCTACGGACTACGAGAAAAGGATTTACCGGTAGGTAATTAAAATCTATTTTCTCTTACGTCCCAGAGGATGCTGGGGTCCATATTAGTACCACAGGGGATGTACCAAAGCTCCCAGTACGGGAGGGAGAGCGCGGAGGCTCCTGCAACACTGCTTGACCAAATTTGAGGTAGTCAGAGGCCAAAGTATCGAACTGGTAAAACTTAGCAAACGTGTTCGAACCAGACCAAGTAGCAGCTCGGCAAAGCCGAGACACCCCGGGCAGCCGCCCAGGAAGAACCCACTTTACGAGTAGAGTAGGCCTTAACCGATTTCAGACACGGCAATCCTGCCGTAGACTACGCATGCTGGATAGTGAACCTGATTCCAGCGCGAAAATCGACTGCTTAAAAGCAGGACACACAATTTTCTTGGGATCATAGAGGACAAAGAGAGAGAGAGAGAGAGAGAGAGAGAGAGAGAGAGAGAGAGAGAGAGAGAGAGAGAGAGAGAGAGAGAGAGAGAGAGAGAGAGAGAGAGAGAGAGAGAGAGAGAGAGAGAGAGAGTTTTTCTATGACGAGCTGTCCTCTTCACATAGATCTTCAAAGCCCTGACAACATCCAAAGCCTCTGAAGCAATTGAGGAGTCAGTAGCCACTGGCACCACAATAGGTTGGTTAATATGGAAAGCAGATACAACCTTAGGCAGGAACTGTGGACGAGTCCTAAGTTCCGCCCTGTCTTCATGGAAGATTAGATAAGGGCTTTTACAAGATAAAGCCCCCAATTCCGACATGTGTCGGGCAGAAGCCAAGGCCAAGAAAGTGACCGCCTTCCACGTGAGAAACTTGATGTCAGCCTCCAGCAGAGGCTCAAACCAAGCTGATTGTAGGAACTGCAACACCACATTTAGGATCCCAGGGTGCCGTTGGCGCCACAAAGGGAGGCTGGATGTGCAGAACCCCTTACAAAAAGATCTGAACCTCAGGGAGGACAGCCAATTGTTTTTGAAAAAAAGATGGACAAAGCAGAGATCTGGACCTTCACAGATCCCAACCTCAGGCCCATATCCACACCTGCTTGCAGGAAAAGGAGAAAACGTCCCAGTTGAAACTCCACCGCAGGAAACTTCTTGGACTAACACCAAGAGAGACATATTTCTTCCAAATACGATAGCAATGTTTAGACGTTACCCCTTTCCTAGCTTGTATCAGGGTAGGAATGATCTACTTCGGAATGCCCTTCTGAGCTAGTATCAGGCGTTCAACCTCCATGCCGTCAAAAGTAGCCGCGGTAAGGGGGATATCCAATTATCCCCGTTAAAACATCGGGTCCGAAAAACTGCCATTTTCGGCCGTTTATCGGACTTTATTTCCGTTGTTTCACCGTTTTTTTTTTTTTTTGTTTTTTTTTTACAGCCTATCCTATCAAATCGGGTGTAAAAAAAATATATATTTCTCCCGAAAACACACAGGTTCAGTGAAATGTGTGTGTTTTCGGGTGAAACAGCCCCGTTTTCGGACGAAAATGGGGCGGTTTCCGGGGATTCTGCTTCGCCTGCCGGAGGCAGGCGAAACAAAATCCCAGATAAGCCGGCGCGTGCCGCGTCTTATCGGGGCTAATTAGATAGCCCCCGGCAGGACAATTAGCCCCGGTAAAAAACCGGGGCTAATTGGATATCCCCCTAAGTCTTGATAGGCGAACGGCCCCTGCTGCAGCAGTTCCTCCCGAAGAGGAAGAGGCCTCGGCTCTCCCTGCAAGAGTTTCAGAAGGTCCGCGTACCACGCCCGCCTTGGCCAGTCTGGCGCAATGAGGATCGCTTGAACTCTTGTTCTCCTTTCGAGCTTTAGAACTCTTGGGATGAGTGGGAGTGGTGGAAACACGTACACCGACTGGAACACCCACGGAGACACCAGGGCGACCTGGAACAATAGCGTTGAAGCTTCTTGTTGAGACGAGAGGCCATCATGTCTATTTGGGGTAACCCCCAAAAGGTCTGTTATTTCCTTGAACACCTCCGAATGGAGACCCCACTCCCCCGGATGGAGATTGTATCTACTGAGGAAGTCTGCTTCCCAGTTGTCCACTCCCAGAATGAAGATTGCAGAGAGTGCCAACGCGTGTTTTTCTGCCCAGAAGATTATTCTTGTCACCTGACATCTCAGCTCTGCTCTTCGTTCCGCCCTGTTGGTTTATGTAAGCCACCGTCGTTACATTGTCCGACTGTACTTGAATGGCCCGATTTCTTAGAAGATGAGCCGCCTGAAGAGGACAGTTGTAGACGGCTCTTAGTTCCAGGATGTTGATCAGCAGGCCGGCTTCCAGACTTGACCACTTTCCTCAGAAGGTTTCCCCTTGAGTGACTGCACCCCAGCCCCCGGAAGCTCGCATTCATGGTTAGAAGGACCCAATCCTGAATCCAGAACATGCGACCCTCCAGAAGGCGAGGCAATTGGAGCCACCAGAGGAGTAAAATCCTGGCCTTTGGCGACAGACAAATTCTCTGGTGCATATGTAGAGGAGATCCTGACCACTTGTCCAGGAGATCCAGTTGGAAGGCCCGAGCATCGAACCTCCCGTACTGGAGAGCCTCGTAAGAGGCCACCATCTTTCCCAAAAGGCAAAAGCATTGATGAACCGACAACCGGGCTGGCTTCAGGACATCCGGGACCATTGTTTGCATCACCAACACCTTTTCCTGTGGAAGAAACATCCTCTGCACATCTGTGTCGAGGATCATCCCCAGAAAAGACAACCACCGTGTTGGTTACAAATGAGATTTTGGAAGGTTCAGAATCCAACCGTGGAGTCTGAGTAGGCGTGTTGCGAGTACAATTGACTGCAACAGCTCCTCCTTGGACGATGCCTTTATCAGTAGATTGTCCAGATACGGAATGATGTTTACCCAGTTTTCGGAGTAGAACCATCATCTCCGCCATCACCTTGGTGAACACCCGTGGTGCTGTTGAGAGGCCAAATGGCAGGGCCTGGAAATGACAGTACAGTAATGCAAAACGGAGGTAAGCCTGATGCGGTAGCCAAATCGGAATGTGGAGGTACGCATCCTTGATATCCAGGGATACTAGGAATTCTCCCTCTTCCAGACTTGATATCACCGCCCTGAGAGACTCCATTTTGAACTTGAACTCCTTCAGAAAAGGGTTCAGTGTTTTTAGGTTCAGAATGGGCCTGACCGAACCATCCGGTTTGGGTAGCACATAAAAGGTTCAAATAGTAACCTGTGGCTTGCAAATGAGGAGGTACTGGCACAATGACCTATGCCTCCACCAACTTCTGTACCGCTGCTTGTAGGAAAGTCTTGTCCGCCAGCAGAACTGGCAAGCCCGATTTGAAAAATCGGTGAGGAGGGAGATTCTGAAATTCCAACCTGTATCCCTGGGACACAATATCTATCAGCCAGGAATCCAGGCCGGACGATACCCAGATGTGACTCAACTGTCTGAGCCTCGCTCCCACTGGCCCCACCTCCAGTCCGCGCGGTCCATCGTCACGCAGAGGATTTCGGCGTACTGGAAGCAGGTTTAGTTTCCTGGGAACCTGCCGCAGCAGGTTTCTTGGATTTAGCTCAACTTCCCCTAAAGAAAGTATTGGACGATTTGGCCTTTCTAGGCTTGTTAAACCGAAAGGACTGTGATGCCGATGAAGAGAAGGATTTCTTTGGAGCAGGTGCAGCTGATGGAAGGAACGGAGACTTTCCCCGCTGTAGCAGTGGATATCCACGCATCCAAAGCTTCCCCAAAGAAAGCCTGACCTGTGTAGAGTAGGGACTCCACACTTTTCCAGGATTCCGCGTCGGCCGACCACAGTCCCAGACGAGCGGAAACAGACATGGAAGTAATCCCCGCAGCCATGGAATCTAGGTCTTTCATGGATTCTACCATAAAACCCACTGAATCGTGAATGTTAACCAAAAACAATTCATCACCACCCCTTATCCATTGTATCCAAATCTTCAAGTAAGGTGCCTGACCATTGTACTATAGCTTTTGCAATCCATGCACTAGCAATAGAGGGACGCAATATGGCCCCCGAAGCTGTGTACATTGATTTAAGTGTATTATCAATCTTTCGATCAGCCGGCTCCTTTAAGGCGGTAGATCCCGGAACAGGTAAAACCACCTTTTTTGAGTCTGGACGCAGATGAGTCAACGATTAGCGGGCTTTCCCATTTTTTCCTATCCTCCTCCGGGAAAGGGAACGCCACCTGGACCCTTTTAGAGATCTGGAATTTTTTTTTTTCTCAGTGTTTTCCCATGCTCTCTCAAATATAGCATTTAATGCAGGATAGGTTAGCGAGGCTTTCTTATTTTCAGCAAAAAAAAGCCTCCTCAACCTGCTCAGGTGTGGTATCATTATTATTCAACACATCCCTGATAGAGGATATCATCAATTGCACCCCCTTTGCAAGAGAGGCAAACCCCCACAACACATCCCCAGTACCGTCTGTGGTATCAGAATCGGTATCCGTGTCATCTTGCATGACATGAACAAGTGCGCATTTGTGGGGGTATATAGCGGAGCGTCCTGAGGTACTGCCAGAGAGTTCTGTAATACCTGGGTTGCGGATTCATTTACTTGCAACCCTGTCAGAAATCTGAGAAATCCAAGATTTGATAGGGGAAAACCACTCCGGTTTCCTTACTCACCACAATCTTCAGCTCGGTAAGGGGGTGGCAGCATGCTGCTGGGGTGAGCGATCCCCTGTGGCGGGGAGCGATCTATCCCCTCAGGAGCTCAGTGTCCTGTCAGCGAAGTAAGTGGCTCAGACCCCGCAGGGCGGACACTACTCCCCCCCCCCCCTCCCCCCTTAGTCCCACGCTGCAGTGAGGCTGTTGCCAGCAGCCTCCCTGTAAAATAAAATAACTTTTTACTAGAAAAGCTCTGGAGAGCTCCCCTAGCTCGTGACCAGCTCCTCCAGGCACATCTTCTAAATGGAATCTGGTAGGAGGGGCATAGAGGGAGGAGCTAGCCCACACACTCAAACTCTTAAAGTGGCAAAGGCTCCTGGTGGACCAGTCTATACCCCATGGTACTAATGTAGACCCCAGCATCCTCTAGGACATAAGAGAAACTGGAGAGTTGCCCTGACGAAAAATAATGTCTGGTCTTACAAATCTCAATTTCTGCTGCGGGATACAGATCATAGGGTAAAAATGGTGTGTAAACAGCATGTGTCGACAATGAAAGCTAATAGTGGTGGTGCAACAGTGTGAAAAATATTTTCTTTGCAAATATCAGGCTCCTTAATACCAAATGGAGCATTGTTTAAATGCCACAGCCTATCGCAGTATTGTTGAGGACCATTTGCATCTCTTTATGACCACGGCCTACCCATCTTTTATAGGCTACTTCCAGCAGGAATACATACCATAACACAAAGTAGACTGAAACTACTTCCACAAATAGCACAGTGCACTCCAAAAGCCTACAGTTCCAGATTTCAATCACAGCATCTAATCTAGGGATGTGGTGGGATTTGCAGCATGAATATTAAGATGACAGATCTACAGCAAATGAGCAATGCTATCATGGGCCAGAATCTCTACAGGATGTTTTCAGCACCTTTTTGAGCGTATGTCATGAAGAATGCAGGCTGTCCTTGGGCAAAGGAAGAGTCCTACAGAGTACTAGAAAGGTGTACCAAGCGGTACTTTAGAGCACAACATGTAGCTGATCTAAAACCTAAAATACATTTCAGAGAGCTAGTCTATAGATTTTAATGGATGGACCATTTAAGGACTTTCAAATTGGCAAACTAGCAACAACTTCTGTTGAGTCTGCCTTACTACAAATATTCTATGTATAGTCTTCAAAACAACCTGGGATTTTTGCTATATGCCAGCGGCACACCTAAAATTAACTTTAAAAAAAAATAAGATTTTACTCACCGGTAAATCCATTTCTCGTAGTCCGTAGTGGATGCTGGGACTCCGTAAGGACCATTGGGAATAGCGGCTCCGCAGGAGACTGGGCACAACTAAAGAAAGCTTTAGGACTACCTGGTGTGCACTGGCTCCTCCCACTATGACCCTCCTCCAGACCTCAGTTAGGATACTGTGCCCGGAAGAGCTGACACAATAAGGAAGGATTTTGAATCCCGGGTAAGACTCATACCAGCCACACCAATCACACCGTATAACTCGTGAAACTATACCCAGTTAACAGTATGAAATATAACTGAGCCTCTCAGATGGCTCAACAATAACCCTTTAGTTAGGCAATAACTATAAACAAGTATTGCAGACAATCCGCACTTGGGATGGGCGCCCAGCATCCACTACGGACTACGAGAAATAGATTTACCGGTGAGTAAAATCTTATTTTCTCTAACGTCCTAAGTGGATGCTGGGACTCCGTAAGGACCATGGGGATTATACCAAAGCTCCCAAACGGGCGGGAGAGTGCGGATGACTCTGCAGCACCGAATGAGCAAACTCTAGGTCCTCCTCAGCCAGGGTATCAAACTTGTAGACTCTTACAAAAATGTTTTAACCCGACCAAGTAACAGCTCTGCAAAGTTGTAAAGCCGAGACCCCTCGGGCAGCCGCCCAAGAAGAGCCCACTTTCCTCGTGGAATGGGCTTTTACAGATTTAGGGTGCAGCAGTCCAGCCGCAGAATGTGCAAGTTGAATCGTGCTACAGATCCAGCGAGCAATAGTCTTCTTAGAAGCAGGAGCACCCAGCTTGTTGGGTGCATACAGGAGAAATAGCGAGTCAGTTTTCCCGACTACAGCTGTCCTGGAAACATATACTTTTCAGTGCCCTGACTACGTCCAGTAACTTGGAATCCTCCAAGTCCCAAGTAGCCGCAGGCACCACAATAGGTTGGTTCACATGAAAAACTGATACCACCTTAGGAAGGAATTGGGAACGAGTCCTCAATTCCGCCTTATCCATATAAAATACAGATAAGGGCTTTTGTATGACAAAGCCGCCAATTCTGATACACGCCTGGCCGACGCCAAGGCCCACAGCATGACCACTTTCCACGTGAGGTATTATAGCTCCACGGATTTAAGTGGCTCAACCCAATGCGACTTCAGGAAATCCAACACCACGTTGAGATCCCACGGTGCCACTGGAGGCACAAACGGGGGCTGACTATGCAGCACTCCCTTAACAAAAGTCTGAACTTCAGGCAGTGAAGCCAGTTCTATTTTGGAAGAAAATCGATAGACCCGAAATCTGGACCTTAATGGAACCCAATTTTAGGCCCATAGTCACCTCTGACTTGTAGGAAGTGCAGAAATCGACCTAGCTGAAATTTCTCCTTTGGGGCCTTCCTGGCCTCACAGCACGCAACATATTTCCGCCATATGCGGTGATAATGGTTTGCGTTCACTTCTTTCCTAGCTTTAAATAGCGTAGGGATAACTTCCTCCGGAATGCCCTTTTCCTTCAGGATCCGGCGTTCAACCGCCATGCCGTCAAACGCAGCCGCGGTACGTCTTGGAACAGACAGGCCCCCTGCTGCAGCAGGTCCTGTCTGAGCGGCAGAGGCCATGGGTCCTCTGAGATCATTTCTTGGAGTTCTGGTTACCAAGCTCTTCTTGGCCAACCCGGAACAATGAGTATAGTTCTTACTCCTCTCCTTCTTATTATTCTCATTACCCTGGGTAAGAGAGGCATAGAAGGGAACACATACACCGACTGGTACACCCACGGTGCTACCAGAGCGTCCACAGCTATCGCCTGAGGGTCCCTTGACCTGGCGCAATATCTTTGTAGCTTTTTGTTGAGGCGTCCACCTGTGGCCTTTCCCAACGGTGTACAATCATTTGGAAGACTTCTGGATGAAGTCCCCACTCTACCGGGTGGAGGTCGTGTCTTCTGAGAAAGTCTGCTTCTCAGTTGTCCACTCCGGGAATGAACACTGCTGACCGTGCTAACACATGATTTTCCGCCCATCGGAGAATCCTTGTGGCTTCTGCCATCGCCATCCTGCTTCTTGTGCCGCCCTGTCGGTTTACATGAGCGACCGCCGTGATGTTGTCTGATAGAATCAGCACCGGCCGGTGTTGAAGCAGGGGTCTAGCCTGACTTAGGGCATTGTAAATGGACCTTAGTTCCAGAATATTTATGTGTAGGGAAGTCTCCTGACTTTTCCATAGCCTTGGAAGTTTCTTCCCTGTGTGACTGCCCCCCAGCCTCGAAGGCTGGCATCCGTGGTCACCAGGACCCAGTCCTGTATGCAGAATCTGCGGCCCCCTAGAAGATGAGCACTCTGCAGCCACCACAACAGCGACACCCTGGCCCTTGGAGACAGGGTTATCCGCTGATGCATCTGAAGATGCGACCCGGACCACTTGTCCAACAGATCCCACTGGAAAATCCTTGCATGGGACCTGGCGAATGGAATTTCTTCGTAAGAAGCTACCATCTTTCCCAGGGCTCGCGTGCATTGATGCACCGACACCTGTATTTGTATTAGGAGGTCTCTGTCTAGAGACGACAACTCCTTGGACTTCTCCTCCGGGAGAAACCCTTTTATCCTGTTCTGTGTCCAGAACCATACCCAGGAACAGTAGACGCGTCGTAGGAACCAGCTGTGACTTTGGAATATTCAGAATCCAGCCGTGCTGTTTTAGCACTTCCCGAGATAGTGCTACTCCGACGAACAACTGCTCCCTGGACCTCGCCTTTATAAGGAGATCGAGTACGGGATAATTATTTCGGCCATTACCTTGGTAAATACCTCGGTGCCGGGGACAGACCAACGGCAACGTCTTGAATTGGTAATGACAATCCTGTACCACAATTTTGAGGTACTCCTGGTGAAGAGGGTAAATAGGGACATGCAGGTAAGCATCCTTGATGTCCAGTGATACCATGAAATTCTCCAGGCTTGCAATAATCGCCCGGAGCGATTCCATTTTGAACTTGAACCTTCGTATATAAGTGTTCAAGGCTTTCAATTTTAGAATGGGTCTCACCGAACCGTCTGGTTTCGGTACCACAACATTTTGGAATAGTAACCCCGGCCTTGTTGAAGGAGGGGGTACCTTGATTTCACCTGCTGGAAGTACAGCTTGTGAATTGCCGCCAGTACTACCTTTCTCCGAGGGCAGCAGGCAAGGCTGATGTGAGGTAACGGCGAGGGGAAGTCGCCTCGAACTCCAGCCTGTATCCCTGTGATACTATTTGCAGAACCTAGGGATCCACCTGTGGGCAAGCCCACTGGTCCCTGAAGTTCCCGAGACGCGCCCCTACCGCACCTGTCTCCACCTGTGGAGCCCCAGCGTCATGCGGTGGACTCAGAGGAAGCGGGGGAAGATTTTTGATCCTGGGAACTGGCTGCTGGTGCAGCTTTTTCCTTCTTCCCTTGTCTCTGTGCAGAAAGGAAGCGCCTTTGACCCGCTTGCTTTTCTGAAGCCGAAAGGACTGTACCTGAAAATACAGTGCTTTCTTAGGCTGTGAGGAAACCAGAGGTAAAAAAAATTTCTTCCCAGCTGTTGCTGTGGATACGAGGTCCCAGAGACCATCCCCAAACAATTCCTCACCCTTATAAGGCAGAATCTCCATGTGCCTTTTACAGGCAGCATCACCTGTCCACTGCCGGGTTTCTAATACCCTCCTGGCAGAATGGACATTGCATTAATTCTGGATGCCAGCCGGCAAATATCCCTCTGTGCATCCTTCATATATAAGACGACGTCTTTAATATGCTCTATGTTAGCAAAATATTATCCCTGTCTAGGGTATTAATATTATCTGACAGGGTATCAGACCACGCTGCAGCAGCACTATGTATGCTGAGGCAATTGCAGGTTTCAGTATAGAACCCGAGTGTGTATATACAGACTTCAGGATAGCCTCCTGCTTTTTATCAGCAGGCTCCTTCAAGGTGGCCGTATCCTAAGACGGCAGTGCCACCTTTTTTGACAAACGTGTGAGCGCCTTATCCACCCTAGGGGATATCTCCCAACGTGACCTATCCTCTGGCGGGAAAGGGTACGCCATCAGTAACTTTTTAGAAATTACCAGTTTCTTATCGTGGGAACCCACGCTTCTTTACACACTTCATTCACTCATCTGATGGGGGAACAAAACACTGGCTGCTTTTTCTCCCCAAAAATAAAACCCCTTTTATGTGGTACTTGGGTTCATGTCAGAAATGTGTAACACATTTTTCATTGCCAAGATCATGTAACGGATGTTCCTAGTGGATTGTGTATATATCTCAACCTCGTCGACACTGGAGTCGGACTCCATGTCGACATCTGTGTCTGCCATCTGAGGTAACGGGCGTTTTTTTGAGCCCCTGATGGCCTTTGAGACGCCTGGGCAGGCGCGGGCTGAGAAGCCGGCTGTCCCACAGCGGTTACGTCATTCAGCCTTTTATGTAAGGAGTTGACATTGTCGGTTAATACCTTCCACCTATCCATCCACTCTGGTGTCGGCCCCACAGGGGGCGACATCCCATGTATTGGCCTCTGCTCCGCCTCCACGTAACCTTCCAACATGTCGACAGCCATACCGACACACCGCACACACACAGGGAATGCTCTGACTGAGGACAGGACCCCACAAAGTCCTTTGGGGAGACCGAGAGAGAGTATGCCAGCACACACCAGAGCGCTATATAATGCAGGGATTAACACTATAACTGAGTGATTTTTCCCCCAATAGCTGCTTGTATACATATATTGCGCCTAAATTTAGTGCCCCCCCTCTCTTTTTAACCCTTTGAGCCTGAAAACTACAGGGGAGAGCCTGTGGAGCTGTCTTCCAGCTGCACTGTGAAGAAAAAATGGCGCCAGTGTGCTGAGGGAGATAGCCCCGCCCCTTTTTCGGCGGACTTTTCTCCCGCTTTTTTATGGATTCTGGCAGGGGTAATTTATCACATATATAGCCCTGGGACTATATATTGTGATGATTTGCCAGCCAAGGTGTCTTATATTGCCCTCAGGGCGCCCCCCCCCCCAGCGCCCTGCACCCATCAGTGACCGGAGTGTGAGGTGTGCATGAGGAGCAATGGCGCACAGCTGCAGTGCTGTGCGCTACCTTGTTGAAGACAGAAGTCTTCTGCCGCCGATTTTCCGGAACACTTCTTGCTTCTGGCTCTGTAAGGGGGCCGGCGGCGTGGCTCCGGGAACGAACACCAAGGTCGGGTCCTGCGGTCGATCCCTCTGGAGCTAATGGTGTCCAGTAGCCTAAGAAGCCCAAACTACCACCTGTTAGGTAGGTTCGCTTCTTCTCCCCTTAGTCCCTCGCTGCAGTGAGTCTGTTGCCAGCAGATCTCACTGTAAAATAAAAAACCTAAATATACTTTCTTTCTAGGAGCTCAGGAGAGCCCCTAGTGTGCATCCAGCTCAGCCGGGCACAAGAATCTAATTGAGGTCTGGAGGAGGGTCATAGTGGGAGGAGCCAGTGCACACCAGGTAGTCCTAAAGCTTTCTTTAGTTGTGCCCAGTCTCCTGCGGAGCAGCTATTCCCCATGGTCCTTACGGAGTCCCAGCATCCACTTAGGACGTCAGAGAAATACTTTTTGTTTAAACTAATCATTTGTATCTTATTCAGTTAATGTAGAAAAGGTGTAAGATGTACTTACAATTCTGTGACATCTTCCAGCACCATATCTGTACAGTTATGTAAAGGATAACACAAGAAAGACTTGTTTACGGCAAAAGAAAAAAAAACAAAAACAAATGCAGTACTGTATATTTCGCAAACCAGTTTGGCACGGCAAAGTGCAAGTTGCTACAAATGGGAACCCCGCTTGAACAAAATTTTTTTTTTTTCTTGAAGGATCAGATCTTCTCCACCCAGCAATACTAAAGATTTGCTCTTACATAACACCCTATGGGGCCCTACTCATTAGACGATGCGCTGCCGAGGTGCCCGACGAGCGACCCGGCGGCGGGGGGGGGGCAGTGACGGGGGGAGTGAAGTTTCTTCACTCCCCCCGTCACGCGGCTGCATTGAAGTGCAGGCAAATATGGACGAGATCGTCCATATTGGCCTGCATGCACAGCCGACAGGAGACCAGCGATGAACGAGCGCGGGACCGCGCATCGTTCATCGCTGGAGTCTCCACACTGAAAGATATGAACGAGTTCTCGTTCATTTATGAACGAGATCGTTCATATCTTACAGAAAATCGGCCAGTGTGTAGGGCCTATAACTCACTATTTACAGTTTCTTATAAAGCGCAGGATGTTCCGTTGCGCTTTACAATTGGAAACAACAGTGCAGTGTCACATTGTTTTTGTATAGTTTATTAGTAGGAGAGATCACCTACTGACACCAGCAGCCCCCTAGCTACATAACCTCAGTGTGCAGGTAATACCACAGTGCCTTCACAAGTGCGTGGTTCCATCTGTACATCACGTGACGGGTGGCTAAGCAGAGCTCTGACTATTACAGTAGGAAAGCCTTGTGTTTTGCCTGCACCTCTGTGTAACATTAGTAAAAACAAGGAATGTTTTCCTGCTTCATTAGCCCACAATGTGTTAGAAGTGAGATTCTGAGGTGTTAGACACTAGTAAGTGGGCAAAAATAAAGATGAATAACTAGCGTGCAAGTTATAATTCTGCTGTAACAAAGATTAAGGCGATAGGACTAGTACAGCAAAGAACAATCATACAACAAAGCAACTCTACCGATATAAACTACAAATGAAATGTATATCACAGGGAATCATGACCAAAAAAATAACACAAAAGTTAGGCTGGCGATGTGGCATTGGAACAGTGTGGGGACTATCACAATTGTGGCATACCGCAACACACCGAAACTGCAGCCCAAAAATGAAAAGACGCCCACCGGAGCCATCGCAAACTCATTAGCAACCGCGTAAACATTTGCAGATTACACGCAGCCAACACGTAAAAACGAGGAACATCAGGAGAGATTCAATTTTGGACGACTGTAGGTCTCGTCTAAAGTGACCAGGAGCTGCCTGCCATGTGCCTTGTTTTTATGAGCCTTAATTGGCACTTAGCATAGGAAAAGCCATTTTACATGGCTGATCATTTGCATTTTGGGTACAAGAAAGGAACCATCGCAACCAAAACTATAGTATGCTCATCTCTACCTTTCAGCTTACTCATTACACACTTTTTTTGTATTCTTCCAAAATACATCGGCCTACCTCCCAATATTTGTAGCAGCTGGAGAGTGAAAAGTATTAGAATGACGAGTGCCAAGTGCAACGGCTGCTCTGCTATACAGAGGTAAAGCTAATGTGTCTCCCAAACGGTCCAGGTTTTAAGTATATCCATGGCTCAGCACAGATGGTCAAATCAAATTGACTAAGTTCCTAATTAAGTCACCTGGGAAGACCAGGAGCAGAGCATTCTGTCCCTCCTGGAGAGGGTTATGTTGGGAGGTAAGCAAGTAACAAGTATATACATACCTCCCAACTTTTGATCTGCGCCAGTCTGGACAAAGGAGTGTGCTCCTGAAATAAGGGAGTATGGTGATGGGGCGTGGCCTTGACCTGAATGCTGGACCGTAGAACCTTTCTTGCCCAGCACGAGAGCGACCTGGAAAAACAGGACTGTTCCACTGGAAACGGGAAAGTTAAGATGTACCGTATATACTCGAGTATAAGCCGACTTTTTCAGCACTTTTTTTGTGCTGAAAAAGCCCCCTCGGCTTATACTCGAGTCAGTGGAAGGAGGGACACGGAGGGCACAGTGCGCGCCTCTCCTGTGTCCCTCCTGCGTCTCTATTAAAGGAAGTACCCGTTCGTGAGCTCTGATTGGCTCACGAACCGGCACTTCATTTAAACAGACCCGCCGCGGCCGCCGGAGGGACACAGGAAGGCGCGCGCTGTGCCCTCCGTGTCCCTCCATCACAAGACAGCGCGGGAGCGGCGGAAGGTAAGTAACTGGCACTGGGGGAGCATATTTGGCACTGGGGGGGGGGGCATATCTGGCACTGAGGGGGTATATCTGGCATGGTAAGGGCTGTGTACCGCTACAGCTGCATTTCACACCCTATGCTTATACTCGAGTCAATAAGTTTTTCCAGGTTTTTGTGGTAAAATTAGGTGCCTCGGCTTATATTCGGTTTCATGTATATAAACTAGTGAGTGGGCTTTACTTTCTTTTACACATTCAAAACAAGAACATAGGGGCAGATGTATTAACTGGAGAAGGCATGAGGAAATTATAAACCAGTGATATGTGCAAAGTGATAAAGGCACCAGCCAATCAGCTCCAATTTGTAAATTAACAGTTGGGAGCCGATTGGGTGGTGCATTTATCACCTTGCACTTATCACTTCCTTATGCCATCTCCAGGCATATGGGTTTATTCATGAAGCAGTGAAAAGAGTGGAGAAGTGAGCCTACAGAGAAGTTGCCCATGGCAACCAATCAGCTGTTCCGTACAATTGTACAGTATGCAAATTATAAATGTTACTTCAATGCCGATTGGTTGCCATGGGCGCCTTCTCCACTGGTTCACTTCTCCACACTTTTCACTGCTACATGAACAGACCCCTTAATACGGTAGATGCTAGATGGCCCCTAAAACGAGATTTATGGTAAGAACTTACCGTTGTTAAATCTTTCTGCGAGGTACACTGGGCTCCACAAGGAAATAACATCGGGGTGTAGAGTAGGATCTTGATCCGAGGCACCAACAGGCTCAAACCTTTAGACTGTTCCCAAGATGCACAGCGCCACCTCCTCTACAACTGCCCTCCATGCCAGTGAGCTCAGTTTAGTTAACCAGCCCAATGCAGTAGCAAATACCAGAGACGACAACCGCTTGTAGCCAATTACACCACACACTCACCGCAGGAGAGGGTGTCAGCGGCTATGCCAATACCAACTAAAAAAAAAAGCCAAGTGCGTCAGGGTGGGCGCCTTGTGGAGCCCAGTGTACCTCGCAGAAAGATTTAACAACTGTAAGTTCTTACCATAAATCTCGTTTTCTGCTGCAGGGTACACTGGGCTCCACAAGGAAATAACATCGGGGGATGTCCTAAAGCAGTTCCTTATGGGAGGAACTGTAGCGGGCACAAGAACCCGGCGTCCAAAGTATCAAAAGCATAGAACCTAATAAACGTGTTTATTGGAGGACCACATAGCCGCCTTGCACAATTGTTCAAGGGACGCACCACGGTGGGCCGCCGAAGAAGGTCCAACCGACAGAGTAGAATGGGCTTTGATGGTAGCAGGAACCGGACGACCGGCCTGTACATAAGCATGTGCAATCACCATTCTAATCCATATGGCCAATGTCTGCTTGGAAGCAGGCCAGCCACGTTTGTGAAAACCAAACAGCACAAAAAGAGAAATCGGATTTCCTAACGAAAGAAGTTCTCTTTACATAGATACGGAGAGCCCGTACCACATCCAAAGACCGCTCTTTGGAAGACAACTCAGGAGAATTAAAGGCCGGAACCACAATCTCCTGGTTAAGGTGGAAAGAAGACACCACCTTGGGTAAATAACCTGGGCGTGTCCGAAGAACCGCCCGGTCACGATGAAAAATCAAATAGGGGGACTTATAGGATAATGCACCCAAGTCAGAGACCCTTCTGGCTGAAGCAATAGCCAGCAAAAACACCTTAAGGGAAAGCCACTAAAGGTCAGCCGAGGCAAGAGGTTCAATCGGAGACTCTTGTAGAGCTTCCAAAACCACAGACAGATCCCAAGGGGCAACAGGTGGCACATAAGGAGGCTGAATCCTCAGCACACCCCGAGTGAATGTATGATCATCAGGTAGGGTAGCAATCTTTCTCTGAAACCAAACCGACAAGGCCGAAATGTGAACCTTGAGGGAGGCCAGACGCAGGCCTAAATCCAGGCCTTGTTGTAGAAAAGCCAAAAGTTTGGCCGTACTAAACTTGAAAACGTCATGATTGTGAGACGCACACCAAGTAAATTAAGCATTCCAGACCCTATGGTATATCCGAGCAGAAGCCGGCTTACGGGCCTTCAACATAGTTTGAACGACCGCCTCAGAAAAACCCTTGGCCCTCCGGACGGAAGCTTCAAGAGCCATGCCGTCAAAGCAAGACGGGCCAAATCCTGGTAAACACAAGGGCCCTGAACGAGGAGGTGTGGTCATTGTGGAAGTAGAAGGGAACGATCCAACGAGAGGCCCTGTAGATCATAGAACCAGTGTGCCTGGGCCACGCTGGAGCGATTAGAAGTAGGATTCCTCCTTCTTGCTTGAACTTTCGTATTACTCTGGGCAGTAGCAATACCGGAGGGAACACATACGGCAGCCGAAAATTCCATGGGATTGACAGAGCATCCACGAACGCTGCTTGAGGATCCCTTGTCCTTGCTCCGAAGTCCGAAACCTTGCGATTGTGTCGAGACGCCATCAGGTCCACATCTGGGAGTCCCCACTTGTCCACGAGAAGTTGAAACACCTCCGGATGTAGGCTCCTTTCTCCGGCGTGCACGTCCTGACGACTGAGATCGTCCGCCGCCCAGTTCAGAACGCCCGGAATGAACACTGCCGATATGGCCGGCAGATGACATTCTGCCCACTGAAGAATCCTTGATACTTCCTTCATTGCCATGCGACTTCGAGTGCCGCCCTGATGATTGATGTACGCCACCGTGGTGGTGTTGTCCGATTGTACTTGAACAGGTCTGTTCTGTATCAGATGCTGGGCCATTGTCAACGCATTGAACACTGCCCGCAGTTCCAGAATGTTGATCGGGAGTAGAGACTCCTCCTCGGTCCACCGACCCTGGAGAGAGTGTTGTTCCAACACCGCGCCCCAACCTCTCAGACTGGCAACCGTCGTCAGCAGAACCCAGCTGGATATCCAGAAGGGACGGCCCCTGCTCAATCGTTGGTCCTGAAGCCACCAGCTCAGTGACAGACGGACCTCCGGAGATAGGGAGATCTGATTCGGTGAGGCAGGCCGTGCCACTCGGACAGAATCAACTTCTGCAGAGGGCGAGAATGGAATTGAGCATACTCCACCATGTCGAAAGCAGACACCATCAGACCTAGCACTTGCATCGCCGAATGAATCGACACTTGTGGACGGGATAGGAAGCATCGGATCTTGTCCTAAAGCTTCAGGACTTTCTCCTGAGACAGGAACAACCGCTGGCTGTGGGTGTCCAATAACGCTCCCAGGTGTACCATGCTCCGAGCCGGAACCAGGGAAAATTTCTTCCAGTTGATCAGCCATCCGTGGCCTTTCATGCACTGGATTGTCAAATCGAGATGACATAGGAGAAGTTCTGGGGAACTCGCCAGGATCAACAAATCGTCTAGGTATGGTAGTATCCTGACCGCTTGACGGCGTAGTGTGGCCGTCATGACCGCCATAACCTTGGTGAAGGCTCGCGGAGCCGTTGTCAAACCAAAAGGTAACGGCCGAAATTGGTAATGAAGTTTGCCCAAATCACAGGTACCTATCCGGTTTCTTGGAAACAATTTCAGACTCAGAATCATCAGCCACCTGAAGAATGAGACGTATCGCCTCAATCAAATCAGAGACATCCACGGACGATTTTCCCTCCCCATCTGAAACATCTGCGTCAGTGTCCGAGGGGCCAGTATAAGCACCGTCCTCCTCGGAGGACGTGTCAGTTAAGGCCGCGGATCGGGAGGAGGTAATGGCCTTTTTAGAAGACGACTTAGTCTTATGCAGGAGAGAGTGACCCTTAGATTTGGACATGGATCAATTCAAGCTGATCCGCCCATGACGGGTTTACAGCGGGGACCATAATCTGTGATAGCGGCAAAGGTGGTCCCACAGGGGGCGTCAATTTAGTTACAAGCGTGTTTAACAATGTAGAAAATGTAGCCGAAGGTGGATCTTGTGTTGCCCCAAGTGCTACCGACCCACTGGGGGGCAAGGAAGCCCCTGAACTCTCGGCTGCCAAATTATCCTCCATGCAGTCAGTGGCCTCACTACCACGCAGTGCGGGAGAGGCCCCAACATCGTTGCCACGTCTAGCAGACATAACAATGCGCACAGTAATGGACAACTTGGTACAAACAGTAATGTTATATTTAGCAGCACTATACCTAGTAAGAACTCTCAGAACAACAACCGCAGCTGTCCCAGACTGAGGGTTCAATAGGAATATTATATTATATATATATATCTCATACGTCCTAGAGGATGCTGGGGACGACATCAAGACCATGGGGTATAGACGGGATCTGCAGGAGACATGGGCACTCTAAAGACTTTTCATTGGGTGTGAACTGGCTCCTCCCTCTATGCCCCTCCTCCAGACCTCAGTTTTAGAAATGTGCCCAGGCAGACTGAATGCATTCTGAGGAGCTCTACTGAGTTTCTCTGAAAAGACTTGTTAGGTTTTTTATTTTCAGGGAGATCTGCTGGCATCAGACTCCCTGCTTCGTGGGACTGAGGGGGCAGAAGCAGAACCAACTTCCTGAAGAGTTTCATGGCTCTGCTTCTGGCTGACAGGACACCATTAGCTCCTGAAGGGTACTGAACGCTAACAGTGTCTAGATGCTCACTCCCACAGCACGCTGTCACCCCCCTCACAGAGCCAGAAGTCAGAAGACAGGCGAGTATAAGAAGAATGATCTTATATCAAGTAAGTGACGGCTGAGGTGCGGCGCGGCTGGCGGGAGCGCAGTACACCATTGCTGCCCGCACACACAGGCACTGCAGGATGCAGGCGCCCTGGGCAGCAAGAAAAATACCTCAAACTGGCTAAAAGGGGGACCTAAGTTGCCGCTGGCACAGCCCTACCCCCACCAATATAAATATTACAGTGATTTTATGAGTGTAAGGACGCGCCATTGCGGGGGCAGAGCTTCTTCCTCAGGCAGCCAGCACACTACTCAGCGCCATTTTCTCTCTCCTCAGGCTGCAGAGAACACGCTGGTCCTCTCCTCCACTTCTGACAAGTACAGGGTGCTATTAAAGGGGGGGGGCACAAAGCGATTGTGGTGCATTTGATAGTGTAAATTACTATTTAAAAGCGCTGTTGACATACTGTGTTCACAGGAAATACTGGCGCTGGGTTTGTGAACTGGCTGCTCCTATCCTGTGTCCCTCTAACAGATTTTACTGTGGGTGTGTCCCCAAAATAAGTCCCAGTGTGTCTGTGAGTGTGCTGTACACGTGTGAGGGATGTCTGAGGCAGGGAGTTCCTCCCTGGAGGAAGCCATTTTAGGGACACAGTTGTAATGTGGTGGCGCTACCGGCACACCAAGAGCCTGCATGGGTGAAAGATACGTGACAGTATGCATCTGATTAACCGTAGATTAGATCCGTCTGAATCTAAGGCTGCATGCTGGAGAAAGTCTGTGGAAGTTGTGATTTTTCAGGATGCTGTTATTCCTTATGCGGGCGGCCCCTTTGGGTCACATAAGAGACCATTTGCAAATGTTGTAAACACTGATAACGACACGGATTCTGATTCTTGTGTCGACGATAGTGAATCCAGAGAGATATACTGTATACTTTTTGCCAATTTATGATCTACGATTGTGGCTATAAAGGGACGTGTTGGAGGTTACAGAAACCACTCCTGTACCTCAGGAGAAGGCGTATTTATGCAAGGAAAAGAAATCCAAAGTCACGTTCCCTCCTTCACACAAACTAAATGCTCTGTTTGAAGGGATGTGGGTGAATCCTGATAAAAGATTTCGTATTCCAAAAAAGGATTCACAGAACTTACCCTTTCCGGGCTGAGGACAGGAAAAAAATGGGAGTCACCCCCTGTGTTAGACAGTGCACTTTCCAGGTTGACAAAGAAGGTAATTCTCCCTACTCCTGGCACGGCTTCTCTTAAAGAGCCAGCAGACCGCAAAATGGAAACGACATTGAAATCCATTTATGTTACCAATGGTACTCTGCTCAGGCCCACTATTGCCTGCGCATGGGTGTCGCGCTATTGAAAAATGGTCAGAAAGTGTGTCATCAGAAATTGACATGATTGATAAAGATGAGATACTCCTTAAGTTAGGGAAGATCAAGGACGCTGCCGCCTACATGCTGGAAGCAATGAAGGATATTGGACTCGAGTTCACAAGCCGCTACAATGGCAGTATCTGCTAGGCGAGCGTTGTGGATTCGCCAGTGGAACACGGATGCAGATTCCAAAAGAAACATGGAGGCTCTCCCATATAAAGGTGAGGCCTTATTTGGCGATGGCCTGGATGCTTTAGTCTCGCCGGCTACCGCAGGTAAGTCGACATTTTTGCCCTCTGCGCCTGCATTGGCAAAAAAGACCTATCACCCGCAAATGCAGTCCTTTCGGCCCAATAAATACAAAAAGACGAGAGGCTCCCCCTTCTTTGCAGGTAGGGGGAAGGGGAAGGAAGCCCACAGCGGCTCCAGGTTTCCATGAGCAAAAGTCTACCCCTAATTCTGCCAAATCCCCAGCATGACGCTGGAGCTCCCTTGCGGGAGGCCGCTCGGGTGGGTGCACGTCTCAAACTCTTCAGCCAGGATTGGATTCTGTCTGGCCTGGATCCCAGGGTGTTGCAAATAGTATCCCAGGAATACAAACTGGAGTTTCAAGACGTTCCTCCATGCCGATTTTTCAAATCGACCTTGCCAGTTTCTCCGCCAGAAAGAGTAGCAGTAACAGCGGCAATCCAAAAATTATGTCAAGACCAGATCATAGTCCTGGTACCGTTGTCACAACAAGGGAGGGATTTTTATTCAAGCCTCTTTGTGGTTCCGAAGCCGGACGGCTCGGTCAGACCGATCCTAAATCTAAAAGATCTGAATTGTTACCTAAAAAGGTTTAAGTTCAAGATGGAATCACTTCGGGCAGTGATTGCCAGTCTGGAGGAGGGGGGACTACTTGGTGTCGGTGGACATAAAGGATGCTTACCTGCATGTTCCCATTTATCCTCCTCACCAGGCTTATCCAAGATACGCGGTTCAGGATTGCCATTACCAGTTCCAGACGTTACCTTTTGGTCTCTCCACGGCACCAAGGGTATTCACCAAGGTGATGGCGGAGATGATGGTCCTCCTTCGTCAGAAAGGAGTCAATATAATTCTTTATCTGGACGACCTCCTGATAAAGGCGAGATCCAGGGAGCCGTTGTTATCAAACATATCACTCTCTCTGTCAATACTCCAACAACACGGGTGGATCATAAATTACCCAAAGTCACAGTTGGAACCGACGACAAGGTTGTCTTTCCTCGGGATGATTCTGGACGCAGAAGTTCAGAGAGTATTTCTTCCGCTGGAAAAGGCTCTGGAAATCCAGAAAATGGTAAAACAGATATTGAAACCATCAAGTGTGTCGATCCATCAGTGCATTCGGTTGTTGGGGGAAGATGGTGGCGGCCTACGAGGCCATACAGTTTGCCAGGTTCCATGCCAGAGTATTCCAGTGGGACCTGTTGGACAAGTGGTCAGGGTCACACCTACACATGCACAGAAAGATAATCCTGTCGTGAAAAAACAGGATTTCGCTCCTGTGGTGGCTGCACTGCTTTCATCTGCTAGAGGGACGCAGGTTCGGGATTCAGGACTGGGTCCTGGTAACCACGGATGCAAGTCTCCGAGGCAGGGGAGCAGTCTTCTCAGGGAGAAAACTTCCAGGGACGTTGGTCACATCAGGAAGCCTGCCTTCACATAAACGTGCTGGAGCTAAGAGCCATTTACAATGGCCTTCAATAAGCTGTACATATTCTTCAAGACCGTCCCGTGCAGATCCAGGCGGACAATGTAACAGCAGTCGCATACATAAACAGGCAGGGCGGAATGAAAAGCAGAGGCGACAAAAATCCTCTGCTGGGCAGAAAAACATCTAAGCGCTCTGTCGGCAATATTCAGTAGCAGTGGATGCACTGGTGACCCAGTGGGTTTTTCCGTCAGTGTAGGTCTTCCCTCCACTTCCGCTGATCCCAAAAGTACTCAGGATCATAAGAAAAACAAGGGTTCGAGCAATCTTCATTGCCCCAGACTGGCCAAGGAGGGCTTGGTACCCAGATCTTCAGCAGTTGCTCATAGAAGATCCTCGGCCTCTTCCTCCTCGAGAGGACCTGCTGCAGCAGGGGCCGTGCGTGTACCAAGACTTACCGCGGCTACATTTGACGGCATGGCTGTTGAGCGCCATATCCTAGCCGGGAAGGGTATTCCCAAGGTCATCCCCACCCTTATTCAGGCCAGAAAGGGAGTAACGTTGAAACATTACCACCGTATTTGGAGAAAATGTGTGTCTTGGTGTGAATCCAAGAAAGCTCCTACTGAAGAGTTTCACTTAGGACGTTTTCTCCATTTTTTGCAGGATGGTGTGGAGGCGGGCCTCTGATTGGGATCAATCAAGGTCCAGATTTCGGCCTCGTCAGTGTTTTTCCCAAAACAATTGGCCTCTCTTCCAGAGGTTCAGACCTTTGTGAAAGGGGTTCTACACATCCAGCCTCTATTCGTGCCTCCAGTGGCACCATGGGAACTTAACGTGGTACTGCTGTTCCTTCAATCGGATTGGTTTGAGCCTCTACAAAAGATAGAGTTGAAGTTTCTCACTTGGAAAGTGGTGATGCTTTTGGCTTTGGCATCCGCAAGGCGGGTGTCTGAATTGGGGGCCTTGTCTCACAAGAGCCCTTACCTGATCTTCCATGAAGATAAGGCAGAGTTAAGGACTCGTCAACATTTTCATCCGAAGGTGGTTTCATCTTTACACATAAACCAACCTATTGTAGTACCAGTAGTTACCGACACATTCACCGATTCAAAATCTCTAGATGTGGTTAGAGCTTTGAAAATCTATGTTGCTAGAACGGCTCGTATACGGAAAACAGAGGCTGTTTGTCCTGTATGCTCACAACAAGATTGGCTGTCCTGCTTCCAAGCAGACTATTACACGTTGGATTAGAAATACGATTCAGCAAGCTGATACTACAGCTGGATTGCAGTTACCGACGTCTGTAAAGGCCCACTCCACTAGGAAGGTGGGTTCAGCCTGGGCGGCTGCCCGGGAGGACACGGCATTACAACTTTGCCGAGTAGCTACTTGGTCAGGGTCAAACACATTTGCTAAGTTCTACAAGTTTGACACCTTGGCCGATGAGGACCTCAAGTTTGGTCAATCCGTGCTGCAGGGTCATCCGCACTCTACCGCCCATACTGGAGCTTTGGTATAGACCCCATGGTCTTGATGTCATCCCCAGCATCCTCTAGGACGGATGAGAAAATAAGAATTTACTCACCGGTAATTCTATTTCTCGTAGTCCGTAGTGGATGCTGGGGACTCCGTAAGGACCATGGGGAATAGCGGGCTCCGCAGGAGACTGGGCACTCTAAAGAAAGATTTAGTACTATCTGGTGTGCACTGGCTCCTCCGTCTATGCCCCTCCTCCAGACCTCAGTTAAGGAAACTGTGCCCGGAAGAGCTGACATTACATTACAAGGAAAGGATTTTGGAATCCAGGGTAAGACTCATACCAGCCACACCAATCACACCGTATAACTTGTGATAAACTTACCCAGTTAACAGTATGAACAAACAGAGCATCAACCAATGGATGCCAACATAACATAACCCTTTATCAAGCAATAACTATATACACGTATTGCAGAAAGTCCGCACTAGGGACGGGCGCCCAGCATCCACTACGGACTACGAGAAATAGAATTACCGGTGAATAAATTCTTATTTTCTCTAACGTCCTAGTGGATGCTGGGGACTCCGTAAGGACCATGGGGATTATACCAAAGCTCCCAAACGGGCGGGAAAGTGCGGATGACTCTGCAGCACCGAATGGGCAAACACCAGGTCCTCCTCAGCCAGGGTATCAAACTTGTAGAACTTTGCAAATGTGTTTGAACCCGACCAAGTAGCAGCTCAGCAAAGCTGTAATGCCGAGACCCCTCGGGCAGCCGCCCAAGAAGAGCCCACCTTCCTTGTGGAATGGGCTTTTACTGATTTTGGAAGCGGCAATCCAGCCGCAGAATGAGCCTGCTGAATCGTGTTACAGATCCAGCGAGCAATGGTTTGCTTTGAAGCAGGAGCACCCAGCTTGTTGGATGCATACAGAATAAACAGCGAGTCAGTCTTCCCGACTCCAGCCGTCCTAGCAACATAGATCATCAAAGCCCTGACTACATCAAGCAACTTGGAATCCTCCAAGTCACGAATAGCCGCAGGCACCACAATAGGTTGGTTCAGATGAAAAGCTGACACCACCTTTGGCAGAAACTGCGGACGAGTTCGCAATTCTGCCCTGTCCATATGGAAAACCAGATAGGGGCTTTTACATGACAAAGCCGCCAATTCTGACACACGCCTAGCTGAGGCTAGGGCCAACAGCATGACCACTTTCCACGTGAGATACTTTAGTTCCACCGTCTTAAGTGGCTCAAACCAGTGGGATTTCAGGAAACTCAACACCACGTTAAGATCCCAAGGTGCCACTGGTGGCACAAAAGGAGGCTGAATATGCAGCACTCCCTTAACAAACGTCTGAACCTCAGGCAGTGAAGCCATTTCTTTTTGAAAGAAAATGGATAGGGCCGAAATATGGACCTTTATGGACCCTAATTTCAAGCCCAGTCACACCCGACTGTATGAAGTGCAGGAATCGACCCAGTTGGAATTCCTCTGTAGGGGCCTTCCTGGCCTCACACCAAGCAACATATTTTCGCCATATACAGTGATAATGTTTTGCTGTCACGTCCTTCCTAGCCTTTATCAGCGTAGTAATAACTGCTTCCGGAATGCCCTTTTCTGCTAGGATCCGGTGTTCAACCGCCATGCCGTCAAACGCAGCCGCGGTAAAGTCTTGGAACAGACAGGGCCCTTGTTGTAACAGGTCCTGTCTGAGAGGCAGAGGCCACGGGTCCTCTGTGAGCATTTCTTGCAATTCCGGGTACCAAGTCCTTCTTGGCCAATCCGGAACAATAAGTATTGTTCTCACTCCTCTTTTTCTTACGATTCTCAGCACCTTTGGTGTGAGAGGAAGAGGAGGAAACACATAGACCGACTGGAACACCCACGGTGTTACTAGTGCGTCCACAGCTATCGCCTGAGGGTCCCTTGACCTGGCGCAATATCTTTTTAGCTTTTTGTTGTGACGGAAAGCCATCATGTCCACCTGTGGCAGTTCCCATCGATTTGCAATCTGCGTGAAGACTTCCTGATGAAGTCCCCACTCTCCCGGGTGGAGGTCGTGTCTGCTGAGAAAGTCTGCTTCCCAGTTGTCCACTCCCGGAATGAACACTGCTGACAGTGCTAGTACGCGATTCTCCGCCCACCGAAGAATCCTGGTGGCTTCTGCCATTGCCACCCTGCTTCTTGTGCCGCCCTGGCGGTTCACATGGGCCACTGCCGTGATGTTGTCTGACTGAATCAGCACTGGTTGGTTTCGAAACAGAGGCTCCGCTTGACTCAGGGCGTTGTATATGGCCCTAAGCTCCAGGATATTGATGTGCAGACAAGTCTCCTGACTTGACCACAACCCTTGGAAGTTTCTTCCTTGAGTGACTGCCCCCCATCCTCGGAGGCTTGCATCCGTGGTCACCAGGACCCAGTCCTGTATGCCGAATCTGCGGCCCTCGAGGAGGTGAGCACCTTGTAGCCACCACAGAAGAGACACCCTGGCCCTTGGGGACAGGGTGATCACCCGATGCATCTGAAGATGCGATCCGGACCACTTGTCCAGCAGATCCCACTGAAAGATCCTCGCATGGAACCTGCCGAAGGGAATGGCTTCGTAAGACGCCACCATCTTTCCCAGGACTCGTGTGCAGTGATGCACCGATACCTGTTTTGGCTTTAGGAGGTCTCTGACCAGAGTCACGAGCTCCTGAGCCTTCTCCTCCGGGAGAAACACCTTCTTCTGGTCTGTGTCCAGAATCATGCCCAGGAAGGGCAGACGCGTCGCAGGAATCAGCTGCGACTTTGGAATGTTCAGAATCCAGCCGTGCTGACGCAATACTTCCCGAGAGTGTGCTACACTGATCAGCAACTGCTCCCTGGACCTCGCCTTTATGAGATCGTCCAAGTATGGGATAATTGTAACCCCTTGCTTCCGAAGGAGCACCATCATCTCGGCCATCACCTTGGTAAAAACTCTCGGTGCCGTGGACAGGCCGAACGGCAACGTCTGGAATTGGTAATGACAGTCCCGTACCACAAACCCGAGGTACTCCTGATGAGGCGGATAAATGGGGACATGCAAGTAAGCATCCTTGATGTCCAGCGACACCATAAAATCCCCTTCCTCCAGGCTTGCAATGACCGCTCTGAGCGATTCCATTTTGAACTTTAATTTCTTCAGATAAAAGTTCAGGGATTTTAAATTTAAAATGGGTCTGACCGAACCGTCCGGTTTCGGTACCACAAACATAGTGGAATAGTAGCCCCTTCCCCGTTGAAGGGGGGTGACCTCTACCACCACTTTCTGGAGAAAAAGTTTGTGAATTGCCTCCACCACTATCTCCCTTTCCATGGGGGAAGCTGGTAAGGTAGATTTCAGGAAACGGTGAGGGGGCATCACCTCGAATTCCAGCTTGTATCCCTGAGACACAATTTGTATAGCCCAAGGATCCACCTGTGAGCGAACCCACTGGTGGCTGAAATGTCGGAGACGCGCCCCCACCGCTCCTGGCACCGCCTGTGGAGCCCCAGCGTCATGCGGTGGACTTAGTGGAAGCGGGGGAAGACTTTTGTTCCTGGGAACTAGCTGCGTGGTGCAGCTTTTTTCCTCTACCCCTGCCTCTGGCAAGAAAGGACGCACCTCTGACCTTCTTGCTCCTCTGAGAACGAAAAGGACTGCATTTGGTAATACGGTGCTTTCTTAGGTTGTGGAGGGACATAAGGCAAGAAATTTGATTTCCCAGCCGTAGCTGTGGAAACTAGGTCCGAGAGACCGTCCCCAAACAATTCCTCACCCTTATAAGGTAAAACCTCCATGTGTTTTTTAGAGTCGGTATCCCCTGTCCATTGCAGAGTCCACAGGACCCTTCTGGCAGAAATGGACATTGCGTTAACTCTAGAGCCCATCAGGCAAATGTCCCTCTGGGCATCCCGCATATATAGGACCGCGTCCTTGATATGTGCCAGGGTCAGTAGAACAGTGTCCCTGTCCAGGGTATCTAACTCCTCAGACAGAGAATCCGTCCATGCATCTTCCGCACTACACATCCAGGCCGAAGCAATTGCTGGCCTCAGCAGTGTGCCCGAATGTGTATAAACTGACTTCAGGATAGCTTCCTGCTTTCTATCTGCAGAATCCTTTAGGGCGGCCGTATCCGGAGACGGCAGGGCCACCTTCTTAGACAAGCGTGTCAATGCCTTGTCTACCCTAGGGGAGGATTCCCAGCGTAACCTGTCCGTTGGCGGGAAAGGATACGCCATAAGTAATCTCTTGGAAACTATCACCTTCCTGTCAGGGGAATCTCACGCTTTTTCACATAATTCATTTAATTCATGTGAAGGGGGAAAAGTCACTTCATGCTTTTTCTCCCCATACATATAAATCCTCTTGTCAGGGACAGGATTTTCCTCTGAAATGTGTAATACATCCTTCATTGCTACAATCATGTAGCGGATGGCTTTAGTCATTTTAGGCTGCAACTTTGCCTCATCGTCATCGACACTGGAGTCAGATTCCGTGTCAACATCTGTGTCAACTATCTGGGATAGTGTG